>NC_135891.1:75020096-75641346 GCF_964194155.1 Cetorhinus maximus | reverse complement strand
GTGGATAAAGGGGGGCCTGTAGACGTGCTGTACTCGGATTTCCAGAAAGTGTTTGATAAGGCTGATCAAAGGTTAATGCAGAAAGTAAAAGCTCATGGTGCAGGGGGTAATATATTAGCATGGATAGAAGATTGGCTCATTGGCAAAAACAGAGTATGCATAACTGGGTCTTTTCTGATTGGCAAGATGTGGCGAGTGGAGTCCCGCAGGGGTTTGTGCTGGGGCTGAGTCCTCAACTTTTTACAATTTATATCAATGACCTAGCTGAGGGGAGTGAAGGCATGATAGCTAAATTTATGATAGCTAAAAATGATAGATAAGACAAAGATAGGTAGGAAAGTATGTTGTGAAGAGGGCATAAGGAGGTTGCAGATGGAAATAGGTTGAATGAGTGGGCAAAAATATGGCAGGTGCAGTATAATGTGGGAAAATGTGAAGTTGTTCACTTTGGCAGGAAGAACAAAAAAGCAGAGTAATACTTAAACAGAGAACGACTGCAGAATTCCGAGGGATCTAGGTGTTCTTGTGCGTGAGTCACAAAAAGTTAGTATGCAGGTACAGCATGTAATAGAAACATAGAAAATAGGGGCAGGAGTAGGCCATTCGGCCCTTTGAGCCTGCTCCGCTATTCATTATGATCATGGCTGATCATTCAACTCAATAGCCTGCTCCCGCTTTCTCCCCATATCCTTTGATTCCTTCCGCCCCAAGAGCTATATCTAACTCCTTCTTGAAACCACACAATGTTTTGTCCTGAACTACTTTCTGTGGTAGCGAATTCCACAGGCTCACCACTCTCTGGGTGAAGAAATTTCTCCTCATCTCAGTCCTAAATGGTCTACACCGTATCCTCAGACTGTGACCCCTGGCTCTGGACTCCCCCACCATCGGGAACATCCTTCCTGCATCTACCCTGTTTAGCCCTGTTAGAATTTTATAGGTTTCTATGAGATCCCCCTCTCATTCTTCACTGAACTCCAGCGAATATAATCCTAACCGACTCAATCTCTTTTCAGATGTCAGTCCCGCCATCCCAGGAATCAGTCTGGTAAACCTTTGCTGCACTCCCTCTATAGCAAGAACATCCTTCCTCAGATAAGGCTAATCAAGAAGGCTAATGGAATGCTATCCTTTATTATGAGAGGAATTGAACATAAAAGTGAGGGCACTATGCTTCAGTCACACAGGGCACTGATGAGGCTGCACCTTGAATACTGCGTGCAGTTTTTATCTCCTTATTTAAGGATGGATGTTAATGTGTTGGAGGTGGTTCAGAGGAGGTTTACTAGTTTGACACCTGGAATGAGCAACTTGTCTCATGAGGAAAGGTTAGGCAGACTGGGCTTGTTTCCACTAGAGTTTAGAAGAGTGATGGGTGACTTGGTTGAAGAATATAAGATCTTGAATGGTACTGACAAGGTAGGTGTAGAAAGGAAGTTTCCTCTACTGGGTAAGTCCAGAACTGGGGGCACTGATTTAAAATTAGGGGTTGCCCTTTTAGGACAGAGATGAGGAGAAATTTTTTCTCTGAGGGTTGTGCGACTTTGGACTGTGCCTCCAAAGGTGGTGGAGGCAGGGTCACTGAATTTTTTTTAAGGCGGAGGTAGATTGATCCCCTTGCCTAACAACATAAAGTTATGGGGGGGGTAGATGGGAATTCAAAGCACAAACAGATCAGCCATGATCTTAATGAACGGCGGAGCAGGCTTGAGGGGGCAAATGGCCTTCTTCTACTCCTATTTCATGTTTGTAAAAGCTTCTATAAGCACGTAAAAAGAAAAAGATTAATGAAGACAAATGTAGGTCCTTTACAGTTCGAAATGGGAGAATTTATAATGGAGAACAAGGAAACGGCAAAGCAATTAAACAACTACTTTAGTTCTTTCTTCATGGACGAAGACACAAATAACTTACATAAGAACATAAGAACTAGGAGGAGTAGGCAATTCAGCCCCTCGAGCCTGCCCTGCCCATTCAATACGATCATGGCTGATCTCATTTTGGTCTCAACTCCAATTTCCCGCCCTCTCCCCATAACCTTTCAACCTGTTACTAATTAAAAATCTGTCTATCTCCTCAAATTTATTCAGTGTCACGGCATCCACTGCACTCTGAGGTAGTGAATTCCACAGATTCAAGACCCTTTGAGAAAAGTAATTCCTCCTCATCTCTGATTTAAATCTACCACCCTTTAGCCTAAAACTATGGCCTCTCGTTCTAGAATGCCTCACAAGGGGAAACATCCACTCTACGTCTACTTTGTCTATACCCTTTAGCATCTTATATACCTCAATTAGATCTCTTCTCATCCTTCTAAACTCTAGCGCGTATAGGCCTAAGCTGCTCAATCTCTCCTCATAAGACAAGCCCCGCATCTCTGGAATCAATCTAATAAACCTCCTCCAATGCAACTACATCCTTCCTCAAGTAAGGGGACCGAAACTGTGCACAATACTTCAGGTGCGGTCTCACCAATGCCTTGTACAGTTGCAACAACACTTCCCTATTTTTATACTCTATTCCTTTAGCAATAAATGCCAAAATTCCATTTACTTCCCTTATTACCTGCAAACTAGCTTTCAGCGATTCATGCACGAGGACACCCAGATCCCTCTGCACTGAAGCATTCTGAAGTTTCTCTCCATTTAAATAATAAGTCGCCTTTTTATTCTTCCGACCAAAATGGATAACCTCACACTTATCCATGTTAAACTCCATCTGCCAAAATTTTGGCCCATTCACCTAACCTGTCCAAATCCATTTGTAAATTTCTTATTTCTTCATTGCAACTTACTTTCCTGCCCTTTTTGGTGTCATCTGCAAATTTAGCTATAGTACCTTCTATCCCTGAATCCAAGTCATTGATATAGATTGTAAATAGTTGGGGCTCATTTGTTATAGCCTGCCACCCAGAAAAAGACCCATTTATCCCGACTCTCTGCTTTCTGTTGGTTAGCCAATCCTCTATCCAAGCTAATATATTACCCCTAAATCCATGTGATCTTATCTTGTATGTTAATCTTTTGTGCAGCAACTTAACAAAGGCCTTCTGGAAGTCCAGATATATGACATCTACAGGATCCCCATTATCCACTTTGTTTGTCACATCTTCAAAGAACTCTAGCAAATTAGTCAAACACGATTTACTCTAAATAAAACCATGCTGACTCTGATGGATTGCATTTTAACTTTCCAAATGCCAATTACTACTTCCTTAATAATGGATTCCAACAACTTCCCAACGACAGACGTTAAACTAACTGGTCTATAGTCTTCCCAGAAATGCTAGGGAGCGAAGGGTCTAGTGAGGAGGAATTGAAGGAAATTAGTATTTGTAAAAGAAATAGCGCTGGAGAACTTAATGGGACTGAAGGCTGATAAATCCCTAGGGCCTGATAATCTACACCCCAGGGTACTAAAGGAGGTAGCCATGGAAATAGCGGATGTGTTGGTTGTCATCTTCCAAAATTCTGTAGATTCTGGTGTAGTCCTGGCAGATTGGAGGGTGGCAAATGTAACCTCACTATTTAAAAAAGGAGGGGAGAGAGAAAATAGGGAATTACAGACCGGTTAGCCTAAGATCAGCAGTAGGGGAAATGCCAGAGTCTATTATAAACAATGTGATAACAGGGCACTTAGAAAATATCAACGGGATTAAACAAAGTAAATATGAATTTAGGAAACGGAAATTATGATTGACAAACCTACTGGAATGTTTTGAGGACGTAACTAGTAGAATAGATAAGGGAGAGTAACTAGTAGAATAGATAAGGGAGAACCAGTGGATGAAATTTGGATTTTCAGAAAGCTTTTGATAAAGTCCCACATAAGAGGTTCGTGTACAAAATTAAAGCACATAGAATTGAGGATAATATATTGACAAGATTGAGAATTGGTTAGTAGACAGGAAACAGGGAGTAGGAATAAATGGGTCTTTTTCAGAGTGACAGGCGGTGACTAGAGGGGTACTGCAGGGATCAGTGCTTGGGCTATTCACAATATATATCAATGATCTGGATGAGGGAACCAAATGTAATATTTCCAAGTTTGATGACGACATAAAACTAGGTGGAAATGTAAGTGGTGAGGAGGATGTAAAGAGGTTTCAAGGCAATTTAGATAAGTTGAGTGAGTGTGCAATACATGGCAGATGCAGTATAACGTGTATAAGTGCGAAGTTATTCACTTCGGTTTTGTACTCTATGCATCTGCTTATAAAGCCCAGGACCTGGTATGCCTTTTAACCACTTTCATGCCTTCCCATCTTCAACGATTTATGCACATAAACCCTCAGGTCTCTCTGTTCCAGTACCCCCTTTAGAACCGTGCCCTTCATTTTAGGCTGACTTTCCTGCCAAACCATATTACTTCACACTTCTTTGTATTAAATTTCATTTGTCACATATCCACTCATTCCTTCAGCCTGCCTGGATCCTATTGCAGCCTCTCACTATCTTCTTACAGTTCACAATATTTCCAAGTTTTGTGTCACATGCAAACTTTGAAATTGTGCCCTGCACACCATAGTCTAGGCCATTAATACATATCAAGAAAATCAGTGGGGAGTCATAAGGACTCAAGGCGTTGACTCTGTTTTTGAGTTTTTCGAGGATTTTATGTTTTTGTTTCAGCTTTCCAGCATCCACAGTATTTTGCTTTTATATTATTGACCAAGTGCCAAACCTGGGGAACTGCACGTAAACTTCCCTTCACTCCTAAAAACAATCGTTCAGCACTACCCTCTGCTTTCTTCCGCAGTTCTACACCCAAGCTTTTGGTCAGCTGCCCTAACATCTTTGTTTATTCTTTTCACAGGGCACGATATTCGATGGCTAGGCCAGCATTTTTATTAACCATCCCTAATTGCCCTTGAGAAGGTGGTGGTGAGCCACCTTCTTGGATCATTGCAGTCCATGTGTTGTAGGTACACCCACAGTGCTTTTAGGGTGGGAATTCCAGGATTTTGATCCAGGGACAGTGAAGGAACGACGCTTTATTTCCACATCAGGGTGAAGTGTGGCTTAGAGTGGAACTTGCAGGTGGTGGTGTTCTCATGCATCTGCTGCCCTTGATGATAGAGGTCACGGGTTTGGAAGGTACCGTCTAAGGAGTCTTGGTGAGTTGCTGCAGTGCATCTTGTAGATGGTACACGCTGTTGCTGCTGTGCGCTGGTGGTGGAGAGAGTGAATGGTTAAGGTGGAGGATGGGGTACCAATGAATTGAGCTGCTTTGTCCTGGATGGTGTCAAGCTTAAGTGTTGTTGGAGTTGCACTCCTCCAGGCAAGTGGAGAGCATTCCATTACACTCCTGACTTGGGCCTTGTGGAGAGGCTTTGGGGAGCCAGGGGCTGAGTTACTTGCCACAGGATTCCTAGCCACTGACCTGCTCTTGTAGCCACAGAATTTATGTGGCTAGTCCAGTTCAGTTTCTGGTCAATGGTAACCCCCAGGATGTTGGTAATGGGGAATTCAGTGATGGTAATACTAATGAATGTCAAGGGGAGATGATTGGATTCTTTCTTCCTTGAGATGATCATTGTCTGGCACTTGTGTGGCACGAATGTTACTTGCCACTTATCAGCCCGAGCCTGAATGTTGTCCAGGTCTTGCTGCATTTCGGCATGGATTGCTTCAGTATATGAAGAGCTGTGAATGATGCTGAACATCATTAGCAAACACTTCATCCCCACTTCTGACTTTATGGTGGTGTGAAGGTCATTGATGAAGCAGCTGAAGATGGCTAGACCTAGAACACTACCCTGAGGAACTCCTGCACTGATGTCCTGGGACTGAGATGATTGACTTCCAACAGCCACAACCATCTTCCTTTGTGCTAGGTAGGACTCCAACCAGAGGAGAGTTTGCTCCCTGATTCCCATTGACTCCAGTTTAGCTAGGGCTCCCTGATGTCAGACTTGGTCAAATGCTGCCTTGGTGTCAAGGGCAATCACTACCTTGAGTTCAGCTCTTTTGTCCATGTTTGGACTGAGGTTACATTGAGGTCAGGAGCTAAGTGACCCTGGTGGAACCCAAACTGAGCATCAACGAGTAGGTTATTGCTGAGTAACTGCCACTCAATAGAACGGTTGATGACCCCTTCCATTACTTTGCTGGTGATCGAGAGTGGACTGATGGGGCGGTAATTGGCCGGGTTTGACTGGTTCTGCTTTTTGGGGACAGGACATACTCGGGCAGGTTTCCACATTGCTGGGTAGATGCCAGTGTTGTAGCTGTACTGGAACAGCTTTGGCTAGGGGCATGGCAAGTTCTGGAGCACAAGTCTTTAGTACTATTGCCAGAATATTGTCAGGTTTTCTTGATATCACTTGGCAGACGTGGCAGGACTGCAGAGCTTAGATCTGATCCGTTGGTTGTGGGATCACTTGGCTCTGTCTATTGCATGCTGCTTCTGTTGTAGCTTCACCATGTTGACACCTCATTTTTAAGTATGCCTGTTGCTGCTCCTGGCATGCCCTCATGCACTGTTCACTAAACCAGGATTGATCCCCTGGTTTGATGGTAATGGTAGAGTGGGAGATATGCTGGCCTATGGGATTACAGATTATGAATGAATATAATTCTGCTGCTGCTGCTGATGGCCCAGAGTGCCTCATAGATGCCCCAGAGTGCCTCATGGATGCCCATTTTTGAGTTGCTAGATCTATTTGAAACTTATCCCATTTAGCATGGCAATGATGCCACACAACATGATGGAGGATATCCTCAATGTGAACACTGGACTTCGTCTCGCAAGGACTATGTGGTAGTAACTCCTACCAATACTATCATGGGCAGCTGCATGTAGGTTTTCCCTCTTGCTGATACCCTCACGACCTGCCACAGACCCAGTCTAGCAGCCATGCCTTTTAGGATGCGGCCAGCTCGGTCAGTAGCAGTGCTACTGAGCCATTCCTGGCAAAGAACATTGAAGTCCCCCATCCAGAATATATTCTGTGCCCGAGCCACCCTCAGTGCTTCCTCCAAGTAGTGCTCAACACGGAGGAATACTGATTCATCAGCTGAGATGGGGTGGTAGGTGATAATCAGCAGGAGGTTTCTTTGCCCATGTTTGACCTGATGCATGAGACTTCATGGGGTCCAGAGTCGATGTTGAGAACTCCCAGGGCAACTCCCTCCTGACTGTATACCACTATGCCGCCACCTCTGGTGGGTCTGTCCTGTCGGTGGAACAGGACATGATGATCTGGCTGATTTCAGTCCTTTTTGTAGGCTTTGTAGCAGTTCATACAACTGAGTGGCTTGCTAGGCCATTTCTGAGAGCATTTAAGAGTCAACCTCATTGTTGTGGGTCTGGGTTCACATGTAGGCCAGACTAGATAAGGACAGCAGAGGACATTAGTGAACCAGATGGGTTTTCATGACAATCAACAATGGTTTCACTACTATAGAGACTAGCATTTTAATTCCAGATTTATTAAATGAATTTAAATTCCATCAGCTGCCATGGTGGGATTTGAACCGTGTCCCCAGGGCATTAGCCTGGGCCTCTGAATTCCTAGTCCTGTGACATTACCACTATGCCACCAAGTAACATTCACACAACACAAGTACCAGGCAATGACCATGTCCAACAGGAGATAATTTAACCATCGTCGCTTGACAGTCAATGGCATTACCATCACTGAATCCCGCACTATTAATATCCTGGGGGTTAACCTTGATCAGAAACTGAACTGGACTAGCCATATAAATACTGTGGCTACAAGAGCAGGTCAGAGGCTAGGAATCCTGTGGCGAGTAACTCACCTCGTGTCTCCCCAAAGCTTGTCCACCATCTACAAGGCACAAGTCAGGAGTGTGATGGAATACGCTCCGTTTGCTTGGATGAGTGCAACTCCAACAACACTCAAAAAGCTTGACACTATCCAGGACAAAGCAGCCCACTTGATTGGCACCCTTCCACAAACATTCATTCCCTCCACCACCACCGATGCACAGTGGCAGCAGTGTGTACCATCTACACTGCAGGAACTCACCAAGGCTCCTTCGACAGCACATTCCAAAACCACGACTGCTACCATGTAGAAGGACAATGGCAGCAATGCATGGGAACACCACCATTTGCAAATTCCCCTCCAAGCCACACACCATCCTGATTTAGAAATATATGACCGTTCCTTCACTGTTGCTGGGTCAAAATCCTTGAATTCCTTCCCTAACAGCACTGTGGGTGTACCTACACCACATGGACTGTAGCAGCTCAGTAAGGTAGCTCACCACCTCCTTCTCAATGGCAATTAGCGATGGGCAATAAATGCTGGCCTAGCCAGCGATGCCCACATCCCATGAGTGAATAAAAAAGGGCACAGGATTTCAGCGTGTGTCTATGCTGCAATGAAGTCTCAAGCGCAGTGGTCCTGGTGGAAACAGAACTGAGCATTGAGAAGAGGGCTATTGGTGAAAGAATGTCATCTGATATCACGGTCAGCAAATTCTTCCATCACTTAATGGTTAAGAGTACACTGAAGGGAAGTAATTAAGATGGGTAGATTTGTCTTTCTTTTTGATGACAAGGACATAGCCAGATAATTTCTACATTGTGGGGTAGATATCAGTAATGTAGCTATACTGGAATGATTTGGCTAGAGAAATAGCTCGTTCTGCAGCACACCTGCAACGTTGTTGAGACCTATAGCCTTTGCAGTGTCCAGGAAAATCAGGCAAATATTGTGATGTTCCCTCCATAGTTGAATACCCAGTGAACATTCATTGTCTAGGTTCAAAAGTGAACATTCAGGGAGATTCCCAAGTACTCAAGAACCTTTCACCATCTTCAATCACTGTCTAAGACAAGATAATGACGTCTTTCAGATATGAGGTTAAAAAATGAGGTTGTCTGTCCTCTCAGGTGGACTTAAAAGATCCCATGGCATATCATCAAAGAGGATGGGATGTCTACCTGGTGCCCTAGTCAATATTAATCCCTCAATCAACATAAAAAGCACGTTATCTGGTCATTATCCCATTACTGTTCATGGGAATTTGATATGCACAAATTAGCTATGTTTCCTGCATTACAATAGTGATTACACTACAAAAGAACTTCACTGGCTCTTTTGGGATGTTCAGTGGTCATGAAAGGCACCATATAAAAGCAAGCCTTTCTTTTTGTCTAAAACAATATTCCCCAACGCTAACTACCTATTCACAAGTGTGAAATTTACCAAACACCAAGCGCAGAAAAAGCAATTTCAAAATCAGGGGATCATGAGTCTTTTAGGGGGAAAATGGACCAAGGAATCAGGATCAGGATTTACAAAACTACATGAAAAAAAATGAGCTAACGCACTATACGGGGTGAGGAGGGAAGCAGCAACACTGTGAATCCACGGGCACAAGATGACAATTACCACGTGCTGAGCCTGTGAGTAGTTTCAGTCTGAGCAGCAGGGCATTTCAAGCAGTAAATCCAGGAAAAAAACAAGTTTATAAAGTATTTTTAAAGTGGATATTCTACAGCTTCACACCCCAGTTAAAAAAAGGACCAATTCATGAACTTAACTCCTAGTGGTTAACCAATGCAAATGTTCACAACTGTCTAAAAAACAGAGGAATTAAAATTCAGCAATCGTTTTTGTGGGGTTTACAGTAAACTGGTCCACTTTTCAAGTAGCTCTCAAAAGCCTTTAAAGGCAAGACTTTCCCCACATAGGAAAGAAAAAAAATCCCCATCTCTCTTTCAGGATCACCGCACATTCAACATTACTGATTCCATGAAATTGATTTCATTTTGGGATTGGGTTTAAAAACCTCATTCAAAAAAATAACCTGAATTGGATACCAAACAATGTTATACAGAAATGGGGTTACAGTAACAGATGACTGTAGCACAAACTCTACAGACAACTCACATCCCTTTTGTTTTGTTACAAGTTAATTATTTTGAACAGAAGCAATACACACATCAGAGCTTTTAGAAATTATTAAACCTCTTGGATTAGCTTAATGTGAGCATCCGTGCTTCAGTCTGCAAGAACTGCATTGACAATAGTATCATATGGATAAATTTCAGCCTGGTATTCCAACACATATCATAATCTCTAACTCTTTTGTGTTTAGTTGCAAGAATTACTCATGCTAACAATGAACCTACCCTCCTCCTTTCTTTACTTTTCCATCTCTCTGAACTGAGACTCCTTTCTCTACTCCTCCTCCTCCGCCTCTCCGAGCTCCGACTCCTCCTTCGCCTCTCCGAGCTCCGACTCCTCCTCCGCCACTCCGAGCTCCGACTCCTCCTCCGCCACTCCGAGCTCCGACTCCTCCTCTGCCACTCCGAGCTCCGACTCCTCCTCCGCCACTCTGAACTCCGACTCCTCCTCCGCCTCTCCGAGCTCCGACTCCTCCTCCGCCTCTCAGAGCTCCGACTCCTCCTCCGCCTCTCAGAGCTCCGACTCCTCTTCCGCCTCTCAGAGCTCCGACTCCTCCTCCTCCGTCTCTCTGGGCTCCGACTCCTCCTCCGCCTCTCTGGGCTCCGACTCCTCTCTCTCCCTGTCCTCTTCCTCTCTGAACTCTGGGTTCCTAAAGAGAGAGACAGAAAACAACACCTTTTAGACAACACTAAACCACTGTTGTGTTCTTTGATATGTATACATTGTGACAACACTTGTCCATTTCGCTTCAGCAAATAATGGCAACAGGCAGGGTTTTGTCAGTAACACAGAGCTCTGATTTAAAAAAAATCAAAAACTGGAAAGAATTGCAGTGGACCTGTAAATCAGGGATACTTGAGGGACTTGCAGATGTCATTTATTTGCAGATGTTCACTATTAAAATGGCCACTGCATGTACAGCAAATCAGATGAGCCAAATATTCTGGTTTGGCTGCATCTCCTGTGGTGTATCATGCTGAGTTCTGAACCCCTACCTGCAGGATGAGATTTCAGTTTGTTTACTGACTTTCATAGCTTATGCCATCCTGGGGTCCTCTTCCAACAAGGAAGGGGCACCCTGATCCTGGGAGCTGCCACTTCGGCAGTCTGCACATAGTGAGGTGGTTTGCTGTAGGGCCAGAGTGCCCAACCAAATTGATTGGGGTCAATTAATTTGTGGACCCCTGTCTGGGACTCCCTCCTTCTCTGTGCTGCTGATGGTAATGTTTGAAGTTCTTGGAGGGTGGGTAGGAATCTGTAAGCAGCTCATCAGTAACTGATATACTGGAGGAGTAGGACTGCCAACAGTATGGATTCACAATGTTCTGACCACGTAATACCTGCATGTTTATTGTCGTGTATTTTATTGCTGTCCACTTTTAACACTTTCTCATTTTTCCCCTCTCTTAATCCAATATTTCCTTTTCTTTATTTCTCTCTCTATCTAATTTGATATTGAATTCACTGTTCTAATTTACACTTAATCTCTCTTGAGCTGGTCAATTCACAATCCTTCAATCTGATTGGATCCCTGAAATCCTGTAGCCAGCATCTTGCCATTTTCCTTTCGCACTTCCAGCAAAACAGGGCAAAATACCATCGACATTAACTAGGCAATGGCAAGTTTAACAGTGGGTGCTGCTCTTTGGCTTGCCATTGCACTTTTGGTAGACTTTGCTTGAATGTAATAATAATTATTAATTAATTAATTCCACAATAACTTCCCCTTCACTGAATCAATTAGGGCCACAAAATCTTTTTTTTACATGAGTGCAGCTGACTAGACATACAGGAAGAACATGAACATAGATGTCTGGAAAAACTGCTGGGCTTCAATAGGGTATGACAAGTGAGAAGGGTGCTTTCCTGATTACTAATTGGAGTTTACACCCTGATCACAGATATCTGAGCTGAGATTTAGAATATAAGTAGGCCAAAAAAAGGGACCACTTGCTCTAACTCAAACCAGTACGACTCATAAGTTGGATTTATTTTTGGTGTATTTGGGCTCATCAGGTATATTCAATGCTTGGGAGAAGCACTTCCATGCCTAATGCCATGTGTACCCAAGCAAGGTATAAGGCCAGACAGAGAGGAACACATCCTCTAAGCCACCCAAGTAATTAACTTTAAACTCAACCTCAGGAGAAAACATCACCAAATGATTTGGTGCAGCATTTCCATTCCCAACTTACAACCATCTTTGCAGCTTTTGTGTGTTATACAACAAATTAGTTGCTAACTTATGCTCATTTTGGCAGGGACAAATATTTCTCAAGCTCATTCCATTTAGGACCCTTACAGCTAGCAGACAGGAGGCTTACATTCCTACACCTGGTAAGTGATTCAAAGCTAGGCCGCCCGATTATGTACTAATCCAATACTCTCCAACATCACTTCCCACAGGCTTCTCTCAACATCCCTTACTTGAATGTGAAGATCTGTATTTGTGTTCATCCTTTTCTCTGCGTTTGTCCTTCCTATCATCATTCTCCCGCTTCCTGGAGTCTCCTTGGCTGTTGCTTTGGTTATTGCTTTTCCCATGAATTGATGACCTGAAGTGGAGTCAAAATCCATGAGTCTCACATGCTACTGGGATTTTGTAAATGCAATAAGAGAATTAATCTAGTTAGGGAGAATCAAAAAAAAGTTTAATGGGAAGTATTGAGCTTCTTAGATAAGCCACTTATTTGTTCAGCCTCCGTGAGCCATTGATTCAGTGACACATTGTACTGTGTAACAGACATGAAAGGTACAGGGTGAAATTCCTGAGGGGCTGAGCTGGAAAGAAACAAAAATAGCTTCTGCCATTCCAGGAAAACAGAAGGGTATTTAGATATATATAGGAACAGGAGTAGGCCATTCGGCCCATCAAGCCTGCTCTGCCATTAATTTAGATCATGACTGATCATCAACCTCAATGCTTCTTTCCCGCACTCTCTCTCTACATCCTGTGACATCAGTCTCCAGAAATTCATCAATTTCTGTCTTGAACATGCTAAATGATTAAGCTTCCACAGCTCTCTGGCATACAGAATTCCAAAGATTCATCACCCTCAGTGAAGAAATTCCTCCTCATCTCAGTCTTAAATGGCCTATCCTTAATCCTGAGATTAAGTCCCCTGATTTTAGACTTACCAGCCAGGGCAAACATCTTAACTACATCTGCCCTGTCACGTCCTGTAAGAATTATGTAAATTTCAATGAGGTCACTCCTCATTCTTTGAAACCCTAGGGAATACAGACCTAGTCTTCTCATAAAACAATCCCGCCATCCCAGGGATTAATCTGGTGAACCTCCGTTGCACTCCTTCGATGGCAAGTATATCCCTCCTTTGGTAAGGGGACCAAAACTGTGCACAATACTCCAGCTGAGATGTCACGGAGGCTCTATATAATTGCAGTAAGACATCTTTACTCTTGTGCTCAAATCCCCTTGCGGTGAAGGTCAACATACCATTTGCCTTCCTAATTGTTTGCTGCACCTGCATGTTAGCTTTTTGTGACCCATGAACAAGGACATCTAGGTCCCTTTGGACACCTGCACTTCCCAGCCTCTCACCATTTAAGAAATATTCTGCCTTTTCCTTTTTTTCCTAACAAAGTGGGTAACTTACACTTATTCACAATTTTTTTTGTTCATTCATGGGATGTGGGCTTTGCTGGCTGGGCCAGCATTTATTGTCCATCCCTAGTTGCTCTTGAGGTGGTGGTGGTGAGTTTCCTTCTTGAACCGCTGCAGTCCATGTGGTGTAGGTACACCCACAGTGCTGTTAGGAAGGGAGTTCCAGGATTTTGACCCAGCGACAGTGAAGGAACGGTGGTATATTTCCAAATCAGGATGGTGAGTGACTTGGAGAGGAACTTCCAGGTGGTGGTGTTCCCATCTATCTGCTGCCCTTGTCCTTCTAGATGATAGTGGTTGTGGGTTTGGAAGGTGCTGTCGAAGGAGCTTTGGTGAATTTCTAAAATGCATCTTGTAGATGGTACACACTGTTGCTACTGTGCGTCGGCGGTGGAGGGAGTGAATGTTTGAGAGTGTGGTGCCAATCAAGCGGGCTGTTTCGTCCTGGACGGTGTCAAACTTCGAGTGTTGTGGGAGCTGCACTCATCCAGGCAGCTGGGGAGTATTCCATCACACTCCTGACTTGTGCCTTGTAGGTGGTGGACAGGCTTTGGGGAGTCAGGAGGTGGGTTACTCGTCGTTTCCCCCTGATTCCCATTGACTCCAGTTTTTCTAGGGCTCCTTGATGCCACACTCTGTCAAATGTGGCCTTGATGTCAAGGACAGTGACTCTCATCTCACCTCGGGAGTTCAGCTCTTTTTACCATGTTTGAATCAAGGCTGTAATGAGGTCGGGAGCTGAGTGGCCCTAGCGGAAACCAAACTGGGCGTCAGTGAGCAGGTTATTGCTAAGCAAGTGCTGCTTGACAGCCCTGTTGATGACCCCTTCTATTACTTTACTGACGATCGAGAGTAGACTGATGGGGCGGTAATCGGCTGTGTTTGATTTGTCCTGCTTTTTGTGTACAGGACATACTTGGGCAATTTTCCACATAGCCAGATAGATGCCAGTGTTGTAGCTGTACTGGAACAGCTTGGCTAGGGGCACAGCAAGTTCTGGAGCATAAGTCTTCAGTACTATTGCCAGAATATTGTCAGGGCCCATAGCCTTTGCAGTATCAGCCGTTTCTTGATATCACATGGGGTGAATCGAATTGGCTGAAGACTGACATCTATGATGCTGGGGACCTCAGGAGGAGGCCGAGATGGATCACTCGGCACTTCTGGCTGAAGATTGTAACAAATGCTTCATCTTTTGCACTGATGTGCTGGGCTCCATCATCATTGAGGATGGGGATATTTGTGGAGCCTCCTCCTCCAGTGAGTTGTTTAGTTGTCTACCACCATTCACGACTGGATGTGGCAGGACTGCAAAGCTTACATCTGATCTGTTGGATGTGGGATCGCTTACCCTGTTTATCCCTTGCTGCTTATGCTGTTTGGCACACCAGTAGTCCTGTGTAAAAGCTTCGCCAGGTTGACGCTTTATTTTTAGGTATGCCTGTTGCTGCTCCTGGCATGCCCTCCTGCACTTGAATGAATCCTGCACATTGATTCCGGCTTGATAATAATGGTAGAGTGGGAGATATGGTGGGCCATGAGGTTACAGATTGTGTTCGAATACAATTCTGCTGCTGCTGATGGCCCACAGCGCCTCACGGATGCCCAGTCTCAAGTTGCTAAATCTGTTCGAAATCTATCCCATTTAGCACAGTGGTAGTGCCGCACAACACAATGGAGGATATCCACAATGTGAAGGTGGGACTTCGTCTCAACAACGACTGTCACTCCTACTGATACTGTCACGGGCAGATGCATCTGCAGCAGACAGGTTGGTGAGAATGAGGTCAAGTATGTTTTTCTCTCTTGTTGGTTCCCTCACCACCTGCCGCAGCCCCAGTCTAGCAGGACTCGGCCAGCTCGGTCAGTAGTGGTGCTACCAAGCCACTCTTGGTGATGGATATTGAAGTCCCCCACCCAGATTACATTCTTTGCCCTTTCCACCCTTAGTGGTTCTTCTAAGTGATGTTCAACATGGAGGAGCACTGAGATAAAAACAAAAAACTACTGCGGATGCTGGATATCCAAAACAAAAACAGAATTACCTGGAAAAACTCAGCAGGTCTGGCAGCATCGGCGGAGAAGAAAAGAGTTGACGTTTCGAGTCCTCATGACCCTTCAGCAGAACTGAGTAAAGTTAGGAGAGGGGTGAAATATAAGCTGGTTTAAGGTTGGTGGGGGAAGGAGAGAAGTTGGGGGTGGTGGTGGTGGTTGTAGGGACAAGCAAGCAGTGGTAGGAGCAGATAATCAAAAGATGTCACAGACAAAAGGAATAAAGGGGTGTTAAAGGTGGTGCTATTATCTAAGAAAATGTGCTAATTAAGAATGGATGGCAGGAAACTCAAGGTACAGCTCTAGTGGGGGTGGGGTGGAAAGACTGACGACAGGGTATTACAGTTATAGATTTAAAAATAATGGAAATAGGTGGGAAAAGAAAAATCTATATAAATTATTGAAAAAAACAAAAGGGAGGGGGAAGAAACGGGAAGGGGGTGGGGATGGGGGAGGGAGTTTAAGATCTAAAGTTGTTGAATTCAATATTCAGCCCGGAAGGCTGTAAAGTGCCTAGTCGGAAGATGAGGTGCTGTTCCTCCAGTTTGCGTTGGGCTTCACTGGAACAATGCAGCAAGCCAAGGACAGACATGTGGGCAAGAGAGCAGGGTGGCGTGTTAAAATGGCAAACGACAGAGAGGTCTGGGTCTTTCTTGCGGACAGACTGCAGGTGTTCTACAAAGCGGTCGCCCAGTTTGCATTTGGTCTCTCCAATGTAGAGGAGACCGCATTGGGAGCAACGAATGCAGTAGACTAAGTTAGGGGAAATGCAAGTGAAATGCTGCTTCACTTGAAAGGAATGTTTGGGCCCTTGGACGGTGAGGAGAGAGGAAGTGAAGGGCCAGGTGTTGCATCTTCTGCATGGGCATGGGGAGGTGCCATAGGTGGGGGTTGAGGAGTAGGGGGTGATGGAGGAGTGGACCAGGGTGTCCCGGAGGGAACGATCCCTACGGAATGCCGCCAGGGGGGTGAAGGGAAGATGTGTCTGGTGGTGGCATCATGCTGGAGTTGGCGGAAATGGCGGAGGATGATCCTTTGAATGCGGAGGCTGGTGGGGTGATAAGTGAGGACAAGGGGGACCCTATCATGTTTCTGGGAGGGAGGAGAAGGCGTGAGGGCGGATGCGCGGGAGATGGGCCGGACACGGTTGAGGGCCCTGTCAATGACCGTGGGTGGAAAACCTCGGTTAAGGAAGAAGGAGGACATGTCAGAGGAACTGTTTTTGAAGGTAGCATCATCAGAACAGATGCGACGGAGGCGAAGGAACTGAGAGAATGGGATGGAGTCCTTACAGGAAGCGGGATGTGAGGAGCTGTAGTCGAGGTAGCTGTGGGAGTCGGTAGGCTTGTAATGGATATTGGTGGACAGTCTATCATCAGAAATTGAGACAGAGCATCTTCCGATTAGGCACTTTACAGCCTTCCGGGCTGAATATTGAACTCAACAACTTTAGATCTTAAACTCCCTCCCCCATCCCCACCCCCTTCCCGTTTCTTCCCCCTCCCTTTTGTTTTTTTCAATAATTTATATAGATTTTTCTTTTCCCACCTATTTCCATTATTTTTAAATCTATAACTGTAATACCCTGTCGTCAGTCTTTCCACCCCACCCCCACTAGAGCTGTACCTTGAGTGTCCTGCCATCCATTCTTAATTAGCACATTTTCTTAGATAATATCACCACCTTTAACACCCCTTTGTTCCTTTTGTCTGTGACATCTTTTGATTATCTGCTCCTATCACTGCTTGCTTGTCCCTACAACCACCACCACCCCCCCAACTTCTCTCCCCCCCCACCAACCTTAAACCAGCTTATATTTCACCCCTCTCCTAACTTTACTCAGTTCTGCCGAAGGGTCATGAGGACTCGAAACGTCAACTCTTTTCTTCTCCGCCGATGCTGCCAGACCTGCTGAGTTTTTCCAGGTAATTCTGTTTTTGTTATGGAGGAGCACTGATTCATCAGCTGACGGAGGGCGATACATGGTCATCAGCAGGAGGTTTCCTTGTCCACGTTTGACCAGATGAGTCTTCATGGGGTCTGGGGTCGATGTTGACTGTATACCACTGTGCCGTGTGGTGATGGTGGTATCTAGGACATTATCTGTGAGGTATGATTCCATGAGGATGACTATGTCAGGCTGTTGCTTGACTAGTCTGTGAGACAGCTCTCCCCCAGATGTTAAGTCAGGAGGACTTTGCATGTTTGACAAGACTGAGATTGCTTCACCCCCTCTGGCGGCTTTCTGCAAGGATCGTTCCCTCTGGGACACCCTGGTCCACTCCTCCGTCACCCCCTCCTCAACCCCCTCCCACGGCACCTTCCCATGCAACCGCAGAAGGTGCAACACCTGCCCCTTTACTTCCCCCTTCCTCACCGTCCAAGGGCCCAAACACTCCTTTCAAGTGAAGCAGCATTTCACTTGCACTTCCCTCAATTTAGTTTACTGCATTCGCTGCTCCCAATGTGGTCTCCTCTACATTGGAGAGACCAAACGCAGACTGGTTGACCGCTTTGTGGAACACCTTTGGTCTGTCCGCAAGCATGACCCAGACCATTTCAACACACCACCCTGCTCTCATGCCCACATGTCCATCCTTGGCCTGCTGCAATGTTCCAGTGAAGCTCAACGCAAACCGGAGGAACAGCATCTCATCTTCCGACTGGGCGCTTTACAGTCTTCCGGACTGAATATTGAGTTCAACAATTTCAGATCATGAACTCTCTCCTCCATCCTCACCCCCTTTTCCCAATAATTTATAATTTAGAAATAAATATATTTTTCTTTTCCCAACGATTTTAAAATTTATTTCGATCTATTGTTTCATCTCCACCTTTGAGCCCATTTCGATCCCTTCCCCCCACCCCACCCGCGCTATGGCCATCTGCCACTAGCTTGTCCTGCTTGCTACCCTTAATGTCCCCATTAGCACATCCTTTAGATAATATCACCACCGTTAACACCCCTTTGTCCTTTTGTCTATGACATCTTTGGCAGTGTCTTCTTGGCCTCCACCTATCACTGGCCCCCTATCGAGCTCTACCTGTCCCACCCCCCTCTACCAGCTTATATTTCATCTCATTTTTATATTTCTTAGTTCTGATGAAGGGTCATACGGTCTCGAAAAGTCAACTGTATCCCTCTCCGCAGATGCTGTCAGACCTGCTGAATTTTTCCAGGTATTTTTGTTTTCGTTCTGAGATTGCTGTTGTCTTTTCCGGTGCCTAGGTCAATGCCGAGTGGTCCGTCCAGTTTCATTCCTTTTTTGTGACTTTATAGCAATTTGTTACAACTTAGTGGCTTGCTAGGCCATTTCAGAGGGCATGAGTCAATCACATTGTTGTGGGTCTGGTGTCACGTGTAGGCCAGACCAGATAAGGACATTAGTGAACCAGATGGGTTTTTACAACAGGCAACAATTGGTTCCATGGTAAGCATTAGGCTTTTAATTCCAGATTTTTATTGAATTCAAATTCCACCATCTGCCGTGGTAGGATGCAAAACCGCGTCCCCAGGGCAATATCTGGGTCTTTGGATTACTAGTCCAGCGACAATACCACTACGCCATCGCCTCCCCCCATTCCATCTGCCATTCACTTAGCCTATCCAAGTCCTCTTCAATCCTCCTCACAACTTACATTCCAACCTAGTTTGGTGTCATCAGTAAATCTGGAAATATTACAATTGGTTCCCACATCCAAATCATTTATATAGATGGTGAACAGCTGTGGACCTAGCACTGATCATTGCAGTACCCCACTAGTAACAGCCTGCCACCTTGAGAATGATCTGTTTACTCCTACTCTCTGCTTTCTGTCCGTTAACCAATTCTCAATCCATACTAGTATATTTCCCCCAATCCCATGTACTCTACTTTTATTTATTAACCTCCTGTGTTGGGCTTGATCAAAAGCCTCCAGAAAATCCAAATACATAACATCCACTGGTTTGTCTTTATCTATGCTACTGGTAACATCCTCAAAAAACTCCCAACAAGTTTGTCAAACGTGGTTTTCCTTTTATAAATCCATGTTGGCTCTGCCCAATTTTACCATTCTTTTCTAAGTGTCCAGTTATCATCTTTATAATAGATTCCAACATTTCCCCTACTATTGACATCAAACTAACAGGTCTGTAGTTCTCCATTCTTTCTCTTCCTCCCTTCTTAAACAGTGGGGTTACATTTTCTACTTTTCAGTCCACAGGAACCTTTCCAGAATCTATAGAATTCTGAAAGATAACCACCAATGCATCCATCATCTCTCTAGCCACGTCCTTCAACACTCTGGGATGAAGCTCATGTGGTCCAGGGGATTTATCAACCTTCAACTCAGGTAATTTTTCAAGAACTACCTCTTTACTAATACTAATTTCTTTTAGTTCCTCAGTTTCACAAGTCCCTTGGTTGCCTAGTATTTCTGGGAGATTTTCTGTATTTTCTTCCGTGAAGACAGATGCAAAGTAACTGTTTAGTTTCTCCGCCATTTCTCTGTTCTCCACTATAAGGGCATCAGATTTCCGAGGCATTGGGACCGGTTTTGGGGCAGGTGGGACCTGAACAAGATGGTCGGGCTGCATCTTACCAGCACCGGGACTGGCATCCTTGCAGGGAGATTCATTAGTGCTGCTGGGGAGGGTTTAAACTAGATTAGCAGGAGGGGTGGGAATCACCCAAATTCAAGGGAAACAGAACTGGCAAAAGGAAGTAGAAAAGTAGAAAGCAAAAATAGAAGACAGACGAAGCATAGGCAAGTATCAAATAGGATCAGAATAGAGAATAAAGTTAAAAAAGCAGAATTAAAGGCATTCTATCTGAATGCATGTAGCATTAGCTAAAAGGTTGATGATTTCAATGCACTAATTGAGGTAAATGGGAATGATTTAATTTTTGTTACCGAGACGTGGCTACAGGGTGACCAAAATTGGGAACTGCATTTAGGAGGTATAGGCAAAAAGGAGGTGGGGTAGCACTCTTCATAAGGGATGAGATCAGTACATTGGTAAGAGAGGGTCTTAGATCAAAGGACCAAGATGTAAAACTAGTTTGACTGGAGCTAAGACACAGCAAGGGGCAGCAAACATCAGTGGGAGTTTTATTGGTCACCAAACTGTAGAAGTAATGTTGGGCATGGTATGAATCAGTAATAATGGGCAACTTCAATTTACACACAGGCTGGGTGAACCAAATTAGCACTAATGTTTAGGAGGATGAATTCCTGGAGTGTGTACGAGATGGGTTTCTGAGGAGCCAACTAGGGATCAGGATATTTTGGATTTCGGTCCCAATGCCTCAGAAATCTGATGCCCTCCCTCCTACACCAGTTCTCCAGCCACATGCTCAATTCTCCTACTTCTATGCTCACTAGCACGTGAGACTGGAAGTTATCTTGAGATTACTGCTTTAGAGGTCCTGCTTTTGAATCTCCTTCCTAGCTCCCCAAAATCTGCTTTCAGGACCCCCTCTCCCTTCCAAACTGTCATTGGTACTTATGCGGACCACGAGCTCTGGCTGTTCACCCTCCCCTAGAACAAAGTCCTGCAGCCGCTCCGCAACATCCTTGATTCTGGAACCAGGGTGGCAACACCATCATGGAGTCATGTTTATGGCTGCAGAAGCGACTGTTTGTTCCCCATAGTAACGAATCCCCTATCACTACTGCTCTTACCCATTTCTTCCTCCCCTCCTGTACAGCTGAGCTGCCAGTGGTGCCACGAATTTGGCTCTGACTGCACTCCTCAAGGAACCAATGCCTTCACCAGCATCCAAAACGAAAAACCAATTAGCGAGAGGGATCTCAGGCTCCTGCACTACCTGCCTGGTTCTCTTGGGCTGCCTTGCATTACCCATTCCCTTTCTGCCTCCATGCCACTAACCTGCGTTGTGACCACCTCTCTGAATGTGCTATCCACGTAGCTCTCAGCCTCGCGGATGCACCAGTGACTCCAACTGCTGTCCAAGCTCCGAAACCAGGAACTCCAGCTTCTGCAGCTGTTGATGCTTTCTGCACATGTGGCTGTCTAGGACACAGTGTCCACAACTTCCCACATACTACAGGACACACATTCAATGCGAATGAGCTGTCTGCTATGCCTTATCTTTACTTCACTTACATTAACTTTATTTTACTTGGCCTCAACTTAATAAACCTTACAACTGTGATAAATCTTAATAGCACTGATAAATCCAACTAATACTTAACACACTTTAGCTATTTAACGATTATTTAAAACTTTACGTTTTTCCAATTTCCAGCTATTTCCACACCCTCCCTAAAAGCAGTTACTCACCAGTCAATCAACTTACGGCTTCCCTGTGATGTCACTGTTTGTCTTTTTTTCAAACTCAACACACTCCCCCGACTCTCGGAAACTCCTCTCCCCATTCCGTGCGTATCTCTCTCTCGCAGGTCCGCCTCTCTGCTCCTCTTCCAGAAGGTGAGATTTGTAGGCATGCTCCCTAGACTGTATTTATCCTCTCCCAGCTCCGTGAGTATCTCCCACAGGTCCACCTCTTCACTCCTCTTCCTGAAGGTGAGTGATATGGTGGCATTGAAAAAGAGGGGAAGGGAAGAAAGGAGTTAGGGAGGGAAGAGGAAAGAAGGGAGGGAGGGAGGGGAGAAGAAGGAAAGGAAGTTGGATTTGGAGGGATGAGAGTTTGGAACAGGTTCTTCCTGTTCATTTTACTGAATCAGATGTGCACTATCAGCTCCAGCTGTCTTGACAAATGGAACAGGCCAATTATCCACCAATGTCAGACATGAGGACAAATGTTGTGAAATGGCCAAAACCCACTCCGGTCACCAGTACTAGCTGAACAATTGCCGTTACCCAACCCGGGTTCCAGTATCCACCAGGTAGAAACAGTGCAAATAGAGAGGTACTGACTAAAGAGGCTCTTCGACTGCATGGCACAGAAGAGGCAACCGAATCCAGGAACCAAAGAACCAGAAGAGATGAAGTTGATTTATGGTGTCATGAAATCAGAAGCAATCCAGCTCTTCTAGAAGCTGCTCCCAGGACTTTGAAGATTGTAAACTCAGGAAGTATCATGTGCTGGACCAATCAGGAAGGCTGATCAGTCAATATGACAAGTTCTGAGGTAACGGAAGTTGCTTATACTGAATGGGCTTCACCCAATCCAGCCAGGGATTTAGGCTGGTATGGTACAGGTTGAGATAAACAAATAAGAGCAAATACGAAATTAATAGAAAGATCGAAGAAAAGGAATGCTGTAAAAATAGGTTAAAAAAAGTATTCACATGAGCTTTAGAAGCAAGTTGACTGAACTTAAGTCTGTTGCGGCAATTAGGAACTGTGACGCAATGAAAGTAAACTCCTGGTACAGGAAAATGCTTTCAACATTAAAGAAAGAAAAAGAAACAACAGGCTTGCATTCATATAGCACTCTTCAAGACTATCCAATGTCTCAAAGTGCTACACAGGCCATGAAGTACTTAGTCACTGTTGTACAAAATGTGGCAGCCAATTTGCACCCAGCAAACTCCCACAAAAAACAATGCGATGATGACCAGATAATCTGTTTTTTGTGATGTTGATTAAAGGGCCTAGACAATATTGGCCAAGACAACAAGGATGACTCCCCTGCTCTTCTTCAAACTAGTGCCATGGAATCTTATACCTCACCCCCCCGTCAGCATTCCGTAGGGACCGTTCTCTCTGGGACACCCTGGTCCATTCCTCCATCAGCCCCAACATCTCATCCCCTTCCCACAACACCTTCCCATGCAATCACAGAAGGTGCAACACCTGCCCCTTTACCTCCTGCCTCCTTACTATCCAAGGGCCCAAACACTCCTTTCAGATGAAGCAGCACTTCACTTGCACCTCCTTCAATTTGGCCTGCTGCATTCGCTGCTCCCAATGCGGTCCCCTCTACACTGGGGAGACCAAAGGCAGGCTGGGTGACCGCTTTGCAGAACACCTTTGGTCTGTCTGCAAGCATGACCCAGACCTTCCTGTCACTTGCCATTTCAACACACCACCCTGCTCTCATGCCCACATGTCTGTCCTTGGCCTGCTGCAATGTGCTAATGGAGCCCAATACAAACTGGTGGAACAGCACCTCATCTTCCAATTAGGCACTTTACAGCCTTCCAGGTTCAAAATGAGAGTTCAACAACTTCAGACCATGAACTCTCTCCTCTATCCTCACCCCTTTTTAAAAATTTATTTTCATTTTTCATCTACTTATTTTTATTAATTGTTTTAACCCCTTTTCTAACTTTTCCCCCCAACCACCGTCCCCTCCCCCCTCTTAAATAGTATAAATTTTGTCACATTTCTACTTCTCTTTAGCTCTGAAGAAGGGTCATACGGACTCGAAACGTTAACTCTGTTTCTCTCTCCACAGATGCTGTCAGATCTGCTGAGTTTTTCCAACATTTTCTGCTTTTATTTCAGGCAGAAAGGGCCTCGGTTTAATGTTTCATCCGAAAGACTTGCACCTCTGACACTGCAGTAGTGTCAGTTTGAATTTTGAGCTCAAGGCCTGGAGTGGTATTTGAACCCAAAAACTTGCGATGCAGAGGTGAGTGTGCTACCAATTGAGTCATGGCTGGCTCACAATATGGTTTAGTAAGTATGTAATGCAATGGAAATTCGATGGGTTTTCATTGGTTCAAAAAAAAAGAGGACAGGTTACTCTATATAGAGATAAGGAAGATCTGCACTCTCTACACCACCCAGGTGGTGTAGAATTTTAGCTACTAGTTAGGAGCGTTATAAGCAGTTACTTGCATCTCAACATGATAATGTCAGCCAGCATACTGGGAACAGAAGTAAAGATACCAGAGACCAGAACATGATCTGGGATAATAAAATATTGGACATCAATACAACAAAGGAATGGCATAAGTAAAACAAATGGGGATGTAGTATTTTAGGAAATTTTACTATGCAGGTTAAGTTAGTTAGGCATCTGTCCGTCTCAGGAGTTGTTGGACTATGCCCAGGGTATTTGTCACTTCTGCATTGGGCATCGTCTGTTGTGGTGCAGTCCCTTCCGCAGCTGACACAGATGAATAGTGTTGGCCCAAGGTCAACTGATGTTTCTTCCTTCCAGTGAGCTCTATCTGGTCATTTCTTTTGCCTTCTGCTTTTTCCACATCCTTCCTGACTGCTTGTCTCCAGGCACTCCAGTCAGTAGCGAGGACTTCCCATGTATTGACACTGATTCCAGTCAACTTGAAGTCTCAGTTGCAGACATCCATGTATTGCAGATGTGAGTGACCTGTTGGCCTTCTGCCGATAGCAAGCTCGCCATACAGCATGTCTTTGGGAATGAAGCCTGTAGAGATGTACTACTGAGAGGCTCCTTTAGTTGAACAACAAACTTTATTTACAGAGCTGCTGGATTAGCTGCAGGCCTCTAGCAAGGCTACAATATGCTCTCAAGACTAGGAAAACTCCGCCCCTTATAAGCTCCCCATGCTCGGTGCTGATTGGCTGTTCTGACCATGTGACCATAACTCAGTAAAGCTGGCCTTAAAGCAACAATCACCATATCCCTCCTCCTTTAATTCCTTGTTTTACATTCCTTATTTACACAAATTACTTCATACAGGTGAATAGGAAACAATATTAAAAGACTTAGAGATAATCACACTGTCACTTTGTCATGAATTCAGATTATACACTCATATACATAGATTCAGTAATTACAAATCAGGTAAAAGCAAAAAACTGTGGATGCTGGAAATCCAAAACAAAAATAAAAATACCTGGAAAAACTCAGCTGGTCTGGCAGCATCTGTGGAGAGGAACACAGTTAACATTTTGAGTCCATTTGACTCTTCAACAGAACTAAGTAAAAATAGAAAAGAGGTGAAATATAAGCTGGTTTAAGGGGTGGGTTGGGGGTGGGTGGTGGGACAGGTAGAGCTGTATAGAGGGCCAGTGATAGGTGGAGATAGACAAAAGATGTCATAGACAAAAGGACAAAGAGGTGTTGAGGGGGTGGTGATATTGTCTAAGGAATGTGCTAATTAAGGGTAGAAAGCAGGACAAACAAGGTACAGATAGCCCTAGTGGGGGTGGGGTGGGGTGAAGGGAAGGGATCGAAATAGGCTAAAAGGTAGAAAAAAAAAGGGGAGGGATTGGAAAGGGGGTGGGGATGGAGGAGAGAGTTCATGATCTAAAATTGTTGAACTCAATATTCAGTCCGGAAGGCTGTAAAGTGCCTAGTCGGAAGATGAGGTGCTGTTCCTTCAGTTCGCGTTCAGCTTCACTGGAACAATGCAGTAGGCCAAGGATGGACATGTGGGCATGAGAGCAGGGTAGGGTGTTGAAATGGCAAGCGACAGGGAGGTCTGGGTCATTCCTGCGGACAGACCGAAGGTGTTCTGCAAAGCGGTCACCCAGTCTACGTTTGGTCTCTCCAATGTAGAGGAAACCGCATTGGGAGCAACGAATGCAGTAGACTAAATTGAGGGAAGTGCAAGTGAAATGCTGCTTCACTTGAAATGAGTGTTTGGGCCCTTGGACGGTGAGGAGAGAGGAAGTAAAGGGGCAGGTGTTGCACTTTCTGCGGTTGCATGGGAAGGTGCCGTGGGAGGGGGTTGAGGTGTAGGGGGTGATGGAGGAGCGGACCAGGGTGTCCCGGAGGGAACGATCCCTGCGGAATGCCACCGGGGGGGGGTGAAGGGAAGATGTGTCTGGTGGTGGCATCATGCTGGAGTTGGCGGAAATGGCAGAGGATGATCCTTTGAATGCGGAGGCTGGTGGGGTGATAAGTGAGGACAAGGGGGACCCTATCATGGTTCTGGGAGGGAGAGGAAGGTGTGAGGGCAGATGCGCGGGAGATGGGCCGGACACGGTTGAGGGCCCTGTCAACCACCGTGGGTGGAAAACCTCGGTTAAGGAAGAAGGAAGACATGTCAGAGGTCATTGAGGGGGTTGTGTGTTCCGGCTGGAGCAGCGTAATTTTATAGTCTGACACTCTCCTACAGGATCAACACTAACAGGAACTGTGATAATGGGTACCTCTTTTGGCACAGGCAGTTCATTACTATTTGATTCAATGGAGACATCAGTTATGTCTATAACAGGTCGATCAGGTACTTAAGTGCTTATGGGTTTGATAACATTCCTTGGTGGCAACACTGACTGTGGAAGCGTCTCCCTGCTCCCCAGGCGATCCATGTGTTTACGAACGCTCCTGCCTTCCACGTCTACTTGGTGTATGAAAGCGGTCTGATCTCTCAGACAATAATTCCTGGGATTCAACTTGGACCGCTACTGAAGTTTCTTGCACATACAGCTTCATCTACTATACATTTTCAGGCACTACTCTGCAAATCATGGCTTGTTTCCTGATTACTTTGGTTCTTCTCTACCCTCCCTGGCAAATTTGGAAATATGAGGCTCACTCTCATTCTGAGAGGATGCTTCATAAGCAGTTCTTCTGTTGCATGTGGAGTCGCACGGTAGCTAAGAAGGAAGCGTGAGATTTTGGTTTCCAAGGTTCCACCCAACAATTTTTTTAGTCCTGGCTTGAAAGTTTGGACAGCTCTCTCAGCTAGCCCGTTTGATGCTGAGTGATAAGGCGCAGTTCCGATGTGTTTAATGCCATTTACATTGATGAAGTTCTGAAATTCAGCACTTGTAAATACGGCTCCATTGTCTGATACAATGATTTTGGGCAACCTGAGAGTCGAAAAGCATTGGCATAACTTTTGATGGTTGCATGCAACAAAGGCGATTTCACCTCAAAAATCTCCATCCATTTCGAGTGTGCATCGATTATGAGCAAAAACACTGGGCCTAGGAATAGGCCCACATAGTCTATATGGATCTGCACCCATGGTAGGCCAGGCCATTCCCAAGGATCTAGTGGGGCTGCGGGTGGCAACTTTGTTGCAGTTGGCACTGTTGACAGTGTTTGACTAACTTCTCGATATCTGCATCTACACCAGGTCACCTCATGTAATTCCTGGAGAACATTTTCATTTTAGAAACGCCAGGATGAGTGCTGTGTAATTCGGTTAGGAGCAGTTCCCTGCCTGATACAGGGATGACTACTCTTGCTCCCCAGAGTATGATGCCATCTTGACAACTCAATTTGTATTTGTGGGTAAAAAATGGTTTCATTTCCTTGGAGACTGGCTCATTTAATCATCCTGCAAGTATCTGGTCTCTCACTTTGGACAGAAGCGGATCTCGATTGGTCCAGTTCTCGATCTGCTTTGTGCAGACAGGCAATGTGTCTAAAAAATCCAATGCAAGGACGATTTCTTGGGGTACAGGAGTAAACGAGATGCTTTCTTGCAAGAGTAAGCGGCTAAGGACATCCGCCTTTGCTATCTGCATCCCAGGTCAGCGCTTGAAAGTTTATTTGTAGGCGGACAGAATTAATGCCCATCGCTGAAAGCTCGCTGAAGCTATCAGTGGGATAGCCTTGTCTTCTTTGAAAAGGCCCAAAAGCGGTTTATTATCGGAGACGATAGTAAAGTGCCTGCATGTAAGTACTGGTGGAATTTTTTAACTCCAAAGACTATTGACAGTCCCTCCTCCTCGATCTACGAATAACCTTTTTCGGTCACTGAAAGGGTTCTTGATACGTGACCTATTGACCTCTCAGAGCCTTCATCCATTTCGTGGGGCAATACTGCACCAACGACACATGGAGAGGCGTTGCAGGTCAATATCAATTCTTTAGATGGGTCGAAGGTTGAGGAATGCAACAGTTGTTTTATTCTGTTGAAGACTGCCTCCTGAGGAGCTTTCCAGAACCAACGATGGTGTTTCTTCAGCAACATGTGTGAGGGGACCGATACAGTCGATAAGTTGGGTAAAAATCGCCCATAGTAGCTTACCATCTCTAGAAATGATTTGCGTTTAGTGATATCTGTGGGGAAAGGCGTCTCCTTTATCCCCCTGACCTTTTCTTCCACAGGGTGTAATCCTTGTGCATCTACATGGTGCCTCAGATAGGTAACCTCGGTGGCTTGAAAAAAGCATTTCTCCTTTTTTAGGCGAACTCCAGCTTCCAGAAATCTTTTTAATACCTCCTCTAAATCCGCAAAATGCTCAGCCTCTGTTGATCCAGTTATGAGGACATCGCCAAGATATACTACAACTCGTGGTAATCCCGGTAGCAAACTCTTCATCGTCCTTTGAAATATTGTACATGCCAGGGAGACGCCAAAAGGCAGGCGCGCATTCTGGAATAGGCCTTTGTGTGCATTTATTGTGACATAGCCCCGGGATGTGTTACTTAACTCGAATTGATGGTACGTGTGGCTCATATCCAACCTTAGTGTAGGATTGACCTCCTGCCAGTTTTGCATACAAGTCTTCAATTCTTGGAATTGGATATTTATCCAACTTGGCGGCCCGATTAACTGTTAGCTTAAAAGTGCCGCAAATGCTGACGGTCTTATCCGATTTTGGTGCGGAGATGACAGACGCTGCCTACTCCGAAAATTGAACCGGCTGTATGATGCCTACCAACCTCCAACCTGTTTAACTCCGCATCCATTTTTTCTCTTCAGGCATGTGGTACCGGTCTTGCCTTAAAAATCAGTGAGTTGCCTCTGGGTCAACATAAATCTTGGCTTGCAAGCCTTTGATTTTTCCCAATTCATTGCGAAAGACGCTGTCATTTTTAAAAACAATTCTAACAGTCCTCCTGCCCATACTTTATCCACCTCCATAACTAGAGGCTTCCCGTTTATGTAGGGTGTAATAGGGCTTGCCTCAAACAAAAACAGAAAATGCTGGAAAAACTCAGGTCTAACAGCATCGGTGGAAAGAAAAACAGAGTTAACGTTTCGAGTCCGTATGACTCTTCTTCAGAACTCCGAAGAGTCATACGGACTCGAAACATTAACTCTGTTTTTCTCTCCACCGATGCTGTTAGACCTGCTGAGTTTTTCCAGCATTTTCTGGTTTTGTTTCAGATTTCCAGCATCTGCAGTATTTTGCTTTTATCATGGGGTTTGCCTTAACTGCTTTAAGATTAAAAATAGAATGAATGTCAGAATCAGCTATTTTAGGTTCTTTCACATTATGTACTTCTAACATCTTTGCCGCCTAGTTACTTGGAAGTCTGGACTTAGCTCTGCACTGCTTTATCAAATGTCCTCTTTTGCAACAGTAATAGTACTCGGCCTCCTTAAATTTACATGTTTCAGGAGTGTGGTTACCCCAACACAGGCAACATTTCAACTTCAGGATCCCTATCTGGTTGCCTTTTTTTTTTATTTCTGGGTGATTGGGAAGTTCTTGGCTGCTTCTGCGGTTTTGGCGCCATACCTGGCTGAAGGTTCCCACACTAACTGGTAAATGGCACCATTTTGCAAGCTCTGTAGCTCCTGCGAATCTTTTTCAGCGCTTTCCATGGCCTGCACTAACCCATTGCTTACTGAAAATTTATATAGGCTTCTGCCAGCAATTACCGCTTAACAGCGTCATTGTGCATGCCACAACTAACCGATCTAGTGGCTCTTCGTTCAAGGTTGCTCCAAAATCACAATGCTCTGACAATTGCTTCAGCTTAGCAATATAAGTCGTAATTGATTTGCCTGGGGGTGTCACCCTCGTATCAAACTTGAATGTTTGTATAATGACCGATGGTTTGGGCTGAAAATGGCCCTTCATTAAATTCACGCGCTCACTGCACGATTTGGAATCGGGCGCACTTGGGGCTGAGATTGCGAATAAGGTTCTAGGTTTGTCTCTCTCAGATGCTCAAGAGAATTGCTTTGCACTTTGCCTCCTCCCCTATTTCGTTGGCTTGTAAATGAAACCCGAGGCGCTCGATGTATTAACTCCAGTCCTCCGTGGAGAGGTCAAATGGGTCGATCCTCCCAAAGAAACACATCCTGGTGAGCATATACTTTTTAACTTCTTTAAAACAAGATACTGACAGTTGTAGGGCGATAGGCAGTGCCAGGATCATTTATCCTCGTCGCCAGATGTAGGGATGTACTGCCGGGGGGCTTCTTTAATTAATTAACTTTATTTACAGAGCTGCTGGATTAGCTGCAGGCCTCTAGCAAGGCTTAAATACACACTCTGGACTTGGAAAGCCCCACCCCTTATAAGCTTCCCCCATTGCTCGGTGCTGATTGGCTGTTCTGACCACGTGATCCTTGGTGAGTCTGGCCTTAAAGCAACAATCACCACACAGCCATCATCCATTTGGCCCACATGACCCTGTCAACAGAGTCACCGCTGACTCAAAAGGGCAAACATGTTGGGGATCCTTGCATGTTGATGTACTTCTATATTCAGCACTCTGTCCTGCCAAGAGACGCCCAATATTCTCTTCAGGCAGCGGTGGTGGAAGCTGTTCAGCCGCTTTTCTTGACTTGCATAAGTTGCCCATGCCTCACTGCTGTAAAGGAAGGTATGGAGAACACAAGCCTGGTACACACAGAGCTTTGTATTTTTGGTTAGTTTATTGGTCCACAATGGACAGCTTAACTTTGACATTACAGCTACAGCCTTGGCAATTCTGATGCTGAATTCGACAGCTGAATTGGACAGGTTACTGTTAAGTGTTGATCCAAGTTATGTGAAGCTGTCGATGACCTCCGGGATGAGGTTGCCATATTTGATGGAAGATGGAGTCTCTACACCCTGGCCCATAACTTTGGTCTTCCAGATGCTGTCAGTTATATACCAAGGATTTAGTAAGCACTGATTAAAGAAATATAATCCTAAAAAGGTCAGGATAACCTAAGAAAAACAAAATTGTACAAAGTCTGTAGGAAGAAGGATGAGAGAAACTGCTGTGAACACAAAATGTTAAAAAGGAAACTGGAATGAATATAGTCAAGAGTTAAGTGCAACAGTTAAAAAACCGTTCTTGTATCAGAACAGCAATAGGACGAAAGAATTGAGATTGCTTTAGGATGAAACATAAGTCAAACAAGTACTCACTTCCAAAAGCACAATACCATATCACCAAGGGGGTTCTATAACTAAATTTAATTTGTTTCATGCTATCTTCATAAATATCCCAAACTGATATTAAAAAAGGTTCAAAACTAATAAATCTCAAGGATGAGCACTATATATCATAGGATACTATGTGCTGACTACACCTGGCAGGATGAAATTGTTGCTTATTGCCAGTTTCTGGAAAATGCTGATGGAATGTACAGATCTCGGTTCCCAGAGTGAATAAGGACAATAGGATTGTTTTGTAGTTCAGTAAAAACGTGTGTGGAAGCTCTAAAACCGAATGAAGCCAAACAACAAACTACAAGCACAACAGTAACTCTAAAATCAGTCATGATGCAGAGATGTCCTACTTGCACAAAGGAAGAAAGACTTGTATTTATATAGTACCCTTTACAACCACCAGATGTCCCAAAGCACTTTACAACCAATGGAGTACTTCTGAAGTGTAGTCACTATTCTAACAGAATAACATTGCTGGGAACAATGTTAACAAAACAAAACTGGTTCAGCATGTGATGTTCTTGTGTAGAGGACTATGAAATAAAATCAAATTATACCAGCAAAGCTGGATAACGAAAAACCTAGAGGCATGGATGAATAACAGGCCTATATTAATGGAAGGCGGAGGTAGACAGAGTCTTGTTAGGTAAGGGAATCAAAGGTTATCAGGGGTAAATGGGAATGTGGAAGGCTAATGGAATGCTATTCTTTATTATGAGAGGAACCAAACATAAAAGTAAAGATGTTATGCTTCAGGTATACAGGTCATTGGTGAGACCACATCTCGAATACTGTGTGGAGTTTTGGTCTCCTTATTTAAGGAAGGATGCAAATGCGTTGGAGGTGGTTCACAGGATGTTTACTAGATTGATACCTAAAATGAGCAGGTTGTCTTTTGAGGAAAGGTTGGACAGACTGGACTTGTTTCCACTGGAGTTTAGAATGGTGAGGGGTGACTTGATTGAAGTATATAAGATCCTGAATGGTACTGACAAGGTGGGTGTGGAAAGGATATTTCCTGTTGTGGGTGAGTCCAGAACTAAGGGGCACTGTTTTAAAATTAAAGGTTGCCCTTTTAGGACAGAAATGAGGAGAAATTTGTTCAGGGGGTTGTGCGACTTTGGAACTCTCTGCTTCAGAAGGTGATGCAGGCAGTGCTATTGAATATTTTTAAGGTGGATGCAGAGGAACCAAAGGTTATCAGGGGTAGTTGGAAATGTGAAATTTGAAACACAATCTTATTGAATGGTGGAACAGGCTCGAGGGGCCGAATGGCCTACTTCTGTTCCTATTTCTTATGTTCATATTAATACACAAGGAGAATAAAAGAGTAAGAATTAGAAGTTTAGAAAATCTTTTGCAACATTTCATGTCATCTGGACAAAAACATTGAAGTCATGTAACATGCAGCAGCATTACTTACTTGTCTCCAGATTGTCCTTGGTCATTCTCAGCTTTGGGATTGCAACTTGATTTGGAACCTGTTACATTTCTACCCTCCTCCGACGTAGAACTTATGTGGTCAGGTTCACTTTTAGCCTGAAGATACAAATACATATTTTATTTGGTCATACATGGAGTGGTCATTGGATTGCAGATGCATGCACCATTCTCTGCATCCTCAAGATCAACAATCAAGTGAACAGAACCAGAGATGCAACATTTCATTTCTCCACGGTGTGGACAGCATACGCAACACACCAGACCAGCTGAGATGGTGGACAGGTGACCTATCCATGGTCTCTGTCAACACCATTCGGCATCTGATTAGTTTGCTCTCAGTTGTAGAAAACAGCTGACCTCTGCATTTTAATTTATGTGGAAATTGCAGATACTAACCCTAAATGGCAAGGGCGGAGGAAGGATTTGTTAATGTTAACCAGTTTAGATCCATCAACTTTCTGGCCTCACATCAAAAATTCCAATTTTGACCTTTTAAGTTTACAAATTGTGTCCAGAAACCAGAAATGGGGAAGCAAACAAAATCCTGGTATGGAAAGTGGTGGAAGTAGTAAGGCGAGCTATTTTGAAAGTAGTAGTTAATCTTGTGTGGTGCAGCTCACACGCACAAAAAAAAAAATCGGACTTTTTCTGTAATCTCCTGTTCCTCAATTCTTTATTCTACCCTTCTTCTCTCTATATCCCTCTTCTGAAATTTTACAGGTACCCCATCTTTTTGTCCTCAACTTTTCTTCATCGAATCTCTTAACACATATCTCTCCTATATATCTTTCCCCTCTCGGCATGCCTGTCAAACACTTTGTCTTTGTATGTGCCTTTCTGTGCATCTGCCACTCTTTCAAACACCTGAAGCCAGACTCATCTCCACTTTTAAGTGGGAAACATAAAAACAAGAGTTGAGCCTGCTTTGCCTTTCCATTGGACCATGACTGATCGGTACCTGGAAGTATTCTTTGAGGTGAGTATTATGTATTTAAATGAAAAATACAAATCCAGAGCAATTTTAAAAATCTCATCGATAAGTAAAATGGAACAAGATTGTATCTTAGGTGTTAGAGTATTTAATGGATTCCAAATGATGGTGGCAAATCTGTTGGTGCTTTTTCAAGAATTAGATAAACAAAGGACAACTTTTTGGGAAGATGCACCTAATTGGTAAATAATTTGAAGTTTGTTTTTCCACTTACAGCAATCAATACAGTTAACGGAATTTTGTTACTCAGATCAGTCATGCAGCTACAAAATAAGTTGCGCCTTTCAATGTGTCAAACTGCAGGAAGTCAAACTCAATACCAACCTATAGCAGCTCTCCACTGTAATCCCTTAACCAACCTTTATTTAAAAATATCATATTACAATGGAGGTCATTCAGGAAAGAGATAGATTAGGTACAAATAAGGCATATTCCTTTGAAGGGGAAAGGTACAGCATCCAAAGCTAACACACCTTGGATGACAAAGAAAATAAAAGATAAAATAAAACACAGAAAGAAGATTTATGACAAATGTTAGGAACAAGATTCAACTAATAACCAAGAAAATCATAGCAAGTACAGGAGGAAATTGGACAAGTTAATATGGGAGAAAAACAGAAGTTTTAAGATAAAGTTAGCAGGCAACATTAAACTGGACCCGTTTCAACATTTTATAAACATATAAGGTGTAAACAGTTAGCTAGGGAAAACATTGGACTACTAATAACGCCAAGAGACTCTTTACACAGAGGAAGGAGACATTGCAAAAGTATTAAAAAAGCACTTTGTATTTATCTTCACAGAAGCAGATGTGAAGATTACATGAAAAGAGGAGAGGGAAGTTATGGGCAGCATAGTAGTAGATAGAGAAGACATAATATAAAAGGTTAGAATTACTGAAACGTGGCAAGTCATCTGTTCCAGATGGAATGCATCCTAGGTTGCTGAAAGAAACAACGCTAAAAATAGCAGAGGCAATGGTCACAATCTTTCAATCCTTATTGGATACAGTAGTCGTGTCAGAGGACTAGAGGACTGCTAATGTTATACCACTATTCAAGAAAGGGGAGAGGGATAAACCAGGAAACTACAGGCCAGTTAGCCTAACATCAGTGGTGTGAAGTTATTGGAAATCATTATTGGAGGACAAAATAAACTTTTATTTGAAAGGCATAGGTTAATCAAGGAGAGCCAGCATAGATTTCTTAAAGGAAAATAGAATCTGACTAACTTGGTTGAATTCTTTGATGATATAACAGAGAAGGCAGATTAATGTAGTGTAGTAGATGTTGTTTAATATGAATGTTCAGAAGACATTGGACACCCTGCAGGCATTTGTCTTGCTGCAGGCTTATTAATTGAAACCCTGGTATTAAGTGATAGTATGGATACAAAATTGGCTCAATGACAATGCAAAGGGATGCATGTTTTTCAGACTGGGAAGTGGTGTGCGGTGGTGTTTTCCATGGGTCAGCTCCAGGCATCTTGCAAATGAATTCTGTGATCTGTACAGTGTGTCAGGCTAATAGGCAGCACAGAGTCTAAACATATTCTCACCTAATATCCACATTTGTATCTTTCCCTGCAGGTTAAGTCCAGAGCAATAAGAAAGATACTGATTTTCCTGTTCAAACTACTGTGGATTAACTAATCCCACCTCAGGGACTTGAACTACTTCAAACCTGTTAAGTTTCTAGTTATTATAATAGTATGCATTGCCTACCACTTCCCCCAACACATGTTTCCACTAAGTTGCATAGCCATGCCTGTAATTTTCCATGCAGGCTTCATACAAGTACATTTTCTGAACTAAAAAGAAGAATCACATGAAAGCAACTTGTTTGGATAAACGCTATTGCGTATCATAATAAAAAATCACCAAAATATGTGCAGACCCAGCATGAAAAACCTGAACATTGGTATTAACCCCATTACAATATATAAAGGAGCACTGCCTTATACTGCATACTTGACTTCCTCCTCCTTGCACTACATGAAGTAATACAGCACAATAATGCCGCTCTTCTTGTAGGCCACTGCCTTGTGCTACATAACAGTGCAGCATTGTACAATTATTATAGATGCACGGCGGGGGGGGGCGGGGAGTGGAAAAGAGGGCTGGGGGAAGAATTTTAATGAAACCAACCTGCTTGTAGCAAGGAAGCTAGTGGGCTTAGTGGAGTGAGCTTTACCATGGCTGTTTAATTCAGTTACGGCATATCCTCTTCTGGGTTTGCTGACCAATCACAGAGTGCAGGTGCGATGATGAGCCACACATGTCAATGGAAGGGTGTCTATTTAAAGGGACCCTGCCAAGGATCAGAATGGCTACATTGCAGATCAGAAGAATCAGTGTACTACTAGAAGGAGGCGATGGTGTTGTGGTATTGTCACTGGACTAGTAATCCAGAGACCAAGGGTAGTGCTCTGGGGACCTGGGTTCAAATCCCACCATGGCAGATAGTGGAATTTGAATTAAAAGTCTAATGATGACCATGAAACCATTGTCGTTTGTTGTAAAAACCCATCTGGTTCACTAATGTCCTTTGGGGAGCAAATCTGTCATCCTTACATGGTTTGGCCTACATGTGACTCCAGAATCACAGCAATGTGGTTGACTCTTAAATGTCCTCTGAAATGACTACCGACCGAGTTGGCCGAGTCCTAAATGACATAGCTGCTAGACTGGGTCTGCGGCAGGTGGTGAGGGAAGCAACAACATATTTGACCTCATTCTCACCAACCTGCTTGCCATTCAGTTGTAACAAACCACTACAAAGTCACAAAAACGGAATGAAACTGGACGGATCACCTGGCACCGGAAATGACAACGGCAATCGCAGCTCTGTCAACCCAGCAAAGTCCTAGTGCCAAAATTGGGAGAGCTGTCTCACAGACTAGTCAAGCAACAGCCTGACATAGTCATCCTCACAGAATCATACCTTACAGATTATGTCCCAGACTCCACCATCACCATCCTCATCCCCGAGTCCTGTCCCACAGCAGATGTGGCGGCACAGCGGAATACAGTCGGGAGGGGGTTGCCCTGGGAGGCCTCAACATCGACTCCGGACCCCAAGAAGTCTCATGGCATCAGGTCAAACATGGGCAAGGAAACCTCTTGCTGATTACCACGTACTGCCCTCCCTCAGCTGATGAATCAGTGCTCCTCCATGTTGAACAAGCAGAATGTACTTTGGGTGGGGGACTTCAATGTCCAGCACCAAGAGTGGCTCAGTAGCACTACAACTGACCGAGCTGGTCGAGTCCTAAATGGCATAGCTGCTAGACTTGGTCTGCAGCAGGTGGTGAGGGAAAAACATACTTGACCTCATCCTCACCAACCTGCCTGCTGCAGATGCATTTGTCCATGACAGTATCGGTAGGAGTGACCACTGCACAGTCGTTGTGGAGACGAAGTCCCACCTTCACATTGAGGATACCCTCCATTGTGTTGTGTGTCACTACCGTCGTGCTAAAAAGGATAGATTTCGAACAGATCTAGCAACTCAAGACTGGGAATCCATGAGGCGCTATGAGCCATCAGCAGCAGCAGAACTGTACTCAACCACAGTCTGTAACCTCATGGCCCGGCACATCCTTCACTCTATAATTACCATCAAGCCAGGGGATCAATCCTGGTTCAATGAAGAGTGGAGGGCATGCCAGGAGCAGCAACAGGCATACCTAAAAATGAGATGTCAATCTGGTGAAGCTATAACAGGGCTACTTGTGCACCAAACAGCATAAGCAGCAAGTGATAGACAGAGCTAAGTGATCCCACAACCAACGGATCAGGTCTAAGCTCTGCAGTCCTGCCACATTCAGTCGTGAATGGTGGTGGACAATTAAACAACTCACTGGAGGAGGAGTTGCCTCCACAAATATTCCCATCCTCAATGATGGAGGAGCCCAGCACAGCAGTGCAAAAGATAAGGCTGAAGCATTCGCAAGAGACTTCAGCCAGAAGTGCCGAGTGGATGATCCATCTTGGCCCACTCCAGGGGTCCCCAGCATCACAGATGCCAGTCTTCAGCCAATTCGATTCATTACACGAGATAACAAGAAATGGCTGAAGGCACTGGATACTGCAAAGGCTTTGGGCCCTGACAATATTCCAGCAATAGTACTGAAGACTTGCCGCGCCTCTAGCCAAGCTGTTCCAGCACAGCTACAACACTGGCATCTACCAGGCTATGTGCAAAATTGCCCAAGTATGTTCTGTACACAAAAGCAGGACAAATCCAACCCAGCCAATTACCGCCCCATCAGTCTACTCTCAATCATCAGTACGGTAACGGAAGGGGTCATCAACAGTGCTATAAAGTGGCACTTGCTTAGCAATTGCCTGCTCACTGATTCCCAGTTTGGGTTCCGCCTGAGCCACTCAGCTCCTGACCTCATTACAGCCTTGGTTCAAAGAAAACAGTTGAACTCCCAAGGTGAGGTAAGAGTGACTGCCCTTGACATCAAGACAGCATTTGACTGAGTGAGGCATCAAGGTGCCCTAACAAAACTGGAGTCAATGAGAATCAGGGGGAAAACTCTCTACTGGTTGGAATCATACCTAGCAGAGAGGAAGATGGTCGTGGTTGTTGGCAGTCAGTCATCTCAGCTGCAGGACATTACTGCAGGAGTTCCTCAGGGTAGTGTCCTAGGCCCAACCATCTTCAGCTGCTTGATCAATGACCTTCCTTCCATCATAAGGCCAGAAGTGGGGATGTTTGCTGATGATTGCACAATGTTCAGTACCATTCGTGACTCCTCAGATGCTGAAGCAGTCCATGTCCAAATGCAGCAATACCTGGACAATATCCAGGCTTGGGTTGACAAGTGGCAAATAACACTCACGCCACACAAGTGTCAGGCAATGACCACCTCCAACAAGAGAGAATCCAACCATCGCCCCTTGATGTTCAATGGCATTACCATCGCTGAATTCCCCACTATCAACATCCTGGGGGTTACCATTGACCAGAAGTTGAACTGGACTAGCCATATAAATACTGTGGCTACAAGAGCAGATCAGAGGCTAGGAATTGGGCGACGAGTAACTCAACTCCTGACTCCCCAAAGCCTGTCCACCATCAACAAGGCACAAGTCAGGAATGTAATGGAATACACCTCACTTGCCTGGATGAGTACAGCTCCCACAACACTGAAGAAGTTGGACACTGTCCAAGACAAAGCAGTCCGCTTGATTGGCACCACATCCACAAACATTCGCTCCCTCCACCACCGCCGCACAGTAGCAGCAGTGTGTACCATCTACAAGTTGCACTGCAGGAATTCACCAAGGCTCCTTAGACAGCACCTTCCAAACCCGGGACCACTACCACCTAGAAGGACAAGGGCAGCAGACAGATGGGAACACCACCACCTGGAAGTTCCCCTCCAAGTCACTCAGCATCCTGACTTGGAAATATATCGTTATTCCTTCACTGTCGCTGGGTCAAAATCCTGGAACTCCCTTCCTAACGGCACTGTGGGTGCACCTACACCACATGGACTGCAGCGGTTCAAGAAGGCAGCTCACCACCATCAACTCAAGGCAACTAGGGATGGGCAATAAATGCTGGCCTAGCCAGCGAAACCCACGTCCTGTGAATGAGTTAAAAAAAAGTTTGCCTCCCAGTTCTCTGATGCATCCCTGGAAGTCACTCTGCAGGTTGTGAGGACTAGAACTATTGTTCCCTGCAGATGGGAAAAGGTCAGCCTCACAAACCAAACTGGTGTGACTGGAAATGGCTGGTTGTCACATGGTGAGGTGCAAATCACAAATGAATAGGAGGGAGTGTTGGAGACAGTGACAGGGGTGGAGAGCCCCAGGGAGCACAGGATACTCCATGCTCTGCTCAGCTAAACACAGATGCTGAGTTTGGGCCGTTGTCCACAAAAAGGACTACCCTGGTGCAGCAACGGAAAATGAGAGAGGTTCTGATAGCATTTCCAGATGCACTGCGCACCCTTGGAGAGAGACTGGAGGAGTCCATGCCTAGCATGAGTTCCACGATGCCTTAAGCTTTTGTGATGCTCACCTCTATGGAAAGAGTGGCCACCTGCAAGGACAGTCAGATGCAGTAGGTAACTAAGTATATGTTTGCACTCACCAATGGCCTGAATACTCAGTCTGTCACTTTAAATAGGATTGAGAAAAGGTTCACCTTGACTGGTGGGCTCAGTCACGAGAGGGAAGATCAGAGAAAAGGTACAAGGAATTAGGGATATTGCTCAAGGCATTCTCACTTTTCATCCCTTGCCCCCATTACAACCTTACTACCCCCTCAAACCCACACTAGTAAGAGTCTCACACGCTGCTTCCTGATCGAACCTGCCCCTGCAGAGATGCAGTTAGGGCAGTCTATGGCTGGCCCCTTTAAGGGCCCCAAGCTCCAGAGGGTATTCCCCATGGGCAGCCTGCCTTTAGCTGTGCTGAAGCCACATTGGTAACATTACATAGAAATAATAAGTGGAAGAGGAAGATTTTTTAGTTTGTATAAAGGATACTTGGATATTTATAATAAGGTCATTATCTTAATGTATTTGAAAATGTTAAAGAATCAAACAAGTCTCCATTATCCAGTCATTACTATTGTTGCCTCCAAACTTCGAAAAGGCCATTAGCCTCGAGGAGAATGGTATGACAAGAGTAGGAGATGAGTAAGGGTGTAAATGAGATGGCGTGATTACCGAATGTGTGAAATGACTTGTATTGAGGGAGGGAAGGGCAGTGGGTTCACACACTCAGGTTATCTGAATCGTACCTGTACGAGTCTGTCGTGGACTTCTCTGGCAGCTTGGTGAGCAGCTGCAGCCACTCTGGACACATCAAGCTGCTGCTCCTCCTCTAAGGATGCAGAGCAGTCACCTTCCTCCTCCTGTAGCTCTAGTCCTCTCTGCAGTGCAATACTTTGCACATTAGACCCTATCAATCAGAACACCACTGCTGGTACATAATGAAGGATGTCCACAGATCTGTCCAGGCATCTAAATCGCATCTGGAGCAACTCAATGACTTGCTATATTAGTGTTGTGCTCATGTGGCTCTGGTTATATTTTTCCTCTGCATCAGTGGTAGGGCTACTCAAGTATCATCAGCCATGTCCCTTGTCTCCTTGTCTGCTGACCCCGTTTGGAGGCACGAGGACCTGTGGAAGTTGTGACTGGCGCAATTTGAAGGTACCATGATAGTTTCCAGAATATCTTGCACAGATAAATGCATGAAAACCTAGAATATTTTTTTGTGTTAAAGATGTTATATAACAAGTTGTTGTTGCTGAATGGGAAGTGCTACTACCAACAGTCCTACAAGAGGATTTAAGCATGACAATGGCTCAGAGTTGCATTTCATATTTAGCATGGAACACACAATGGTATCTATTCAACGACAAAACTACAGATCTATTTTTACACATGCCTTTTGAGTGGGTACTGTGACACACCATCCCTACTCTCTTTTGCCCCCTAATTAAATCTGATAATTAACAACAAAAAGGGGGACAGTTCATATCACTCATACAATTCTCACCTTGTCATTTTTACTGGAGAGATTCTTTACACAAGTTCCTTCCTTTGTAGAACACAGGCCGCCCACCAACAGGTTTTTGCCCATGGCATCTGAAGTGCTATGGTTGCTGGACAGCCCTAAATCACAGGTATACTCATTAATCAGTAATATGAAAATAATCCAATTTTTGGCTTACATTAGCTCAGAAAACAGCAAAGCAAACTCTGGGGACTGTGGACAGAATTTTATCATTATTTCTGAAATAAGCCTTTGCATTATATCTGTTTCACTATTGATGACCTAGCAGCTTTAAATATGACACAGCAAAAATAATTTTAGTTACTCTCGTTTATTACCTCACTACTCCTAATGTCTTCACTTTGGCTTATATCTAACATTTCAATGTTTCACACATCTAACCTCAATACTGACTGTAAGGGACACAATTGAAAACAACCTGTGGTAATTTTTTTTATTAGAGGTCACTACCTAGCAGACTGATTAAGAACATAAGATATAAGAGGAGTAGCCTTTCAGTCCATCAAGCCTACTCCGCCATTCAATAAGATCATGGCTGATCAAGAATCAAGTATGAGAAGAATCAATGTAGCCCTCACAGGAGCACCGTACACAATGCAGAGAGCAGCAAAAACCAGAGTTGAGTTCAGAAACTCAGCAGTGATGAATTGACAGGTACAAACTTTCATCCCATATCTTCCCAAAAAAAATTCCTTTAAACTACACAGCTAGTGTTCAGACACAACCCAATGCTTACACTTCAATCAGCTTTCAAGAACATGTACTTTAATAATGACGCAGCCTTTCTGACAGAGTTAAAATACAATTTAGCAGCCCAGGACCTTATAAATGATGACAGGACACTCATTTCATTACAGTTTTTGTTAGGAGTGCCAATATTGTTTTAAACTCAAAATCTGGAAGCAACAAAATTTCTCCAGCTGGCAGACGACTTCACTTAAAGCTCAACCCTTCTCTTTACTCTGCTGCTCCCAACCACCTTGCTAAAATTCCAATAGCAGATATTTAAACTGATAAACACTGAGGCCTGACCCATCAGGCTTAACTTAGTATCAGTAATATCTTTCAGAAAAGTATCATTAAGGTAAAAGATCAAAAATTTACAGATTACCAGAAAAACACAAAATGATTTCTTTGCCATTCAATACCTTTTCACCTACTCTTCTATATACTCTGTTGCTGGATTCTAGCTTCGTGCTGCCTCTTGATTCACTCACTGCAGTCAGGGACTGCTGACTACTTCACAGATAAGGTCAATCCATACCAGCCAACAGGAAGCATGGTTTAATGAATGAAGCTGTACTTTTTATCCACTTGAAACACATCTATCCACACAAGAGAAAAGAAATCCAATAGGGGCCCGCAAGTTGAAGTCTCACAAACATCAGAACCAACATGCTATGGCCCTGTTGCCTCCTGCAATCAACCAAGATCAACACCCATGATCAAAGAAGCCTGCAGGTTACAATTCTAAAGGAAGAAACACCATCTTACATAGCACCAAACACACCAGGAAACAAACTTTTTAAATTTTGAACTCTTGCAAATATCAGCAAAATGCTAAGTAATGAACTTCAAAACATAATTTAAAAATCTTACTTCTCCTATGGTCTAGCTGCTAGCAAGACTCAAAAGTTCCATAAATGTGTTTTGGATGTAACACCTTCACAGTTAAACTAGTGCTGTTACAGAACTGCAGTAAGTTGTCAGTTTTTATGTTTTCTGTGTTCTGAATTTTAGTTATACAGTTTATACATGGGAATATGTACAAATAATTGCTTCTAAAAGTATCATTAGAGACAAACTTCAGGTTATTTTCATACTGTTTGTAGCCTATAGCATACCTTTCACTGGATTTGCTTCATCATTAATATTTTTGCCATCCTCATTGGAGCTGAAAATACAAAAGTGGATTGAAGTAATTAGAAAGTCTTATAAATCGCTTCCAGAAACATCAGATTTCAGCATCAACAGTTCTATCCAGTCTTTAAAGCAAATTCGTCCACACCTAGCAAAGTATAAAACTACAATCAGTTACATATTACTATCTATGAAGTACTTTTGGATGCCTCAATGATATCGCCTATCTCAGCTGCATACAGGATCATCCAGCACAGGTGGTGGTCATTCGGTCCATTGTTCCTGGGCCAGCTCTTTATGAGACCTAACATACATATGAACATATGAAATAGGAGAAGGGCCATTCAGCCCTTCGAGCCTGCTCCGCCATTCATTAAGATCACGGCTGATCTGCTTGTGTTTCCAATTTCACATTCCCATCTACCCCTGATAACCTTTGATTCCCTTGCCGAACAGGAATTTATCTACCTCCGCCTTAAAAATATTCAATGACCCCGCCTCACCACCTTCTGAGGTGGAGTTCCAAAGTCACACAACCCTCAGAAAAAATTTCTGCTCACCTCTGTCCTAAAATGGCAACCCATAATTTTAAAACAGTGCCCCCTAGTTCTAGACTCACCCACAAGAGGAAACATCCTTTCCACGTCCACCTTGTCAGTACCATTCAGGATCTTATATGCTTCAATTAAGTCACCCCTCACTCTTTTAAACTCCAGTGGAAACAAGTCCAGTCTGTCCAACCTTTCCTCATAAGAAAGCCCGCTCATTCCAGGTATCAAGCTAGGAAACCCCCTGTGAACAACCTCCAACGCATTTGCATCCTTCCTTAAATAAGGAGATCAAAACTGCACAAAGTATTCAAGATGTGGTCTCACCAATGCCCTGTATAACTGAAGCATGACATCCTTACTTTCATAAAAGCAAAATACTGCAGATGCTGGAAATCTGAAATAAAAACAGAAAATGCTGCATAAACTCAGCAGGTCTGGCAGCATCTGTGGAGAGAGAAAGAGTTAACGTTTCGAGTCTGTATGACTCTGTCATGCAGCTAGACCTGCTGAGTTTTTCCAGCATTTTCGATCCTTACTTTTATGTTCAATTCCTCTCGTAATAAAGGATAGCATTCCATTAGCCTTTTTAATTACACGCTGTACCTGCATACTAACTTTTTGTGACTCATGCACTAGAACACCTAGATCCCCCTGCAGCTCAGAATTCTGCAGCTGTTCCCCATTTAAATAATACTCTTTTTTTATTCTTCCTTGCGGGTGCGTTTGCTAGTGCTGTTGGGAGGAGTTTAAACTAATTCGGCAGGGGGAGGGGACACAGAATGTTAGCAGATAGGGACACATCATAATATAGTAAAACAATCAAGTTAGAGGGAGTACAGCTGCAATAAGCTTCAAGGGAGTAAAGCAAGGCTGGATAGCCTCTATTTTAATGCCAGGAATATTACAGGTAAAACGGATGAGTTAAGGGTGAGGACTGACATGTGGAATTGTGATATAGTAGCCATCACTGAGACGTGATTGAGGGAAAGGCAGGATTGGCAGCTCAACATTCCAGGATATAGAATCTTCAGGTGAGACAGGGGAGGGGGTAAAAGAGGAGGCGGCGTTGCATTATTAGTTAAGGAGTCAGTCACTGCAGTAAGGAGAGATGATATCACGGAGGGGGCATCGAATGAAGCTTTGTGGGTAGAACTTAGGAATAAAAAAGAGGCAACCACATTATTAGGTGTTTATTATAGACACCCCAGATAGTCAGCGGGAAATTGAGGAGCAAATATGTGCACAATTTGTGGAGGTGTGCAAAAACAATAATAGGGGTAAAAACAATAATAGGGTAATTATATTAGGTGATTTCAACTTTCCCAACATTAATTAGGATACACAATGTTAAGGACTTGGATGGAGTGGATTTCTTGAAATGTGTACAGGAGAACTTTTTAGGTCAATATGTAGAGGGTCCAACAAGGAAGGGTGCATTGCTGGACCTAATTCTGGGGAATGAAGCCGGACAGGCGGCTGAGGTGGTGTTGGGTGAGCATTTTAGCGATAGTGACCACAACATGGTACAGTTTAAGTTTGTTATGGACAAAGAAATCGACAAGTTGCAAAAAAATGTTTTGGACTGGGGGAGAATGGATTTTAGTAAAATAAGGCAGGATCTGGCTGAGGTAGACTGGGAACAGTTACTTGTGGGGAAATCTACAGAGGAACAGTGGGGGGTATTCAAAAAGGAAATGGGGAGGGTACAGGCTCAACATGTTCCCTCTAGGGTGATAGGAAGAAGTAACAAGCCCAGAGAACCATGGATGACCAGAGATATTCAGGTTACGATGAGAAGGAAAAGAGAGGCTTTTAGCAGGTACAAGGGAAGCAAACCAGCAGAGGCATTAGTGGAGTACAGACGGTGCAGGGTGGAGCTTAAGAAGGCAATTAGGAGAGCAAAGAGGGGATATGAGAAAGCTCTGGCTGGTAAAAGTAGGGAAAATCCCAAGATATTCTATAAGTATATCAATGAGAAGAGGATAACCAGTGAAAGAGTAGGGCCCATAAGGGACCAACGGCGCAATCTATGGGTGGAGCCAGAGGACATCGCTAGAGTGTTGAATGAATACTTCATGTCCGTCTTCACCCAAGAGAATGAGGATGAAGGTATCGAACTCGGGGAGAGAGACTGCGAGGTTCTTAAGCAAATTGATATAGGGAGTGACAAGGTATTGGAGGTGTTGGCAGGCTTAAAAGTGGACAAATCTCCAGGTCCGGATGATTTGTGTCCCAGACTGCTGAGGGAGGCAAGGGAGGAGATCGCAGGGGCTCTGACCCAAATTTTTCTGGCCACGGGGGAGGTGCCAGAGGACTGGAGAACAGCTAATGTGGTTCCGCTATTTAAGAAGGGTTGTAGAGATGAGCCAGGGAACTACAGGCATGTGAGTCTTAAATCAGTGGTAGGGAAACTACTGGAGAAATTTCTGAAGGAGTGTATCTATTTCCACTTGGCAAGGCAAGGTTTGATCAGGGATAGTCAGCATGGCTTTGTCAGAGGGAGGTCATGCCTAACAAATTTGATTGAATATTTTGAGGTGACCAGGTGTGTAGTTGAGGGTAGTGCAGTTGATGTAGTTTATATGGATTTCAGCAAAGCCTTTGACAAGGTCCCACATGGGTGACTTTTAAAGAAGGCAAAGGCACATGGGATACAGGGTAATTTGATAAGGTAGATTCAAAATTGGCTTAGTTGTAGGACGCAGAGGGTGATGACAGAAGAATGCTTTAGTGACTGGAAACCAGTGTCCAGTGGCGTACCGCAGGGATCTGTGCTGGGTCCCCATATTATTTGTCATTTATATAAACGACATAGATGACTATATGGGGAGTAGGATTAGTAAGTTTGCGGATGACACACAGATTGGCCGGGTGGTTAACAGTGAGATTGAGTGTCTTGGGCTACAGGAAGATATAAGCGGGATGGTCAAATGGGCAGATAAGTGGCAGATGGAATTTAACCCTGAAAAGCTTGAGGTGATACACTTTGGAAGGAGTAATTTGACAAGGAAGTATTCAATGAACGGCATGGCACTAGGAAGTTCTGAGGAACAAAGGGACCTTGGCATGTGTGTCCATAGATCTTTGAAGGCAGAGGGGCATGTTAGTGGGGTGGTGAAAAAGGTATATGGGACACTTGCCTTTATCAATAGAGGCATAGATTACAAAAGTAGGGAGGTCATGTTGGAATTGTATAGAACCTTGGTGAGGCCACAGCTGGAGTAGTGTGTGCAGTTCTGGTTGCCACATTATAGGAAGGATGTGATTGCACTGGAGGGAGTGCAGAGGAGATATACCAGGATGTTGCCTGGGATGAAACATTTAAGTTATGAAGAGAGGTTGGATAGACTTGGGTTGTTTTCGTTGGAGCAGAGGAGACTGAGGGGAGACCTGATCGAGGTGTACAAGATTATGAGGGGCATGGACAGGGTGGATAGGGAGCAGCTGTTCCTCTTAGTTGAAGGGTCAGTCACAAGGGGGCATAAGTTCAAGGTGAGGGGCAGGAGGTTTAGGGGGGATGTGAGGAAAAACTTTTTTACCCAGAGGGTGGTGATGGTCTGGAATGCACTGCCTGGGAGGGTGGTGGAGGCGGGTTGCCTCACATCCTTTAAAAAGTACCTGGATGAGCACTTGGCACGTCATAACATTCAAGGCTATGGGCCAAGTGCTGGTAAATGGGATTAGGTGGGTAGGTCTGGTGTTTCTCACGTGTCAGTGCAGATTCGATGGGCCGAAGGGCCTCTTCTGCACTGTGATTCTGTGAAAGTGGACAACTTCACACTTTCCCACATTATACTCCATCTGCCAAATTTTTGCCCACTCACTCAACCTATCTATATCTGTCTGCAACCTCATGTCTTCTTCACAACATATTTTGCTAGCTATCTTTGTGTCATCTGCAAATTTAGCTATTTTGCCTTCACTCCCCTCATTTAAGAAATTGATATAAACTGTAAAAAGTTGAGGCCTCAGCCCCAGCACAGACCACTGAGGGGCTCCACTTGTGACATCCTGCCAATCAGAAAAACAGCCATTTATGTATACACTGTTTTCTGCCAGCCAGCCAAGCTCCTATCCATGCTAATATCCCTGCAACGTGAGCTTTTATTTTCTGCAATAACCTTTGATGTGGCACCTTATCAAATGCCTTCTGGAAAGCCAAATACAGCATGTCTACAGGCTCCCCATTATCCACAGCGCATGTTACTCCTTCAAAGAATTCTAATAAATTGGTTAAACATTATTTCCCTCTCACAAAACCATGCTGACTCTTCCCGATTACCTTGAGTTTATCTAAGTGCCCAGCTATAACCTCCTTAATGATCGATTCTAACACCTTCCCCATATCAGACATCAAGCTAACTGGCCTATGGTTTCGTTTTCTGCCTCTCTGCCTTCTTGATTAGAGGGGTTATATTTGCTACTTTGCAGTCTGAATGAACCTTTCCAGAATCTAGGGAATTTTGGAAAATTAACACCAATGCAAGTACTACCTCATTAACCACCTCTTTTAAGACCTTAGAATGAAGTCCATCAGGACCCAGAGACTTGTCAGCCTTATATTCATCAGTTTGCTCAGTACTGCTTCCCTAGTGATTGCAATTTCAGCAAGTTCCCCTCTCCTCCTGATTTACAGTTATTACTGGAATGTTTTTTGTATTCTCTATAATGAAGATAGAAGCAAAGTATTTGTTCATTTCATCTGACATTTCTTTATTATCTACTATTAGCTCCCCATTCTCACTCTCCAGAGGACCAACACTCATTTCACTTACTATTTTCCTTTTTAAATACCTGTAGAAACTCTTGCTATCCGATTTTACATTTCTAGCTGGCTTCCTCTCATATTCTAATTTCTTACTCTTGATTAACCTTTTAGTCATTCTCTGCCATTCTTCATATTCTGACCAATCATCTTACCTGCCACTCACCTCTGTGCAGTTATACGCTTTTCCTTAAGTTTAATGCTTTCTTTAACTTCTTTAGCTAACCACAGGTGCTGGGTCCTCCTTTTGGAATTTTTCTTCTTAGCTAAGGTCATCTCTAACTATTGCACAAATGCCATCCTTGGTCAATAGTGCTACACCTCCACCTTTACCTAGCTTCCTACTCTTCACAAATGTCATATACCCTCAAAACTCAGGCCCCAATCTTAGTTATCCTGCAGTCATGTCTCCTTAACGGTTATCACATCATATTTATTAACTTCAATGTGAGCTATCATTTATTTTGTTATGAATGCTACTCGCATTCAGATACACAGCCTTTAGTTTTATCTTGTTATCTTTGTAACATCTAGTCTTGGATATTGGTGTATTCTTAGGTTTTCTCTCTTTACCCCTTCCTTCTATTCTCTGACTCTCATTTCCCATATTACTATTCTGGTCTCCTCCCTTGAATTTGCCACATCTACCCAAGCTTGATCCCTCACCCCCCCCCTCATTTCGTTTAAAGCCCTCTCTACCTCCCTATTTATGTGAATCACAAGAACACTTGTCCCAACATGGTTCAGGTGTAGACTGTCCCAATGGTACATCCCCCAATTTCCCCAGTACTAGTGCCAGTGCCCCACAAACCAGAACCCACTTCTCCCACACCAGTCTTTGAGTCGCGCATTCATCTCCCTAATCTTATTTGCCCTATGCCAATTTGCACGTGGCTCAGGTAATAATCCAGAGGTTATTAACTTTGAGGTTCTGCTTCTTAATTTGGTGCCTAGGTTCTTATACTGACTACGCAGAACCTCCTTCTTTGTCTTGCCTATGTCATTGGTGCCTACATGGACCATGACACCTCCCACTACAAGTTCCTCTCTAGCCCTGAGCAGATGTCTTGAACTCTGGCACTGGGCAGGCAACATAGCCTTCTCAACTCTTGCTCTTTGCTGCAGAGGACAGCATCAATCACCCTCACCATACTGTCCCCTACCACCATTCCTGTTTGCTCCCCACTGCTTGAACGGCTTCCTATATCACGGTGCCATGGCCAGCCTGCTCATCCACCTGGCAGACTTTGCTTTCGTCCACACAGGTTGTGGGCACCTCAAACCTATTTGACATCTGCAAAGTCTGATGCTCCACCACTACTGTCTGCTCAGTCCTAAAACCTGCCTCACTCACGGTCGCATCCTATTGTCCCTCACCGCTGACCAAAACAGATGACCTTCTTCTAAGAGTTCTGACCATCTTCTGGTGTTCAGGTATTTCTCTCCCTCCTCTATGTTGCGCAATGTTTGTAATTCGGCTTCCAGGTCAAAAATCCTGATCCAAAATTCCCTAGCTGCTTACCCTTTCTGTAGATGTGTTTGTCTCGGATCATCTTGGCATCCAAAAGCTCGCACATTCCACAGCTGCAACATGACACCTGTCCTGCCATTGTTACTTATGTTATTTTGTTAACTTAATTACTCACATAATTAACTTGGAATAATTCCTATGCATACCACATTTCTTTCTCCCATGTACCGAATTCTCACGTGAACCTAATTCGCTATTCACCTGGTCTCCGTTTCATTCCAGCATAGTCGCCTGTCTCCTCGCACGCCCCTTACGGATCGTGTGCTTTGAAAAGCCTGTCTTTTTTAATGACCCTCTGATGAGGCACTAGTTAGCTTAGCTTCCTGCTATAGTAAGTAACAGCACTTGAACCAACTGCTTTCAGGTGATTGACAGATGACTGCCATTCCAGGCAGTTCTCTACTTAACAAGCTAACCTAACTTACTTAAGGTTAGTGCTATGTCAGATCTTGATTTTTAATCAATAGTTAAAACCAGAAAAGGAATTACCTCAACTTACCATGTGAACCTAACTTGCTACTCACTCAGTTTCCATCTCACTCCAGCACAGTTGCCTATCCCTTCGCATGCCCCTTACGTATCCAAATAGTTCCACTCCCATTGATTAACCCCATAGCCCGAAACATTTTTCCTTTCCAAATATTCATCCAAATCCTTTTGAACATTACTATTAAATCTGCTTCCACAACCCGTTCAGGAAGCGCATTCCACATCATAACACCTATGTAAAAAAGCAATCTCAGTTTTTTTGCCAATTTAATTAAACCTGTGCTCTCTGGTTACTGAATTTTCTATCAGTAGGAAGCTTCTCCTTATTTATTCCATCAAAACCTTTCAAATTTGAACACCTCTATTAAAGTGCCCCTTAACCTTCTCTGCTCTAAGAGCAATCCCAGTTGCTCTATTCATGCCACATAATGGAAAGTTCCTTATCCCTGGTAGGATTCCAGTAAATCACACGTACCCTTTCCAAAGCACTGAACTCCTCCTAAAGTCCAATGCCTGGAATTGAACACTGCATTTGAGATGAGGCCTTACCATTGACTTATAAAGGTATGGTACAACTTCCTTGCTTTTGTACTATATGCCTTTATTTATAAAGTCAAGGATCCAGTATTTGGGAGTTTGGAAGAAGAAACAATGGGAATGTGCATTCAATGGGGAAAATATGTATAAAGGAGCGAAGACTGTGTGTAAGGGTAGGCATTTTAAGATCTGACAAGTGTGAAAAACCTTCAGCAACTACGCCTCAAGCTGCTTTCTACAAAGAATTGAAGTTAAGGAAACCCACTTTGAATTGGATTGTTCAGGTTACCATGTTTCTTTGCCTGGGTTTTTTAAAATCTGTGTCTCTTACTGTTGCCTTAACGAAAGCATAACTGGGAGTTATATTAATTAGGGGATTTAGAAGTTTTCACAGTAGTAATATCTATGTGCTTAAAATCATTTCTCTTATTAATAAATGTTTAATCTAGTTTTGTAGAAACCTATAAGACTTGGTGGTCTTATTACTACTGAATTCAAGGCACGCATCTCGAAATTTATGCAAATTGCAAAACAAGCTGTGGCAGTTATTTCAAGTTTCCCTCTGGGATTTGAACAACTCAGCATTTACCATCGGCTGTGCCATAACACACCTTCAAAGACTTATATGTAAATTCCCAACCACCTTCAAAATTGTGCCATTTATTTAGTTTATTTTGCCTCTCCTCGTCCTCTCACAAAATGCTTCGCTGCATTAAATTCCATCTGCCAAGTGTCTGCCATTTTATCAGTATATGTTGTCTGGAAGTCTGCCTTGTATTTGCCCATTTCACTAGTCTATGTTTTATGAAGCTTCTTACTATCCTCACTGTACAAAAATCATCTCAATTTATTTTGGTGCCATCAGTGAACAGTACACAGAGGCAAAATATTCCAATATGTGAATAACCTGTTGGGTTACAGATGAATACAAAAAATGAAAAATGATGCAGCCTCTAACAGAGGAAATGAGCCATTAAGAACTTTTACACAGCGCAAAAAGATCAACATTAATACAGCTAGCCTATTTCAAATATGTTCATGAGAATCATTGTAGTATGAATAGAAATGAGGTTGAGAATTAAGAAGCAAACCTTTTATCCGGTTCACGGCCCACTACAATCAAAGGATCATTCTCATCTGCTTTGCCAACTCCTCCATCTTCCATGGTTTCGCCATTGTTCTGCTCAATTCCTGGATACTGTTCGTTCTTTGTACTCTCAATGCTTGCCTCTCGCATTTCACACTCCTGCTGGCAATTTTTCATCTCACTTGAATTTCCAGTCACAACCATCTTTTCCGTGGTGACTTGTGTAGAGTCTGCTTTGGGTGCATCCAGCTGCATGTCATTGTCCACATCCAAGGTAAGCATTTCCTCCACTTGCAGCTCGACTAAGGAATGATCCTCATCCTGATAGGTGTCTGTGACAATCATATATTGTGCCAATAGCTGCAAGTCTTCAGAGGGAGTCTCTGTAGGAACTGAACAATGAACTTCCCCCGGATCCTCAGCTATAGTCTCCTTTTCTATAGGGGAATAGAAGAGCACATGTTTAAATTACTGCAGTTAGAGCAAATATAAATATGAAGCTAATATTTCTTTGTACTCAAATCAGGGATTGGAAAAATGAAGGAGTTTAAATATTGTCAGAAAACAAACTCATCAACAAACCGGAAGAATTTCTCATTCTCCCCAGTAGCACTAATTTTTTCCCTTGCAAGTATTTATCTTTAACCATATATGATTCTGAGGGATCTTGACATGGCAAATGCTGAGAGGATGCTTCCCCTCATGGGGATGTCCTGAACTAGGGGTCAGAGTTTAAAAATAAGGGGAATCCCATTTAAGATGGTGATGAGGAGGAACTTCTTCTCTGAGGGTCATTAGTGTTTGGAATTCTCTTCCCCAGAGAGCAGTGCAGGCTGAATCATTGAATATATTCAAGGCTGAGTTAGCCAGATTGTTGATCGACAAGGGAATCAAGGATTATGGGGGATGGACAGGAAAGTGGAGGCGAGGCCACAAGCAGGTTAGCCATGATCTTATTGAATGGCAAAGTTGGCTCGATGGGCCAAATGGCCTATGCCTGCTCCTATTTCTTATGATCAAGGCATTGTTATGGCCTGGTGAGGAGGCGGCGAATGGCTCCCCTCTTTTCCCACTCCTTGTTTGATCGTGACAGGGATTTTTTTTAATTTAAAAAGGATATACTTGCCAATTTTGTTAATGTTTAACTATTTAAGCACTGTGATCACAAAAGAACCAATCAAACAGGTTTCTTTCAGTGTAACAAAGTAAGAGGTTAGTTTTATTGTACATACATTGATCTGGGTGAATTAATAAAATGCACTCCAACTTTCACATGCATACATAAACTTGGAGGGCGCACCCACACACAACTACAGATTGGAGTGAGGAAGGGTAGGTTGATCAAATTAAGAGTCCATAAGTAAAAAGAATATACGGTCAGTGGCTCAGTGACTCTGTTGGTTAGACCGTCCTTTGGTGGTCCATATGTTTCTATTTAAAGTTGCGGCCTGTTACTTTGGTTGTGCCTCTGGTGACAATGGCGTTGAGCAGAATTTCTGTTTTAAAAGGTCTCTGTTCACAGAAGGTATGCTTCTGATTGGTCTTTTTCAGCAACCGTGCTCAAAGCTTGCTAGGAAGGGTGGAGGAAGAGCAAGACTCAACAGCTTCAGTTGCTTGTCCTCCGTTCATCAGAATCAACTCACCACAAAATTTGTCTTCTTTAAACACTTCTCAACCCTTGTGTTCATGGGAACAATTTCTCCCCATCTACTCTGTCTAGACCCCTCATCATTCTGATCACCTCTATCAAGCATCTTCTTTACTCTTCTCCTTAGAAAAGAAATGCTTAAGTGTAAATCAGGATAAATTGTTCCCAGTGGAAGATGGGCCAACAGTTACCAGAAGGCACAGCTTTATGGTAATTGGTTAATAAAAGAGGCAGCAAGTTATGATCTGCAATGCAGTGTTGAAAAGGTGATGGCAGCAGATTCAATAATAACTTTCAAAAGGGAATTACAGAACTATTTTATTCATCCATGGGATGCAGGTGTCACTGGCTAGGCCAGCATTTTTGCCGATCCCTAGTTGCCCTTGAGATGAAGAATACTTGAAGGGGTAAAATTTGCAGGATTATGGGGAAAGAGGTGAAACTAATTGGATAACTCTTTCAAAGAGCTGGTGCAAGCACATTTGGCCAAATAGTATCCTTCTGTGCTGCATGCTTCTATCATACTTGCCTCTTTTTTGGACACTGATCGCAAAAAAAGCAAACCAATTAAGATTGTTTTATCCTATATTTCTCCTCCACTGAAGTTAAATACCATGACACAGAGCACAGGTTGACAGCATGGTTGATGAAGTCACAGGTGAACACTGTTCATAGACCCACAATCTCTATGGGTTTCTCTTACTAATTTACATTGCCACCTGCCCTTTCCAATGGAGAAGTTCATAAAATAAAGACTTGCTTTTCTATACATGTCTTTCAACTGTGGAGGTACTAGAACTTTTTCAGAAATTTATTCTTTTATGGGATGTGGGTGTCGCTGGCAAGGGCAGTATTTGTTGCCCATCCCTAATTACCCTTGAACTGAGTAGCTTCCTAGGCCATTTCAGAGGGCAGTTAAGAGTCAATCACATTGCTGTGGATCTCGAGTTATACGTAGGCCAAACTGGGTAGGGATGACAGATTTCCTTCCCTAAAAGGACATTTGTGAATAAGATGGGTTTATACAACAATCAATGATAGTTCCAGAATCACCATTATTGAGACTAGCTTTCAATTCCAGATTTTATTAACTAAATTTAAATTCCACCAGCTGCTGTGGTGGGATTTGAACTCTTGTTCCCAGAGCATTAGTCAGGGCTTCTAGTGGTTGCCATCACCTCCTAGAATAGAAATGCATGAGGCATGCAGGGCAGGCCAGGGAAGTGACATGGAGTCACTTGTGTCTGGTGCTGAGGATTTACACAGAGTCATTGCTAGGTCTGCAAAGTTCTCTCAAAACAGAAGTATCATATACAAATATGTGGTTCTACACATTAGGCAGCCAAGGACAAGATGTCTCTAATTCAACTGAAAAATTGCAAGAAAATCCCCATGTCTATGACGTCACTGGAATTCACAGTTTGGGTCCTTGATGTTCGAGTACCACTGATGGTGGGAGGATCAGTTTTCTGCTCAATAAGACTCAACTGAAAAGAGCAAGGTCAAGAGAGAGACAGTTGAAAAGAAAAAGCTCTAATGGATCTGGCTGCAGACTGAACTTTGAAGATTCAAGTTTAGAATGACAACATGGTAATAAATTCAACTTTTCATTTACCCATTGTTTAAATTAGATTCAACAGTCCACTTCTTTCACCTCTAACCTGAATCTTTTGGATAGAGGGCAAGCTGGCTCTGTGTATAGGTTTTATCTCACTGCACTTATAGATTTCTAAATAACTCAAATACTCTAATTAACAATAAAAACAGAAAATGCTGGAAATTCAGCTGATCTGGCAGCACCTTTGGAGAGAGAAACAGATGTGACATTACAAGTTGATGACCTTTCATTTGCTGAGTATTACCAGCATTTCGGTTTTTATTTCAAATTTCCTGGATGCACATTATTTTGCTTTTATACTCTACTTAGCAGTTTGGCTGGTTGCACATTAGTATTCCCACCTCTGTTGGGGACAGAAAGAATTCAGCATTAAATTGACTTAAAGCACATGTAGGATCAGGTGTATCCTAAGGGTTTAGTAGCTGAATGATCAATTTGAAAGGTATAGGACACGTCTCAATTTTCCATTTTTCCTGTATGAGCGTTATTTTCTAATTGATCACTAAATATGCACACTTGCAAGTGAGTAGGTTTGAGGGAGGGAAAACTGAGAAGTAAAGCAGTGAGCCACAAGGATACAAAATGGATCACCTTCAACAACATCTGCTTCTCCTGATATGGCATTAATTTCCTAAAGGGAACAGAAATACAAATGCATTAGAGATAGTCACATCTGATAAATACATGTTACTTATATTATCATATGGAGTAACTAATCAAGTCATTATGAATCAAATTAAGAATAATGGGAGGTATGTTAAATTAGTAGATTACAGATGTGTGTGTCAATGATGGTAATTGTACATACACAAGTAATCTGAGCTGACAAGACATGGCACGTTTAACATAAAATCTCCCAGGGCGCTACACAGGAGCATTATAGAACAACATTTGACATTAAGCCACATCATGATATCAGGGCAGATGACCAAAAGCTTGGTTTTAAAGGTGTGCCTTATAGGACAAGAGAGGTAAAGAGGCAGAGAAGTTTAGGAAGGAAATACCAAAGCTTGGCTTCAGGCGGCTGAAGGCACAGCTACCAATGGTGAAGTGATTAAAATTGGTGATGCTCAAGAGGCCAGAAATAGAGTGCATATACTGTGGAGGGTGGTGGGGCTGGAGGAGTTTACAGAGATAGGAAGGGGTGAGCTGTGGAAGGATTTGAAAATATGGACAAGAATTTTAAAATCGAGGTGTTACATACAAACATACGAATTTGGAGCAGGAGTAGGGCCTTCAGCCTGCTCCACCATTCAATAAGATCATGGCTGATCTGTTTGTGGTCTCAACTCCACATTCCACCGACCCCCAATAACCTTTGACTCTCTCGTCAGTCAAGAATCCATCTACCTCTGCCTTAAAAATATTCAATAACCCTGCCTCCACCACCGTTTGAAGAGAGTTCAAAAGATTCACAACCCTTAGAGAAAAAAAAACTCTTCTCATCTCTGCCTTAAATGGGAGACCCCTTATTTTTAAACTGTGTCCCCTACAACTGTCTCGCCCACAAGAGTAAACACTGTTTCAACATCCAGCCTGTCAAGTCCCCTCAGGGTCTTAGATGTTTCAATAAGTTCACCTCTCAATCTTCTGAACTTCAACGAATACAGGCCCAGCCAGTCCAACCTTTTCTCACAAGATACCCCAGGTATCAGTTGAGTGAACCTTCTCTGAACTGCTTCTAACCCATTTATATCCTTCCTTAAATAAGGAGGCTAAAACTGTGCCCAATACTCCAGATGTGGCCTTACCAAAGCCCTGAATAACAGTAGCAAAACATCCCTACTTTTATATTCCACTCCCCTTGCAATAACAACAACATTCCATTTGCCTTCCTAATCACTTGCTGTACCTGCATACTAACTTTTTGTGATTCATGTATCAGGATACCCAGGTCCCTCTGTACCTCAGAGTTCTGCAATTTCTCTCCATTTAAATAATATGCTGCTTTTCTATTCTTCACATTTTCCCACATTATACTCCTTCTGCCAAATTTTTGCCCACTCACTTAACTTATCTATGTCCCTTTGCAGACTCCTTATGTCTGCTTCACAACTTACTTTCTTAACTACCTTTGTGTCATCAGCAAATTTAGTAACCATATATTCGGTCCCTTCATCCAAGTCATTGATATAAATTGCAAATAGTTGAGGCACCAGCACTGATCCCTGTGACACTCCACTCGTCACATCTTGTCAAGCTGAAAATGACCCGCTTATGCCTACTCTCTGTTTCCTGTTAGCTAACCAATCCTCTATCCATGTTAATGTGTTACCCCTTGCACCATGAGCTTTTGTTTTGTCTTGGTAGTAACCTTCAGTGTGACACCTTGTCAAATGCCTTCTGCAAATTTAAGAACAGCACATTTACAAGTTCCTCTTTATCCATATTGCACAGGAAATCATGTTTGACTAATTTAATGGAAATCTTTGAGGAAGTAACAAGCAACATGGATAAAGAGGAACTGGTAGATGTGCTGTACTTAGATTTCCAGAAGGCATTTGTTACTTAGTTGGGAGCCAATGTAGGTCAGTGATCATTGCGGGGGAGGATTGGGTGAATGGGACTAGCTGTGAGTTAGGACATGGGTAACAGGGTTTTAGATGGTCTCAAGGGTAGAATATGGGAGGTTGGCCGACAGCAACTTGCTGTAGTCAAGTTTAGGGGTGACAAAGGCATGGACTGCAGCTTCAGAAGCCAAATCAGGGATGGAGTCGGGTGATTACGGAGATGAAAGTTGGCAGTTTGAGTGATGATACACATATGTGGTCAGAAGCTCAACTCGGGGTCAAGTCTGACAACAAGTATGTGAAAGTATGGTTTAGTCTCAGACAGTTGCCAGGGAGAGGGATGGAGTCAGTGGCTATGGAATGGAATTAATAGTGGGGACTGAAGATAATGGCTTTGGTTTTGTTGATATTTAAACTGAAGAACTTTCAGCTCATCCAGTGCTGGATGTCAGACAAACAGTCTGATAATTTAAAAACAGTGAAGAGTTGAGGGAGGTACTGGTGGTGGTGAAGTACAGCTGAGATATAGCAGAACACAAACATACTGGCATTAATACTCTAAATAAGTCAAGTGACATTCTTATAACATCAAATACCACAGGCAGGGTTTTATCTTACAGCAGACAGAAAGCAGAAATGGCCACACAGACAGCCATCCAAATGATAACAGCTTTGGTTACAATAAAGAATTTGGCTTGGTAAGCACAAGCATTTGAAACACAAATACATATTTCCACATAAAATGTTGGGAGTTGGATAGTTAAATTTAGCAGAAACAGGGCATGCCCATTTTCTTTTCTTGCCGTACACACTATGCTCTGAATGACTACTACTGCTGAGCATGATCATATTTGCAAATAAACAGGCTTAAAAAAAGTACCAAACCATCACTTATTTAGTGTATTGATGCCAGTACGTTTCAGTGTAGTCAATTTACAGTAAGACGAGAATACAATGCAATAGAATTCTAGCATGACAGTTTGTATGGTTCATCATCTAACTGATGATAAATAAGCATCATACATCTTGATACAGAAAGAGCACACTTAGATATAGTAACAATGAATAAGTTATGACCACGAAAACAGCTCAAAAATGTTCTATCAACATTATTTTGGTTGCCCATGTGTGATTATTTGCATGCTGTTTTCCAATTATATAGGTATGTTCGTTTAGTGGTTATGGTATTTGACTAGCAACCCAAAATTTGTAAGTGCAAATCCCACCACGGTGAGGAAATCGATTCAATAAATTTGGTGAATTGATAGAAAAGCTGCTGGTGAACCACTGTTGAAAAGGGAACCTCCCATCCCATCACGTCTAGCCTACACTTGATTCCGGATACACAGATGTCGTAGATACTCAATACCCTCTGAAGTAAAAACAATTCCCGTGGTAATTTGCCAGTTCACAACCTTCTCTTCCCAAGAAGGATTTTTTTAAAAATGACAACACATCGCCATAACCTCATTTTTCCTACTTTCATTCATAGTTATATAAATGGCTATGTGTAAAAGGTAGTCAATTCATCTCCTGATTGGCACCAGCTTTGGGATGTCCTGAAAATAAATTCTTTCTAGGACAATAGATGTTTTAATGAGGAATTGTTTTAAATTTCCAATTTTCTTTCAGAGATATATTTTGAAATAAATACTTGAGAAGACCAGTTGAGGATATCAGTTGAAAGTATTATTTTAATTAGGGGTCAATTCTCATTCAAATTTTTGGAATCCAAAACACTTTCCACACAAAAGCCACGGAAGCTTAAAGCTATTTGTACTTGTTGGAACCCAGAATCTTGCATGATCTGTTATTCATCAGTTAAGTTCCTATAATGTCTTCTTGGTAAATTTTTGTGCTCACTAAGGTGAAGAGTATTAGCATAGGGAAAAGAAACATCTTTGTAACACAAGGCAAGACAAGTAGTCTACATTTCTTAATTCATCCCTAAGGAAGCACTTACTTGCTGTTCACTAAAATCCCCATCTCCACAGTCTTGTGTCTGATCATCCTTCATGGTGTTCCCTAAAGAATAAAGCAAATGTAGCATTTACACCAGTTAATTTTTGTCTTTGTAGGACATCAGAAACCACTGTTTGTTCATAAAATCATACAGCACAAAACATTATTTAGCCCATCATGTCTGTGCTGACTCTTTGAAAGATTAACCCAACCAGTTCCACTCCCCTGCTCTTTCCCCTTAGAGACCGAAGACATTTTAAAAGAGATGAATTTCCCAACGACCAATGGAAAGAACCAAAGGGCAAGATTTCACATTTTAAGACTTTTACTGTGACAAATAATCTAAAATCAATATAGATCAAACATTAATTTGCATTAGTTGCCTATTAATTAAGGAAAAGATACTTCCACATGAACTAATGCAATCAAAATATGTCTTACTGCCTTTCACTGTGTACCATGGTTCTGGCAGATATGTAGCACTATAGGAACAATCCCAGTCATTCCCAGATCTCCAGTGGAGGTTCACTTCTCTCCACCATGCCAGGTCGAAACTTCCAGTGTCCTTTGACAATCGTTCCACTCCCTGTTCATGTTTTCAGGGCCCAGCACTTTGGTAACTCGCTGTTCCTTAAATTTTCAAGAGCCCCTTCCGTTCTGTTCCCTTTCTTTTAAACGGAAACTGAACTCTCACAAGTATCCAGCTTGGTTGTTAACATACAAACAGTTGATCTGTTTCCCCATAGTAGTAGCTCCTTTGTTTCTGCGTCTCAAACAGGAACTGTCCTTTTTCTGAGATACTGTAGAAAGGTGTTAAAACTGCAACCCCCACCCCTCTTCAAGGGTTAATGTTCACATTTCTTTCCCCATGGCATTCGGATCATATGGGCATGATTCAGAGCTGGTGTGTTTATCCAGATTCTCTGTTTTACTTTGAGTTAAAGGTAAATCTCAAAACATAACTATCTTGTAAATGTCAGCATTCACGACAGCCTATATCCCTACGAAGTGTTATCAGTTTCCTTTTGAAAGTTACTACTGAATTTGCTTCCACAATCTTTTCAGGCTATCCGTAACTTACTGCATATAGAAAGATTCTCTGTTTCCACCAGAAATTTAGCTAATTAATTTAAATCTGTATCCTCTGGTTATCGACCTGAACAGAAAAAGTTTTCCCCCATCTACTCTTATCAAAACCCCTCATCAGATTATTGGGAAGTAGTGATGCTATGGGTTAGACCATTGCCCATAAACTTTGGAGAGTTGGGTTCAAATCAAGACCTTGCTGTTCAGAAGGAAGCTTCTTATTCACTGACTCAAAAATCTCCAGTATGGGCCAGTAATCTGGTTACAGTGGATCCATAAGACAATGCAGCCACTCAGCCAATCTTACTTAGCATTATCAGAGGTCTGGTCAAAAATAGAAATAGAGTCTGAGGCTGAAGCAATGTTGCCAGAGTTTTATTCTGCATCTAACCCACACAACTTGCAATGAGCACCCAATTTCCAGTTTAATTTCAACATTGTGACTTCTAGCATGGAAAAGTCTCAAAAAATACATCAAAATAGAAACTTAAATACTTTCAGAAAGTTACTTAATTTCCTACCTTTCCCCATCTTCTCTGGTATTTTATTGCCAGGAATCTCTGGAGCACTTGAAATTTCATCAGGGTTTCCTCTTGCCTCTTCTTTTGACTGTTGACAGTAATGAACATTGTGTGAGTCTAGTTACTAGAAATTAAAAGGAGCCATCAGCAGATCCAACTGGCCCATCACTTAACTGATCATTGCTAATTCAACATGAGGAGGAATGACCAGTATAACATACAGTCTCCATACAAGCCCAACGATCTTGGACTCCTAAATGTTGTACTTCTCAATATTCTTCAATAGTACAGTACACTACACAGAACCAGGTGACCGACTAAACTGACTCCTGCAATGAAGGGGTTAACATAGAAAATAGGAGCAGGAATGGTGATTTGGTCCTTTGAGCCTGCGCCACCATTCAATATGTTGATCCTCTATTTCACCGCCATACTCCTGCTCTCTCCCTATACCCCTTGACGCCTTGGGTCTAGAAATCTATTTCCTTCTTAAATATATTCAGTGACTTGGCCTCCACAGCCTTCTGTGGCAGAGAATTCCATAGGTTTACCGCCCTCTGAGTGAAGACATTTCTCATCTCAGTGGTGGGCAAAATTCTAGAAACAATTATTTGGGATAGAATTAGTAATCACATGGAAAAATATGGGTTGATAAGGAAGAGCCAGCATGGATTTCTAAAGGGGAAATTGTGTTTAACTAACTTGCTGGAGTTTTTTGAAGAGGTGACAGAAAAGCTCTTTGAGGGTAATGCTGTTGATGTGGTGTACATGAACTTTCAAAAGGCATTTGACAGAGTGCCACACAACAGACTCGTGAGAAATGTTACTGCTCATGGGATAAAAGGGATAGTAGCAACGTGGATACAAAATTGGCTGAAAAATAGGATGCAGAGAGTAATGGTCAATGGATATTTTTCAGGCTGGAGGAAGGTTTATAGTGGAGATCCCCAGGGGTCGGTTTTGGGACCCTTGCTTTTAACATAAGAACTAGGAGCAGGAATAGGCAATTCACCCCTCGAGCCTGCCCTGCCATTCAATATGATCATGGCTGACCTCATTTCGGCCTCAACTACAATTTCCTGCCCTCTCCCCATAGCCTTTCAACCCGTTACTAATTTAAAATCTATCTCCTCCTTAAATTTATTTATTCAGCATCCCGGCATCCACTGCACTCTGAGGTAGTGAATTCCACAGGTTCACGACCCTTTGAGAAAAGTGATTCTTCCTCATCCCTGATCTAAATCTACCATCCCTTAGCCTAAAACTATGGCCTCTCATTCAAGAATACCCCACAAGGGGAAGCATCTGCTCCACATCTACTTTGTCTATCCCCTTTAGCATCTTATATACCTCAATTAGATCTCTTCTCATCCTTCTAAACTCTAGTGAGTATATGCCTAAACTGTTCAATCTCTCCTCATATCTTTCCTGATATATATTAATGATCTAGATCTTGGTGTGCAGGGAACAATTTCAAAGTTTGCGGATGATACAAAGCTTGGGAATGTTTTGAACTGCGAGGAGGATGGTGTGGAACTTCAGGAGGACATAGACAAGCTGGTGGAGTGGGCAGATAATGTTCAACGGGGAGAAGTGTGAGGTGATGCATTTTGGTAAGAAGAACATGGACAGACAATATAAAATGAGTGAAATTTTGAAAGGGTGCAGGAGCAGAAAGACTTGAGTGTATGTGTGCATAGATCATTGAAGGTGGCAGGACAGGTGGAGAGCAGTTAATAAAGAATATAGCATCGGGGCTTTTTTAATAGAGGCACAGGGTACAAGAGCAGGGAGGTTACGCTGAATTTATATAAGACATATGTTCGGCCTCAGCTGGAATATTGTGTATAGTTCTGGGCACCACATTATAAGAAGGATGAGAACACACTGGAGAGAGTGCAGAAGAGGTTTACAAGAATGGTTGCAGGGATGAGAAACTTCAGCTATGAGGATAGTTTGGAGAGGTTGGGACTGTTCTCCTTGGCAAACCATATCTCGTAAAAATTTAGATAACCCTTCCACAATCCCCATTGCTGTAATATTTCACAAAGGTATCGCTTCCGGAAACCTTGCAGACACGTCCATTATTGTCAGCAAGTGCTGATTTCCACTTTTAGTCTGAGAGAGGGGTCCTACACAATCAATCATGACCCTAGTAATTGGAATTAAAGGTGCCGGTTTAATCACTGCTTGTGGTTTCCTTGTCACTTGACATGTGTGACATGTTCTACAGAATTTGACTATATCTCTATGCAACCCAGGCCAATAAAAATGTTTTTGTATTTTCGCCTAAGTCTTCCAAATTCCTAAATGCCCCCCTATTGGAATTTCATGAATTATTCTCAGTATTGAGACGGTATAACTATCTGATGCACTTCTATCCATTTTTCATCTGCTAAAACCTAATACGGCCTCCACTTCTTCATTACCCTTAAGGTAATAACATTCTGGAATACATTCTGCCTCTGTTTCTAAGTAAACTGTCTGACATAACTTCTTTATTCGTGGATCCTTTTGTTGTAACTCTACCAACTTTCTTGAGCTAAACACTTCAGCTTCATTCTCTCTCCCTGAACAATCTTATCAAAGATAGTATCAACTAATTGAGCTTCCACACCTTTGCCCTGCCTTTTAACTTTCTCCTCTTCCTGTTTCAACCTGTGAGTTTATGATCTTGTTACTACACAAACTGAAAACAATCCAGGATACTATTTCCGCAACACTTCTGATGAATGCACCGCCCCAGGCTGCTCAACTACCATAGGCATCACCCACATCTGTGACCCGACTATATCATTACCTAAAATAAATTGAACCCCTACAATGGGCAATTTTTCCGCTACTCCAACAATCACCTCACCTGTTTTCCACTTACTCTTTAAATTTACCTTCCACAATGGAATAGGTTTAGAATCTCTATGAACCCCACTTATTATCACCTTTTCTAGGATTAGTCACTCTGAACAACAAATATCACTAGCCTATAATATTAAGGATTAACTAGCCCCATGTCTTTTAATCTCCGCTTCACATACAAAATCTTTAACATTTCTGCAACCTGCGCTTCCGAACTCCCTTGGTTCAAACATGGACAAAACAGCTGAACTCCAGAGGTGAGGTGAGAGTGACTGCTCTTGACACCAAGGCCAAATTTGACCCAGTGTGACATCAAGTAATCCTAGCAAAACTGCAGTGAATGGGAATCAGAGGGAAAACTCTCCACTGGTTGGAGTCATACCTAGCAGAAATGAAGATGGCTGTGGTTGTTAAAGGTCAGTCATCTCAGCTCCAGCACACCACTGCAGGATCTCCCCAGGGTAGTGTCCTCAGCCCAACCACCTTCATGTGAACCACCATCAATAACCTTTCTTCCATCATAAGGTCAGAAGTGGGGATGTGCGCTGATGAGTGCACAATGTTCAGCACCATTTGCGACTCCTCAGATACTGAAGCAGTCCATGTCCAAATGCAGCAAGTCCTGGACAATATTCAGGCTTGGGCTGACAAATGGCAAGTAACATTTGCACCAAACAAGTGTCGGGCAAATGACCATCTCCAACAAGAGAGAATCTAACCATCGTCCCTTGAAATTCAATGGCATTACCATTGCTGAATCCCCCACTATCAACATCCTGGGGATTACCATTGGCCAGAAACTGAACTGGATGAGCCATATAAATACTGTGGCTACAAGAGAAGGTCAGAGGCTAGGAATCCTGTGACAAGTGACCCACCTCCTGACTCCCCAAAGCCTGTCCCATCATCTACAAGGCACAAGTCAGGAGTGTGATGGAATACTCTCCACTTGCCTGGATGAATGCTGCTCCTACAACACTCAAGAAGCTTGACACCATCCAGGACAAAGCAGCCCACTTGATTGGCACCATATCCAAACATTCACTCTCTCCATCACCGACACACAGTAGCAGCAGTGTGTACCATCTACAAGATGCACTGCAGGAATTCACCAAGGCTCCTTAAACTGCACCTTCCAAACCCACAACCACTACCATCTAGAAGGACAAGGGCAGCAGATAGATGGGAACACCACCACCTGGAAGTTTCCCTCCAGGTAACTCACCATCCTGACTTGGAAATATATCGCCATTCCTTCATTGTCGTTGGGTCAAAATTCTGGAACTCCCTCTCTACCAGCATTGTGGGTGTACCTACACCACATGGACTGCAGCGGTTCAAGAAGGCAACTCACCACCACCTTCTCAAGGGCAACTTAGGATGGGCAATAAATGCAGGCCCAGCCAGCGAAGCCCACATCCCATGAATAAATAATAAAAAAAATTGTGAACACTTTCCCACTTCTTTACCGATCATTGATTCTTCCCGCTTTACCTGTACACAAACCACTGGTTTTTCCTGTGCCTGAACCTCAGAACCCACAGTACTCTTACTTTTGGAACTTTTCCGCATTCCAATTACTGCAACAGATTTTCCCTGTAACGTCCAACACATTGACTTTGTGTGCCCAATCTTATTACAATGAAAACATCTCAATTTCTGAGTGTCACTTCTATTTTCAGCACCTTCCTTTTCAGTCTGAGAAAAAACTTCCTGAGGACTTCTACCTACTCGTCCTTCCCAGATCTTCCTTCTTTCTATCCTTCTCTGATTTAAAAGGGTGATGAAAAAAACGTTTAGGTCTATGAACTAATTCAATCATCAGCTATCTCTGCTGCTTGTCTTGCTGTTTTAACTTGCTGTTTCCTCCACATGAGTTCTCACTACCGAAGGAATTGAATCTTTAAATGCTTCCAAAAGGATTACTTCTAAGGGCTGCATATGTTGCCTCTACCTTTAATGCCCACACCCACCTGTCAAAATTCCTTTGTTTTACTCTCTCAAACTCAATACAAGTTTGCCCAGGCCATTTCCTTATATTCCTAATTTTTTGCCTTACGCCTCAGGAGCCAACTAATTGGCACTCAAAAGAGCCTTTTTTACTGCATCATAATCCACCGATGCTTCTTCTGACATTGAAGCATAAACCTCATGAGCTCTACCTACTAACCTAGACTGTAAAAGCAAAGTCCAGTTTTCTTGTGACCATTTCGACTGCTTAGCTATCTTCTCAAATGAGATAAAGAACGCCTCGACATCCCATTTAGATTTTGGAAGAGCTTGTAAACATATAAACATCTCCCCACTGGGCTTTAGACTGGAAGTGGCTATTTCCACATCAGAACCTTCCTCAGCATCTGAGATCTCTTTTTTTAAACTTCCAACTTCTAACCTGATATTCTCTCTCTCTCTCCCTTTTTCTCTTTCCTCCCTTGCCAATTTCTCCAGTTCCAATTCCCTTTCCTGTTTTCTTTCTCTCTCCTTCCTTTCTGCTTGCTCCCTTTGAAATGCCCTCTTTCCTTTTTCTCTTCCTCCAATTCCAGTCTTCTCATTTCCATTGCACTAGTTTTAGGTATCCCTTTCAACTTCAAATGCTGCGCTATCACTTCAACTATGTCTGCTTTCTTTGCCACTACAGGTAACCTTAACTACAACTTATCCACCAATTCTGTTAACTTATCCTTAGATTTTTTTGTAACCCAATAAGAGTTATATCTTCTACTTCCAAAAAAGTTTTAGCCATGGATAAAGCCATTTTTGCAGTCTCACCACTTTAAAATCCCTCACACCAACTCCTGAGTTCAATATGCTTCTGTACTTATAGCCTTAAGATTCACCAACTCCAAACCAATCAAAGAATTTCAAATATCCCAGACAAGCCCCCAATTTTGTTATGACGTGGCAGATGATGTGTGCCAGGCAGATCAAATCCACAAGGGACATGTGGCTACGCTATCACAACGATTTCGCAATTTGTATTTATCATGAGAAGATGTGTGCACCGAATTCAGAAGTAATGAGTCCACCAAGGTCTTTAGAGATTTTAAAAGATTAAGTTAAAATATTTAACAAAATAAAAGATTTCAAGAACATACATAAGGCTACAATTACTTAATACTATAACAAATCCTAAAATTCCTAATTAACCTGACTTCCAGTTACACATCCCCTTTAAGGCAACAGTCCAAAATAGATTTAGATTTTAAAAAAACCAAGCCAGCAAGTTAACAGTATCCATTTGACAGTGGAATTCCAAATGGTTTTCTCCAACTTCAGTTACTGGGCCCAGCAGATTTATGCACAAATGGCTGGAGGATTCTTCAAGGCTGTTTCACACACTCCTGTTAGATCTTACATGGCACCCAACATAGCCTTTCATTCTCCTTTATATATGTTTCTCTCTAATATGCAAATTCCATAGTCCCATAGATCTTTGGAACTGTACCTTCCCCATAATATAAAAACTTTCATGTTGCCAATATTGTCAGTAACCTTAGGGAAATATGAACACTCCTTAGCCTTGCTTATCTGGCTAGTTGTAAACATCCCTTTGAAATCCAAACAATCCCTTCACTTATCTAAAAATGCAAATTCCTTTCACACCTTACATGTTAAGACAGCATTCATGTTTACTCATTAGCATTTCAAGTACATTTTTACACCTAGCTTCTTTTGATAATTTCAAGCTTGCAGTCTACCGGATTCCAAATGTAATTAAATCAGAGACAGAACCCTCTACGCTCACACCCATAAACTTACTTGACAACAAACCAGAAAAACATGAGAATTATTATACTTTTGTAACAAAACATTGCAAAGCTTTACAAGCACTGCAAAACCTTAATCTTTTTAATTGATTATAAAGTCTCATCTACAAAACAGCAATCCTAATAACATTGGTTAATCCATCTAAGGATTGTTTTGGACAGTGTCACCTATTTTTCTCAGGTATCAAGGCATATGGAGCTAAAGCAGGTAAACAGGACCAAGATACAGAACAGCAAGGATAGGAACAGGGAAACAGGAGTAGGCTATTTAGCCCATTGAGCCTGCTCCACAATGAAGGGTCATATGGACTCAAAACGTCAACTGTATCCCTCTCCGCAGATGCTGTCAGACCTGCTGAGTTTTTCCAGGTATTTTTGTTTTTGAGCCTGCTCCACTATTCATCTACTTCAATGCCTTTTTCCGTGCACTGTCCCCAAATTCCTTTATGTCATTGACAGATTTCTAAATACCAATGTCTGCTTTAAACATACTCAATGACTGAGCTTCCACAGCCCTCTGGGGTAGAGAATTCCAAAGATCATCAAGCTGAATAGGATAACAGGCTCAGGTAGCTGAATCAAAAACAGAATTACCTGGAAAAACTCAGCAGGTCTGGCAGCATCGGCGGAGAAGAAATCAGTTAACGTTTCGAGCCTTCATGGCCCTTCGGCAGAACTGAGAACAGTTCTGCCGAAGGGCCATGAAGGCTCGAAACGTTAACTGATTTCTTCTCCGCCGATGCTGCCAGACCTGCTGAGTTTTTCCAGGTAATTCTGTTTTTGTTTTGGATTTCCAGCATCCGCAGTAGCTTTTTGTTTTTATCAGGTAGCTGAATAACCTATTCAAGTTCCTACTTTTCTTTCACATTTACAAGCAGCATGACAACATAGCAACAGTTGGATTTCAGCACTTTTTAATGGTTATGATTCATTGTAAACATTGGTACTGCTTCCTGCGGGGGTGATGCTCGAGTTCAAGGCTTGCAGTTTAAACAGGCACTACTGGAAATTAATCCCAGTCCATGTTGAATTTTCAGCTCAGAAAAAGAGGTAACTCACTTGTGACAAGACGACAAGGTCTCGAGGCATTGAGTGATCACAAAGGTGCTGGGTTATTGGGCCAGTGTGTGTGTCCTTTCTGATTAGATTCGCCGCCCAAACTAACAATGAAGCAAGCTAGCCATCACAACCCACTACTGAGCACAACTCCAAGCCCTGCCCTGCCATACACACCGGGCTCTTGCCATCAGGCGCGCGCTCCAGGCTCCCTCACGCTCCCGTTCCAAACAGGCATTAGCTCCGCCCACCATCCCAGCCCCTCCCCCAACTTCAGGCCCTTCTTCCTCCCGCGCCCCCCTTCCCCGGTACTTCACCTGGTGTAGCTGCACAATCAGATCGCTTTTGTTGCCTTCCGTATTGAGGTTTCCCTTTTTCGGATCCCTTTTCAAGTCCACCACATTAAGCTCAGTGATATTGTGCGCCGCGGCCTCGCTCTCATTCGCCATTGCAGCCGCTCGGCCTCACGCAACACCGGAATGGGAAGCTCAACAAAATGGCTCCCTCTCGCTTCCGAAGCTGCGCATGCGCTCGGGTGGGAAACGCCTCATTGCGCATGCGCTGGCTGGAGCAGTGCTGCGTGTCGCCGACCGGGCGGTGGCGCTCTGCGCGGCCTCTCCAGCGCTGTCAATAATCCCCCCAACAGCACAGTCGCTAAATAGTGATTATCCCGTCCTTTCTCTCATTGCTGTTTGGCTGTCATGTTTCCTACATCAAAGTACATTTCAGGAACAAATCACCTTGAGACACCCTCAGGACGTGAAAGACGCTACATAGATGTAAGTTATCGCCTGGTGTTGACAGTGCGATAGAGGCCAGGCGCAGTGTTAATTGACAACAGGCTCTTAGCCCCTTTAGACCAATAGGGCTGTTCACTTCACATTTCCAACATCTGCTGTTTTTTAACAAGAAGGTGCAGATCATGTACAGTTATGAACTCTGGCTGAAGTGTATTCATGGAAAAATCATCCAGCTGTCCCATCCCCACCACTCCTGCCATTGGTCTACCCTACACCAGTTGGAAAGTTTAAAGACTTTTCATTCTAATTGGCTGATGACTATCAGTTACACAACCTTTCTCCATCTCCAATGTTTTACAAAATAGAAGTGGGAAAAGAAAATGAAAAATAAAAATTTTTAATGACCCTCTGATTTTTCTCTCAGGTTTTTGTTTATACTCATGGGCTGTGAGCTTCACTGTCTAGGCAAGTGTGTATTGCTCACCCTCATTGCCCTTCAGAAGGAGGTGATGAGTTGCTGTCTTGACCTACTGCAGTCCATGTGGTAAGTCCTCACCCAAAGTTGTGGTTGAGTGCCTGAAAATCACGATTTCAAGTGAAACATTGGTTCCTGTAGGAATCAATGTTAAAACAAGAGTTAGGTCTGTAGGATCTTCCTTATTAGAAGGCCTCTCAGAATAACAAAAAAATATTAATTCTTACATTGGTAAACGAAATAATTTTTATATTTTTAAACTTAATTTAAAAAAAAAATGTAACTTTTTACATACCGTACCTCCTGCTTGCTGCTGATGCTTCTTCCCGAACCTCCCGCTCCCTGATCCTTCTGGTCATGCAGATACTCCCCCTTCCCAACACTCCAAGTTGTGGTCTCCCCTCCTCCCCCTTCTGGCCCTGCAAATCCTCTCGCCACTTCCCTCTGCTGGTGGTGTGCTCCTGCTCAAGATCCAGATCCAATCCGAAGCTAGATGTTGTGGAAGTATGAGTCCCACTGGTGCAGAAGTGCCAAGCCGGGGACTGCTACAACCCATGTTTTTTCAAATGCTTCCGCTCGCTGCTTCCCCTCCTGAACCCTTGCTGTGAGCGAGGTAGGAGCAGCTTAAACAGTCCTTTAAGAAAAAACATGGACTATAGCAGCCCAAGTTCAGAAAAGGGACTCGCACTTCCACAACACCAGAGCTCTGGCTTCCGATCAGATCTGAATCTTGAACGGGAACGCAGATCCAGGGGAGGGAAGCGGTGAGAGGGTGAGTCGGGCTGGGGGGAAACTGCAACTTGGAGGTCAGGGAGCGGAGGAGGCCGCAACTTGGAGGTGGGCCGCAACTTGGAGGTGGGCAGGAGGCTCCAATCAGAGGTTGGGGAGGAGAAGAGGTGCAACTCGGAGTTTGGGGAGGCGGGTGGCTGCAACGTGGGGGATGGGGATGGGGTTGAGGCTGCAAGCAGGGGGAGGGGAGGACACCACAACTTGGAGGTCAGGGAGTGGGAAAGACCACAACTCGGAGTGTTGGGAAGGGGGAGGATCTGTATGACCAGGAGGCTCGGGAAGCAGGATCTGCAGCCAGCAGGAGGTACTGTATGTTAAAAGTTACATTTTTCTTTTATAGTGCTGTTAGGAAGGGTGTTCCAGAATTTTGATCCAGGAACGGTGATATAGTTCCAAGTCAGGATGGTGTATGACTTGGAGAGGAACTGCAGGTGGTGATGTTCCCATGCATCTGCTGCCCTTGTCCTTCTAGGCGTTAGGTGCTGTCAAAAGAAGCTTTTACAAGTTGCTGCATTGCAGCAGCAATCTTCTGGAGATTAGTTTTCAATTCCTGGGGACTCCTGACCAATCTCGAGGCTTTGCGACCCGAGGTCAGGATAGAAAGATCCATTTCTTGTTCGTCATCCCAGTTGGTGTCTGACACACATGGAATTCCTCCATCATATTTAAAAGTCTGCGGATTGCTGTGAGTGATAAGTATCCTATACTTGGGAGGTGCATGACAGCCTGCAGCTGACCCCTGCATATGCCTTTTCACCTGCTCCACTCTTTCTCCAGTACTCACAACTGAGGTAGGGGAAAATGGAATTTAATTGTTATGAAATGCGAGCCATTTTCGCATCTCCATTTTTGGAAAACATTCAAAGTAGTGGGATGATGCAGGCTCATTAACAGTCTGACAAGCCGTGACATCTAAGGCTTCTTCCGTGGCCATCTTTATACCAGCTGATTTAGCCTTGTACACTAAAGGTTTTGTGAGCTTCCAGAACCCATAATTTGAGGGGGGACCACCCTCATCTGTGCTTGATGTTAGCCTAGAATTCAGAAACACAGTTCCAGTATCCGCTTCCTGGAACTGTCTGGAGCATGGTTGGAATCCTATATCTTCTGATTCAAGGTAGTAATGCCCCCACTGAGACAAAAAAAGATCACTGACAAAAGGTGAATACTACTCAGTGACAAGATGTCACCACAGCTAAAGCACAAGAAGCTAGTTTCTGAGCCGTACAATTTATATACTGGAATAACTTTGGTGTTTCAAGACCTTTCAATGCCTTTGTCTTGTATCACCTGTTAGAATCATATATCTCAAGTCTTAAATTTCCTTATACAAAATGGAAGGGCGTGGCATGATCTGGATCTAACCTGGGATTTTTTTTTAAAAGAAGGAACTATAAACAAGCAAGCCTCTTCCAAGAACTGACCTATATGGTACTTGAGAAGGAGTTGTTTGTTTGTTTGAACTGCAAAACATTTTAATTAATGAAAAGCTAGGGGAAAAAAAGGCAGTCTTGTGGGAGAGAGGGGAAAAATCTTAAGTTGTGAACCTGCTTGTTTTGAGGCAGTCTTGTTGGAGAACAAGCTGAGGAAAGAAGGCTACCTTGACTGGCTCCCTCTCTTTGCCTTGCCTAAAATTGTGTGGCTATTAACCTGTAGAACCCTCATCTGAGTGTAACTAGTCTGCATATGGACCTGCAAAGCTGAGAGTTGGTGAGAACATCTAGTACTTGCAACTTGTTAAAGGAAGTTTTGTTTTAAAATAAATTAATCATTCTGAGCTTTTGAAAGAAGCCTGGTCAGAGTCTCTTTTCTTCTGGGTACTAGAGGTATAGGTACACAATTGGCCATTTCGGCGAGAAAATTGAACATTTAAATTAATGGTGCAGCCTGTGGAGTAGTGGAGCTTGTTAATTCACGCACTCCTCCCATCCCGATCATAACACATCTATTAATTATCATTTGTCAACTATTTTTACATTACCCATTGCAAACATACCTCACTGTGATTGTAACATGTGAGGATTTAACACCATATTGAATAGATAGTATTTAGTATTGCGGTCCAGCAAAATGTCACCCATCCCCCAACATGAAGACGAACACCGCCTTCATCAGTTGTCCTGTTAATGCATTGTGCATAATAATTGCTAAAATTGACACTAATTGCTATAAAACAGCATATCCTCCAACTAACCACAATCAATGCCATGGGAGAACTGCTGGTGTATTATAGAAGTGATGGTGCCAAAATGTCTTTGGTGCCTGGGGTGGAATTCTGAGTAAAAGGGGTCAGAGAATACAGACTAGGCAGAGAGTCTGGTGGGAGAGAAATGTTCAGTTTGGCCCCCAAAGGTGACACGCTTGGCATTCTCATTGAAGGCAGGCATAGGTTGCCAAAAGTTCCATCCACTCAATTGCTGACCTGCTGTCAAGAAGGATGGGAAGGTATCACACGCTGGCATTCCAACTGCTTCTATGTCCTTTACCTCAAGCTGGACAGATGGTCCTAACCTAGTCATGGAGCAGAGGAACTGGGGCCCACAGGAGTGTCCAATATACAAACTTCAGTTTACAATTCATCATCTTACTCATTTAAGTTAACAGTAGTTCAATTTCTGTGTAATATATTTCTACTATTTATTCTATTTTTCTTTAATTTCTTTATTTTTAACCAGGTTTTCCTTTATTCCCAACAGTCAAAATATACTATTATGTATCCTTTATTGCACCGTTACCTCATCAAACATATCAGTTTCCTTAAAGAGATTGTGTTTTTCAAACCTTTCCTTATAGACACAGGATTACATTTCTCTTTATGCTTGTATATTTCTGTTGTAATGTCTAATATTCTGTGAGTTGGCTGACCAATAACAACCTGATCATAACTTGTATTCCATTGTTCTAGCTACATATAGAATCATACAGCAAAGGAGGCCATTCAGCCTATTTTGACTGTGCCAGCTTTGTGAAAGAGCTGTCCAATTAGTCCTATTTCCTTGCTCTTTCCCCATAGCCCTGCAAATTTTTCCTTTACAAGTATATATCCCAATTCCCTTTTGAAAGCTATCATTGAATCTGGTCAGCATTTTCATCAGCTTTGTTTAATTGTCTCTCCACATGGTTTGAACAACGGTAGAACTAATCCACGCCCAGGTCCCATTCTGTGCCACTGTGCTAATTTTATTCAATTCATTTTTGTATATATTTCATCTAATGTGCAGCAATTTGTCAGTACTATGTTTCATCTCCTGTCTTTCCATCCTCATATATCAGTTTTTCTAGTCCTCATGTTTATCTCTTTGCCAAGTAACATTGACTAGCTAGTTCTTCCTGGGGTAAGGGAATAGATGTAAATGGAGTCTCTTCGAGGTTGAAGCAGTTCCAAGATGACATGCTAGTCATGGTCTTGCAAATAAGCCTTTGCTCTGTGCCAGACTTGTGTATCCAATGGCAGAACCAGGAGGTTACAGCACATTGGGGCAAAGTTAATGATTGACCAGTCAATCTGGCGCATTGATGAAATGTGAAGAGGTAGACTTTTCACTGAAGGCTAGAATTATTTCACTTGGCTCTAGTTAATATCTTAACTAGTAGAAGGTTTTAGCTGGACATACAACAGAAAGCTTGTCAGCAAAATTCCATAGTTTTAGCTGGTTAAATTCCCGGAGTGATCTAAAAACTTGGCAGTTGCTAAGCACCAGTTTTCAACTAAGTTCGCTAGGCTTCAGTAAGTAAACCATGACCAGCCATTTCACCCTGTCTAGAATATTAGAACAAAGAAACACACATGGCCTGCCCATGAAAGGGGTTAAATTCAAAAGAAATCCTCAGAAACAATATTTCAGTGAGTCTTGGTCAATCTATGGAAAAGGCTTCCTGGGGAGATGGTGAAAATAGTTACTAGTGATTTCTTCAAATGGAAATTTGGTAAAGTTCTTTTTTTTCTGAAATAACACTGGGACACAGTATATGATTAATTTGAAACATGGCCTGGTAGATTTGGTATGCTTGGGAGGACCAGGTGATTTTCCACCTATAATTCCCTAAGCTCTCTGCCACTGGGAGCTTTCCTCATCTGGATCTGTTGTGGAATAATTGATTGAGGCTACGATTACTCAACAGCTCCATTATCACTATATCATGTGAATAACAAGATGGGAGAGGCAAAACTAAATGGAACAAAAGTACTGCGGATGCTGGAGATCTGAAATAAAAACAAAAAGTACTGGAAAATCTCAGGTCTGGCAACATCTGTGGAGAGAGAAACAAAGTTAAAGTTTCAAGGCTGAAGAAGAGTCACATTGGACTCGAAATGTTAACTCTGTTTCTCTCTCCACAAATGCTGCCAGACCTTATGAGTTTTTCCAGCACTTTCTGTTATTATTTCAAAAATAAATGGATCTTGGTCTTTTTGGTTTGGTAACTTCTATGTTCCTAAAATGTGCCTATGGACAGAGACTATGTGCAATACAGCTCGGGCAAATAGAAACCTACTTTTGGGGATTCAAACTAATTTAATTCAGAGATTTGTAAACGCAATGGTAGGTTTCTGCATGTACAGGCAACTAGTTAATCAAGGGAAATAAACATGAGCAAAGATTCAGAATATTAGAATATATATAAAATTTTATCTGCTTTAAAACTTTAATAATATCTCCAGGTTAGAATTGAGTGTTGAAGGCCTGTCGTAAGATTTTGTCTTCTTGAGTCTGCCTTAAACAGTGCCTGCTCCAGCCCACTGGCGCCATCACAAGGTAAGGTAATGCCATTACCTCTCTCTCACACACACACACACACACACACAAGCTGATTCTCCATGGTGTTACTCATGGTCAGTTGAAGGGCATGCTGTTTCAAAGTAACAGGAACATTATATCCCAAAGGTGCAGTTCTGCTTAACCTAGCCAGGCTCTTTAAGGTTGCAACATACAATTGCTGTAAATGGGCACATTTCAAGCTCTGAAGAAGGGTCATATGGACTCGAAACGTTAACTCTTTCTCTCTCCACAGATCCTGTTAGACCTGCTGAGTTTTTCCAGCATTTTCTGTTTTTGCTTCAGATTTCCAGCATCTGCAGTATTTTTGCTTTAATCACAAGTTCAGTTGTTAGTGAGGGAAATTTGTGTTTAAAATCTTGCTACATTTACCGCTCCGAGGAAATTTTCTGCCACAATTAACAGTGGCCTCATTATCTTCCATTGCATTAGAATTAGATTGATAGCAGCTGAATTAAATTTTTGCACATAAAGGACATATGACGTGCTGTACAGTAACAAAATCCTTTTTCCAACTTATTCTAAATGATCACTGCAATAATATTGCAGAGTAGCACTTATGCTGATAAAGTCATATTAGAGTCATAAGGAGCCATATGGCCCATCAAGTTCATGCTGGCTCTCTGTTGAGCAATCTAATCAGTCCCATTCCTCTGCTGTAGCCCTGAAAGCTATCCAATGTGCCTATCCAATTTCCTTTTTAAACCATTGACCATCTCCACTTCCACCACCATTATAGGCAGCAAGTTCCAGGTCATTACCAGTTGCTACATAGAAAAGTTCTTCCTTACATCTCCCCTGTATCTCTTACCCAAAACCTTAAATCTGAGTCCACTAGTCTTTGTACCATCAGCTAATGGGAACAGCTTTGCTTTGACTGTCTTATCTAAACCTGTCATAATCTTGTACAACCAAATCAACTCTCCCCATAACCTCCTTTGCTCCAAGGAGAAAAACCCCAGCTTCTCGAACCTAACCTTGTAGCTAAAATCCCTCATCCTTTGAACCATTCTGGTAAATCTCCTCTGCAACCTCTCATGGAACTTCACATCCTTCCTAAAGTATGGTGACCTGAACTGGATGTAATACTCTAGTTGTGGCCTAACCAGAGCTTTATAAAGGTTCAGCATAACTTCCCTGCTTCTGTACCCAATACCTCTATTTATGAAGCCCAAGATCCCATATGCTTTGCTAACTATTCTCTCAATATGTCCTGTCCCTTTAAAGATCTGCGCACATGAACCCTCAGATGTTCCTTTCTCTGCACACTTTTTAGAACTGTCATTAAGTATATATTTCCTCTCCCTATTATTTCTGCAAAAAATCATTACCTCACACTTCTCTGTGTTAAATTCAATCTGCCATCTGTCTGCCCATTCTGCTAGTCTATCAATGTCCTGTTGCAATTCATTTTCAAATTTTGTAATTTTACTCTGTATTCCAAAAGAACAAAAGGAAGCTTGCTTTTATTCTGCATATTAATATAAATTACCAGAAATATTCATGACTCATTCTCTGTTTCTACAAAACCAATTGGGGTCGTGACCCACAGTTTGGGAACTGCTGCTCTATTTACTGCTGAGCTTTTTATCGCCATAGCACTTTATGGGTCACTCACTCACTCACCTGTCCCAAGTGAATGCACAAAATGAAGAAAGATTAAAAGCTGGCATAAGAGAGAAGTGAATGAAGAGTGAAAAAGAAAGAAAGGGAGACAGGAGAAGAAAATATTTTGTTCCATACTTAACAGTATCAGTTCTTTGGGCTTTTCTCCCAATACTGTTAATGTGTATGCACAAAAAAAAGATAGTTTCAAACTGGAGATCAAATCACCAATGAATTGAAACCTTTCTGAGGGCAATGAATGGGTTAACATAGACTAGGATTTACAATTGCCCCTTAATACAGAATGCCTACCTTGCTTTCCGGTCAACTGATAAAGGCAGTAAATTCTACACTATTAGGTGGTTTGACCCAAGCTAAAGCCAATAGTTAGATAGTAAGGTAACTATCCAGAAAGGGGCATCAGGATATTGATGGCAACAATATTTCAAAAACAGAATCAGTTTATAGACCTTTTGTGATGATCTTTGCATGTGTATGGCGTGGATTCCTGCCAACTACAAAGAGTCCAATGTTGCCAGGGGATCTTCCAATTAACTTGATGGAAAATTGGAGAAACTGAATAGTTTTCTATTTATCCAAAATTCTTCTGCCAAAGTTATAGTGAGAGATCAGGGACTCTCCAAGGAAGCTCTTGCCTCCAAAGGCATAATTGGGTGAAGCTGAAAATATTGAACACAACTAAAGTTACATGCCTTTATGTCAAAAGAACGCTTTTATGTCACTGATGTTAATTGCATGATATGAATGAAATTCCTCCCAAATATAACCTCTGATAGGTCAATCACGAAAGGTAATGGCCTTGAGTTTCCTTGGGATTTCCAGCATAACTGGGTTGTTATCAGGTTGGGTGAGGGGCTAGATAGGACAGAGGTTGGGGCAGATCACAATTAACCAGACACCCATTCTGTTTAGCCTGTGCCAGAGCTTCCCTCAGGCAGATGGTCATCTTACAAGCTCCCCATTTCCTGATGATTTGAAGCAGGCATACTGTGTTTTAGACTAATGAAAGTGGACATCACCACCAAAGTGGGAAATGCAGATCTCTTTACAGTATCTCAAAATGTTTCTCTGCTGCAGGACAGTGGGCTTCCAAGAAAAAGGTTCATATTTTTCTACTGACTTCATTGGTCAGTTGGGCAAACAGGTACTGATTGCCAGCAGTCGCCAACTCTTTCATTTCCATGCCATCTACATATTGCACTGTTACTGAGCTCACCCCCAGGGTCAACCAGAAAAATGCCCAATAAAGAAAAGCTCACACCACCAGCGTTAGGGCATTAGAGTGGGGTTATGGCTTCAATGTACATGCAGACATTGACATGCCCCACCAATCAACAACTTGGATTTGTTATCATTGCACATCAAACTGGCTGAGTCCTGAAGGACAGAGCTGCCAGGCTGGGTTTTCAACAGACGATGAGAGAACTAATGTAAGGTAATAACCTACTTGACCTCATCAATCTACTGTTCCAGATGCATTTGTCCATGACAGTATTGATAAGAGTGACCAACATGGAGGCCTTGTAGAGATCATAGCCTGTCTTCACTCGGAGGATACCCGCCATCATGTTATGTGGTACTATTGCTAAGTGTGATAGATCAAAGAAAGTGGATATTCAAGAGGTGCGGTGGGCTGTCAGCATCAGCAGAATTTTATTCCACCAATATCTCTCACCTCATGACGCGGCATATACCTCACTTTAGCATTAGTTATTTGAACAGACTTAGTGAGTGGACAAGAACATGGCAGATGGAATATAATGTGGAAAAATATGAGGTTATCCACTTTGATAGGAGGAACTGATGTGCAGAGTATTTCTTAAATGGTGAGAGATTAGAGAGTGTAGATGGACAAAGGGACCTGGATGTCCTCTTCAATGTTACTGAAAGCTAACATGCAGGTGCAGCAAACAATTAGGAAGGCTAATGGAATGTTAGCCTTTATTGCAAGAGGATTTGAGTACAGGAGTAATGAAGTCTTGCTTCAATTGTATAGAACCTTGGTTAGACTGCACCTGGAGTACTGTGTGCAGTTTTGGTCCCTTGACCTTAGGAAGGATATTATTATCATGGAGGGAGTGCAATGAAGGTTCACCAGACTTGTTCCCGGGATGGTGGGACTATCTTATGAAGAGAGATTGGGGAATCTGGGCCTGTATTCTCTAGAGTTTCGAAGAATGAGAGTTGATCTCATTGAAGCCTACAAAATATTTAAAGGGATAGACAGGGTAGATGAAGATAAGATGTTTTCCCTGGTTGGGCAGTCTAGAACCTTGGGAAAATGATTTCAAAATGACGGGGTCACTTAGGACCGAGGCAAGGAGAAATTTTTTTACTCAGAGGGTTGTGAATCTTTGGAATTCTCTACCTTAGAGGGCTGTGGAAGCTCAGTCATTGAGTATGTTTAAAGCAGAGATGGACAGATTTCCAAATATGAATGACATAAAGGGATGTGGGGATAGTGTGAGGAAAAAGCATTGAAGTGGATGATCAGCTATGATCGTATTGAATGGTGGAGCAGGATCTATGGGTTGAATGACCTTCTCCTGCTCCTATGTTCCTATTATCATCAAGTCAGATGACTGACCCTGGATCAATGAGGAGTGTAGAAGGGTATGCCAAGAACGGAACCAGAAATACCTAAAAATGAGCTGTCAACCTGGTAAAGCTACAACACTGAACTATGTGCATTATGAACAGCGGAAGCAGCATGCTATAGACATAGCTAATTGATCCCAAGAACCAATGGATCATTTTTAAAATTGGTTCTTAGGATGTGGGTGTCACCGGTAAGGCCAGCATTTATTGCCCATCCCTAATTTCCCTTGAAAAGGCAGTAGGGTACCACCTTCTTGAACCTCTGCAGTCCATACGCTTTGCAAGTATGCCCACAGTGCTGTTGGGGAGGGAGTTCTAGGATTTTGACCCAGTGACAGTGCAGGTATAGTGTTATATTTCCAAATCATGGTGTGTAAATTGAAGGGGGCCTTTCAGATGGTGGTGTTCCCATGCATCTATTGCCCTTGTCCTTCTAGCTGGTAAAAGCTGTCGGTTTAGTAGGTCCTGATGAAAGACCCCCTTTACCTGACATGGTCTCCTCTCTAAACAAGTTAGAATAACTTGAAGCAAGCTGTGGAGCACCTGATAATGGACTGGGAAGCGGTTGATGCCTGCCCAAAAATAGAAGAAGTCCCAAAGTTCATTGAGAAGAGACAGACTATAGGCAGGTGATTGGCCAAAAATGGGCATGGAAAGCCTGATGCTAAAATTCACTGAACAGCAAGGTGCAGCTTGGGGTCTAGCCAGTGGGTGACAACACATGACAGGAGGCTGCACTGATAAACTGCAACTGATCATGGACCATCATTAAGTTTGTTCAACAATCCACTTAGCAAACCACCTACTCGAATAGAGCATTGGATATTTAAACTACAAAAGTACAGGTTCATATTAGCCAAGCAAGCTCAACCGGTGGACTATCTTTCATGACATCTGTTGCCAACAATTATGAAAAGGTTGCTGAGCATTAACTACCTAAGCCTAAATGCCATGCCAAAGTCACTAAAACTAACTGACATCAAAGCAGTAACAAAAGAAAATGAGGCATTGCAACTATGTGTGATGGCTATGGAAACTGGGAAGACGTGGTCAAGACAGCATCTATGAACAAAATTTCTCACACATTATAAGATCTTCACAATGTTTGAAATTACCTCACCATTGCAACCAAATCTGACCTTGTGCTATGCGGAAACAGTATTGTCATTCTGCGCTTATTGAGATAATGTTTTGTAGATATAGCACATGAAAGTCACCAGGGAATTATCAAAACCAAACAACTTAGGGAAAAGGTATAGTTCCCAGGAATTGACTGTATAGTAGAGCACAAAATCAATCAGTGCTTGCTATGTCTAGCAACCAAATGTCTTTGTGATCTTCTCAAGATGTTTGAACTCCTTCCAGGACCATGGATTAAGGTTAGTGTTGATTTCATAGATTTGCACACTGCTTGTTGTCACTGACGATTGCGGCAGATTCCCAATTGTGGAAATAGTTACATCCACTTCAGTGAAAGCAGTCATCCCAAAGGTCATTTTCACCTTGTTTGAAGTTCCTCAATCAGTGAGAAATGAGAATGATTCCCCATTCACACAGCAGTGAGATCAGTAAATTTGTGAATTACTTGGGCTTCACTCATTGAGAAATCACACCCTGTAGGCCAAGAGCTAATGGAGAAGTCAAGAGATTTATGTGTATATTGAAGAAAGTGATATGTACAGCTATAGCTGAGAGCAAATCATGGAAGTGAGAGTTGAATCATTTTCTTCGCAACTACAGAGTGACTCCTCACTTGACTACTGGAAAGCCTCCAGCTATACTCATCTTTGCACATCCTATGCACACACATCTTCCTGAGCTACAAATCTTTCATCTCATTGTACATGACTGAGTGCACTGTTAAATTAATAGGAAAGTTAGAATTTGTAACAGTGTTACTGGTGAATTTGAATGCTCACGTTATGCTTAAGTTTATTGTTTACACTTTTGGAAACAAACCATTGAACTGCTATGCCTCTCATTAAGAAGGAGAGTGATGTAGTGTATTGAAAATTGCATTATGTATTCTGTCCACTTAAGGCTACCATATACACATATACCAGCAGAAGGAGCCTAGAAGGAGAATAAAGGAATCCATGTTTTAACAATAGATGCAGGAGTTCTGCTTCTTATTATATCTTACTGTTTCTTCCCAAGAACTTAACAGCAACCTTGGCAGCAATGGGAAGAGTGTGCAGCCAGCAACCGGGGGAAAAAAAAGACTTGGGGAGCAAAGTTGAAATTGAGAAGTCTTAATTGAAACGTTAAAAGTTGTATTTTATTGTACTTAAAAGTTTGACCAGCCAGGTGACAGGATGAAGCCCCTACAGCACCACCAATGGCATTAGAGCTAGAGGCCAACATGCCACAGCACTGAAGAAGGCTCTGAAGTCCCTGAAGAAGGGTCATATGGACTCAAAACGTCAACTCTGTTTCTCTTTCCACAGATGCTGTCAGACCTGCTGAGTTTTTCCAGTATTTTCTGTTTTTGTTTGCCACAGCACTACCTGCGCAAAGGCTATAACTGCACCATTACCATTTAGGAAATGTTTACTTCCATAGACAATGCATCCAATAATAAATGCTTACATAGGGATTTTCAATGTTAAATAGTGACATAAAACATATCACTCACAGTTGTGACACTAGAAGGAAGGGACTGGATACCATATTGAAGATTTTAAATGTAACTTATGTTTAATTGAGAATATTTCTAACATGCAGAGAACAGCTGCCAACAATTAGAAACACTGCCAATCCAACTTGCAGAGAACCTAAAAGAAAAACAGAAAATGCTGGAAATACTCAAAAGGTCTGGCAGAATCTGTGGGGAGAGAAATAAAGTTAATGTTTCAGATAAATTAACTTTCATCAAAACTGGGAAAAGTTGGAGATGTAACAAGTTTTGAGCAAGGGGTGGGTGGGACAAGGACAAAGAGAGGTCTGTGATAGGGTGGAAGACAGGAGAGATTGAATAACAGAACAACATCCCCATCATTCTGTATATAAATCCCTCTGTAGATACATCTTGGGTCCTGGCCTCTGATGTGATCAAGCATCATGTGAGTTTTCAGTATTCTGTGTTGACATGAGAATATGATGGACATTCTAACTGAAAACTAAAGTTCATTTTTAGAGCAGAGTTACACTGACTCCATTCTTGGCAGAAAGCAAAGAGCTGAGTCTTGGTTCTAAAGATACTCTGCTTATCTAATCTGGTCAGGAATGTGAGAAAAATGTTGGAGAAAAACCCCCAAAGAGAAACAGTTGTCCTCTCTTGTACAATTTGGAATGAGGCTAGTTTTAATAAAATAATTGTTTCTGAGATTATCACTGGGATCCACCATAGTACCATGCACATGGTTTACTGCCATGGTAGCCTGTTCTGACAGTAAACATTCATGCTATGCTCTTGCTTCATTTTACTACACTGGCACTGCTCCTCCTTTTCTTCTACCTGCTTTATGCACACGTCCATGCCACCGCTGTTTTCAAGATTGAAGATCCTCAACGGCCTTGACAAGGTAGACATCGAAAGGATGTTTCCCTTTGTGGGTGAATCCAGAACTAGGGGGCACTGTTTTAAAATTAGGGGCCGCCTTTTTAGGACAGAGATGGGGAGAAATTTTTTCTCTCAGAAGGTTGTGCGACTTTGGAACTCTATGCCTGAGAAGGTGGTGGAGGCGGGGTCATTGAATATTTTTAAGGCAGAGGTAGATAGATTCTTGATAGGTAAGAAAATCAAAGGTTATTGGGGTTAGATGGGAATGTGGAAATCGAAACACAAGAAGATCAGCCATGGTCTTATTCAATGGCGGAACAGATTCGAGGGGCCAAATGGTCTACTCCTGTTCCTATTTCTTATGTCCTTATAATCGATGGTTTTGGGTTCTCCAGCATCTGTTCCTGTAAATGGACCTTGGTCACTTGTGATCTGGTAGCTTTTCCCCTCTCTACATTCTGTCCTGGCAGCATTATGAACCCCAGGGCTAACAATTATCCATTGGTAGTAATTTGCTAATTGAACTTATTATGGTACTGATAACACCAGCAAATTTCCTCAGAAATAGGAGATATTGCCATGCGGACCACAGCTTTACAGACCAAAGCAACAAACAATTTTATTTGCCACCAAACTGCAACATGAAACACAATAAGCAGCAGAAATTACAGGTACAATATATATAGATAGGTATTTATAATGTAAGTATACATAGGAAAAAGTCTGTTATGGTCATTTATCCTGAGTAAGATTGGATTCAAATTTAGAACAAGAACTTGATAGTGAAAGAAATTTGCAAATTTGGGGTGGTTTTACGTCCTAGTAGTGTTGCTATGTCGTGTTGAATTCAGTTTCTTGTCATCCTGTTTCTTTACTCTCCAGTAGAGTCTATGGATGAGAACTTGGCAGCTGTTCGGATAACTAGCATTGAAAGACTGCCTTGCTGTTTTAATGCTCTTACTTTTTGGTTTCTGTAATACACCTGGTAGTTCATGGGTGTAACAACTTGCATTTAAATAAGTTCTTTACCCCTCCCGCACCCTCAAGAAACACCCTATGCATTCTTCTCAACAAAACAGAAGGCATTTCTCAAAGTAAAATGATGAATATATAGGATATCTTTCATAAGACACTTGATGTCTACACACTCCCAAGCACAAAGTTTTAGATGAAATGTTAATAATAGATCTGGGATCTCAAATGGAATACATGACATTTTGTTGATCAAAGGCATGATTAGTAATTAAATCAATTATTTAATCTCATCTCGAATTTAAGTCACCAAATTGTTCTTTAGATCAAATAAAATATGGGGGCGAAATTTTCCACTCCAGAGACTGGCCACACCAGGTTGTTTGCTTTTCACCTCATTACGTATGCAAAAATAATCAGGACATTGTATCTTGTGGTTGGACGAGCTGGGATTCGTCCACCCGACGATACCTCACTGGGTCGTATTTCCGGGCGCCATATTTAAATGACACCCATCCATGCATTCACTCTCTGCAGCTCAGGACTTTTGTGTCAAGCACCAGAATGGCCCTCAGAAGAGACAAACCGTGTGCACCAGTGTTTAGTGACAAGGAACTGGCGACACTCCTCCAGTCAGTCGAGGACCAGCGATAGGTCCTTTACCTCTGTGATGGGAGCCTTCGGTCCACCAACCTCACCACCAGGAGGAGGTTGCCAGGGTGGTTAGTGCCTGCTGTCCTCAGAAGAGGACTGCCTTCTAGTGCAGGAAAAGGATGAATGATTTAATTCGCTCCACCAGGGTAAGACAACATTCTCCTCACTATCAATGCATTCTTTCAGAATGCCATCAGGTATTCGCAGGGTTGCAGTCCATAGGGATCTCACACTACCAGCACAAGGGACATAATTACTCATTCTCTCACACACACTTTTACATCTTTATCCCTTGTCACATCCTGCACAAGTCGTGTCTTCAGCCCTTACATAGGTCCACTCAGCACACACAGCAGGCAGGAATGCTTATCATATGCTTTGGTATCCATCCTGCTCACAGTCTGTCCATCTATCTTTATGCAGGACAATATTGCCCACAACAAGAGGGAGAGATCCCAGACAGGAGGGGGCGATGCTGGAGCTCAGGCCATTTGTCATTTTTGAAGAGCAGGCGGCAGAGCTGATTGGCAAGGGCAGGGAATGTTCCTGTGCTGAAGGCAAGATTGTCATCCCTCAACAAGCCAGTGAGGCTCCATCCAGTAGTCTTCGCCTACCAGCCAAAACTGAGTGCACTTTAATGTATATGACTCTTCAGCCAATACAAGAAACGGAGGAGGCACACTGCCAGTCAGCCCCACCCCCCAGACAACAATGGATGAGGATCTTGAGGACCCACTAGATGTAGAGCCACTTCCGATTGGAATGCCCAATTAAGAGCACCATCACCACGAGTCTGCCGGTCTCCCCACATGGTGAAGGGCCCATTCATGGCTGGTAAAATGCCAGAGGTGATGGGAAGAGACCCTTAATTGGCCACTTAAGTGGCACAATTGGTCTTCGGGTGGAAGGGCTGTCCTTCATGCCATGGGAAGGCAATGAGCACATCAAATCTTGCCCTCCCCACCCTCCCCGATTTTTTATCTTACCTCCTTTCAGCTGTTCCTGGAGACCCCATAAAATTCAGCCCACTCATTGCAACCCTCATTGCGTTACAATGTACAACCTCTAATAAAGGGTTAGCTTATCAAACATCTGCCTGTTCCACTCAGTGCAAATATCACAGACAGCCCTGGATGTCTCTATGATGAATGACTTTGTACGAAGCTCCTTCTGCTCATCCATTTCTTACTAATATCTTATATTGCTTTGCCAAAAACAAAGAAAAGTTGCTTCAAACCTATGTCCAGAGTCATTGCTCCAATCTTCGTGGTAGCTGAGGAGACTAAAAAGTAATCTCCGAATAAACAAAGGAGATGTTTAAACTAGAATTTAACACAAGGCTGGTTTTTGTTTAAAATTAGTGTGCTGATGAAAGTAAGGATTCGTCTTAAGATGCAGTAACTTTCTATTCCAATACCTGTAAAGTGGTTTACAGAAACAGTGGTTGCTTATTGCCCTGTTTAACCTATTTCAGAATATATTTTCTCCTCTTGCCAATAAGTATTTCACAGAAATATCTGCTGCCAAAACCATGTGTTTTTATGGTGGTCAGAACAATTTGGAATAACTCTTTTGTGGACATCAATATAAAGACGAATACTAGAGAATTAAAGCATTCTGGGGTCGTTACCTAGGATATTCAAGACAAGCACAGAATAACTCAGAATTTGAGAACAATTTCCTCTACTCTACTCTGATATTCCTGAATACTATCAAGAGCATCAACAAAAGCATTTCTATTTCCTACAGAGCTGTCCTTAGTGCTGAATTATTGGGTGATGTAACACCACATGGTGCACTTAACCACGAGGTGGTGATGGTTACATGACTAGCAGCACGATTAACTCATACATAATACATAAAAACAAATCCCACCCATTAACATACAACACCAAGGGCAGAATTTTATGGCCCCATCGTGCCGGGGGCGGGGGCCATAAAATGCGGCGAGCCTTTCAAAAGGCCATTGACTTTGGAGGGACTGTAAAATCCTACCAGTGTAAAATTCTGCCCCAAGTTTCACTTATGAGCGAATATCCCCTAATAACTGAGCCAGGACTCTCCAAACTCATTCTATATAACAATGCTACAGCCAGCAGGATGAGATTACCTCCATACCTGGGCTGCATTTGATTCAAGACCCCAAAAGGATATGGACAATAATCTAACCCACTCCACCATGCCAATCCTTATCATAATAATTCAAACTGTGTAATTATTTTTATTCATATACTTATCCAATAGATTGACACCCTGCATATTCAACTTTTGCAGATTAAAATTATTCACAGATATTCTTCCAAAGACAGTTAGATAAAGGACTACCAGATTTCGGAATTGAAACCAGTCATTTGACAACCGACAACGTATTTTTCATTATTTTAAAGAGCATCCCTTGCTCTAGAAACCAAGAACAGAAATATCTACTTTAAGGACTGTAATTGACACCATTAAAATCAGAGAATTCCAGTGTCCCACTCAAGGGGTAGTATTTTATCTGTGGTGCGCTGTTCCTGATTGCAGAACTGTAGGTGGGACTTCTGCTCTTGTGTCAGGAGTAGGTTTGGAGGTAGATCCACCACGGATGCTGGCAGGGGCTGATCTGCATTCTAAGCAGGCAATGGAGCTGCAGTGATGGGACCATGAAGATGCCTCACTCTTGGGCGAATTTGCTGTATATTAGGTTGTCCCTGGTATCCTGTGCACTTCCCTTCATGGCCCTGACATCCAGTAAAGACTATACACATTCATGGCCTCCTCCTCAGGTACATCAAACTCAACCTGATCTAAAGAGGAGTGCTACTGCTCCCACTCATCCAGTTGCAACAGTTCTTTGCGTTGCATGGTAACATTGTGGAGTGCGCAGCAGACAATGATTATTCGTGATACCCTTTGTGGTGCACACTACAGAGCCCCTCCAGACTGGTCACAGCAGCGGAAGCATTTTCAGCAAGCCAATGGTCTGTTCAGTGATGGCGCTGGTGGAGGCCTGAACTGCATTGTAGTGCTCTCTTGAAATGTTCTGGAGATGTCTCACTGGTTGCATCAACCAGGTCTGGATGGGATAGCCCTTGTCACCCAGGATCTCACCATCCACCTGGGCTGGGCCTCAAAAAGCTCTGGTACCTGTGCGTTGTGCAAAATGTATGAAAGCTCCCTGGAAAACGAGCAGATTTTCTGGCTGTGGTTGCAGACCAGTTGCAAGTTCAAAGAGTGAAAGCTCTTATGATCCATAAATTCCGCTGGCTGGTCTCAGGGAGCTGTAATAGCCACATGTGTGTAGTCGAAGACCTTTATGGAAATGAGTGATGGCCGCAAAGCCCAATGCTCTTACCACCTGGCTGTTGTCATCTGTGGAGCAGTTGATGAATTCATTTACACAACGGAAGAGGGCATTGGTCCTCTCCTTTACGCACTTGTGTGTGGCAGCCTCTGATATGCCACAAATGTCACCCGTGGAGCCCTGGAGAGCACCAGTGGTGAAAAAATTGAGTGTTGCTGTCAGCTTGAGGGCCACTGGCATGGCGTTCCTGCAAATCCACATGGCTGCAGGTCTTTCTGCACAATCCCACATATTTCAGTGACCACCTCCTGGGACAGCCTCAGTCATCTCTGGCATTGTCTCTCTGACAGGTAGTTAGTTCTTGTTCTGAGGACATGGTGAGGTGCCAGTGCACATATTCTATGATGCCTTCCCAGGATGTCTGCATCCTGACCAACCTCCCCCTCTGGCGCTGACTGCTGCTAACCTGATGGCCTCTGTTGTCAACTGGTGAAAGGCCTCCTTAGTCGCACCTTCTCCTGCTCCCGAGGTTGCAGGAAAATTGGATGTTTGAGACCTATGGAGATATCAACAATTGAACTGTGTGATGAAGACAGACAGTGAGATGAGAACATGTGTGGTCATGGATTTCACTCATAGAACTGATGAACAGTGAGATTTTTAACTATTTCCATTATCCACAACCAAAACTCCACCCACCACAGACTGAGCTCCTTCCACTTTGATTTCCAATCCTGACACCACACATACTTTTGGAGATATTGTGAAAATGGTCATTAAGGTTTGTGATAGAACCCGTTACCCCCAACCCTTCTGCCACCTTCATGCTTGTCCCCATCACCCTTTAGCTTCCAAACATTACAAGAACATAAGAAGTAGAAGTAAGAGTAAGTCATTCGGCCCACCAAACCTGTTCCACTAAGATCATGGCTAATCTGATGTGCCTTTCCTCCACTTTTCTGCCCGTCCCACATAACTTTTGACTCCCTTGTAAATCAAAAATCTGTCTAATTCAGTCTTGAATATATTCAATGTCCCAATCTCCATTGCTTGCTGTTGGAGAGAATTCCAAACACTAATTACCCACTGAAAGAAGAAGTTCCTCCTCATTTCTATTTTAAATGGAAGACATCTTATTTTGAAACTGTACCTTGTTATGATATGGCAGGTGGTAATTCTGGGGCTGACCAAATCCCAAAGGGAAACTTGGTCAAGCTACCACAACGATTTGCAATTTGTATTTATTACGAGAAGGTATGTGTACTAAAGTCAGAAGTAAAGACTCCACTACCACTTTTGGAGATTTTAAATATTAACACATATATTAACAAAAGAAAAGAAAATTTAAGCACACAAGGTTACAGTTACATAGTTAAATTTAGTCTTACAACATTTCCGAAAAGACTTCTACTTAGCTAGACTCACAAATAAACACCCTTTTCCGGGCAACAGTCCCTGTAGATTCTTAATCTATAAAACAAAATCCAGTAATATTACCGCAAAGCACCCATTGTTGCTATAGGGGAGGTATTTCACAGGCTTCTCTCTCCCTCTCACGACAATGGAAATCCAAGGCTTGTAATAAAACCTTGCTTTCTGGAACAAACAAACACTTCTCTGGGGTGGCTAGAGGCTGCTTACTTCACAGTTTTATCCTTGCACAGCATACTCTTCATGATATCACATGGCCACCACCCCAATATTTCCTTAAATGTGTTTTTTTTCTTTCATCTTTAAACCCATTGTTCTTAACTTTCTTTGAAAGTTACCTTTCCCAGAATGTAAACATCTTTCATGTTGTTTTTATGGCCACTACTTTCAGGAAAGATAAACTTAATAACTTTGCTTTATTCATTTATGATTTTTGCCAGTTATAAAACTTCCTTTTATGTTCCTTTGAAATCCAACAGCTAAAAATTCAACTGCTTATTTATTTCCTAATGCAAATTCCTATTCATGTTGTATCTACTTGTATCCCATCTTAGCTTGGTCATCTCCACTTCAAAATGCCTGCTTTTACACCTAGCTCTTTGATGATTTAAACCTTGCAGCCTGACTGTCTTCAGTTTAATTAAATTAGTCACACACACACACACACACACACACACAAACATACACACAGCCCCCCATAAGCCTGCTTCACCGTATCCCATGGTAATATTGAAAAAAATGATATTTTCTTTACAACCTCCAGTTCTAGATTCCCCCAGGATGGGAAATATCCTCTCAGCATCCACCCTGTCAAGTATCCTCAGAATTTTATGTGTTTCAATAAGATCACCTCTCATTCTTCTAAACTCCAATGAGTATAGGCCCAACCTGATCAACCTTTCTGCATAAGCCAACCCCTTCATCCCAGGAATCAACCTAGTGAATCTTCTCTGAACTGCCTCCAATACAAGTATGCCCCTCCTTAAGTAAGGTGACCAAAACTACACACAGTCCTCCAGGTGTGGTGTCGACAATGCCTTGCACAGTTGTAGCAAGACTTCCCTACTTTTATGTTCCCTCCCCCTTGCAATAAAGGCCAACATTCCATTTGCCTTCCTAATTACTTGCTGTACCTGCATGCTAATGTTTTCTGATTTGTGTAGGACATCTAGATCCCTCTGTACTGCAGCATTCTTCAGTCTCTCTCCATTTAATTAATATTCTGTTTTTCTATTCTTCCTGTCAAAGTGGAAAACTTACATTTTCCCACATTATACTCCATCTGAAGATACCTATCTTCATATCATCAGCAAATTTGGCTACAATACAGTTGATCCCTTCATCCAAGTCATTAATATAGATCGTAAGCGGTTGAGGCTCCACTAATTACAGATTGCCAATCTGAAAATGACCCATTAGCCTGCTCTCTATCCATGCTAATATATCACCCCCAATACTGTGACCATGTACACTTATCTGAGTGTAGTTTGTCTGCATAATTTTAGAATTGCTGGCTGAGACAGGAAGAATTTCAATTTGATATTACCCTTAACTTCCTTAGTTAGGCACAGATGGTGCATCCTTCTGGTAAAGTCGTTCTTCCTCAATGGAACTTTGTTGAGAGTTATGAAATATCGCTTTGCGCTTCCTCTATAACCCTTCAACTCCCCCCATTGTCCTGGACCCAGTCCCCTCAAATTGGAAATGCCATCTCACCCCCCTTGAGCCTACACCCCTCCCCATGGACATTCCCCAACTGATCCTATATCCTCCCCACATGATTCTAGAGTTTTTGTTAATTTCTCTGACTTTTGATTGTCCCAACCTCAGTCCGGACCTGCCCCCCCACTACCATATTAACCTCCCCCATGACTGTGAACATTCCCTCTGCCAACCAATACCTGAGATGGACCCACATGTAGACAATACTGATCCAGCCCATTAGACCCCTCAGTTTCTTACCTTGACTGACTGCTCCTGTTGCGATATTGCTATAAGAGACAATATGCTAATGAGTAAATAGCCAGGATGTGAATCATGTGATCAGCAGGCATTGTTCAGTTTAGCTAGCAGTATGTGGTGTGAAGGAGTCACAGCTGCACTTTACTGTTAACAATAGCTGTTAAATCCTTATAGTAAATATGTGTGCTGTGCAATCCTGTGCTACACCTTCAAATAAACCAAACCTATGTTCAGTTTACTAATTCTATGTGATATTGATAGATTTGTATTAAGCAAACATAGAAATACACCCTGGTGAGCAGCAATGCTTCCTCTCAAACAAAATGATGAAGATTTGAAGATCACAGGAAAAGCTACAGACAAGATTTTGTGCTGGACAAAGGCTGTTATAGGCACTGAGGATCTCAGGAGGCAGAGTCCCTGTACAGACTATATTTCACAAAGCAGTGAGTATCTGATTTGTGGGGTAGCTGGGTTGGTGGTGAATCAGGCAGTTCATTTTGAATCAGGCAATTTATATTGAGTCGTACAGTACAAGCTGCAGGGCTATTGTGACATCCTCAGGTGCCATTCCTGCGCAAACGACAGAAAGTGCACAAAACAGAAAAAAATACGAACTCCAGCCAGCAAACAAAAGAGGGAGACAAAGAGAAAAACATGCAGCTGCTGCATTACTGAATCTCCCCACTAAGTAGAGAAGCTACAAATCACCTACACATGGACAGCATACATAAAGGACAGAAAACATCAGGAAGATGACCACCAAATTCCCAGAATGAATTGGAAGGCCACAGATGTCCTATTCTAATTAAGAATTTTTAAACAAAGGCTGGAGTTATGTTTTTTAGATTTATCCATCACAGAACCGGATAAGCAAGTGGCGAAAATAAAGATAGACATTGGAAATGAGGGGTTGCATAGAGTCAACACTTTGGGTCTGAGGTGAATTTTAGAATACACCATTTAAAGATGATGGCTTCCAGCAACAGCCACAAGAATCAGTTGGTCATGTTGTCAGCAGATGCCATGATAAGGGCAAGGACGGTGGTTTCTTGGAAGCTGAGCTGTCCACAGGAACAAAAGAACACAAGAAATAGGAAAATGAGTAGACTAAAGGGCCTATCGAGCCTGCTCCGCTATTCGATACAATCATGGCTGATCTTGGGCTTCAACTCCATTTTCCCAACTGCTCCCCATATCCCTTAATTCCCCGACAGACCAAAAATCTGTCTATCCCAGCCTTAAATATATTCAATGATGGAGCATCCTCAACCCTCTGGGATGGAGAATTCCAAAGATCCAGTGAATGAAGTAATTTTTCCTCATCTCAGTACTAAATGATTGGCCCTTATCCTGTGAATGTGGGTGGAATTGTCCCAGATTTGCACTCAGTGTGGTGGCGGCAGGGAAACAGAAATTTTACCCGCTGGCCACAGTTTTCACGCTGTATGGTCCCCTTCCTGGTGCGTTCCACCTCATTAATAATGCATTCATGGGAAACACACCGGATTTGCCTGCCACGCCGTGATCTCAGAGATTCCTCACTCTGGGTGCCATATTTAAAGCGCATCAGAGCGCAGCCTACTGCATGTCTACAGACCAAGACTTCTCTAGATGACAGAAGCAAGGAATATGGCAGCCTCCAAATTTAGTGACGCCTCTCTTGTGCTCCTGCTGGACGCAGTGGAAGGCAGCCGCGATGTCCTCTATCACCCTCTGGCCACAGGAGGTCCACCAGAGTCACCAATCCAGCCTGGGAGGCAATGGCAGCAGCGGTCAGCTCCACCGGAGCACAGGGGAGGTCAACCACCCAGTGCAAGAAGAGGATGAATGCTCTCATCCATTACTGCTAGGGTAAGTCAACCACCTCATCACTCTCAATACACATTCCCAAACACATCACACATCCACAGGGATCTCATACCTCAAGGGACAACACCACTAACTCTCACACACACCCTCACATCTCCATCAGGCTCATATCCTCTGGAGCTCAAGTCCTCATCCCATCCATGGCTCCGCTCAACACAAACATTCCAGCAGTGCCATGTGTCCTGCTCACACTCTCTCCATCTGTTTTCATGCAGGAGAAACTGGCTCACAACAGCAGGGAGAGGTCCCAGACTGGAGGTGGAGTGGCCCACATTAGGCCCCTCACTCATTTTGAGGAGCGTGTCATCACATTGACTGGTGAGGACGTGGACCGTGCCTGCTGCGATGGTGAAGTAGGCGATGAACACCCACATGAGGATCCTGCACCACATTATCCCTCTCTCAACGCAACTGTGAGTGCTCTCTCTCTTGCTTTTGACTCTACTGTCATGCACTAATTATCTCTACTTAGGTTCACAGGGAGCTCTGCTTAGCAGCCGACACCCTCAGTCAGCCAGTCCCTCAGCTCCATCCAGGTCCTCACCTCCAGCCAAGCAGACACCTCCTTCATTGAAGAGCTGGAAATAAGCAGTCTGAAAGACCCATCACAGCACTTACTCACACCCTCCACCAGCGCAGAGACACACACCTCAGTGGGACCTAGATCTAGAACAGATGTGGGTTCACAATCTGGTGGTCACCGCATAGACTTGTGCCCGCAGTAAGAGGAGGCTGATTCAGCTGAGCTCCCCAGCACTTGGAGGACTGCTGGGGAAGAGGCATCTGTGAGGTTCGAGATAGATGACAAGCCTTTGAACTTGGCCTTCCAACTCATTGTGGAGAGTCAGCAGAAGGTGGGGGGACATTACGCAGAACTGTTGGAAGTCCTCAACAGAGTAGCACATGAGTTGGAGGAGTGCTTCTGCGTGCACACTGATGAATAGTGCCCACACATGTGCACATAGAGGTCTCCATGGGAAGAATGGTGGACACCATGGAGACCCTGGTCCAGCAGAACACGGAGTTATGCGCAGACCTGCACTCCATTGCGGTAGACATGGGTGAGTTCCTATAGTGGCAATGCGAAAGGGAAATGGGGCACCTCGACATCTCTCCAGGTGCTCTTACTCTCAAGGAGTCAGGCTGGAGCCCTCCGGCACTCGAAGGGAGGAGGAATGGCAGCTGGACACCCATGGGTCATCCACTCAGGAATCTCAGAGGCTGTCCTCTCCCTCTGAGTCCCCTTTGCCTATGACCCCCTCAACTTTGTCCTCTGTCACTGCAGAGGTAGCAGCTGGCCCACAGGAGGACAGACAAAGAAAGCCAGACCCTCAAGGCCTCGGCTCTCCAGAGGACGCATGCCAAGTCGTCAGAGGCAATAGGGCAAACCATTGCACAGGCTGTCTCCACCCCTCCTGCAGATGCCAAGGCAGCACCTAGAAGAAGTGGTAGGCCTAGTAAAGTTAAGAAATTCTGATTACAAGTGAACACATTTTGTCACTTTATAATCTGAAAATGTATTTACTTACAGTGAATAATGTGTAATGTTGTCTTTTAGCTTCATTGACAAGCTTTGCGAGTCCTCCCCCTGCATTCTGCCCCGCCAGCCCCACTTCCACCCAGCAAGCAGATCAGCTGCATGCAGCTGGACCACGGGTGATTCTGGAGCGAGAAGTGTGTGTGTGACAGGGCCTTTCGGGGCTTTGTGCGAGCACTCTCCCATACATGCAGAGCCTTCATCCATCACACTCATCTCACTGTCCTGAGCATTTTCAATGCTGCCTGCTGGGGTTCTCTTTCAGTTGTTCATCTGAGCCGACCTGCATCTCCACCCACCCACTGATCACATTCCCATGCAGCACCTGTGCCTGTCCAACATGAGGCTCTGCTCACTTGCGATTTCTGTGAAATAGTAGTTGTCAAGTTCACTGTTAGATCCCCCATCCTTTGCCTTCCCCGAGTCACCCATGTTCTTTCGCCCATTACTGTTGGCCCCCCTGGCATCACCTTCCACCTCCCACTGTCACCTACCAACCCAAACCCTTATCATTCCAGGATGCCCAGGTGAATGTGCATGTTCCCTACCTTCCTGAAAATCCCACCCCCAACCACACTGACCTCCCCGACATCCTCCTTCCCACCCCCAGGGTCTGTGTCTACCTCTGAGTCCCCAGCAACCACCCTCGCTATCCCTTCTACCACTACCGATGCACCCTCACCCTCCCACCCTACCGGCTCACTCAGCCCTCTCTCATTCTCACCATTCCCTCCTATCACGCCCACCCTCAGTTCATTCCCCAGGAGGCAGTCATTGACTTCACAGACCCTTCCCTTGCATGTTCACCTGGACATCTCCCCCTTACTCCCTCCCATACTTCCTCCTCCACCCTTACTCCTTCCGCCCCCCAGACACCTTTCCCTTCTCTCCCCCCACCCTGGACACCTTCCCCAAACTCTGGACTTCCCCCTCCTCCCAGACACCTTCCCCCCTCCCAACTCCCTCCCTTACACCTTCCTCTCCTCCCACACATGCCTACCCACTTGCAGCATTCTCCTCTGTTACACCCTCTTCACCCTGTTCTCCCTCCTCTCCTCGTACTCCCTCCTCCCCTTGGACACCCTCCTTCCCCCTCTCAGCCTTTCCCCCCTGACACCTTTGCCTCCCCACCTCCAACCTCACCCCCGACACCTTCGTTCCCCCCCAACCTGACCCCTGACCCCACCCCACCCAACACCTTTGTCTCCCCTCCCCAACCTCACCCCACCCTTCCTCTCCCACTCACAACCAGGCCTTCCTCTCCCATCACCAACCACCCCCCACACCCCTGACTACATCTTTCTCTCCCACTCACAGCTAGACTTTCCTCTCCCCCCGCTTTGCTAATCATCCGTAGCTGCCCACGGCCAAGACTGTGATGTTCTGAAGCAGACCTGAAGCATCAACAGAGACCACCACCTTCCACGAGCTGCTTTGCGGTGGAGCCGTGCCCATGAAAATCCACCCAATATGCAATGCACGTATTCCTCCAGGGTCCGGTAGCTGTTGAGCTCCAACATCTTCTTCTCCTCAGATGTCTGCGATCTGAGCAAGGCCCTAACGATAAGCCCTGACTTCTGCATGTCATGCTTGTCCAGGTGTGTTCTGGGCTGGCATGTTTTCCCGCCAGCATAACAGTAAATCAGTCAGGCCTTACTTTGCATCCCGTTACCGAGATGCAAATTGGGTTCATACCAGCCTCCGGCGGGATTCGTGTTCTGCCATAGCAGACACCATCAGATGTTCTCGCTGTGATTTCATGCCGGTGTGAAACCGATTTCTGCCCTTCATGCTGAATTGTTCCACCGCCACCCCCCACCCCCCCCCCCCACACCCCCCCCCCACCCACCCCCCCCCCCCCCCCCCCCCCACCCCCACCTGCCATGACACCCACAGCCAGTGGGACCGGACGATTCCACCTTGTGCCCCCATGTTTTAGATTCCCTGACCAGCGGAAGCAATCTCTCAACATCTGCCTTATCAAGCCCCGTCAGAATCTTGTAGGTTTCAATGAGATCACCTCTCATTCTTCTAAACTCCAGAGAATATAAGCACAATTTACTCAGCCTCTCATCATAGGACAACCTCTCATCCCGGGGATGAATTTAGTGAACCTTTGTTGTACTGTCTCCAATGCAATTATACCCTTTCTTGAATGTGGAGACCAAAACTACACACAATGCTCTAGATGCAGTCTCACCAAAACCCTGGTACAATTGTAACAATACTTCTTCATTCTTGAACTCCAAACCCCTTGCAATAAAGGCCAATATATCATTTGCCTTCCTAATTGCTTTCTGCACCTGCATGCTAACTTGCTGTGTTCCTTGTACAAGCACATCTAAGTCTCTTTGAACATCAACACTTAAAAGTTTATCACCTTTTAAAAAATATTCTGCTTTTCTATTCTTACAACCAAAGTGAACAACTTCACACTTCCCTCTATTGTACTTCATCTGCCATCTTGTTGTCCACTCACTTAACCTGTCTATATCTCTTTGCAGCCTCTCCGTGTCCTCCCCAAAGCTTACCTTTCCAGCTAGCTTGGTATCATCAGCACATCTAGATACATTTCTCTCAGTCCCTTCATCTAAGCATTTAATATAGATTGTAAACAGCACTGATCCTTGCGGAACTCCACTATTCACTGCCTGCCAACTTGAAAAAGCCCTGTTTATGCCCACTCTCTGTTTTCTACCCATTAACCAATTCTTTATCTACGCTAGTACTTTACCTTCAACTCCATGAGCCCTTATCTTGCCTATTAACTTTTTGTGGCACCTTATTGAATGTCTTTTGGAAATCCAGGTATATTACATGTATTGGTTCTCCTTTTTCTACCCTATTAGTTACATCCTTAAAAACTAATAAATTTGTCAAACAGCATTTCCTTTTAGTAAAACCATGTTGACTTGTTCTAACCATACTATGCTTTTCTACGTGCATTATTAAGATTTCCTTAATAATTGATTCCAACATTTTCCTAATAACTGATGTTAGACTAACTGGCCTGTAATTCATTGCTTTCCCTCTCCCTCCTTTCTTGAAAAGGGGTGTGACATTTGCCAACTTCCAATCTGATGGGACTGTGCCTGAATCAAAGGAATTTTGGAAAATCATAGCTAGCACATCCACTATCTCTGCAGCTGTCTCTTTTAGAACCATAAAAGGCCATCAGGTCCTGGGAATTTGTCAGATTTTAGTCACTTAAGTTTTTCCAATGCTTTATCTCTGCTAGTATTAATTTCCCTAATTTCTTCACTCTTTTTAGCCCCTAGGTTATCTTCTATTTCTGGCATGGAACTTGTGCCTTCTATTGCAAAGACAAACACAATATTTATTTAATACCTCTACTATTTCCTCATTCCCTATGATAATTCCTTCTGTCTCTGCTTCTATAATAACATTTATTTTAGCTACTCTCTTCCTTTCTATATATTTATAAAAGCTCTTACAATCTGCTTTTATACTTCTGATTAGTTTACTCTCAATTTCTATTTTTTCCCTTTTTATCAACATTTTGGTGGCCCCTTGCTTGTTTCTAAAACACCTCAGACTTGCTTCTGTGTTTGCAACATTGTAAGCCTCTTCTTTTAATCTAATGCTATCCCTAACTTTCTGAGTGGGTCATGTATGGGTTCTTCTTGCTGAGTTTTTATTCTTGAATATATTTTTGTTGAACATTTTGGATTGTTTCTTTAAATATTTCCCACTGTTTATTTACCTCCATAACTTTTAGTCTATTTACCCAATTAACCAATTGGCCAGTTCTCCCTTCATACCTTTGTAATTGGCTTTGTTTAAGATTTTTGTTGCAATTGGAATATGCCACTTTCAAACATAACATGGAATTGAATGGTATTATGATCACTACTTTCCAGTGTATCTTTTACTATGACATTACTAATTAACCCTGCTTCATTACACAATACTAGATCTAAGATAACTTTATCTCTATTCGGTTCCACTATGTACTGCGCCAAGAAACTGTCACGAACAAATTCTACAAACTCATCTTCTGGACCATTCTTGTCCCAGTCTATATGAAGATTAAAGTCCCCACAATTATTAATTTCCTTTGTTACAAGCTCCAATGATTTCTTGTTTAATGCTGTGCCCAACAGTATAACGATTGTTAGCTGTCAATAAACTATCCCCACCAGAATTTTCTGACTCTTGCTGTTCCTAATTTCCACCCATACGGATTCTACTTCATGATCCTCAGAGGCCAGATCTTTTCTCACTAATATCCTTTTGTTATCCTTTATTATCAGGGCTACCCCACCTCATTTGTCATTCTGTCTGTCTTTCTGAAATACTGTATACCCTGGAATATTTATTTCCCAACCTTGCTTTCCTTGTAACCGTGTCTCTGTAATGGTGATTAGATCTATATCATTTACCTCTATTTGTGTCACTAGTTCATCTATCTTATTGCAGACACTTCGTGCATTCAGATAAAGAACCTTTAATTTCATTTTTTTACTTCTGTTCCCTGCAATGACCTTATTCACTGATGTACATTTTTGTTAAACTTTCTGTCCCTTCCTGACCCACTCTGTTTGATTTTACCCACATCGCCATACTGTTCCAATACCTTGACCTTTCTCTTTGGATTTCTAAATCTCCCTTCACCTGAACCATGGACCTGGCTATAGCTTCAATGCCAATGAAGCCTCCAAAGTGATCTTTTGGAGAAAAATGTCATGATATTGACACACTGTTAAAAGATGGCAGAAAATATGAAGCTATTGTAGCTGGACAACTACACCCGCAAGCATTAGTTGCAACTAGTATTGGTCAGGATGCAGAAAGCAAGTAAGTCGTGTGGCAAGTGCAGTCTGCTGCACTGCATTCCAAGACTTTTGTAAGTTATGCGGTATGTTATGTCAATAAGACATGAATAGAAGTCAAAATTATGTAGATTAAACTTTATTATTTTTTGCTTTTTTGTAAAATAGAATTTTGCTGAACCAAAAAGATGGCTGCTGCAGGACACATGACTCATAGGATTGGCCATCTGTCCTGGAAGCTTCCAACAGGAGTTTAAGAACAAAAGAGTTTGCTCTCATCCTTGTGGAATCTCACACCTCATCACACTGTCAACATCTTGAGGGTTACCACTGACCAGAAACTGAACTGGACTAGCCATATAAACACTGTGGCTACAAAAGCTGGTCAGAAGCTAGGAATTCTGTAGCGAGTAACTAACCTCCTGACTCCCCAAAGCCTGTCTACCATCTACAAGGCACAGGTCAGGAGTGTGATGGAATACCCTCCACTTGCTTGGATGATGCAGCTCCAACAATACTCAAGAGCTTGATACCATCCAGGACAAAGCAGCCCGCCTGTTTGGTATCCCATCTACAAACATTCATTCCCTCCACCACTGACGCACAGTGGCAACAGTGTGTACCATCTACAAGATGTACTGCAGAAGGATATGGAGGCATTGGAGAGGGTGCAGAGGAGGTTTATCAGGATGCTGCCTGGTCTGGAGGTTATTAGCTATGAGGAGAGGTTGGAGAAACTCGGATTGTTCTCACTAGAGCAACGGAGATTGAGGGGCGACTTGATAGAAGTTTACAAAATTATGAGTGGCATGGACAGAGTAGATAGTCAGAAGCTTTTTCTCAGGGTGGAAGAGTCAATTACTAGGGGACATAGATTTAAGGTGAGAGGAGAAAACTTTAGAGGAGATGTGCGGGGCAAGTTTTTTACGCAGAGGGTAGTGAGTGTCTGGAATTCGCTGCCAGAGGAGGTGGTGGAAGCAGGTACGATAGTGGTGTTTAAGAGGCAGCTTGACAAATACATGAATAGGATGGGAATAGAGGGATACGGACCCCAGAAGTGCAAAATGTTTTAGTTTGACGGGCAATATGATCAGCGCAGGCTTGGAGGGCCGAAGGGCCTGTTCCTGTGCTGTACTTTTCTTTGTTCTAACTCACGAAGGCTCCTTTGACAGCACCTTCCAAACCCATGACTACTACCTTCTAGAAGGACAAGGCAGCTGACAGATGGGAACACCTAGAAGCTCCCCTCCAAGCCACTCACCATCCTGACTTGGAAATATATTGCCATTCCTTCACTTTCGCTGGGTCAAAACCCTGGAACTCCCTTCCTAACAACACTGTTGGTGTACCTACACCACATGGGCTGCAGCGGTTCAAGAAGGCAGCTCACCACCACCATCTCAAGGGCGATGAGTGGTGGGCAATAAATGCTGGCCTAGCCAGTGACACCCATATCCCATGAATGAATAAAAAAAACACATTATAATGACAAAACCTGGAGTCTTGCATAAATTGAAACTCATTATTCTTGAAGACCCATCTCACACCTAGGATTGTCCAGGTTCATTTCAAAAAGACCATTGAGGGGACAATGGACCTCATTTGCATCTTGATAAGCTTACCCCTCTCGCGGAGTCACAGGATCTGCCCAGACAATGTTTTCCCAAAACAAGCTCCTCAACATGGATGGTGACTCTTTCCGAGGCTAAGGACTGGGACATTATAAGCCATAAAACAAAGTCCAGACCCAGACACCGGATGTGATTCTCAAGGGGAAACAGGCGCTTGTACCTGGAAGCTCTTCGTCAGGACATATTGTCATAGTTACACTAGGGACATATGGGCATAGAGGGAACAAGGCCCTGGCAAGGTATACAGTGTATTGGCCAAGGATAAACAATGACATTGAGAAGATAATGAGAATGTGGGAAGCAATCCATAAAAACCAGCCACATCAAGGTAAAGAAGCTTTACACCCTCACGAAGTTCCATTATACCCTTGGTCAAAAATCGCAACAGATTTATTCGCTATCTGTGGCGACGATTTTCTCCTGGTCATTGATTACTTTTCCAGGTTTCCAATCATCAGGCAATTGAAGGATATTGCTGAAAAAAGAGACATGTTTAAAGGAATTATCATTTTTTCCTAATATTACTGTGGGAAACTTTAAAGCAGGCTTGTGGGGTCTGTGTTGTGTGTATATGTTAGTGTATGTGTCTAATTTAATTAAACTAAAGACGGTCAGACTGCAATGTTTGAAACATCAAAGGAATTAGGCGTAAACAGGCAATTTGAAATGGAGAAGGGTAAACTAAGATGGAGGTATCGGCCGATACATTGTGAATGGAATTTGCGTTTTTAGAGATTGTTTGATTTTCAAAGGGACACGATAAGATGTTTTACAACTGGCAAGATAAATAAGGCAAAGTTATTAAGTTTATTTTTCCGAAAAGTGCTGGCCATAAGGACAACATGAAAGATTTTTATATTCTGGGAAAAGTAATTTCCAAAGCAAGGGTGAAACAATGGGATTAATAGATCAAAAGGGAAAAAATATATTTGAAGAAAGATGGAAAGCTATATGGGGAGTGGCTCTTTGAGATCTTGCAAGGTGGACTGTGTGAAATAGATCTGTGAAAAGCAGCCTCTAGCCACCTGACGGAAGTGCTGGTTTGGTCCAGAGTGCAAGGTTTTGTAAAAAGCCTTGGAGTTCCATTGTCGAGAAAGAGGGAGAGAAAAGCTTTTTTTTATTCATTCATAGGATGTGGCTTCGCTGGCTGGACAAGAATTTATTGCCCAGTTGCCCTTTAGAAGGTGCTGAGCTGCCTTCTTGAACCGCAGGAGTCCATGTGGTGTAGGTACACCCACAGTGCTGTTAGGAAGGGATTTTGACCCAGCGACAGTGAAGGAACGGCGATATATTTCTAAGTCAAGATAGTGAGTGACTTGGAGGGGAACTTCCAGGTGGTGGTGTTTCCATCTATCTGCTGCCCTAGATGCAAGTGGTTGTGGGTTTGGAAGGTGCTGTCTAAGGAGCCTTGGTGAATTCCTGAAGTGCATCTTGTAGATGGTACACACTGCTGCTACTATGCGTCAGTGGTGGAGGGAGTGAATGTTTGTGGATGTGGTGCCAGTCAACAGGCTGCTTTGTTCTGGATAGTGTCAAGCTTCTTGAGTCTTGTTGGAGCTGTACTCATCCCAGGCAAGTGGGGAGTATTCCATCACAATCCTGACTTGTGCCTTGTAGATGGTAGACAGGCTTTGGGGAGTCAGGAGGTGAGTTACTCGTCTCAGGATTCCTAGCCCCTGACCTGCTCTTGTAGCCACAGTATTTATCTGGCTAGTCCAGTTCCGTTTATGGTCAATGGTAACCCCCAGGATGTTGATAGTGGGGGATTCAGTGAAGGTAATGCCATTGAACATCAAGGGGCGATGGTTGGATTCTTTATCGTAGGAGACGGTCATTGCCTGACATTTGTGTGGCGTGAATGTTACTTGCCACTTGACAGCCCAAGCCTGGATATTGTCCAGGTCTTGCGGCATTTCGACATGGACTGCTTCAGTAACTGAGGAGTCATGAATGGTGCTGAACATTGTGCAATCATCAGCGAACAGCCCCACTTCTGACCTTATGATGGAAGGAAGGTCATTGATAAAGCAGCTGAAGATGGTTGGACCCAGGACACTACCCTGAGGAAATCCTGTAGTGATGTCCTGGAGCTGAGGTGACTGACCTCCAACAACCACAACCATCTTCCTTTGTGCTAGGTATGACTCCAACCAGCGGAAAGTTTTCACCCTGATTTCCACGGACTCCGGTTTTGCTAGGGCTCCTTGGTGCCACACTCAGTCAAATGCTGCCTTGATGTCAAGGGCAGTCACTTTCACATCACCTTGGAGTTCAGCTCTTTTGTCCATGCTTGAACCAAGGCTGTAATGAGGTCAGGAGCTGAGTGATGGAAACCAAACTGGGCATCAGTGAGCAGGTTATTGCTAAGCAAGTGCCACTTGATAGCACTGATGGGATGATAATTTGTGTATAGGACATACCTGGGCAATTTTCCACATAGCCAGGTAAATGCCAGTGTTGTAGCTGTACTGGACCAGCTTGGCTAGGGGTGTGGCAAGCTCTGGAGCATAAGTCTTCACGACTGGATGTGGCAGGACTGCGGAGCTTAGATCTGATCCGTTGGTTGTGGGATCGCTTAGCCCTGTCTATCACTTGCTGCTTATGCTGTTTGGTACGCAAGTAGCCCTGTTTTATAACATCACCAGGTTGACACCTCATTTTTAGGTATGCCTGATGCTGCTCCTGGCAATGCACTCTTCATTGAACCAGTGTTGATCCCCTGCCTTGATGGTAATTGTAGAGTGAAGGATATGCCGGGCCATGAGGTTACAGATTGTAGTTGAGTACAATTCTGCTGCTGATGGCCCACAGTGCCTCATGGATTCCCAATCTTGAGTTTCTAGATCTGTTTGAAATCTATCCCATTTAGCACAGTGGCAGTGCCACACAACACAATGGAGGGTATTCTCAATGCGAAGGTGGGACTTCATCTCCACAACGACTGTGCAGTGGTCACTCCTACTGATACTGTCATGGACAGATGCATCTGTGGCAGGCAGGTTGGTGAGGGTGAGGACAAGTATGTTTTTCCCTCTAGTTGGTTCCCTCACCTGCTACAGACCCACTCTCGCAGCTATGTCATTTAGGACTTGGCCAGCTCGGTCAGTGGTGGTGCTACCAAGCCACTTTTGGTGATGGACATTGAAGTCCCCACATTCTGTGCCGTACTACTGTGCCACCACTTCTGCTGTGCGGTGGGGCAGGACATACCCAGGGATGGCGATGGTGGTGTCTGGGACATTATCTGTAAGATATGATTCCATGAGGATGACTATGACAGGCTGTTGCTTGACTAGTCTGTGAGACAGCTCTCCCAATTTTGGCACTAGCCCCTAGGAGGACTTTGCAGGGTCAACTGGGCTGAGATTGCCGTTGTTGTTTCCGTTGCCTAGGTCGATGCTGGGTGGTCCATCCTGTTTCATTCCTTTTTTGTCACTTTGTAACGGTTTGTTACAACTGAGTTGCTTGCTAGGCCATTTCAGAGGGCATTTAAGAGTCAACCACATTGCTGTGGGTCTGAAGTCAGATCAGGTAAGGACGACAGATTTTCCTCCCCTAAAGAACATTAGTGAACTAGATTTTTACAACAATTGACAATGGTTCCACGGTCATCATTATACTTTTAATTCCAGATTTTATTTGAATCCAGGTCCCCCAAGCATTATCCTGGGTCTCTGGATTACTAGTCCAGCGATAATACCACTACGCCATACCTCCCTTATAGCAGAAGTGGGTGCTTGTGGTAATATTGCTGGATGTTTTATAGATTAAGAATCTATTTGGACTGTTGCCTGAAAGGGGTATGCACTTGAGAGTCTAGTTAAGTCAACCTCTTTTGGGAACTGTTATAAGACTAAGTCTAACTGTGTAACTGTACTCTTGTGTGTGTATCTTTACTTTTGTTAATAAATGTTTTAATTTAATCTTTAAAATCTCCAAAGTGGGTAGTGGACTCTTTACTTCTGACTTCAGTGTACATACCTTCTTGTAATAGCTACAAATTGCAAAATCATTGTGTTCGCTTCACCAAGTTTCCCTTTGGGATTTGGTCAGCCTGGCAATTACCATCTGCCATACCATTACACATGCTATCAAAGCTTTTTCATCTTCCATGCATCAGGATAGCTACACAAGATATATCAAGGAATATGACCTTGTGTTAGTTAGGAGAGGGGTGAAATATAAGCTGGTTTAAGGTGGGGGGCGGGGAGAGAGCCAGGTGGGAGCCCCCCACCTTAAACCAGCTTATATTTCACCCCTCTCCTAACTATACTTCAGTTCTGTTGAAGGGTCATGTTGGACTCGAAACGTCAACTCTTTTCTTCTCCACCGATGCTGCCAGACCTGCTGAGTTTTTCCAGGTAATTCTGTTTTTGTTTTGGATTTCCAGCATCCACAGTAGCTTTTTGTTTTTAACCCATATATTATCACCTGTTCCTGCAATACTCCCTCTTATCAACAAGTGTCACTATTGACATTAAGAATTGACTAGCCCTTGTGTCCTTTAAAATTTTAACATCTTTACCTACTTCACCTTGTACATATGGAAAGACTTTCCCTTCCCACAAAACATCTTTAAACATTTCTGCAACCTGCTCCTCAGAATTTTCTTGGGTAAATTATGAACACATTCCCACTTTTTTAACTATCATTGATTATTCCTGTTTTACCTGTACACTGGTTTTTCCTGTGCCTGAACCTCAGAACCCACAGTACTCTTACTTCCAGAACTTTTCTGCACCCTATAATTCCAACAAATTTTCCCTGTAATTTCCAACACGCTCACATCATGTGTCCAACTTTAATACAATTAAAACACCTCAATTTTTGAGTGTCACATCAATCCTCAGCATCTTCCTTTTTATTCTGACAAAAAACTTCTTGCGAATTTCCACCTACTCCTCTTCCCTGACTACTCACCTTCCTTTCACCTTCCCACTTTCTATCCTCTCTGATTTAAAAGGGTGACATAAAAAAGATTTATATCTACGAACTAACTCATAATCATCAGCTATCTCTGCTCCTTGTCTTACCGTTTGAACTCTCTGATCCTCTATATGAGTTCTCACTACCGAAGGAATGGAATCTTTAAATTCATCCAAAAGAATTACCTCTCTAAGAGTTGCAGATGTCATCTCTATCTTCAATGCCCGTATCCACCGGTCAAAATTACTTTGTTTTAATCTTTCAAACTCAATATAAGTTTGCCCAGGCTGTTTTCTCATATTCCTAAATTTCCACCTCCGGAACCAACTCATATGCACTCAAAATAGCCTTTTTTTTTTACCATGTCATAGTTCACCGACATTTCTTCTGACAGTGAAGCATAAATCTCATATGCTCTACCCACCAACCTGGATTGTAATAACAATGTCCAGTTTTCCTGTGGCCATTTCATCTGTTTAGCTATCTTCTCAAATGAAATAAAGAATGCTTCAACATCTCTTTCCTCAAACTTTGGAACAGCTTTTACAAATTTAAACATCCCCCCACTGGGTTCTGATCTGGAAATAATTCCTTCCTCACCTACTGGCATCTTTTTTAACTGCCAGCATTTTAAGCTGGAATTCTCTCCCTCTCTCTTTCCTCCTTTTCTAACCTCACCATTTCTAATTCCCTTTCATGTTTTCTTTCTTGCTCCTGTCTTTCTGTTTTGTGGAATTACTGGAATCTTCCACACACAGGAGCAAGAGGTTTTAGGTCTTGTTCCTTTCAGGCTATGAGCTATTCAGCTGCATTGCCCTCACACAAAACCTGGTCACCTGGTCAGGAGCCAATTAAAATGCTGTTGTCAGGCAGCTCCCTTGGTCCAGGACTCCTTTCTGGCACCATCCTGTCTTTTATGGCATGCTCTGTTCCGGGACTGCAACATTGTATATAACTCTCATCCTGTTCCAGTGGTCACTTCTTTCAACCTGCAGCCATTATAATTTTATCCACAGTCCAAAACAAAATAAAACGATATGCTGTTCACAACAGTCCAACAGAAATAAAAAGATATGTTCCTTACACTTCAATTATGTCTGATTTCCTTACCCCTGCAGGTAATCCCAATTGTAACTTATCCGCCAATTCCATTAACTTAACTTTATTTACCTTTTATAAACCAGCCAACTCCCAGACAAGTCTTAGCAACTGCCAAAGCCATATTGCAGTCTCACCACTTAACAAAAAACCTCACACCAACTCCTGAATTTAAAATGCTTCTTCTACTTGTAATCTTAAGATTCACCAACTCCAAACCAATCAAGGAATCTCAAATATATCCCGCAAAGAGCCCCCAATTCCTGTTATTGCAGGTAGATGGTAAATGCCAAGCTGCCCAAATCCCAGGGGGAAACTTGAAGCAGCTGCCACAACTATTTGCAATTTGTACTTGTTTTGAGATGTGGGCTTTGAATTCAGGAAAAAGGCCACCAAGTCTTATAGATTTCTTAAAAAACTAAATTAAACCTTTATTAATAGAAGAAATGATTTTAAGTACATATGTAGATCTACAAATTACTACTATGATAACTTTTAAATCCCCTAATTAATCTAACCCCCAGTTACACCTCCGTTAAGGCAACAGTAAGACACATAGATTTTAAAAGACTCAGGCAAAGCAACACACAATACCCTGAACAGTTGAATTCAAAGTGAGTTTTTCTCAGCTTCGGTTCCTTGTAGACAGCAGCTTGAGGCTTAGATGCTGGAGGCTTTTCACACTTGTGTTAGATCTTAGAATGCCTGCCCTTACACACAGCCTTCTCTCCTTTATAAATATTTTCCCCTTTGAATGCAAATTTCCATTGTTTCACTTTGTCTTTGGACTTTACCTCTCTAATAATAAAAATCTATCATAGTACCAATTTTATCAGTAATCATTGGGAAAAATAAACACACTGGGCAGAATTTTATGTCCCGCACGCAGGCACACGCCTGACCCAATCGGGTGTAAAACAGCGTGCGATGACATCAGGTGAGTGTCCTGACATTACAGCGCATTTGCGTGATATTTCATTCGGTGGGCGCGAGCGGTTGCTGGAGCCGTGCCCGCCGTTAATTAAGTGGCCACTTAAGGCCATTAACAGTCCAATTGATGGTGATTTTTCGTTGCCCATGCGATTTTGCACTTGTTGCATGGGCAAAACGGGCTGGCGGCCAGCCAACATTTTCAAAAACCTCATCCAAGAGCAGGATTAAAAGTGCTGGCAGTATTGCCAGGGTGAGTAGTGAAGAGTTTTGGAAATATTTTGCCGCTGGTTGCTTATTGGTACTTGGCAGCTTCATCTCTGTTCGGGGCTTCATGCTTAGCATTTCCAGGCTTCATTTCAGGATTCATTGGTGTCTGCAAAACCCCCGGAGGATTCAGACAGTGTGGACCCTTCCAAATATCAGACAGCCTTCCATTACCCTGCTAATGGGGATTGTTGTCTTCGCTAGTGGCACCTCCTCTGAGGAGATAGAGAGGAGCAGAAGGGAGAGGAGGCCAGGTATCCCTACGCAGCTTCCACGGGAGCGACCTGTGGGAGGAGGGGTGCAGGGCCAGCAGGAAGTCCAAGGCGGAAGGGGCCGCAGAAGATGCCACTATCCTGCTGCCAAGGATTACAGGCAGCGATGCAGCTACCTCAATATGTCTGAGGTGAAATGCCGAAGGAGGCTCCGCCTCTCACGGGAGACCGTCACTTCCATTTATCAGATGACTGGGCCTGAGATCAGCTCCGACTGTGTGGGTGGACACCCCATGCCAGTGGCTCTGAAGGTCACAGTGGCCCTCAACTTCTATGCCTCTGGCTTTTTCCAGGGGTCAGTGGGGGATCTGTGTGGAGTGTCCCAATCAGCTGTCCACAGTTGCGTCAAGCTGGTGACAGAAGCTCTATTCAGCCAGGTACTGACCTTTATTCTTTGCTGTATGGATGATGCCAGCCAGGCTGAGTGAGCCAGAGGCTTTGCAGCGATTGGTGGGTTCCCCCGCATCCAGGGTGCCATCAACTGCACACATGTGGCCGTCAAGACGGCAGCGGGTCAGCCGAGTGTCTTTGTCAACAGGAAGGGATTCCACTCCATGAATATGCAGATAGTGTGTGACCACAGGATGCAGATTCTGCAAGCCTGTGCAAGGTATCCTGGCAGCTCCTATGACGCTTACATCCTGAGAGACTCCTAGGTGCTGAGGCTCTTTAGTGCTCCAGCCCGCCTGGATGGATGGCTGCTGGGTGACAAGGGCTATCCTTTGAAGAGATGGCTTATGACCCTTCTTCACCACACAAGAACAGAGGCAGAGAAGCGTTACAATACGAGTCATGCCTCCACAACGGCGGTGGTGGAGAGGACCAACAGTCTTCTCAAGATGCGCTTCCGATGCCTGGACCGTTCAGGGGAGCACTTCAGTGGGTGTCACTGATTGTGGCTGCATGCTGCGCTCTCCACAATCTGGCAGTGGCAAGGGGGGACCCACTGGAAGATGAGGATGTTGACGCAGCTGCACAGGCCACAGATGATGAGCCCAGTAGTGAGTCCAAAGAGGGGCATGGTGAGGAGAACGCTGAGGGCATGGAAGCAGACCTTGGTAATCTTCAGGGAGGCAAGGATACCAGGGATGCCTTGATCCAATGCTCCTTCAGCTAGGCTACCAAATATCAGCTTCAAACGCATGCCAGGGCTGCCTCCTCCATCCCAGATGTCTGAAAAGACCCTTTCATTTGAACACAAAGAACACTCAGTGCCTGTGCAATAAAGTTCAGAGCCACTTACGTCTAGCATTACATACTGGCATATCCTGCACCAATAAAATAAAAAGGTGAAGCATACTCAGGCCACGACGACAAAAACAAAATTGATCTCATTTTGACAATTCAAATCTATTTATATAAACTTCTCTGGTCTTCATTCCCAGACCAGTATAGGTAAATTAAACATTAATGAACATAAAATCACCCGTGACCTGTCCCTCTTGTGCTCATGGTGCCTTTAACTTACGTTTGCAAGTGCTACGTCTTGGTGCCCACTCGCATTGGAGACATCCTGCTGACCCTGCTGTCCTGTTGGCCTTGATGACCTTGGTGGTCATCCTCTGGCCAGTGGACCCTATGCTGGCCCCGCCTGGGAGAGAGCGGCCAGTGCCACATCTGGCATCTCCCCAGTCATTGCAGCCTCATCAGATGCGACAGTCACTGGCAGAGGAGGAGCTGCTGCCATCATCCAGAGCGCCCTGAGAGGAGCCCGCAGATGCAACAAGCAGCTCGTGTGCCAACGTGAGGTCGCTGTGGACCTCTCTGCTTACCATTGATGGACAGGTACCTAGCTGGGATACTGGGTGTCTCATCCGTCTCCCAAACTGACACTGACCACCTGAGGTCAGTGCCTGTGTGGGGCTTGCAGGTCCGAGCACAACCCCAGGAACCCCTGATTCTGTCCCTGGAGCTGCCTCTCCATGAGAGTCGCCGCTCTCTCAATGGAGGACGCAGTGCGCTCGGCCGTGACAGTCAACACGGTGCTCATGCTCTGCATGGACTCCTCAATCATGGAGAGCATGGCAAGCATACCCTCATGGATCTCCGCCAAATCCTCCTGCACATCTCGCTGGACATCCAGCATCTACCGCCTAATGGATGACTCCAGGGGCTCATCATCAGCATTCGACTGAGCATTGTCCTGGTCCCCAGCAGTCCTCCGACTGCCGGCGCCCTGGGCACTCTCTGCCTCTGCCTGCACCTCAAGTGAGTGTGAAGTGCCCTTACCAATGTGCACCGAGATACTAGCCACTGATCTAATGCCCACAGAAGTGCTGGTATCTGTGCTGGTGCCTGCTTCAGAGAGCGGGTGTGACGCAGGTGCAACAGAAGCTTGGTGGTCCTCTGGTGTCAGGGGTGGCCCTTTGGGGTCCGCAGAGTGAACGCCTGCTGGTGAACCTGAAAGGAATTTGGACATGTCATTAGTTAAAGTCATCACACTGTCAATGTGCATGCCATGTACCCTGGTGAGACATGGAGATCTGCATCATGGTGCCATCATCTTCCAATGATCAATGGGGACTCCAGGTTCGAGGCTCACATAAATGAAGAGACTACACTAAAATGGTTGCACAAGCCGAAAGTCTCACCTCTGTGCACTGCACTCTTACCTTCGTCTGGCACCCCTGCCTCTCCATGCTGCATGGGGACCATGCCGGCTCACGAGCTCCAGGGATTCTTGCTCGAACCTGCTGAGCAGCAGGAAGTTGGGCTGCCCTCCACCTGTACGTGCCCTTTCTGCCTGGTTATGGCTTGCCTTCTCCTGAAACAACAGAGGAGCATTGATTAGTCCACTCTCTATCTGCAATGCCATTGCAGCCTGGCCAACCCCAGCTGAGGAACACCTTGCAGGGCACATCCAAGTCATGGCCCTAGAGCCGCAAGGCACTCAGCCCAAGTTGCCAGGGCTCACCCCCTTGGCCAGTTCCGGCAACACTGACAGTTGACACTCAGACTATAGCACCCCTGAGGTCCATGGGGTACGGCTAGACCTTAACACACCAGCCCATGCCAACACGGTACTCACCCTTCCTGAGCGCAGCAGGTTATTGAAGACCTTCTGACACTACACCCACGTGCGTCGCATCACGTCAGAACTGCTCACCATCGCTATCACCTCCTCCCATGCCCTCTTGGTGAGATGCGGTGGCCTCCTCCTCCCATCCCTGGGGATAAGGGTGTCCTGCCTGGCAGTCACCTCCTCCAGGAGAACAGCGAGGCACTCATCGGAAAACTGGGGGACCGACTGCCCACCCGCCCTGCCCTCCCGCCTGCCATGTCAAATCACACTTGACTCCATTGTGAATGCTGAACACACGTCCTTCTGTGGCAGCCTTCCAGGGGCTGCCTTGGCCCTTTTTAAACCGGCCACCGGGTCACCATTGGACCCGGCAACCAACAGGCTCCCACCTCCGCTCAGTCCATCCTGGCCAGTGTGGAGTTGCATTTCACGCTGGATGGGCCTTAATTGGCCCGCCAGCATTAAATAGTGATTGGAGGCCGATCGCAGGCGGCGGACCATTTCCCAGCCGCTCCCTGGCCCAACGACCTCAAAATCCTGCCCCCTGTTTCTTAACTTCTCCTGGCTTGGTGTAACATTTCACCCCTGTTTTGAATTCAAGCTAGTCTGGTTTATTTAGTGCAAATCTGGGACGATTCCGCCCATAGAGTCTAGGGGTCCATCAGCTCATTTTGGAGTTATCTTTGAACAATGGCAGGTGTGAATTCCACAAAGGCGTGCTGTCTAGTTATGTCCATTCAAGGGGGAGACCCCCACCCAGTATGATTGAATTTGGAACTTTCCAGAAGCTTAATAGACTGGGTTGAATTTGCAAAGGTCACCTGAATCCCTTGGCAGCCATTTTAACAGTTCATCAGTGTCCATTTTTAAATAAATAAAGGCAGTTCCTTTATGGAAGCTTCCATACGAACACAGTCCATGTTTAAAGTTATGAATATGACATGCCTTTTACTGGACATGAATCAAGGAGATCCCACAGACAATATCCATTTGGATTTCCAAAAGGTAATTTTTACTCATTCATGGGATGTGAGCATCGCTGGCTAGGCCAGCATTCATTGCCCACCCCTAATTGCCCTTGGGAAGGTGCTGGTGAGCCAGGGACTTAAACTGTTGCAGCCCATCTGGTGTACATGTTTCCATGGTGTTGTTACAGCAGGCAGTTCCAGGATTTAAATACAATAATAATGAAAGAACAGAGATCTATTTCCAAATCAGAATCGTGTTTACTTGAGGGGAACTTGCAAATGGTGTTGTTCCCATGAGTCTGCTGCACTCATCCTTCTAGTGGAGGTCATGGGTTTTGAAGGTGCTGTCAAAGGAGCCTTTTTGAGTTGCTGCAGTGCATCTTATATATGGTACACATTGCTGCTGCTGTGTGTCGGTGGTGGAGGGAGTGATTGTTTAAGTTGGTGCATAGGGTGTCAATCAAGTGGGCTGCTTTGTCTGGATGATGTCAAGCTTCTTGAGTGTTGTTAGAGTGGAGAGTATTCCATCACACTTCTGACTTGTGCCTTGTCGATGGTTGAAAGTTTGTCAGAATATGCAATCCGCTGCCAATTATCAGCCCAAGCCTGAATGGTCTCACTACATGTGGGCACGGACTGCTTCATTATCTGAGGAATTATGAACAGAACTAAACACTGTGCAATCATCAGCGAACATCCCCATTCCTGATCTTATGGTTGGAAAGCCATTGATGAAGCAGCTAAAGACATTTGGGATGAAGACAATGTCCTGACGAACTTCTGCAGTGATCTCCTAGAGCTGAGATGATTGACCTCCAACAACCACCTTCCTCTGTTCTGGGCATGAGTCCAACCTGTGGAGATTCTACCTCTCCCCTCCCCAATTCCCATTGACTTCAATTTTGCAAGGGATCCTTGATGCCACATTCAGTCTGCCTTGATGTTGAGATTGGTCACTCTCATCTCATCTCTGGAATTCACTTCTGTTGTCCATGTTAGGACAAGACTCAAGAGGAATTGTGGCCAAACATTAAGACCCATTGTGTGAAGAATGAGATAACAAAATGGGTGACAACTTACATAAGGGTCTGTTAGGAAATAGAGATAGTTTAAGTAAGTTATACATGTATTTGAGTGTGTTAAGAATAAGATATATCTTTAATGTTTAAGTTTGATTTGTATTTCTGTATTTGTCTGTTAAGAAAAGAAGTTGAGTTTTAGTTTCACTTTAAAAGGCGCCTGCATTCTAATGAGATTTTTTACAACTCTTGAGTTGAGTAAAACAAACATAAGAGTAGAAAAAAACTGTGCTGTTGCCTAGGAACAGGGGTCCAGGGAGGGAGATCCACCCCCCCACACACACAGACAGAAAAAACTAAAACTAAAACCAAAGGCAGTTTGAGTTTTGTTGGAAGTAGTTGCCAGAGAGACTGGATAGCAGAGGGACAGATAGCAAGTCCCAAACTGAAGTTGAAGCCAGGATTCCAGAGAGACTAGATACTGGGAGAGGGAACTGTAGAGAGAACAGATTTTCCTAAACAACCGAAAGTTCCCGAGTCCAAGGAGTGAAACAGAAAGGCAAGAAGACCTAGTCAAAGGAAGGACAGAAATCTGGAAAAGGTTCTGTCTGTGGAAGTGACAGTAAGGAGCAGAGAGGGAGGCTCCAAGCTTCAAGCTTAAACAGAGGAAAAGCTACAGGAAGCAGATTTAAAGCAAAAACGGCTTGTGAGAAGTCAGAAGATCCAAAAGGGCAGCTGAAGGTCTGTAACTCTACAATGGGCATGTGATGCAGTGGTGTAGAATTGGCACAGCTGAGTCAGTGAGAAGGAGTGCGTGGAAGAAAGCTTGAATGCATGTGATGACCCAGGAGAGAGGAACATCGAAAGGAGAGTTCAAAATCCTGGCAGATGGACTCTTGTGGATGGTGTCTGAGAGAGAGCATTGTTTGGGAGAAGATTCCAGAGCGAATTCTTTGAAAGTGGAGATTGGAAACCCTCATGTGAAAGACGGAGTTCAGTAAGACCGGTTAGCTCATGGTGTGTCAAGCGCCTGTGGGGAGTTGAAGAGAGATCCATAGCATCTGTTTGGGGTGGCATCTGTCACTTGGCTTCACAGTGTGGTGTGCCTGACCACATGTCGCCTATTGGTTTGCATGGACTATGTACTTACTGTGAACATTAGAGTACAAGATAGCTTTTGTAACTTATGTTATCCATACAAATCTGCATATATCTGTAAAGGTATAGTTGTGGGTGAAGGACTATTGTAATATAGTTAATCTTTTCTTGTTTAATAAATGTTTTATTCTTTTGTTAAAAGTTCATCAGCTGACTCCTGTGACTTTGTTCAGTAGCCACTCTCCATGTATCTAAACAAAAAAATAAAAGTTAGGATCTATCAAGCCGGGTTCCACCCTGGGATCAGGTTGTCCAGTTGTAACATCAGCTGGGATCATAACAGGACCATGAATAAAATATGGGGGTAGCAGGGTCATTTGATGCCTCAGGGGTTGGCTGTCACTATCTTTTTGCGGGTCACCCTTGGCCCAGGTTAGGGTCATATCTTCAGGGTTACGAGCCAGGACCAATGGCAGGAGCAGCGAAGTTTTGGTGGTGATCGTGAAAGAGCTAGAACCTTGAGGAACAGCAGCTGCTTACAGGTGGAGGATCCTTTGGGAAGAGGACTTGTGTTTCCTTTAAGCACAAATGAGGGCAATGGGAAACCACCTCATATATTCTTTTCTCTAGTCATGTTGCTAATTGAAATTGAAACTGGGAGGCTCTTACGAGCAACTGAAGAGGAACGAGCAGGACGCAAGACATGGAGAAATGAGCAGAGGGACCTGCCATGGACAGATCAGCACTAAACGAATAAAAGATCATTTTAAATAAATAAACTTAACCATGGGGTTGGTCATGAATGGGGTGCCAAAAGGTTTGATGCTATGTCCCCTATGCTAATTATGTATTTGTTAAGGCTAGAGGAGAATAGTGGAAATAAAGTAATTACATTTGTGGATGACATCAGAGTGTGATTGAGGAAAGCAGATTTTAAAGAGATCTTCAGGACAATAGGCTCATATTGACAAATGGTTTTCATTTTAGATGTAGGTGCAAAGAATAAGGGCATAGAATGGGAGAGTATAGTTTAAAGATAACTGGGAGAGAACAGTGGTTGGGATTGATTGATCACTGACTACTCCCTTTAAAGTTTAAGTGCAGTTCAGGAACCTGTGGCCAAAACTAACAGGGTTCAGTACAAAACTAGAATAATGAGGGAAGGTTTAAAAAGACCTTGGAGAGACATCATTTGGAGAACTGTGCAAAGTTTTGTCCACTCACCACCATTGTTAAGACATGTGTAAAAAGAGCATTATGAATGATCTTTATGTGGAGATCATTAAAGATGAACCTGAGGCCTTGAGTTTGGATTTGTTGGAGACTCGTAGGCCTAGGTTTTCTGATTGGGTGACACCTCCAATCTACTGGCAGGTCCATCCAAACAGAATTTCTGGCCCTTGGGTTCTTTTCATGCTGAGGATTCTGGAGGTGGTGGTGAAGTTATTAGAGTCCTTCAAGAAGATTACAAGGTGATCTAATTGAAGTATTTAAGATACTTAAATGGTGGGAACACAGAGCAAGCAGAGTGTATAATGACAAAACAAAAACAGAATTACCTGGAAAAGCTCAGCAGGTCTGGCAGCATCGGTGGAGAAGAGAAGAGTTGACGTTTCGAGTCCACATGACCCTTCAGCAGAACGAGTGTATAATGAGTTGGGTGTGGTTCAGATCAGAGTGACCATGTTACAAAAAGGGGAAAAAAATCAAAGTGTGGCGGAATTCATTCAAACTAGGAGAAATTAAAAATGTCAGTTGGGTTAAATTCATCAGTAAGTAAATCAATAAGAGAATTAGCGCAGAGCAGGTCCAGAGGCAATAATTAAAATTAATGGTTTAAACAAAGTATTAACTAGGTTGTAAAAGGTAGAATAAAGGCCATTTCATATAGATTTGATTGAATAATTAGTATAAAACCTATCATATAATCAAAATTAATGATCAATTAATCAATCAGATCTAGGGATATTGTTAAAAATTGAATAATATGTAAAACTAATAAAGTCTAATTTTTTCAGTAAATTAAAATCTAAGATTTTTAGATAATAAGGGTTAAGTACAAACAGTTAAGTTAACTTCTTGATAAAATAAAGTGATGTCAGAAGAAGCTGAGCTAGTGAGTCTTTTTTTCTTTAAGTAGTAAGTTTAGTACTCTAACAGAGGCATGGCAAGGAACCTTGGACCCATGGAGTGTGCAGGATGCTCCTCGTGTTCTGGATAACCACATGTACAGGAAGTGTCGTCAGCTGCAGCACCTCAAGATCCTGGTTTTGGAGCTTGAACAGCAGCTGGTCTCACTGCGGTGTATTTGCGAGGTTGAGAGTTTCATGGATAGCTGATTTATGGATGTGGTCACCCCGCAGCTTACGGGTGTGCAGACAGAGAAGAAATGAGCAACTTCCAGGCATTCAAGTAGGACAAGGCAGATAGTGCAAGAGACTCCTGAGTGCATTTCACTCTCCAACCAGGGGTGAGAGTGATGATTCATCCAGGGAGTGCAGCCAGAGCCAAGTCCACAGCTGTACAGGGGAGCAGGAGGAAGATTGAAAAAGCAATAGTGATAGAGGATTCGATAACCAGGGAAAGAAGCAGGCATTTCTGCAGCTGCAGATGTGAATCCAGTAATGGTATGTGGCTTTCATTAAGAACTGCCTGCATGACATCGGTTGTCTCAGTTTCTCTGCTCCTTGAACTTGCTGCACTTCATTCTTTCAGTTACAACCCTAACATTGTCATCAAACCTGCTGATAAGGGTAGTGCTGTTGTTGTCTGCTGTACTGAACTCTACCTAGCAAAGGTCAAATACCAACTCTCTGATACTTCCTCCTACTCCCATTGGTCCATGATCCCACCACTGAACATAAAGCCATTGTATCCAGAATAAGTCACTGACCTCATCTCTGGAGATCTTCCCTCCACAGCCTCCAATCTCATAGCTGCCCAACACCACACAGCCTGCTTCTACATCCTTCCAAAAATCCAAAAACAGTAGGACCTGGTAGGCCCATCGTTTCATCTGTTCCTGCCCCCACTGAACTTATTTCTACCCATCATGGCTCCACCCTTCGTACAGTCTCTTCCTACCCACATCCATGACCCTTCCAATGCCCTGTGTTATTTCAACACTTTCCTGGCCCTAACTACCTTTTCTTCACCATGGATGTCCAATCTTTCTACATCTCCATTCCCCAGACAGAGGCCCAACCAGTCCCCATCCACCACCACCTCCCTCCATCTGGCTGAACTTGCTCTCACTCTGAACAGCTTTCCCTTCAACTCCACTCACTTACTTCAAATAAAAGGTGTTTCTATGTGTACTGGCTTGGCTACCAGCTATGCCTGTCTTTTTGTGGGATATGTGGAACACTCATTATCCCAGTCCTACTCGGGGATCTCCCCCCTGCCCCAGCTCTTTTTTCCGGTACATTAATGACTGTATTGGTGCCACTTTCTGCTCATGCCTTGAACTGGAAAATTTCATTGACTTTGTTTCCAATTTCTATCTTCTCCTGGTCCATCTGACTCTTCCTTCCCTTCCTCAATTTCTCTGTCTCCATTTTGGGAGATAGGCTATCAGTCAATATTCACTACAAGCCCATGGACTCCCACAGCTACCTCGACTACACTTCCTGTAAGGACTACATTCCATTCTCACAGTTTCTCCGTCTCTGTCACATCTGTTCTGATGATGCTACCTTCCACGCCAATGCTTCCGACATTTCTTCCTTTTTCCTCAACTGAGGATTCCCGCTTAGTGTGGTTGACAGAGCCCTCTACCGTGTCTGATCATTTCCTGCACTGATCCCTTCCTTTCCCTCCCAGAACTATGATAGGATTCCTTCCACCCCATCAGCCTCTGTATTCAACAAATTATCCTCCGCCATTTCTGCCAGCTCCAACATGATGCCGCCAGCAAACACATCTTCTCCTGCCCTCCTCTTTCAATAATCCAAAGGGACTGTTCCCTCCGCTACACCCTGGTTCACTTTTCAGTTGCCCCTTTCTTATGGCACCTTTCCATGCAAGAGAAGGGAATGTAATACCTGTCCCTTCACCTCTGCCCTTCTCACCAGCCAAGGCCCCAAACACTCTTTCAAAGTGAAACATCAATTTACTTATGCTTCTTTAAATTTAATATACTATACTCGCTCTCACAAAGTCGTCTCCTCGACATTGGGGAGACCAAATGCAGACTAGGTGATCACTTTGCAGAATCCCTCTGTTCAGCCAGCAAGCATGACCCTGAGCTTCCTGTCACTTGTCATTTTAATTTTGCACCTTGGTCCCACTCTGACCTTTCTGTCCTCTGCCTGCTACAGTGTTCCAATGAAGCTCAATGCAAGCTCGAGGAACAGCACCTCATCTTTTGTCTTGGCACCTGCAACCTTCTGGACTCCACACTGTGTTCAACAACTTTAAATCATAACCTCTATCTCCATCTTGTTCTATGTATTTTTTTGTATTTTTTTTGCTTGCTTGTTTCTTTCTTGACTCTTTCATGTTGCATTCAGATGGCTGCTATATAGTAATTGATGCCTCATCCGGACACAATCTTTGTTTCTGTACTATACCCAATACCACTCTCTTTGGCTTATGCATCATGAAATTTTCTGTCATTTAATCTCTCCTGCCCTCCACCCTATCACAGACCTTCCCTTTTGTTTTCCTGACCCTCACTCCTTCTACTGGCTTAAAAACTCTTCTATGTCTATTTTTCTTCAGTTCTAATGAAAGGTCATCAACCTGAAACATAGCTGTTTCTCTCCACAGATGCTGCCTGACCTGCTGAGAATTTCTAGCACTTTCTTATTTCAGACATCCAGTATCTACAGTATTTTGCTTTTAGACACTGTGTTGCCTCCCACATGCTGAAGATCAATTATGTCACTGAGTGGCTGCAGAACACTCTGAAGGAGGAGGGTGAACAGCCAGCAGTCATGGTCCACACCAGTACCACCAACATAGTTAGAAACACGCAAGTGGTTCTGCAAGCAAACATCACTGCAGGGTTTCCTCAGGGTAGTGTCCTAAACCCAACCATCTTTAGCTGCTTTGTCAATGAACTTCCCTCTATCATAAGGTCAGAAGTGGGGATGTTCGCTGATGATTGTACAATGTTCAGCACCATTCGTGACTGCTCAGATACTGAAGCAGTCCATGTCCAAATGCAGCAAGTCCTGGACAACATTCAGGCTTGGGCTGACAAGTGGTAAGTAAGAGTCACGCCACAGAAGTGCCGGGCAATGACCAGCTTGAACAAGAGAGAATCCAACCATCTCCCTTTGACATTCAATGGTATTACCATCACTGAATCCCCCACTATCAACATCCTGGGGTTACCATTGACCAGAAACTGAACTAACCAGCCATATAAATACTGTGGTTTCAAAAGCAGGTCAGAGGTTGGAAATTTTGAGGAGAGTAACTCACTTCCTGACTCCATAAAGCCTGTCCACCATCTACAAGGCACAAGTCAGGAGTATGATGGAATACTGTCCACTTGCCTGGATGAGTGCAGCTCCAACAACACTCAAGGATTTCAACACCATCTAGGAAAAAGCAGCCTTCTTGATTGGCACTGCATCCACCACCTTAAACATTCACTCGCTGCACCACTAATGCACAGTGGCAGCAGTGTGTACCATTTACACAATGCACTGCAGTAACTCACCAAGATGCCTTCAATAGCACCTTCCAAACCTGAAAACTCTACCACCTAGAAGGATAAGGGCAGTAGATGCATGGGAACACCACCACCTGCAAGTTCCCCTCCAAGCCACACACCATCCTGACTTGGAACTAAATCCATTCCTTCACTGTTGCTTGATCAAAATCCTGGAACTCCCTCCCTAACAGCACTGTGGGTGTACCTACACCATTTGGACTACAGTGGTTCAAGAAGGCAACTCACCTTCACTTTCTCGAGGGCAATTAGGGATGGGCAATAAATGCTGGCCCAGCCAGTGACGCCCACGTCCCATGAAAGAATAAAAACAAGCAGAGTTTAAGGAACTAGGAAGGAGACTAGCAAGTAAGACCTCAAAAGTAGTGTTGGATTCCTACAAAATAAAAAGAAATCCAACACTCTGTTCCACAACCTTATCCTTGTTGCTATATTTTTTAAAATGGATTTTCTCCTAAACAAAGAAAAGATGGCTGTGGCAAGTCACCTGACTACGTGGTTGGCCCCTTGTCTGGGAGCTACCCCCAGGAATTTCAAGAACAAAAGGATTTATTTTTCACCTGCTGGAATCTCACACTTCATTGTGCAGACCCCTTGAAACCACAAAAGGACCAGAAGACTCATATCACACCTGGGACTGTTCAGACCCATTCCAAAGGGAACTACAGTGATGTAATTTGCTTCTGATAAGCTCACCTTACTGGCAGAGTCTATGGGTCTGCCTAGATAATGGCTTCCCAAACATCAGATCCTCGACATAGATGGTGCCTCTTTCAACCACTAACGACTGGGACATTATCAGTCCTGAAATCAAAGCCAATTCCAGATGCTGGGATAAACATCCCTTTTGAAGTAATTGTGGAGAAGGATGGTCACATGACTCAAGTGACTGAAATCCCTTTATGCTTTTGAGAACTGAAAAATAGTCAGTCTGCTGTTTTAACATTCAACTTGTGAGCCACCGAGAAGCAGGCTCCTCCAAGTCGAACAACAACCTGCCCACCGAGCCTGGCTCTGCTGGAAGATTTCATATCATCGTCTACAGAACTGACTCTGTCTGAGTAGTTACGTCAACTTGCGGTATCAGCACCAACTGAAAGCGAACCCTACAACTTTTGTCTTTGGCCAGTTGAACTTGAATGTCTATGTGAAAGGATTCCACACTGGACTCTGATTTTGGGCTCTGGAACTCACATGAACCAATATTTATTTCTGTGGTTTCTTGTACTGTATAACACCTTTTCTTTCCCCTCCCTGCTCTTTGCTGATAGTGTGTGCGTGTGGAGTGGGATATTGCTAACGTTCCTTCCCGTGTTTTGAATGTGAAAAAATAAACCAACCTTCTGAGTTAATCCTAACTCGAGTTTGCTGTGGACTATTAGCGAATTGGATCAGAAAAAACTGAGCAATTGGGAAAACACACTACCACCTATATCTAAAAACTAATTCAAAACACCTTCTGCTTATGGACAGGTGTTAAAAGGAAATCAGTGCACTTTGACTGTCTCTTTCCTGTCTGTAACAGACATTGGGAGCTCAGGGCTGGGAAAGACACATTTGGACCAAAAGTTGATCAAACACAAGAAGAAGCTGACAGAAAATTTGACCAGTGTTCAAATTGTAAGATATGAGCCAAATCTGATATAAAACAACTAATTGGAAGACAAGAGGGAAAATTCAGAGGCTGGAACAACTTTTAAAACACAAGAGAATTACCACAGCAAATTCCTTTCTCCTAACACTAAGAAAATGGCAACTTTCGAAGCACAGATATGGGTAAAGCAAGGAGACCTAAATGGTGAAATATTAACATCCCTAAGCACAGAACAACTGAAAGCACTAGGTAGGGTGGGACAGTTAAAATTACCTAGTAAGGTGAAAACAAACAAACTGATTCAGTTGCTGGCCCAGTATTTGGACCTCACTTATCAAACAGAGCAGGTAGATGAGGAGTTCAACCCTGACTCTGAACCCCTTCCCTTAGCCAAATTCAGGCTGCAAAAGCTCAAAATGCAGCTAGAGTTTCAGGAGAGAGAAAAAGAGAGAGCAAGAGAATCTCAGGAAAGGGAAAGAGGGAGAACAAGGGAGAGAAAGGGAATAGGAGAGGGAAAGGGAGAGAGAAGAATTCCAGCTCTGAAAATTGGAAATGGAGTTAGCAGCTCAAAGGGAGGGAGAGACCAGACAGCTGGAAGCTGTGAGAGAAAATGTCTCTCTACTTGGTAACAGCCCCCATCTCCCATCCCGGAACCACTCTCTGAGGCCCTTAAGTATGCTAGATTCATTCCCAAACTTGAAGAGAGTCATGTGGAGTCATTTTTTGCCACTTTTCAGAAAGTAGGATGGCTAAAATGGCCATCAGTTTTTGGACGTTTTTAATTCAAGGGTGGCTGTCAGGGAGAGCCCAAGAGACCTACTCTATACTGACTCCTATGCATCCATAATTATGAACAGACCAAGGCTGCCATCCCTAGTGTCTATGAGTTAGCCCTGGAGGAATATCGACAACAATTCCAGAACGCTCGTAAGAAACCCACACAGATTTAAATCGAGTTTGAACAGCTGAAACAAATTGCGTTCGACTAATATGTCCAGTCTTTAAGAATCCAGCGTACCTATGAGGGATTGTGTGACTTGACATTGTTGGAAGAATTTAAAAACTGCTTACCCTCCAATCTACAGGTGCACATAGAGGAACAAAGAATCTGCACAGCCAGGGGTGCAGCAGTCACAGCAGAGAGTTACAATCTCACCCAAAGGCCTGGAAACTCAGGAAGACCCTTTCCAAACCATTCTCATGAACATTGGAAACAAAAGCAGGATGACATAGATAGGAAAGGCCTTCCACCGAGGAAGGAAAATACAAATGAGGGCACAAGAAGTCCCCCTGCAGCCCAAAAAAAGAACACTCAGTGACTGGTGTGTTCTCATTGTAATAAAATAGGACACCCCAGACCTGAATGCTGGAGGTTGAGAAGAAAGCCCATTGGTCTAATAAAGCTCTATAAAAGTAGTCCAGGCAAGGACACCCCAAAGGGTAGTGCAGCAGAGCAGGCAGGGACCCTTGCTGAAGAAACTTACCCCTTGGAAGGCATGGCACTATGTGTGGCCAAGCTGGACAAACTCCCAGAGAGCTTTTGGAGTTTTATCGTTTCAGGAACAGTGTCCCCGCACCTGTCCTGGGATGTGAGCAAATCTGTGGTACTGCTCTGGGACACAGGGGCCACTCAGGTCCTTAATGTTGGAGGGAAACATAAGTCTACTCCCCGAGTCCTCCCAGAAGACCAAAGCCCTGATCAGTGGAGTGAGAGGAAGATCTGTTTTTCTGTCCCTCCATAGGATCCACCTGCAGTGTGACCTTGTCTCAGACCCCATAATAGTAGGAATTGTCCCCGAACTACCAGTAGCAAGGATTGACTTCCTCCTCAGAAACAATTTGGCTGGTAGCAAAGTGTTAGCTAATGAAAGAAAAGAGACCAATGGCAGCCAGCAGGAATCTGCAGGAGCATAGGGAGCTGACGAATGTTCAGAGGCCCTAAAGGGTAAAATAGAACTTGTAACAATTGAAAGAGAGCTGCTTGAATTTAACAAGGCTGAAGTCAGGCCAGTAGAGTTAACAGAGGTCCAGGAAGGACCAGTAGAATTTAAAACAGACCCACAGAATATCCCTGAAATTGGGTTGGCAGATACACCATCTCAGAATTAAACAGGGACCAGAGAAGTCCCAGAGCAGGAACAGAGACAGTGAGGAAGATGCCCCACTTAGTCAAAGGCTGGAATTTTCCATCCGTTGGCGTTGGGCGTCATGGCGGGTATGAGTGGACAATATGGCAAGAAGGCCAATAAACAATTTTGCGACATCGTGAAACCAGTTTGTGATTGTCCGCTCTGCCTGTCAATGGTGCGCCGCGTTTCCCACCGCCACATCTGCATATCATTATAAGCCCTGCTCACTGGAATCATCCCCCCGTGCTGGATCATCTGGCCATGTCGCCGTGATTACACACTGACGTGTTTCACAACTGTACATAAGTGACATGCACCTGGCAAGTTGCACTTCACTCGAAACTTCGAGGTTTGTTTGTCTACATTTCTTTGGGCAGCACTCGCGATCATTAGCGTCAGGCTTCACAGGCAGCACCACACCACTTTTAAAGGGGTTCACGGGCAGGCCTCTACCTACCAGTCTAGCCTTAAGGCAGGGGTGTCTTTTCAACGGCTGCAGGGCTAGGGGCCTGCTTGGGGAAGGGGAAGAATTGGCCTCAGGCAAGGGAAGAGGCTGCGGGGTGAGGGCTGTACTGGGAAGGGGGTATCCCAGGGCGTGTGTGGGGGCACATGTTGATCTGTGCAAGTGGCCTCAAGATGGTGAGGGCAGAGGAGGCAGCTTCCAGAGGACATGAAGCCAGATGGTGATGCGAGGGTGTGTGAGAGAGAGTGAATGATGATGTCCCTTAAGCTGGCAGTGAGTGAGATGTAAATGAATGTGTGATGGGATTGAGAGTGTGAGAGTTTAGAGCGATGAGATGGTTGCCTTACCCTGGTGGCACGGATGAGATCATTCATCTGTTTTCTGCACTGGATGGCTGACCTCTTATGTGCAGCGCTGGCACTGACCACCTCTGCCACTGCTTCCCAAGCCGGAGTGGTGAGACTGATGGGCTCCTGCGGCCAGAGCAGGGGTAGAGGACATTGTGGCTGGCCCCCACGGTGTCCAGAAGGTGTCCCGGGGATGCGTCACTGAATTAGGGGGCTGCACCCTTCTTGGCTTTTGGGGCCATGTCTTCACCAGTACCTTCCTGGGCTGCAAGCATTGAGAAGCGTGCATGCAGCTGCAGCTTAAATATGGTGCCCTGCGTGAGGAAGCGGCGAGGTACTGTTGTGGCGGGTAAATCGGACACCATCCACCAGTGAAACGGCCTGTGGCTGCATAATTAATGAGACGGGAATGGGACGAAACAGCATGAAAAGCCAACATTGCGCCAGGTGGGTAAAATGTCCTTTATCTCACCTGCTACTGCACTTAGTGCATATCTGGGACGATTCCACCCAAAGAACCTGAGGGAAGGCAAACTATTAAAATTGGAAAGATAAAGGTTAAAGAATTGACTGAAGTATGGCTGGTAGAAACCTTCTTTCCAGACTTAAATATGGATGAAGGGAGTTCCCAAACAGATAGTGAGTGAAATGCTCACCCAGTTGAAAAGCCACAAGGGAGTATATCAGGGGCTGAACATTTACCTGAGGGCAGTAATGTTCCAAAAGACATGGAACTGCTTAGGGGAATACTCATTCCCAGAACAGAAGCTGAAGAGAGAAACAGTAAGGATGAATTGCAGCAAGACCTAAGCGAAGCCCACATTGAACCCCCTACTATCCGACTGACCACAGAGAAATTCCAATGAGATTGGACCCCATATTTGCCCACCTTAATACAGAATCACAAGACAACCTGACAGGGCTGCCTACTGGATTTAAAAAAACCCATTAAGATAAACCAGGCTGCACCACTCTACCTGGTATGGATGTGGGATAGACCCCTTCCCATAAGACAACATCCCTGTCATCCTGGCCCAGAAAAGCTGACCCAGGTTCGGGAGAAGACCAACTACACGCTGCAGTACCAATAGAGCCTAGCAGCAGTAACTGGAACACCCCAGTTGTGCATGCGCGCAAACCAGACACTAAACTGAAATCTCTGAAGGAAGCCAAAATCACATTACACCTCACCAATCTCCAGGCAATCAGCTTGACAACAGTGCCTACGTTTGATCAACTGAATTCATAAGTTACGAAGATGAACAGGGAAGAGTTAAGCTTGACAAGAACAACTCAGCCCTACAGTCCAATGCATTGGCATTTACAGAGTGAGATACCCAGAATATCCCTACAGAAAGTCCAGAGCAGCTTGACCATTATTAACAATCTAGATGCTGACCAGCATGTAAAACCCTCAGACCCTTTAGACAATATATAATTGGGATTTGAATGGGCACTGAGTTCTGAAAGCAATGTCTCTGCTTACGCCTGAAACCCCCCCAAAAAATTAGAACTCTAATTGCCAAATAATCTTTCTCCAATAAAGACAGGTTTTGACTGTCCTCAGATCAACCTAAACATTACCCACATTGAAGGAAAGGACAATATCCTCACTGACACCCCATCCTGAATTTAAACTTCAGAAATGCAGCAGGGAACTGACATTGCCCTGCTAGCTGTGTGTTTAACTTTCCAGAGTGAATGAGAGAATGAATGTATACCTTTTTATTTCTATGATTTCTTTTGCAAGATCACATAAAAAAATGAAATGGTTTGGTTGAGTGGGTGGAAAAGTGGCAGATGGAATTCAATCCAGAGAAGTGTGTGGTAATGCATTTGGGAAGGGCAAACAAAGCTAGGGAATACACAATAAATGGGAGGATATTGGGAGGGGTAGAGAAAGTGAGAGACATTGGAGTGCATGTCCACAGGTCCATGAAGGTGGCAGGACAGGTGGGTAAGGTGGTAAAGAAAGCATATGGAATGCTTTCCTTTATTGGACAAGGCATAAAATACAAAAGCAGGGATGTAATGCTGGAACTGTACAAAATGCTGGCCACAGCTGGAATTTTGTGTACAATTCTGGTCGTCACATTACAGGAAGGACATAATTGCTCTGGAGAGAGTACAGAGGAGATTTACAAGATTGTTGCCAGGGCTTGAAAATTACAGCTAAGAGGAAAGATTGGGTAGGCTGTGGTTGTTTTCCTTGGAACTGAGGAGGCTGAGGGGTGACCTGGTTGAGGTGTACAAGATCATGAGGAGCCTAAATATGATAGACAGGGATGCCCTGTTTCCCCTAGTAGAGAGGTCAATTACCAGGGGGCACAGATTTAAGGTGATTGGTAGAAGGATTAGAGGGGACATGAGGAAAAGACTTCTTTACCCAGAGTGGGTGTTTAGAAATCACTGCCTGGTTTGGTGTTGGAGGCAGAAACCTTCAACTCATTTAAAAGGTACCTGGATCTGCACCTAAAATGCTGTAACCTGCAAGACCACGGAACGGGTGCTGAAAGGAGAGATTAGAATGGGCGGCTAGTTTTTTATTTTTTCTTTATCAGCCGGCGCAGACACGATGGGTTGAATGGCCTCTTCCTGTGCCGTAACTTTTCTATGGTTCTATGGTTCTAATTCAATTTTTTCTCTAAGGACGAAAGGACTGTTGATTCTGACAACATGAAAAGAAATCTAACACTGTATGCTCCAAAACTTTATCCTTGTTGCAATTTTAAAAAAAAGGATTTTCTGCTGAACAAGGAAAAGATGGCTACTACAAGTCACCTGACCACAGGGTTGGCCCTTTGTCTCGGAGCTACCCCCAGGAGTTTCAAGAACAAAATGATTCTTTTCTCAGCTTCTGGAATCTCACACCTTATTGTGCAAACCCCTTGTAACCACAAAAAGACCAGAAGGCTCATATCACACTTGGGACTGTTAAGATCCATTCCAAAGGGAACTACAGGGATATCATTTTCATCTGATAAGCTCACCTTGGTGGCAGAGTCAGTGGGTTTGCCTAGACAATGGCTTCCCAAACACCAGACCCTCAACATAGATAGTACATCTTTCAACCACTAATGACTAGGACATTATCAGTCCTGAAATCAAAGCCAGCTCCAGATGCTTGATAAACATCCCTTTTGAAGTCATTGTGGAGAAGGAAGGCCACATGACTCAAGTGACTACTCTGAAATTCCTGTATGTTTTTGAGAACTGAGAAATAGTTAGTCTGCTGTTTGAACATTCAACTTGTGAGCCACCGAGAAGCAGGCTCCTCCAGGTCGAACAACAACCTTCCCACTAAATCTGGCTCTGCTGGAAGATTTCATATCATCGTCTACAGAATTGACTCAGTGTCTGAGTAGTTACGTCACCTTGCGGTATCAGCTGAAAGCGAATCCTACATACAACTCCTGTCTTCAGCCAGTTGAACTCAAATACCTACATGAAAGAATTCCTCATTGGATTCTGGAACTCATATGAACCAATATTCATTTCTGTGGCTTCTTATACTGTAAAACTCCTTTTCTGTATGCCCACCTCAACTTTACTGTGTGTGTGTGTGTGTGTGTGTGTGTGTGTGCGCGCGCGCATGTCTGTGTGTGTGTGGGGAGTAGGACGTTGCTAACCTTCCTTCCCTGAGTTTTGAATGTGAAAAAATAAACTAACTTTCTGAGTTAATCCTAACTTGAGTTTGCTGTGGATTAATAGTGAATTGGATTGGAAAACCTGAGGGGAAAACATACCACCCCCTATTTTTAAAAACTAATTCAAAACACCTTCTGCTTATGGACAAATGGTAAGAGGAAGTCAGTGCAGTTTGACTATCTCTTTCCTGTCCGTAACAGTAGCAATCACCGGATTACTTCCGGTATTATGCACAAGTGAGTATAGAAATAGGAGGATAGAGCAGATGAATGTGTGGCTGGAGAGATGGTGCAGGAGGGAGGGCTTTAAATTCTTGGGACATTGTGACTGGTTCTGGGGAGATTGGGACCTGTACAGGCTGCACAGGTTGCACCTGAACAGAGTTGGGCCCAATGTTCTTGCAGGGCAATTTTCTAGTGCTATTGGGAAGGTTTTAAACTAACTTGGCAGGGGTGTGGGTCCAGGAGGTAATACTAGAGAGGGATACCATGGTGCAAAGAATATTGGGAGAGAGAGATAGCAGTAGAGTAGAAAATAAGAAGAAATTATGTGGGGAAAGATTGTTATGACTGGGATGGGAGGAGTGTGTGAATTATCAAGCCCCACTACTCCACAGGCTGTACCATAATTTAAATGTTTAATTTTTTCACTGAAATGGTCGATTGTTTACCTCTACTTCTAGTACCCAGAAGAAAAGGCACTCTGACCAGGCTTCTTTCAAGATCGTAATCTGGAAGTGTAACTAACTAACCCTATTAAACTCCCCCAGCACACACACAGACACACATACACAGACAAACAAAAGACACACAGGTAGTCTCTGCAGAGTCGGGTGGATGGAAAAGAAACTTTCTTGCAAAGAAAAAAAATTAAAGTTCACGGAGGTTCGATGCTGTCAGTCTGAAGTTCCCTCAGGTGAAGATGTGCCGCTGGGCCCAGTAGATGCCAGGAAGTCCACTAACAATGCTTCAGCATGGAGGAGAGTATAGTTGGACCAATTCTTCCTGTCTCAGCCAGCAAGTCCAAAATTATGCAGACAAATTACACTCAGATGAGGATTATCTGGGCTACAGGTCGAGAACCACACATGGTTTCACAAAGCAGAGAGGGAGAGAGCGCTAGTCAGGGTAGCCTTATGTTCGCAGCCTTTCCCCAACAAGACTGAAAGCAAATCCACAGGTTCAAACTTAAGGTTTGCCTCTGCCATGTGATTGCCTTTGTGTCTTCCAGCTTCTTATTAATTAAAGTGCTTTGAAGTTCAAAACAAATAAACAACTTCTTCTCAAGTACCATTTAGCTCAGGCTTGGAAGAGGCCTGTTGACAGTTCCAAGGTGAACTTATGACCCTTTAAAAAAAACTCTCAGGCAGCCTCCAATGTCCAAATAATGCAATGTCCCCATACTTAAAAAAGAAAAATCCAGTTTAAAGAGATATAATTCTAACAAGAGTAAGAGGAAACGCAGTAAGACCTAAATTAGGTATACTATGATGTGTATGAATGTGCAAAGTGTAGTAAATAAGATGTAGCTAGCTACATGGGAATATGATGCCATGGAGACCTGGCTTAAAAAAGGGCAGGACTGGGCACTAAATATTCCTGGATACATGGTGTTCAAGAAAGATAGGTAAGGAAAGGAAGGGAGAGGGTTGGCAGTATTGATTAAGGAAAGCATTACAGTTCTACAGAAAGAGAATGTCCTAGAAGGACCAAGGACAGAAAGTTTGGAACTAAGGAACAATAGAGGTACTATTACATTACTGGGTATAGTCTACAGGCCACCAACTAGTAGAAAAGATATGGAGGAACAAATTTGCAAGGTACTTACAGAGTTTGAAAGCATTGTGGTGTAGTTATAATGGGGGACTTTGATTATCCAAATATAGAATGGGACAGGAGAAGTGGAAAGGGCAGAGAGGGGCAAAAGTTCCTAGCGTGTGTTTAGGAGAATTTTCTATGTCAGTATGTTTCTAGTCCAATGAAGGAGGAGGCTAGGCATGGATCTGGGAATGAGGTGGGCCAAGTGAATCAAGTGTCAGTAGGGGAACATGTATAGGATAATGATCATAGCATAATAAGGTTCTGGTTAGCTATTGAAAAGAACAAAGAACAATCCAAAGTAAAACTTATTGGGAGAGGGTCAGTTTTAATGGGTTGTTAATGGATCTGGCTCAGGTAAATTGGAATTAAAGATTGGCAAGCAAGACTATGATTGAGTAATGGGCTGCTTTAAAGTGCAGATAGTTTGTGTGCAGTCAAGGTATATTCCCATGAGGGGAAAGATATGACAAACAAATCCAGACCTCCCTGGATGGTGAAAGAGATGAGAGTAAGAAGGTGAAAAAGATCCTATGTATGACATGTGTCAGGTGGAGAAAATAATTGAGAACCAGGCTGAATATAGAAGGTTCAGATAGGAAGTGAAGAAAAAAATAAGAGAAGCAAACAGAGAGTATGAGAAAAGACTGGCAGCAAACAAACAGGAATACAAAAGTTTTCTACAGGTATATAAATAGTAAAAGGGTGGTAAAAGGATGAGTGGGTCCATGATGATGCCTTAATGTTGCAACAGTCTATAGTGGTGACAATTTTGGAATGGGAAAGCATAGGCAAGAAAGGCTTTTTTGAAGACCTGTAACATTGGCTGTTGACTTCACTGACAGTAGAGGAAAGCCTCAGACAAGAAGCCTAAACACCATCATGTCCATAAGACCATAAGACATAGGAGCAGAAATTAGACCATTTGGCCCATCGAGTCTGCCCCGCCACCACTCTCTGGCTAAAGAAGTTTCTCCTCATCTCTGTTCTAAAAGGTCTTCCCTTTACTCTGAGGCTGTGCCCTCGGGTCCTAGTCTCTCCTACTAATGGAAACATCTTCCCCACGTCCACTATTTCCAGGCCTTTCAGTATTCTGTAAGTTTCAATCAGATCCCCCCTTCTAAACTCCATCGAGCATAGACCCGGGGTCCTCAAACGTTCCTCATATGTTAATTTTTCATTCCTGGGATTGTTCTCGTGAACCTCCTCTGGACTCTCTCCATGGTCAGAACATCCTTCCTGAGATACGGGGCCCAAAATTGCTCACAATATTCTAAATGTGGTCTGACCAGAGCCTTATAAAGCCTCAGCAGCACATCCCTGCTTTTATATTCTAGTCCTCTCGAAATAAATGCCAACATTGCATTGGCCTTCCTGACTACCGACTCAACCTGCAAGTTAACCTTAAGAGAATCCCTGACTAGGACTCCCAAGTCCCTTTGCACTCCAGATTTCTGAATTCTCTCCCCATTTAGAAAATATTCTATGCCTCTATTCTTCCTACCAAAGTGACGACCTCACACCTCCCCATGTTGTATTCCATCTGCCACTTCTTTGCCCATTCTCCTAACCTGTCCAAATCCTTCTGCAGCCTCCCCACCTCCTCAATACTACCTATCCCTCCACCTATCTCTGTATCATCTGCAAACTTAGCCAGGATGCCCTCAGTTCCTTCATTTAGATCATTAATGTATAAAGTGAAAAGTTGTGGTTCCAACACTGACCCCTGCGGAACTCCACTAGTCACCAGCCGCCACCCTGAGAAGGACCCCTTATCCCCACTCTCTGCCTCCTGCCAGACAGCCAATCTTCTATCCATGCTAGTACCTTGCCTCTAACACCATGGGCTCTTATCTTACTGAGCAGCCTCCTGTGCGGCACCTTGTCAAAGGTCTTCTGGAAGTCCAAGTAGATAACATCCATTGGCTCTCCTTTGTCTAACCTACTCGGTACCTCCTCAAAGAATTCTGACAGATTTGTCAGGCATGACCTCCCCTTGATGAAACCATGCTGACTTTGCCATATTTTATCATGCACTTCCAAGTATTCTGAAATCTCATCCTTAATAATGGACTCTAAAATCTTACCAACGATTGAGGTCAGGCTAATCGGCCTGTAATTCCCTGTCTTTTGCCTCATTCCCTTCTTAAACAGGGGGGTTACATTAGCGATTTTCCAGTCCTCTGGGACCCTCCCTGACTCCAGTGATTCCTGAAAGATCACCATTAACGCCTCCACTATCTCTTCAGCTATCTCCTTCAGAACTCTGGGGTGTAATCCATCTGGTCCAGGTGATTTATCCACCTTCAGACCTTTCAGTTTTCCTAGCACCTTCTCCTTGGTAATGGCCACCATACTCACCTCTGCCCCCTGACTCTCTTGAACTTTGGGGATGTTACTCGTGTCTTCCACCGTGAAGACTGACGCAAAGTGCTTATTCAGTTCCTCCGCCAGTTCTTTGTTCCCCACTACTTCTTCTCCAGCGTCATTTTCCAGCGGCCCAATGTCCACTTTTGCCTCTCTCTTACCCTTTATATATCTAAAAAAAACCTCTTGCAATCTTCTTTTATATTACTGGCTAGTTTACCCTCATATTTAATCTTCTCTTCTTTTTTAGTTGTCCTCTGTTGGTCTTTGTAGGCTTCCCAATCCCATGGTTTCCCACTGCTCTTCGCCGCATTGTGTGCTTTCTCTTTAGCTTTTATGCTGTCCCTGACTTCCCTTGTCAGCCATGGTTGCCTCATCCTCCCTTTAGTATGCTTCTTCTTCCTAGGGATGAATTTTTGCTGTGTCTCCCAAATTACTCCCAGAAACTCCTGCCATTGCTGTTCCACTGTCTTTCCTGCTAGGCTCATCTCCCAGTCAATTCTGGCCAGCTCCTCCCTCATGCCTCTGTAGTTGCCTTTATTCAACTGTAATACCGTTACATCTGATTCCAGCTTTTTCCTCTCAAATTGCAGGGTAAATTCTATCATATTATGGTCACTTCCTCCTAAGGGTTCCTTCACCTTAAGCTCCATTATCAAATCTGCCTCATTACACATCACTAAATCCAGAATTGCCTGTTCCCTAGTGGGCTCTACCACAAGCTGCTCCAAAAAGCCATCTCGTAGACATTCCACAAATTCCTTTTCTTGGGATCCACTACCAACCTGATTTTCCCAGTCTACCTGCATATTGAAATCCCCCATGATCACTGTAACCTTGCCTTTTTTACACGCCTTTTCTACCTCCTGGTGTATCTTGTGCCCCACATCCTGACTACTGTTCGGAGGTCTGTAGATAACTCCCATTATGGTTTTTTTACCTTTGCGGTTCCTCAACTCTACCCACACAGATTCTACATCATCTGACCCTACGTCATTTCTTGCTATCGATTTAATTTCATTTCTTAGTAACAAAGCAACCCCACCCTCTTTGCCAACCTGCCTATTTTTTCGATAGGATGTATATCCTTGGATATTTAGCTCCCAGTCCTGATCAACTTGCAATCATGTTCTCCGTGATGCCCACCACATCATATCTGCCAATTTCAATCTGTGCCACAAACTCATTTACCTTATTTCGTATACTGCGTGCATTCAGATACAACACCTTCAGTCCTGTATTTCCCGTCTCCTTTCTCATTGTCGTCCCTTTATCTGATATGCTTGAAGTTAGATTCCTAGCCATTTCCAAACACACTGTCCTATTTTGTGTTCTGGAGACTTTAATAGCCTCTCCTGGGCTCTCCTTTCTTTTCAGTTTTTTCACAATTTTCCATGAAGTTGAATCCAGTCCCCCATACGCTAACCTGCTGCTTTGTTTCCCATTAGTCATACTTCTTGGAGTTTTACCCTTCCCTTTCCCCCCACTTTCTAGTTTAAAGTCCTGTTGACCACCCTATTTACCCTTTTTGCTAGAACATTGGTCCCAGGTCAGTTCAGGTGGAGACCGTCCCAACGGTACAGATCGCTCCTGTTCCAATACTGATGCCAGTGCCCCACGAAATGGAACCCCTCTTTCCTGCACCACTCCTTTATCCACGTGTTTACTTCCCTTATTCTTGCATCCCTATGCCAATTTGCACGTGGCTCGGGTAGTAATCCGGAGATTATAACCCTTGAGGACCTGTTCTTTAATTTAGTTCCTAGTTCCTGATAATCCCCAAACAAGTCCTCTTTCCTAGTCTTACCTATGTTATTTGTCCTGACATGGACCACAACAACTGGATCCTCCCCCTCCCTCTCCAATATCCTTTCAAGCCGGTCAGAGATGTCCCTCACCCTGGCACTGGGCCATAGGTAAGAAAAGTGTCTTGTCAACATGATATGACATGTGCACGTGCAATATCAATCTTTAATTTCATCAGCTGATCAAACATATATTGAACTGCTTTAAAAAAAATTTTAAAAACAAGCCACAAGTCACCTGACATTTAGTATTACAAGTTGACCAGTTTTCTGGAAGTTTCAAATGTGGAATACAACTAAGACATGCCTAGACATCCTCCTATGGAATTTCACACCTGCCGAAGTCAAGAACTATTTCAAAAGATGAACTGAAACTGTGGGCCTCTTTACCCAGGGCCTGGGAGAGGAGGGTGCAGACAGGCTCATTGGCTGAGTAGCCTGTCATTCTGTAGTGCCAGTTTCCAAAGCAGCCAATCAGGCATATAGACCATGTTGATTGACAGCCTACTCAGGCAATGACTGCTGTCCCTCTGAACAGCAGCAATTATTGGCCCAGTAGAACACGCCAGATTCCTTAGTCCCGCCTTGCCTCATTCCATGTGACTTCTGATTGGGTGGACTTGTTGGACTCGTGCTGCTTTCTCCCTTGGTTGCGGCTGGAGCCTGAAGGCTGCTAGGGCTTAAGGTAAGTGCCTACCTGTGCCTCAACATTTACTTTACCTCTCCAGATGCATCCCTCCACTGCCCCAACATTGTGCACCCCCTGCCACATGGTTTTCTTGCAATCTGTGTTGCTAGTATTGAATCTTTCTCTGAAATATGAATTTACAGTTCTGATAAAAGGTCATCAACCTGAAACGTTAACCCTGTTTCTCTCTGCGGCTTCTGCCTGACTTGCTGAGTGTTTCCAGCATTTTTTGTTTATGTTTCAGATTTCCAGCATCTGCAGTATTTCATGAATTTACTATCACTGTGAACGGTGCAATGTACAGAATATGTTAATGAGGCAGTCACTGAAATCAGTGATAGCATCTGCACAATGTTATAAATTGCTAATGGGATATTTTCCTGTCAAATTAACAATATTACACGATGCTGTTCAGTGTACAAATTTTATCTTGTTTGTTTAATAGTTGCAGTGGCATTACCTATAGAGTGCACACAAACTAACACTGCATTATATTATTGCTGCTGTTAATATTAATGACCCATGCTGCATATATATCAGATGATATTTGGATGCCAACAGTGGTTATTATCATTTTACTATGACCTATGATTGTTTAGTGAATTGATTGGCGAATCATGAAAGGGGAAAAAAAAGCATGTATAATTGAGGTGGAGAGTTCCGGGGTGGGGTGGGGAGGGGTGGGGAGGGGAAAGGGGCCCGGAAACAGGAGAAGCAGCCGGGTCCATGATTTCTCTCCCTGGCCTGCTCTTACCATTTGCATTTCTATAAACCTGGACAGCCCACTTCATCCTCCTCCCCAAAACCCACAAACAGGACTGTCCCGGTAGACTGATTGTGTCAGCCTGTTCCTGCCCCATAGAACTCATTTCTTCCTATCTTGACTCCGTTTGATCTCCGCTTGTCCAGTCTCTTCCCATCTACATCCGCAATTCCTCTCATGCCCTACATCATATCAACAATTTTCAGTTCCCTAGCCCTAACCGCCTCCTCTTCACCATAGATGTCCAATCCCTCTACACCTCCATCCCCCACCAGGATGGTCTGAGGGCTCTCCGCTTCTTCCTTGAACAGAGGCCCGAACAATCACCATCCACCACCATCTCCTCCGCCTAGCTGAACTTGTTCTCTCACTGAACAATTTCTCCTTAAGCTTGTCTCACTTCCTCCAAATAAAAAATGTGGCTATGGGTACCTGCATGGGTCCCAGTTATGCCTGTCTCTTTATGGGGTATGTGGAACATTCCTTGTTCCAGTCCTACTCAGGCCCCCTCCCACAACTCTTTCTCCGGTACATCAATGACTGTTTCGGTGCTGCTTCATGCTCTCGTCTGGACCTGGAAAAATTGATCAATTTTGCTTCCAATTTCCATCCTTCCATCACTTTCACATGGTCCATCTCCGACACTTCCCTTCCCTTCCTTGACCTCTCTGTCTCAATTTTTGGTGTTAGACTGCCCACCAATATTCATTTCAAGCCCACCGACTCCCACAGCTATCTCGACTACAGCTCCTCACACCCTGCTTCCTGTAAGGACTCCATCCCATTCTCTCACTTCCTTCGCCTCCGTCGCATCTGTTCCGATAATGCCACTTTCTAAAACGGCGCTTCTGGCATTCCTTCCTTAACCGAGGTTTCCCCCCACTGTGGTTGACAGGGCCCTCAGCCGTGTCCGATCCATCTCCCGTGCCTCAGCCCTCACAACTTCCCCTTCCATCCCAGAACCATAATAAGGGTCCCCCTTGTCCTCACTTTTCACCCCACCAGTATTCAAAGGATCATCCTCCGCCATTTCTGCCAACTCCAGTATAATGCCACCAAACACGTCTTCCCCTCATCACCCCCATCAGCATTCCGTAGGGACCGTTCCCTCTGGGACACCCTGGTCCACACCTCTATCACCCCCAGCACCTCATCCCCTTCCCACGGCACCTTCCCATGCAATTGCAGAAGGTGCAACACCTGCCCCTTTACTTCCTCACTGCTCACCGTCCAAGGACCCAAACACTCCTTTCAGATGAAGCAGCACTTCACTTGCACTTCCTTCAATTTGGTCTACTGCATCCACTGCTCCCAATGTGGCCTCCTCTACATTGGGGAGACCAAATGCAGACTGGGTGACCGCTTTGCGGAACACCTTTGGTCTGTCTGCAAGCATAACCCAGACCTCCCTGTCGCTTGCCATTTCAACACACTGTCCTGCTCTCATGCCCACATGTCCATCCTTGGCCTGCTGCAATGTTCCAGTGAAGCCCAACGCAAACTGGAGGAACAGCACCTCAACTTCCGATTAGGCACCTTACAGCTTTCTGGACTTAACATTGAGTTCAACAACTTCAGACCATGAACTCTTTCCTCCATCCTCACCCCCTTTTTATTATTTTTTATCCACTTATTTTATTTTTATTCATTTATCCTAGGTTTTATCCCCTTTTTTATCCCATTTTCTATCCTTTTTTCCCCACCACCGCCCCCTCCACCCATCCCATCCCCACAGGGCCATCTGTTACTTGTTCCATGTTGTTCTTTCACACAATGCTACCCTTGTTCATTATTATTATCACATTCTTCTTTCTTACCTTTATGCCACTATTAGCACCTTTTTTAGCACTAACCACGACCATCAACACTCCCTTTACCTTCAGTGCATGACATCTTTGTCAATCCCTCCTTTGTCCCCACCTATCGCTGGCCTTCTATCCAGCTCCACCTGCTCCACCCCCCTTGAAAAGTATAAATTTCATCACATTTCCACTTCTCTTTATCTCTGAAGAAGGGTCATATGGATTCGAAACGTTAACTCTGTTTCTCTCTCCACAGATGCTGCCAGACCTGCTGAGTTTTTCCAGCAGTTTCTGTTTTTGTATGAGCTAAAAGCAAATACCTTTTGAAATCATTATGGGGAGAGAGGTCATGTGACTAGAATAACCATTTTTGAATGTCCTTTAATACAGTCCCCAAACTGCTAAGTAGAAATCTGGAAGATTTCTACCAATGGAGTAGTAACGCTTTTTTCTCTCCTCTCCCTCATACGTTCAAGACATTGGGTGGAATCATCCACGCCCCCGGTGACAGGCGTGTTCAGTGGTGCGATCGGACAATATGGCGAGAAGAGGCTGTCCTGCGATTGAATGTAGCGCACAAGCACATGCGGGGCGGGGGTGGGCAAGGGAAGCGGCCACGCATTAGGGACACCTTGTATAAAGTGATAATTCCTCTGCAGCCAAGACAGTTCAGGCACAGCCACATTGATATGATTGGAGTCGGGCCTCTAGCTTATCTGCCCACTCAGGCAATGTAGAGGCATCAAAGTGCCACCAAGCGCTCCAGAACTTTTCACCCCTTGGGCACAGACTGCAAACTAATGAGCATTTTAGTGGACTGCAGAACAGACAACAGAAAACGTTGTACAATCTCCTTGCTAAAGCTGGCCGTGGAGCAGTCACTGGTGGTGGCTCTTTCAGCCCCTTAAAATGTCTTCATCCCAGTTTTGACCAGTCTCCCCCATGGTTCAAGCTAACAGTGCAGCCTTGCAGTGCAGGTTAGGAGAATGCCTGTGCCTGAGCTGAGAGCACAGCATGCAGTCCAATGGGCAAAGCTGCCTCCAATCGGCCAGCTGGAGTGGGGTAAAGGTGGGTGGGGATTCGGGCAGTCATGCAGTGCACTAATTGCTGGCTATCCAAGCGGTGGCCAGCACTCTCCGGGATTCATTAAAGGGCCTTTAGACTTAACCAAGACAGGTTCTAAGTACACCCATACTAACCCACGCGTCTCTTTCATCCTGGAGGAGGAATACATCAGGATCATGGAGCCTGGTGAACTAGCTGCATGTCTCGTGGTGTACAGAGAGCGAAGACCATGAAGAAGAGAGAGTGACGGAGGCTCTTGGCTGCGCAGAGGGAGGAAGGGCGGCTGGGGCTCTCGCACACGCCAAAGAGCCACAGCGAGCCGTCGCTGGTTGGTGCCTGAATAAACCCAGGGTCTATAGACGCTGCCTTTCATTCCTGCAGATGACCGAGAACCAGTGTCGACAAAGACTGCTCATGTGTAAGGAACTGGTCAGTCACATCTGCCACCTGCTGCAGGATTTGGCACCATGTGGACATGGAGGGCATCCACTGCCAGTGGCCATGAAAGTGACAGCAGCGCTCAATTTCTACATCAGTGGCTCCTTTCGGGGCTCCACCAGTCACCTCTGTGGGATATCACAAACCTCCACCCACAAACGCATCCATGAGGTCACGGATGCCATCTTTGCGAAGGCACACAACTTTGTGCATTTCGCCTAGGACCAGGAGAGCCAGGATGCAAGAGTGATTGGATTTGCCCAGATCTTGAGTTTCCCATAGATGCAGGGTGCCATTGACTGCACTCACATGGCGCTCAGATCTCTGTCTATTATGTCAACTGCAAGGGGTCCCCATTCACTGAATGTGCAGCTGGTGTGCCACCACCATAACCATATCTTGCAGGTCAGTGCACAGTTTCCAGGCAATATGCACGACTCCTACACTCTCAGTTTGTCACAGATCCCTGATGTCTTCCAGGGTCCATAGAGGCTGCAGGGGTGGCTTCTTGGAGACAAGGGCTACCCGCGGAGGATGTGGCTGATGTCACCCGTGTGGCAGCCTCAGACTGCAGCAGAGCGAAGGTAGAATGCTGCAACTCGCACCTTGGTAGAACAAGCCATCAGGTTGCTGAAAATGAGGTTCTGGTGCCTGGACCGGTCTGGTGGAGCCCTGCAATATAGTCCACAGAGTGTGTCACACATCGTCGTCGCCTGCTGTACCCTTTACAACTTGATGCTGCAACAGGGAGAGGAGCTGGCTGAGGAGGAGATGCAGGTGCTGGAGGTCTCCTCCGATGAGGAGGATGTTGGCGGTAATGAGGGTGAGGAGGTCCTGAAAGGCAACAATGATGGCGATGAGATCCTCGCAATCGCCAGACAAGGCAGGTGCACACGGGAGACCCTCATAGCTGCTAGACTTGTGGAGGATGATGACAACATACGATCCTCACATTGCATCTATGAACGTTTGACTCCAGTCTGGCATATGGCAGCGCACACATATTCCAACGAGTAAGAAAAAGTCCAAGGGATGGACACACCATCCATGGTTAACTAGAAAGGTTAAAGATCGTATCAAACTTAAAGAAGAAGCATGTAATTATGCAAAGATAGGTGGAAGGTCAGACGATTGGACAGAATATAAGGAACAGCAAAGAATGACTAAAAGACTAATAAGGAGGGAAAAATTAGAGTATGAGAGAAAGCTAGCCAGAAATATAAAAACAGATAGTAAGAGTTTTTATAAATATTTGAAAGAGAAAAGAATGTGAGTGTTGGTCCTATAGAAAGTGAGTCTGGAGAATTGATAATGGGAAACAAGGAGATGGCAGATGAATTGAACAGGTATTTTGCATCAGTTTTCACTATAGAGGATACAAGTAACATCCCAGAAGCAGCTATAAACCAGGAAATGGAAATGGGGAAGGAAGTCAGGAAAATTACAGAGAAGTGGCACTGAGTAAATTGTTGGAGCTGCGGGCTGACAAGAGCCGGGTCCTGAAGTGTCTAGTGACATAGTTGATGCATTGGTTTTAATTTTCCAAAACTCACTAGATTCGGGGAAGGTCCAATTAGATTAGAAGATGACACATGTAACTCGATTATTCAAAAACGGAGGGAGACAGAAAGCGGGAAACTACAGGCCAGTTAGCTTAATATCTGTTACAGGGAAAATGTTAGAAGTTATTATTAAAGAGGTTATAGCAGGGCACTTGGATAAGCTCAAGGTCATCAGGCAGAGTCAACATGGTTTTGTGAAAGGGAAATCGTGTTTAACCAACTTATTGGAGTTCTTTGAGGGAGTAACATATGCTGTGAATAAAGGGGAACCAATGGATGTACTGTACTTAGATTTCCAGAAGGTATTTGATAAAGTGCCACATCAAAGGTTATTGCGGAAAATAAAAGCTCATGGAAGGTAGGCATAAATGGGTATTTTTCAGGTTGTCAAGATGTGTGGTGTGCCACAGGGATCAGTGCTGGGGCCACAACTGTTTACAATTTATAGAAATGACTTGGATGAAGGGATTGAAGGGATGGTTGCCAAGTTTGCTGTTGCCACAAAATAGGTAGTAAAGTAAATTGTGAAGAGGACATAAGGAGGCTACAAACAGATATAGATAGGTTAAGTGAGTGGGCAAAGATCTGGCAAATGGAGTATAATGTGGGAAAATGTGAAATTGTCCATTTTGGCAGGAAGAATAAAAGAGAAGCTTATTATCTAAATGGTGAGAGATTGCAGAGCTTTGAGGTGTAGAGGGATCTGTGTGTCCTAGTGCATGAATCACAAAAGGCTAATATGCAAGAACAGCAAGTAATCAGGGAAGCTAATAGAATGTTATCATTTATTGCGAGGGGAATTGAATACAAAAGTAGGGAGGTTATGCTTCAGTTGTACAGGGCACTAGTGAGACCATATTTGGTGTACTGTATACAGTAATGGTCACCTTATTTAAGGAAGGATGTAAATGCATTGGAGGCAGTTCAGAGAAGGTTTACCAGACTAATACCTGGAATGGGTGGGTTGTCTTATGAGGAAAGGCTGGGCAGACTAGGCTTGTATCCACTGGAGTTTAGAAGAGTAAGAGGCAACTTGATTGAAACATATAAGATCCTGAGGGATCTTGACAGGGTGGACGTGGAGAGGATGTTTCCTTTTGTGGAAAAATCTAGAACTAGGGGTGACTGTTTAAAAATAAGGGGTCGCCCATTTAAAACAGAGTTGAGGTGAAATTTTTTCTCTCAGAGGGTTGTGAGTCTTTGGAACTCTCTTCCTGAAAAGATGGTAGCAACAGAGTCTTTGAATATTTTTAAGGCAGAAGTGGATAGATTATTGGTAAGCAAGGGGGTAATAGGTTATCAGGGTAAATGGGATGCAGATTTCAGGTTACTATCACTTCAGCCATGATCTTATTAAATGGCGGAGCAGGCTCGAGGGGTTGAATGGCCTATTCTTGCTCCTTGTTTGTATGCTCGTACATACCCTCTGTGATAATGCTCCTGTGATAATGCTCCTGTCATGGAGACACAGTGGAGGCCCTAATAGTCGCTCGATTGCAGGAGGATGATGATGACACTTCATAGATCTTCACATAGTCTCTGAGAATGTCTGTCTCCTGACTGGCCGAGGGCAGCTAGCTTGCGCTTTGTGATCAGAGTCATATCGTAGAGACACAGCCATGAAACTTTAAAAGCATCTGATCTTTTGTCTGCCTTCAGCACCTGAGTCTTTCAGGAGCACAGTGTCAGCGATCACAGATGCTGAAAAGAGGAAGGCCAGCCCCACCTTAAAGGTGCTGAGAGCACTCAGACAGAATAATGGAACTTTGTGACACCTGCCCACAATACTCCGGCAGCAATGACAAGCACCATCCAGGAACAGACATCAGTAATGTGTCCAGGGAGTGTGAGGCTGGACCATCACTTTGGTCTGAAGGCTGCACAAGCCTTGAAAGGAAGAGATCTTGGACAGAGACACCTGCCTTTATCTTGTGCAGAAAGGTTTCACATTTGAGTGATACAAGCACTGCTCATCAGAACAAGGAGCCACAGGCAGGGAAACATTCTTGGGAGTTTATTGACAATAGTGAACGTTATGTACAAGTGGTCAACAACAGTGCCCAGGCTGCGCAACTACATCTTCTTAACCTTCCTAACACTGCCACCACGTCTTGGTGCTCCCTGCATATCCACAGCGGAGGTGGAGGCAGTCTGTGATGACTTTGATGGGCGCTGTCTGGAGGGCTGAGACCTGGAGGGCCCTGGTCCACTTTTGGGGTGCTGCTGTGTGGCAGTGACACCCTCCTCAAGCTGTTTAGCTTAAGCTGCTGGGGTCACAGGAAGAGCGGATTCAGATGGGCCGAACACTCCCTGAGTCACCTGGGTGGATGGCCCCTGGCTGTGCACCTGCTGCTCCTCCTCCCTGTGGGTGCCCGAGGGCCCCTGGCTGACTCCTTGAGGGGAAGGGGTAGTTGGAGTGAGATCGAGCTGTCCTGCACTCCTCTCGCGTACACACTGTTGGAGGTCAGTTATAGCATCAGTGATGGTGTTCAGCCCGTGCAGCATTGCAGGAGAGACATCCTGGACCAAGTTCTCCATGGCAGCCACCATATTACTGGTGTTGACTTCGGTGCATTGGCATGCCGGTGCTATCACTTCAGCCTGAAGGCAAACGGACTCCTCCATCGTGCCTTACAATCTGAGGAGTGCAACGGACATCCTTTCCCGATGTTCCTGAGCTTGCCTTTGCAGCTCCAGCAACTCTGACATGACCGAGTCCAGAGGCTCATCATCTGACTCAGACTCAGCAAATTTCTGGTCTCCAGCAGTCCTCTGAGTGCTGGGCATCTGTGATGAGAAGAGTGACTTACCCTGGCGGAATGGAGGAGATCATTCATCCTCTTGCCACATTGTGTGGCTGTCCTTTTTTGCAGAGCATTGGTGCTGGCCACCGCTGCCGTTGCCTCCCAAGCCAGACTGGTGAGGTTGCTGCCCATCCTGTGCCCAGAGCAGGGGTAGAGGACATCACGGTGAGCCTCCACTGCGTCCAAAAGGCACTCGAGGAATGTGTCGCTGAACCTGGGGGCTGCAGTCTTTTTACCTTTCAGGGCCATGTCTTCTCTACAGCAGTCGTGGGTTGGAAGCACTGAGAGGTGTGCGCGCGGCTGCACTTTAAATAAGGCCCCCAGCGTAATGAAGCTGCGAGGTGATGGTGTGGCAGGCGAATAAGAGCCCGCCTGCCATGGAAATGGCGTGTTTCCTGGGAATGCATAATTAATGCGGTGAGTTTGGGATGATGCGGCGTCAGAACTATGCTGAGGGTACAATCGCTAGGTCTGAAACTCTATCCGTGGCCCTCAGTATGTCAAGCAAACAGGCCCTCATTAGCATGTATTTGATCAGCTTCTATGGTTTGCTTAACAAAATAAGCTGAAATACTCGGGTCAGGATTTTACTTATGGCGGGCGGGCTGATCGGGAGTGGTCGCGGAGCTGATCACCTCCTGCGATTGGCTCCGCACCGCCATTTTACATGGGCGGGCCAATTAAGGCCCGCCCAGCGTGAATCGGGAAGGGGCAGGCGGTGGCGGGACTCCAATGACCACCGGGTCCAATGGCGACTCAGTGGCCTTCCAAAGGCTGTCACTGATGTCGCACAGGAGGATGTCCAAAGCACTCTCGGAGCGCAGGCCAGGCGGGAGGGCAGGTCAGCAGGGAAGCGTGACCCGAGATTTTTGGATGAGTGCCTCGCCGCCCTCCTTGAGGAGGTGGCAGCACGCCACGACATCCTTGTGCCAAGGGACAGGAGGAGGAAGCCCCCTGACCACACGGCAAAGCGTGCCTGGGAGGAGGTGGCAGAAAGGGTCAGCTCCCATGAGATAATCAGTGAGATGCACTGCCCCCCCCGCTGACCAGATATGAGCAGGAGGCTCTCGAGCTGGAGAGGCGCCATGTGCCCAGGTCAACCGGCCACAGTGAGGTTGGGGTGTCAATGGGAGGTAAGAGTGCCATGTACTGAGGTCACAATGTCTGTCAGTGCAAACATTCCACTGTTGACTGTGACTCAGTTTTGGGCCAGAAGAACATTTGTTTGTTTTAGAAGCAGTTTGTTTTAAATCTCCCTTTGGAAAAATCATATAAGCCTGAATTTGTTTCGGGCAGTCGTGGATTGTAGCTCTGTTTAAAGTGAAAGCAATTTCTCAGTTTGGGTAATACTTCCTGGATTTTATGGTTAAGAATCTGTAAGGGCTGTTGCCAAAAAGATAGTTTTATTTGATTGTTCTAAAGCATGAAATAACCACCCAAATGCTTTATCAAAGACACATAACAAAACTGAGTTGCTTTCTTCAATTAAATGACTTTCACAGCTTTTCAGCACACTCCGAAACACAGGAGTTGACCTTCAATGGGACTCCCCACAAATCCCCCCCCCCACCCCCCCCCCCCCAAGCAACTACTACAGCTGAAACCCCATTATCATAAATATCTTTTCAGCCCTTTCATCTTAACTCTCCATTTTCTTTAAATGTCCCTTTGAAAACTCAGGTTCCCAAATATTAAAATCTTTCATGTTCCTATTTTACCTCTATTTTGGGTCAATAAGATTTAAAATGCCTGCCCCTGTTTACCCACAAATCTCCTGTAAAATGCAAGTATTCTTTGTTACCTTTGAGTCTCCTTTGAAATGCACAGCTACAAATCAATGTCAAACTTATCCCAAATGCTAATTTCAGATCTACTCTGTTTCCTTCTAAGTTAACACCCACCATAAGGCCTCATTTCAAAATGCACGAAGATAACACCTTTCGTCTTTCATCCCTTAGATTCTACAGACAATCTGACAACAACAACCTCACCTTTGATTAACCCTAGACACAGCCACAGCTTATCCTTACCTACACAGAATATACACATAAACACAGAAATATAAAAATATACACATACCATCACAGCTACTGTAAGCAATTGAAAAATGTATTTAACTGAGTTACCTGACTACTGTAAGCTACTCCAGTCTTTCTTTCAGAAGTGTTTAGAATACAAGCACATACACACATATCTGCTTCTGAACCCATGCTTCCTGTGTAAAACTGGAAGGTTCTTTTATTTTTTTTCTACACCAGAGGGCAATACATCCGGGACCTAGCGCACCCTACTGGCAGGTTTTTTTTTACTAAATTGTCCTTTTACAAAAAAGCATAAACATGAAACACAAACATCACATCTCCTTCCCCTTTAGCCAGGAATAAATCAGTCAGGCGGTTTGCAGATTCGCGTTGGTCTAGAGAGGAGTGTTGGTTTAGGTATCTCAGTTTGTTTGCTTAGAAATGGAAGGTTCAGCTGTTCCACTTCTTTCTGTTAAGTTTCAACAGTTGCAGCTACAGGCGCAACAGGTTTGTCAGTTGAATCAAGTCAGGTTTCACCAACTGGAGCAGACGTTTCCCAGGAATCTTCCACTGTGACTGGAGATCCCTGGAAATTTGTTTCCTTGGATTTGGCTTCTCTAATCTGGTCAGTGTGAATCTTCCAGATTCCACAGGAAGATTCAACTTCATAGGTCAGTGGTCCTCAATGCTTGATGATTCATCCCAGGAGCTACTTTGGTGTTCCACAGTAATTTCAGATCCAAACAGATTGATCCAGATTAAATTCATGAGCTGGTTTACTTGTGTCATGTGACCTTTTCTAATCAAATTGTCTTGAACCAATCTCTCCTTTCAAATCCAGAGATAGCAAATCCATTCTGGTATGCAGCCATCTTCCAAACATCAGCTCAGCAAGAGCTATGCCTGTTGTTGAATGTGGAGTGTTACGATACATCGTCAAAAAGTTCTTCAGCTTCAACTTCCAATCTGTTTGCGTCCTCCCCTTTAATATGGCCAATTTGAATGCCTGGACAAAGCTTCACCATTTGAGGATGGGTGGTAAAGGCGAGATGAGAATCTGCTTGATCCCATTATTTTTCAGGAAGGTTGGAAATTCACACGATATGAACTGCGTGGCATTGTCAGACACTATCTGCTCCAGCAATCCAAAAGTAGTGAACAGATTCCGAGAGCATTATGGTCTTTGTTGAAGTAGTCGACCTCATGGGAATAACATGAGGCCACTTTGTGTAGGCATCCACCACAGTTAGGAATGTATGTCTGAGAAGTGGTTTGGCAAAATCCACATGAAGCCTCTGCCATGGGTGGTCAGGCCAAGCCCATGGATGCAATGGGGCAGGTGCAGGAGAAGACTTCATTTCTTGGCATGGAAGGCAATCACTGACCATGTCTTCGATGACTTTATCCAGGTGTGGCCACCATACATGTAGACGAGCCAATGCTTTCACTTTGACGATTCCCATGTGACTGAGGTGAAGTTCTTCTAATACTCGTGTTTGGAATTTTGGAGGAATAACAACTCGGATTCCCCATAACAACCGCCTTGCAGAGTCAGCTCAAATCTACGCATGTAGTAAGACTTAAACTCAGTAGTCACTTCTTCGGGTGCAAACCAACCTTTCTGTGTGCACAGGTAAACTTTGTAAAGCAGGGCATCCCTCTGTGTTTCAAGTCGAATTTGATCCGCTTTAACATGTAACAGGTCTATCTGGTTCACATTGAAAGCAGTTGCTTCACTTCAGGTTGTGGAGCTGTGGTGGAGCTGAACGGAATTCTGAAAAGCACGTCTGCATTTCCATGATTCTCAATAGGGCGAAATGTAATTTCATCTTGGTCAGCAGATAAGATCAGTGCCCACCTTTGTAGGTGTGGAGCAGCAAGTGTCAGGGTTTGTGACTTCAGGCTAAGCGACCAGGCCAAAGGCTTGTGGTCAGTAATTTACATCCATACAAATACTGGTGGAACTTCTTAACTCCAAAGATTGGTCCATGAGCTTCCTTCTCAATTTGGGCATAATTTTGTTCTGCCTTGGACAATGTGCGTGGGCCTTTCGCTGCCATCAGGAAATGTGTGGGAGATGACAGCTCCAACACCATATCCAGATGCAGCACAAGCCAGGCTGACAGGTAAATTTTCATTGAAATGTGCCAGGACTTTAGCAGAAGTGAGCTCTTGCTTGAGTTCCTTGAAGCTTTCCTGACAGGCTTGTGACCAATCCCATTTTGCATTCTCCTTCAGCAGATTATTCAGTGGTGCTGCTTTGGTAGCCAAACTGGAAATTAACTTGCCGTAGTAATTCATAAGTCCCAAAAACAAATGAAGCACCTTAACATTTTTGGGCTGTGATGCATTCACCACTGCCTCCACCTTTCTGGGTGAGGTTGAGAGGCCAGTTTTGTCGATCACATGTCCCAGGTACTCCACTGAGGGCTTCAGGAACGAGCATTTGGATTTCTTACAGTGGATGCCGTATTTTCCCAGTCTACACAGGACCCTGCCTAAGCTCTCTAACAGTTGGGAGGTTTTTCCCGGTGATGAGCTTGTCGTCTTGGAAGCAGATTACACCAGGGAGGCTCTGCAGTATTTTGTCTATGGCCTGCTGGAATAAGGCTGGTGATGATGTGATCCCGAATGGTAGCCGTGTGTGTTGATACAGCCCTCTGTGTGTGTATACTTCCTGGAATCTTCACTCAGCTGCATTTGCAAAAATGCCTGTGATAGGTCAAGCTTTGTGAATAATTCACATCCATTCAGAGCAGCGAACAGGTCCTCAATTTTCGGTAGTGAGTACTGATGCACGTCCAGGAAAGAATTAATGGTGATTTTATAGTCACCACATGTACTGATAGACCTGTCAACCTTCACTACTGGGACTATGGGAGCTGTCCACTCTGCATAATCAACTTTCTCAATTATCTGAAAGTTTTCAACTCATTCTAGTCCCTGCTCGATTTTCTGTCGTATTGAATAGGGAACTGAAAGTGGTTTGAAGAACCTTGGAGAAGCTTCAGCCTTCACAGCAAGTTTGGCTTCAATGTCTTTAATAACTCCAAGACCTTCTTTGAACACATCAGTATTCTTTTTTCTCTGCCATTTCTATGCTTTGTGTAATCTTGAACGCTTTCTTCAATGTCAACTATTGCTCTGTTAACATTCTATGCCGAATTCTTTCATTTCTCAGTCCACAAACCAAGCGATCACACAAAGCTTCTTCCAGGTAACCTTTAAAGTCACAATGTTCCAGTAATTTTCTCAACTCAGTCAGGAACTGGGAAACTGACCTCATGCTTTCTCTTCGGTGAAACTTGAATCTCTCAGCAATAATTGCTGGTCTGGGATCGAAGTGCTTTTTCAAAACGTCCACAAACTCATTAAAACTTTTACTCTTTTATCTGCTGGCTTGTCAGGAGCAATGAGATTTCTCAGTAAAGTGAAATTTTTCATTTTGATGACTGTAAGAAACACCGAGGCCTACTTTTCCTCTTCAATCTCTTTCGCAATGAAAAACTGTTCCATTTGCTCAACATCAACCACAAAGTCCATAATAGCTGGGTCAAAAGCCTCTAAAGCCCTAATAATGATGATCCCATGCTCATTGTCATTTGAAGTGTTTTGTCACTTCTTAACAATTTAAAATACAAGCGCACGCACATATCTGCTTCTGAACCCCTGCTTCCTGTGTAAAACCAGAAGGTTCTTCCATTCTTGTTCTACACCAGAGGGCAATACATCCAGGACTTAGTGCACCCTGCTGGCAGGTTTTTTTTATATAGCACTTCTTTTTAACTAAAATGTCCTTTTACAAAAAAGCATAAATGTTAAACACAAACATCACACTTTCAAACCTTGATTTGTTTGTGCAGGTCATCATTAAAAGAATGTGCACATTTTTGTGACATTTCCGGAGTTTAAAGATTGAACTAACTGCCTTGATTACAGCCTTGCACCTAGCACTAATTCAGGTTGCCCAGAGCAACTGCCGCCACTGCCAACTGGAACACTGACTGTAGTGCAGTGGTGAGTGATGTGGCATTGTGGATATACATATATGCGTATGCATGACAATATAAATCATTTTGGAATAATATAACCACATTACACTACCCCATGTTTACCCTTATGTTTCTCTCAGAATCAGTAGCCATTTGGTGAAATCAGGTTTATGAAATGCAATAGACATCAGGAGGCGGAAAATACAGAACAATTTGCTGCTTTTTAAGAAAAAAGCAGGACACCTGCAATAGGGCTTAAATTTGGGACTGTCCCTTTTAAAAACTGGATATATGGTCACCTGACCAGAATGTGAGTACAAAAGAGAAGGCTGGAGCATTCACAATAATCTTAAACCAGAAGTGTTGGATGGGTGATCCACCTTTGCTACTCCTGAGGTCCCCACCAGCACAGAAGCCGGTCAGTTCAATTCACTCCACGTGGCATCAAGAAAAGGCTGAGTGCACTGCATTCAAAAAAGTCTATGGCCCTGACCACATCCCGACCATAGTGCTGAAGACCTGTGCTCCAGAATGAGCTGTGCCTCTAGCTAAGCTAAGCCACAAAAGAACTAAGCAATGACCATCTCCAACAAGTGAGAGTCTAACCATCTCCGATTGACATTCATTGGCATTACCATCACTAAAGCCTCCACGATCAACATCCTGGGCCTACCATTGATCAGAAACTGGGGCTACAAGAGTGGGTCAGAGGCTGAGTATTCTGCAGCAAGTAACTCACCTCGTGATCCCCCAAAGACTTCCAAGCATCTACAAGACACAAGTCAGGAGTCTGATGGAATATTCCCTCTACTTGCCTTGATGAGTGCATCTCCAACAACACTCAAGAAATTTGATGACATTCAGGACAAAGCAGCCCATTTGACTGACATCATATCCACCACCATAGACATGCATTCCCTCCACCACCAGCACACGGTGGTGGCAACATGCACCATCTATGAGGTCCCCTGCAGCAACTCACCAAGGCTGCTTCAACTGCACTGCCCAAACTACCAACATTTACTACCTAGGAGGATAAGAGCTGTAGGTACATGAGGATGCCACTACCTTCAAGTTCCTCTCCAGGCCACACACTGTCCTGATTTTGAACTATATCACTGTTCATATTCTGGAACTCCCTGCTTAACAGCACTGTGGGTGTACCTGCACCATATGGACTGTAACTGCTGAAAATAAGTTGTTCAGCAATATCCAATGGAATTCAAAGATAAATGTACACCTCACTAATATGCACATTTCTTTCCCATCAAAGAAAATCTAACCAGGTAACTTTGACACCCTCTGAGAGGTATGATTTGATGTACCATGTGCAACCATTGCCCTTTGCACACACTTTCTTTTTGGAAAAGTTCCAGAACACTGTTACGACCACATAGGAGGGGTGAAATAACTCCCCTATTCTATCATTCCAGGTCTGACCGTGACAAGTTTTTTTTTTGTGAATTTATAATGATGAAGGTATTAACTTAATGCCTGAGCTTAACTATTTACGGGCCACAGACACACTTCCAGATCTAGTGATTGTATCGCTCAGCATAGTTCTGATTAACTGCCGTTGAACTTGTTTGAATATGAGTAATTTTACCGGGTTTTTTTCATATTCGTTCATGGGATGTGGGTGTCGCTGGCTGGGCCAGCATTCATTGCCCATCCCTAATTGCCCTTGAGAAGGTGGTGGTGAGCTGCCTTCTTGAACCGCTGTAGTCCCTGTGGTGTAGGTACACCCACAGTGCTGCTAGGGAGGGAGTTCCAAGATTTTGACCCAGTGACACTAAAGGAGCGGCGATATATTTCCAAGTCAGGGTGGTGTGTGGCTTAGAGGGGAACTTGCAGGTGGTAATGTTCCCATGTATCTGCTGCCCTTGTCCTCATAGATGGTACTGGTTATGAGTTTAGAAAGGTGCTGTCTGAGGAATCTTGGTGAGTTTCTGCAGTGCATCTTGTACATGGTACACACTGCTGTCACTGGTGGACGGAGTGAATGTTTGTGGATGTGGTGCCAATCAAGCAGGCTGCTTTGTCCTGGATGTCTTCAAGCTTCATGAGTGTTGTTGGAGCTGCACTTATCCAGGCCAGCAAATCTTGACCAGTGCCTTGTAGATGGTCAACAGGCTTTGGGGGCTCAGGAGGTGAGTTACCCACCATAGGATTCCTAGCCTCTGACCTGCACTTGTAGCCACAGTATTTATATGGCTAGTCCAGTTCAGTTTCTGGTCAATGATAATCCCCAGGATGTCGATAGTGGGGGATTCAGTGATGGTATGCAATGTCAAGGGGCAATGGTTGGATTCTCTCTTGTTGGGAATGGCCATTGCCTGGCACTTGTGTGGCACAAATGTTACTTGCCACTTGTCAGCCCAAGCCTGGATATTGTCCAGGTCTTGCTGCATTTAGACATGGACTTCTTCAGTATCTGAGGAGTCGTGAATGCTGCTGAACATTGACCAATCATCAGCGAACATCCCCACTTCTAACCTTATGATGGAAGGAAGGTCATTGATGAAGTAGCTGAAGATGGTTGGGCCTAGGACACTACCCTGAGGAACTCCTACAATGATGTCCTAGAACTGAGAAGATTGACTTCCAACAACCACCATCATCTTCCTTTGTGCTCGGTATGACTCTAGCCAGCAGAGAGTTTCCCCCCTTATTCCCATTGACTCAAGTTTTGCTAGGGCTCCTTGATATCACACTTGGTCAATTGCTGCCTTGATGTCAAGGGCAGTCACTCTCACCTCACCTCGGGAGTTCAGCTCTTTTGTCCATGTTTGAACCAAGGCTCTAATGAGGTCAGGAGCTGAGTGGCCCTGGCAGAACCCAAACTGGGCATCAGTGAGCAGGTTATTGCTAAGCAAGTGCTGCTTGATAGCACTGTTGATGGCCCCTCCATCACTTTACTGATGATAGAGAGTAAACTGATGTGGTGGTAATTTGCCAGGTTCGATTTGTCCTGTTTTTTGTGTCCTGTTTTTGGGCAACTTTCCATATAGCTGGGTGGATGCCGGTGTTGTAGCTATCCTGAAACAGCTTGGCTAGGGGCGCGGCAAGTTCTGGAGCACAAGTCTTCAGTACTATTATTGGAATATTGTCAGGGCCCATAGCCATTGCAGTATGCAGTGTCTTCAACCATTTCTTAATATCACGTGGAGCGAATTGAATTGGCTGATGATTGACATCTATGATGGGGCCTCCGAAGAAGGGCCTATATTCAGTGTAGGGAAATATGGTCACCCCACATTCTCGGCTCCCCCTGTCATTGTTTGTGGAGCCTCCTCCTCCAGTTAATTGTTTAATTGTTGGCCACCACTCACCCCTGCAGGGCCACAGAGCTTTGATCTGAGCCATTGGTTGTGTGATCGCTTATCTCTATCTATTGCATGCTCCTTCTGCTATTCAATATGTATGTAGTCCTGTGTATGGTTTCACCAGGTTCACACCTTGGGTCGCCAACCCTGCAGGATTCCTGGAGTCTCTAGGAATTGAAGATCAATCTTCAGGACACTGCTGTTTCTCTCTCATTTTCTTTGAACATTTCTTTTTACTAGATATAAAAAATTGAAAATAGAGAAAAGAAGTTTATTTGACTGATAGTTAATCATCATCCAACTGGGTAATGGGTCTTTTTGTTTTCCAATTGGTGTTGGAACAGAGAACGTCACAAGGATGTGTTGGTGACTAATGGCTGGAGCATAGGGCAAATCATGTGATGAAACCTCCAGGATTGCATTTAATCACAGTTGGCAACCCTATTTGTGCCTCATTTTTAGGTATGCCTGCTGATGCTGCTAACATGCTCCCTCCTACACTCCTGCACAGTCCCCTTTCGAATCTGAAGAGGAATGCTCCCTGCAGGATTTCTCTTACTTACCGTATCAATAACCATTGGAAACTGGGAGATGAAAGTACTAACCTTTCACTTTGTTGCAGGAATTTGGTTATCCAGTAGGGGTCACCATTGTTCAGAGAAACATTGTCTTTGTAGTATGAACTTTTCTGATTTAATTTATTTCGGACGTTGAGGTTATTCCCAGCTCATCAACCTGGACATGAGTTTGGCGGGTCTTCCAGTGCAATCTCCTGGGAGGCAGTCTCTGGGATCACTGTCCAAGTAGGGATGGTGGGCGGGACAACGAGTTGGCATTGGGAATGAGTGAACAACAGGCTGGCTGGCAGGCCACCTGCACACTGGCTGCACTGAGGTTCAGCAGGGAATTCATCAGCAGGTGATGCCAGGCATGGATTAGGGTTACCAACCCTCCCAGAATGGTTGGGAGTCTACCGGAATTGGCATCAACCTCCCAGTGGCCAATGAAACCAATCCGGGAGATTTTAAAATGATATTTGAAGCAAATTAGTCACTTTATTCATATGGAAACTCTGTGGTGCTTCAAGCTCATCAAAACGGTCTGATTGTGTACTTAGCAGTGTGAGGATATAAAACGTAATCACGTGAACCAGTCCTGATGCACACATGTGCTGCGCTCATGAGCTTTGTTGCCTGTTTTCCCACCGAGCCTCGAAGAGGTTAAAGGAACAAGTGCTACAGGCTGTGCCTGTAACTACCTCAGCTGTTAGAAAAAGCCAGCTAGAACGCTTTCTTCCTGCTGAGAGCCCCGGGCCTTGAGGTAAAAGGAGCACTGCTGGGCTAGAAAAATGTTATTAAAGCTTAGAAAGCCTTTCCTGCTGAGAAGATTCTCTTAAGGTAAATGTAATATAAAATTGTAAGAGATTGTCATAGTCAGGAAATAATTTAGTGCTGATCCATTTCAAACTATTTTTATACTGCATGTTTGGCACTGGTCCATGCTGGACAATGGACACTATAACTCCATTGTGAAAACAACACTGGCATTGAACTAACTATGATACAGAAACATCTACTCACTGAGTGCCAGGGAAGTACCTACAGTACCTAACATACAGTGTACAATACTTGTCAACATTTATTAGACAGTAAAGTAAATGTGGCTCCTTATACAGCTCCTGGCCGCTCTCTTGTCTATGGAGCCGTTATTTTGGGCTACTTCCTGCAGCAGCTATAAAGCATGAGCGTGGTAGAGCAGTGCAGCTGTAGTGCAGTGTGTCTCTGAAGCTCCATTATTGTGCACCGGTTAAACTGACAGATCAACCAATGAAGTCATCATTTTCACAAAGAAAATCTCCTGGAATGGCTTCAGTCAGAGTTGGCAACCCCCGTGTGAATGGGCTGCACAATGATTCAGGGAGGCCTCCCTGGAGGTCATCTTGTAGGTGGTGAGGGTGCAGAGGCAGGTGATGTTTCCTGAGGAAGAGAGGAGGAAGCCAGTGTACAAGATGTTTTTCATTTGTTAGCAAAGGTAACCTAGGTGTTTGGTAGGGTAGCATGAGAGCAGTAGTAGTTTTAGCCATGAAAAGGTATCAGGTTGGAGCCTGTAAAGCAAAGGCTGCTGAGATACTTGACATATATTAGCTGAGACAAAGGACACAGCAAAAACTAGTCCAGACTAGCTCACGGCAGGTGTGAACCCAGTGATTAGACATAGATAGGTGTCGGTCATTAGAATGCTAAGTCAGGCGAGACAAGAGATCGACAACACTTAGCATTTATTGTGGCAGCAATTGTAGGTAACGAGGTTGGTCATTGGAATGCCAAGGTACACAGCAGGACAGGACAGTTGACCTGAAACACTTTACATCTATTGTGATACATTGTGATCCTATGTGACCAACAACACACCCACAATCATGAAAGGACAGGGACTAACTGTATCAAAGACAATGTAACAACTCAAGAGGGCAGAGTACTGACTTGGATTGGATTGATTAAAACAGGCTCTCTCTGCATTTGCTTGAATAAATGACCGAAAACCGTACCTGAGTCTCCGGAACTGGGCTGACCGATCCTTTGTCCCCTTCACCGTCAGGTCAGACGGCCTGAAGGTGCTGGGGATATGGTTCAGAGGGACCGGGGCATGTGTTAGAAACTGGAAGGATCGAGGGGCAATGGTGAAAAGAAAACTGGGCATGTTGGAGCGATGCTCCCTCTCCATTGTGGGTAAGAATCTGGTCATCAGGCATGAGGCACTCTCGCTGTTGCTGTACGTGGCGCAGGGCTGGCCCATTCCAGACTCCTGCGCGATGGCGATCACCCGAGCCATCTTTCGCTTTATCTGGAGGTTGAAAATGGATAGTGTCCGCAGGGACGCGATGTACAAGCCTCTAGATAAAGGGGGAAAAAAACGTGCCCAACATTGCCCTCATCCTGATGGCCACCTTTGTGTGCGGCTGCATAAAGCTGTGTGTAGATCCTCGGTACGCAAACACCAAGTATCACTATGTGCTGAGGTTCTACCTGTCCCCGGTGTTGCGAAGGATGGGTCTGGCCACGCTGCCGCGGAACGCTCCAAGTAGTTGGACCGTGCCGTACCACCTGTCACTCGTGGAAAGATTTATGCAGAGAAACACCTTTGACCACAAGTCCATCAGGCAGTGGTCAGCACGTAACGTCTTAGAGGCCCTGCGGGAAAAGGAGAGGGTGGATCCTGTCGGATGGTTCCCTGAGCAGACTGTCAAAGTCATTTGGCAGAATGCTCCATCGCCAGAACTTTCCAACAAGCACCAAGATGTAGCTTGGCTGGTGGTGAAAAAGGCCCTCCCATCAGATCGTTCCAACACGCCAGGAGCCTCTCCCCCTCTGCATGTTGCCCTCGAGGTGGCTGTGGTGGGGTTGAGACCGTTGTTCACCTCCTTGTGGATTGTGCCTTTGCAAAGAAGGTCTGGAGAGAGATGCAGCGGTTTTTGTCGAGGTTCATCCCGAGCAGCTCTGTGATACAGGACTCTGTGCTCTTCGAGCTGTTCCCAGGGACACACACCGAGACAAACATCAACTGCAGCTGGAGAATCATCAACTCGGTGAAAGACGCTCTTTGGTCTGCCCGAAACTTGTTGGTCTTCCAGTGCAAAGAGTTGTCCCCGACCAAGTGTTGCAGACTGGCACATTCCAAGTTCCAGGACTACATGCTGAGGGACGCACTAAAGCTTGGGGCAGCCGCCGCAAAGGCCCAATGGGGAAAGGTCGCTGTCTAAGACCTTTCAGCCATAGTGCACTGAGGGACTGGGAAAGGTTGTATGACTCACATTTAGTATTCACTACATACATTCATTGTATCATAATTGTATTGAAGCACCTCAGAGTGCAACATGATGTATGTCAATAACTCTAATACCATTGCACTGTCTGACTGTTTGTAATGACCATATTGAAATGACTGTAATATTCATTGATTGTATTGAAGCACCTCATGACCCATGTGTAAAAGTTGAAAATGATTGTAGTTTTTGTCATGGCCATTTAGAAATGTTCTGTAATATTCTTCCAGATATTTTCTGAATAAAGTATATTTTTCAAAAAAAAACTGCAGCCAGCATGACCAAGGAGACCTGGCTAGAGGACAGCAACTGAGGTGCCATCAGCAGGACCTGGATACACTGGCAGGAAACATATCAGGGATCTCTTGGGGGCTGACAAAGTGAGTGTTCTGCAATTACCAGGTGGCATCCATGACTCTCACTTCATTATCAGTCCTCTGTACAAAATGACAGCAACATAGAGGAATGGCTCATGGGGTCCCGTCCTAAGTATTCATACACACAGACAGCACTCACACACAGGCCTAAAGTGCTGACCCTGTGCTGACCATCCCATAGTGAAGTCCATCCAATGACCCTGACACTGAACCTGTCATGTTAACACTCCTCTTGCTGGCACTGCAGGAGAAAGCACATTACACACAGCAGGAGTCAAAGCAGGGGTGTAGGTGCTCCTTTACTGGCAATCCTGGCATGGTGGAGGAAGAGACCCTGGAGATTGGCAGCAGACTGTGGGGGTGGGGGCAGCAGGGGGTGATGGAGCAGAGCAAGAGCAGATGAACATTCCAATTGTTAATCATGACATTACATGAAAGCCACTTCTTCACTGGTGCATTCAATTCGAGAAGCTTGGAACCATGTGATGAGCTGAAACCACTGATGGTTCACTAACTGAGATCTTCTTTCTCCCACAGGGGCAATGCTGGACTAGCATCACAGTGGCATGAAGAGGCATTGTAGGCCTCAGAGGAAGAGCAGCATTTGGGGGTGCACCATCCCATTAGCCGAGCGCACCCTCCGCCAGCGCAGATACAATCACATCGATGGGGCCTCAGTCACAGATAGAACAGGTGGCAGAAGGTCAGCAGGTGATGGAGGCAGTGAGAGCTGAGGGCAATCCCCATTACGAAAAGAGTCTCCCAGACATTCCCATCTGCTGAACTCGGGGAGTCATTAATGAAGCAGGTTCTTCTAGAGCAGCAGAATCTCTGGCATACGAATGCATGAGCTCCTCCATCTGAGTGGCCACCCTCATGGGGAATCATAAATGACAGGCCAACAAGTGGATGCAGCAACAGCACACTGGCCTCTATAGCACATCAGCAACTGTGAGCAGTATTGATCACACCATTGCAGTGATGGCTCAGAGATGATTGGAACCTCTCGCTCAAGGTTTGCAGGGAAGAACAAGTGGTCCCTGAAAGGGCATGGCTGATGGTAAACGGGCTTCTTCTCAAGGTGCTCCCATTGCTCTGCACACACCCACTTGGCCCCTCTGACAGAAGCACAAACACACTCTTCCTCAGTGACCAAGGCTGCCCCTGCACAGATTCAGATGGGCCAGTCTGTGGCGGACCCCCATTGGGCACTGTAACCTTGGGGATGCCTGCCATGGGTATCTCATTTGCCGGAGCAGAGAAGTGAACAGGCCATCTCCACATGTGCTCCAGCGCTGGGGTAGCACCATTTTGAAGTATGTGGAAAGATGACACAGTGCCTTATTTAACGTGACTGTCATGTCGATTTATTTTATTTTAATGAAGCCATTTGTGCTGTTGAAATAGTAAGTCTCATCAGTTTTTATTTCACCATTTCACATTGCTCAATGGGAGCTGAAAGTGGCATTGGGAACCTGGTGGTTCACAGTGTTGCATTGGGAAGTGGCTTTTAGGATTGATTTGATAAAGGGTATCTTAACATTGTCATCAGGTTGTGAATGTAGCCACAACTGCTGCCACAGGGGCCTGTGTGTCAAGGTTGCGCTGTAGGAAGCCTCGTACTCAGGTAATTTTTGGAAATACTCAGCAGGTCTAACAGCATCTGTGGAGAGAAAGACAGAGTTAACATTTTGAGTCCGTATACGGTCATTCTCTCCACAGATGCTATTAGACCTGCTGAGTTTTTCCAGCGTTTTTTTTGTTTCAGATTTCCAGCATCCGAAGTATTTTGCCTTTATCTCAGGTAAATCTTGCTTGGCTGAGGAGTTGTGGGCTTTTCTGGCAGGGTATGTCACTGATGCAGACATCAGCGCCACCTCTGCATTGCCACCCTCTGCTCTTCATCTTCCTCCTCCTCCTCTGATGTCACAGAGTGCTTGTCCGTTCCAGCTTGCACACATCTGCAGGATCCTTTAGCGATGGTCACAGATCAGCTACATATTGAAGCAATGGAACTCTCTCCTGTTCCCAGATGCACCTGGCAGGTCTGATGGGGCCTATGGATGCAGTCTATCACAACCTGCACGTCAGGAATCCAGCCTTGGAGGCATCTATTTTGAACCAGATGTAGTCAGATAACCTCACATTAGGCATCTGTCACCTTAGTGATCAGTTACAAGTGACAGATTATGAGATTCTGCAGATGTCAGCAGTCAGCGCCTCGAATGACCCAGATGCAAAGAAATGCAGTCCCATGGCCACCTTCAACTCTACTGGCAATGATTGGTAATCTCTTCTTCAGGCCTCTGGTCCTCCTCCAAGAGGCTGCTGAGGTCTGTGACCACCAACCATACAGCTGCAGCCCTCAGAGGTATTGCTGCTTTGAGAGGCCCCAGGAAGCTGACCCTATGTCTGAGCACCCTGTGCTGAGTGTAGCGCCTTCTCTGGTGTCCTGGTCCTCAGCCAATCCCTTTGCACCATCCAGCTCCATGTATAAGCAGAACCTGTTGAAGCTGCTCCTCCCCCTGTCGCTGCTGAGCTGACTCACACTCGGACCCCTCCTCAATGGACCACCTGACCTCAGAATAGGTGGCATCCATGTCACTGTGGAGATCAAAGGGACACAGTTATTTGAGTTGGCAGATTATTCCGAAGAGGGTTTCAGCTATTTCTCTGTAACAATCTTGGCAGCAGTGCTCGTGACTGAGCTCTCCTTTAATGACAAGCCTCTTCCTATGGCTGACTTCAAGCCTTGCTGCATTCCCCTTTTACAGTGCTGAGTGCCTCATGTCTCAATCATTTCCTGCTGTGCTCTTGCCTCCTCTGTGTTGATGAGGGACAAAGTGTTGGGTCCCCTACTCCACTGGTAAAGAGGCATTGCCATGGGAAGATGCCTCTTCATTGCATCCTTAACAACCTCGATTGCCTTCCCAATGTACGGGTTGCTCACATCACACACAGCCCACCCGTGGGAAAAGCAGCCAAGGGCTGGAAAAACTTTGGCAAACCAGTCCGATGCATCTTTTTCTAATTTTCCTGCACCACCCACCACCTCCCCCCCTGCTTCTTCCCACCCCCCACTGCCAGCCTTCAAAGGTCAGGGAAAGCAGAAGCTATGTTCTTAACCCCTTCTCAGCAAGACTTTGAAGAACATTGTGAGTATTTCACTCTCCATGCTTCCCTGAATCTTGCTACTTTCCTTCACCTTCCCAAGTCCTTTTTGACCATTTCCAGCTCAGAGAGGCCGCGTTGCCTGAGAACAGTGTGGGTTGATTCTCCCCTCCCACTCAGACTCCCTCACTCCTGGCTGACTGAGATCAGCAGCTCAACAATGTGGATCATTCGAAATGGGGGAAGGGTGAATCTGACTGAAATGTTCCACTATTCTTTGGTTTATTTTCAGTAGTTGCTGGCACATAAAGTGTCTGGGTGATTGTAAAAGTGTCAGGTACTGTTATCTGTTTAAGCCATTCAACAGCTTCTTGGTCAATTAGAGGCAATTTGCCAGTCAAGTTATGATTCAGAGTAGATTTTTAAGAGAATAAAAACTGAATTCTCACTTTCTTAGCAGATTGGCTGAATTCTCTGAATACTCTGTCACAGACAAGGTCAGGGGCCACTTCACATCAGTTTAAGTAAAGAAAGGAAAGGAATGCTGTCTTTGTAATGAAAATATTTACAGCTTTTTTTTACTGAAAGTGCATTGTAGGGCAGTGAGCTCTTTCAACGCAACACATGTACAGATAGGCAGTTTCTGAAAATGCAGAAGAAATTCATCCTAACATTATAAAAATAACTCATTCCATAAAATAAATATATGAAAAAAGAGATGAAACATTCTTTGCAGCCTTCTTGTATGGCGGGACATGCAGGCTGGAATGTAGTCAGTCTCTTAGATTTGCTGTGAGTCACTGAGCCCTGTCCAGGGTTTCTTGCTCCTGCTGTGGGACCAGTGAATGAGATGAGCAATCTGTCCTACATGTCTTCCCAGCATTGTGTAAGCTTCATGGTCAGAATGACAAGCTATGAGCAAGAACATCAACAGTAGTGTCCTGGAGATGGGTCTTCAATTCCTGGAGACTCCAAGCCAATCCTGGAGGCTGGCAGCCCCAGCGCCAATTCTGAATGAGGACGGCAACATGTAAATTTAGTGTGGCCACCTCATTTGCATGATTGTAACATGTGGCTGGGCCAGGGGCTTCCACTTGGCTTCTTTCCTCTTTGCACTGCTGTCTGCCTCTGCACTCAGCAAGGGGCTGTCCGATGTTGTTTAGACACCACATGATGTAGCCACCCCGCTCTTCTTAAAGCTAGGCTGTCCCTCTTAAATGGAAGCTGCACTGAACAATATTGGTGGAATTGAAAGGCAAAATACTGCGGATGCTGGAAAACTGAAACAGAAACAAAAAATGCTGGAAAAACTCAGCAGGTTTGACAGCATCTGTGGAGAGAAAGACAGAGTTAAGTTGTTGAACTCAATGTTAAGTCCGGAAGGCTGTAAAGTGCCTAATTGGAGGATGAAGTGCTGTTCTTCCAGTTTGCGTTGAACTTCACTGGAACATTGCAGCAGGCCAAGGATGGACATGTGGGCATGAGAGCAGGGTGGAGTGTTGAAATGGTAAGTGACAGGGAGGTCTGGGTCATGCTTGTGGACAGACTGAAGGTGTTCCGCAAAGCAGTCACCCAGTCTGCGTTTGGTCTCTCAAATGTAGAGGAGGCTGCATTGGGAGCAGTGAATGCAGTAGACTAAATTGAGGGAAGTGCAAGTGAAGCGCTGCTTCACCTGAGAGGAGCGTTTCGGCCCTTGGACGGTGAGAAGGGAGGAGGTAAAGGGGCAGGTGTTGCACCTTCTGTGATTGCATCGGAAGGTGCCATGGGATGGGGATGAGGTGTTGGGGTGATGGAGGAGTGGACCAGGGTGTCCCGGAGGGAACGGTCCGTATGGAATGCTGACAGCGGGGGGTGAAGGGAAGATGTGTTTGGTGGTGGCGTCATGCTGGAGTTGACGGAAATGGCAGAGGATGATCCTTTGAATGCTGAGGCTGGTGGGGTGATAAGTGAGGACAAGGGGGACCCTTATGGTTCTGGGAGGGAGAGGAGGATGTGAGGGCAGAGGCATCGGGAGATGGGTCGGACACGGTTGAGGGACCTGTCAGCCACCGTGGGTGGGAAACCTTTGTTAAGAAAGAAGGAAGACATGTCAGAAGCACTGTTTTGGAAAGTGGCATCATCGGAACAGATGCGATGGAGGCGAAGGAACTGAGAGAATGGGATGGAGTCCATACAGGAAGCAGGGTGTGAGGAGCTGTAGTCGAGGTAGCTGTGGGAGTCGGTGGGCTTGTAATGAATATTGGTGGGCAGTCTATCGGCAGAAATTGAGACAGAGAGGTCAAGGAAGGGAAGGGAAGTGTCGGAGATGGACCATGTGAAAGTGATGGAAGGGTGGAAATTGGAAGCAAAATTGGTAAATTTTTCCAGGTCCAGGTGAGAGCATGAAGCAGCACCGAAACAGCCATCGATGTACTGAAAAAAGAGTTGTGGGAGGGGGCCTGAGTAGGACTGGAACAAGGAATGTTCCACATACCCCATAAAGAGACAGGCATAACTGGGGCCCATGCGGGTACCCATAGCCACACCTTTTATTTGGAGGAAGTGAGAGGAGTTTAAGGAGAAATTTTTCAGTGTGAGAACAAGTTCAACCAGACGGAGGAGAGTGGGGGCGGATGGGGATTGTTCAGGCCTCTGTTCAAGGAAGAAGCGGAGAGCCCTCAGACTATCCTGGTGGGGGATGGAGGTGTAGAGGGATTGGACACCAATGGTGAAGAGCAGGCGGTTAGGGCCAGGGAACTGGAAATTGTTGATATGATGTAGGGCATCAGAGGAATCGTGGATGTAGATGGGAAGAGACTGGACAAGGGGACAGAGAACGGAGTCAAGATAGGAAGAAATTAGTTCCGTGGGGCAGGAACAGGCTGACACAATCGGTCTACTGGGACAGTCCTGTTTGTGGATTTTGGGGAGGAGGTAGAAGCGGGCTGTCTGAGGTTGGGAGCCTATGAGGTTGGAAGCTGTGCAGGGAAGATCTCCAGAGTGGGTGAGAGGAACAGAGAAATTGAGACGGCCGATGTCACGCCAACAGTTCTCAATGAAAAGATCAAGGGCAGGTAAGAGGCCAGAGGGAGGGCTCCAGGTGGAGGGAGAATATTGGAGGCGGGTGAAAGGATCCATTGAACGGGGAGAGGACTCCCCCCTCCCTCCGATGGAATTTTAATGGTTGAAAATTGAACGCCAGGGAAGAGGGAGGATTCCAGGGGGATGGATGTTGTTCTGGAGGCATTTATTGCGGAAGTGGGCCAGAGGAGAGTTGCCATAGTTCTGTGGGGGGCTAGGGCCTCAAGGACCACCCTCAGAAGGGAGTGAGAGCCAGTGGCCTTGGAGGTCAACTCCCGGCATCTTGACCAGTGGACCTGGCAGCAATGCCACAAAAAGTCTAATGGCCTCATGCAAATGATCAAGGTCAGTGAATATATCTTCACATGACATCTCACACCCACCACACCGCCAACCTCTCACACTGCACAGCACACAACAACTCCACACTCACCCAGCTACACTTCCTGCCACTTGGGATTCATGCCTAACATCCAAATACTCCACCTCACTCTCACACACTTACCAGTGCTATCAGCCTCACACCTACCCCCTACTGCTTCCACATACCTCCAACTCTTCAACTGTGACAACAATTCACCAAGGCTCATTGACAGCACCTACCAAAACCCTAACCTCTACCACCTAGAAGGACAAGGGCAGCCAATGCATGGGAACACCACCACCTGCAAGTTCCCCTCCAAGTCACTCACCATCCTGACTTGGAAATATATCGCTGTTCCTTCACTGTCGCTGGGTCAAAATCCTGGAACCCCCTCCTTAACAGCACTGTGGGTGTACCTACATCACATGGACTGCAGCGGTTCAAGAAGGCAGCTCACCACCACCTTCTCAAGGGCAATTAGGGATGGGAAATAAAACCTAGCCTGCAATGCCCACATCCTGTGAAATATATTAAAAAAATCAGCTAACAGTAACACACTCACTGATATCCTCTCCTCACTCTTGCAGGACAAGGTGCCACACAACAGAAAGGAGCAGAACATAACCAGTGGGAGACAAGGTCACCAGCATCTCCTGAACCCTAGGAAGAGATGGCTCTCGGCATCATGACACTGCCTGTGACAGAGCTGGTGGCATCTGGCGTCATTAGAACATTGAGGATGATGGTATGTTCCTGCTTTATACCGCTTCCCCACTCCCAACCCATCCTCATCCTGCGATCTGGTGTGACGAGCAAGTTTCAGATAGTATGACCATGGACCACTAGCTTCCCTCACCAACCACACTCGTCCCCAGCCCCCGCCTTTAACTCACACTAACCACACACCCCCCAACCCCACCTTTACTTCACACCAACCACACACCCTGAACGCCCACCTTTACCACACACCAACCAGACATCCCCAACCCAAACCTACCTCACAGCAACCCCACCAACCCCCACCTTTACCTCACACTAACCACACCCCCTAACCCCCATCTTTACCTCACACCAACCACATACCCCCAGCTCCACCTATACTTCTAAACAACCACACACCCCACAACCCCCATCTTTAACTCACATTAACCATACATCCCCAAACCCACATTTACCTCACACCAGCCATACATCCCAAGCCCCCACATTTTCACACACCAACCACACATTCCCAACCTCTGCCTTTACCACACACGCCCCAACCCCCAACTTTACCTTGCAGCCAAACACACCCCCAACTCCCACCTTTACCCACACTAGCCACATACCTCCATCTCCGCCTTTATAACACACCTCCAAACCCCCACCATTAACTCATACTAACCACACACCCCACCTTTACCACACACTAACCCCCTCCCACCTTTAACTCACACTAAACACACCCCAAACCCCCACCTTTAACTCACACTAAACACACCCTAAACCCCCACCTTTACCTCACACTAACAATACCCCAAACCCCCACCTTTACCTCACACAAACCAAATCCCCCCAACCTTACCTCACACTAACCACACACCCCAACCCCAACCTTTACCACACACCAACCAGATACACCCCAACCCCACCTTTACCTCACACTAACCACAGCCCCCAAACCCCACCCTTGCCTCACACAAACCACACACCCCCCAGCTCCCTTTAACTCACACTAACCACACCCGCCAACCCCCACCTTTGCCACACGCTAATCACACACACCCCAGCCCCCACCTTTACCACACACTAACCATATACGCCCCAACCCCTACCTTTACCTCACACTAACCACACCCCCAACCCCCACCTTTGCCACACACTAACCACACACATCCCAGCCCCCACCTTTACCACACACCCCCCAACACCCATCTTTACCTCACACCAACCACACACCCCCCAACACCCACCTTTATTACACACTAACCACACACCATCCCCTACCACTACCTTTACCACACACTAACCATATATGCCCCAACTCCTACCTTTACCTCACACTGATCACACCCCCCAACCCCCACTTTTACCTCAAACAAACCACACACCTCCCAATCCCCATCTTTACCACACACACCCAACACCCATCTTTTCCACACACCAACCACACACCCCCCAACCCCCACCTTTATCACACACTAACCAAACCCCCCAAATCCACCTTTACCTCACATTAACCACACACCTGCCAACCTCCACCTTTACCTCACACTAATCACGCCCTCAACACCCATCTTTACCACACACTAGCCACACAGCCCCCAATCCCTACCTTTACCACATATGAACCAGAATTCCCCAACTCCCAACTTTACCACACGCCCCCAAGCCCTCATCTTTACCTCACACCAACCAGGCATCCCCAACTCCCACCTTTACCACACACTAGCCACACCGCCCCAACCCCCACCTTTATCTCACACTAACCACACACCCCCCCAACCCCCACCTTTACCACACACCAACCAGACATCCCCAACCCCCACCTTTACCGCACACTAACAACACCCCCTCAACCCTCACCTTTATCTCATACCAACCACAAACCCCACCTTTACCACACACTAACCACACCCCCTCAACCCCCACCTTTACCTCACACCAACTACACACCCCCCCAACCCCCACCTTTACCACACACTAACCAGGCATCCCCAACCCCTACCTTTACCTCACACCAACCACACCCCCCCAAACCCCACCTTTATCTCATACTAACCACACCCCCTCAACCCCCACCTTTATCTCACACCAACCACACACCCCCCCAAATCCCACCTTTACCACACACTAACCAGGCATCCTCAACCCCACCTTTACCTCACACCAACCACACACCCCCCCAAACCCCACCTTTACCACACACTAACCACATCCCCAACCCCCACCTTTACCTCACACTAACCTTCTTCTTCTGATTTTCTGCTTTTGGACACCCAGGACCTGTTGCATGCCCAGCCATAACAGCTCAAGGGAAAATAGAGAGAGCAACAGCACAGCACTCATATAGAGACCTTGTCATATCATCGCGAAGCCAGCAGCTCAGATTTGGCACTGCACATACCTTGGAGGTTATTATAGGGTTCTGATCAGCATATGATCTATTATTAGGCAGGAACTGGTGCAGGCCATGGTAAAGGATTGTTATTTTGCCTGTTTCCTGGAGGGCACAGTCACCAGGGACAGGGAGAGAAATCTTGGGCCCCAGTGTGTCTCCTGTTTCTGGGCCCCTTAACCCCCCCCCCACCCCTTTCTTTAACCCCCTTCCCAAATGCTTCAGGCACCCAGAATTGGGTACCATAGTCACACTGTTTTAATATAGGTTTAGCAAAACCCTTTAGCTCTCTGTCTCTATTTATAAAGCTCATCAAAAGCTCTGATTTCAGTATGACACACTTTACAACCATGGCTTTTTCAGACAATTACACACAACTTGGTCATTCAGGCAGTCAACCACCTCCGCTTCTTTGAACCTGGAACCTGGCCCTATGCAATATCCAAAATGCAACATCCAGAAGACTTGAACCTTGCAAGCACTGCAAACAACAATCCTATGTACAAATGAGAATATCTTGAACTAACAGTGTCATATTCTATTGGCACATGACTCCTGGTTTCATTTCCAAGTTTAAAAATGGCAAAACCTTCCAGTAAAGTAGCACCAACCAATTCACCTGCAATGATGTGCTATTTCTATTCACACAAGTGGGCTTTCTTAACAGAAAAATTACACTTTGCATCGAATGATATTTTCTCATTTTAAATTGAAACTAACCACACTTACGAATGCCCAGCAAGGAGCATACAATAGGAGAGCAAAATCCTGCAGATGCTGGAAATCTGAACCATAAACAGAAAATGCTGGAAATACTCTGCAGGCCAGTCAGCATCTGTGGAGAGAGAAACAGAGTCAACGCTTCAGGTCCATGATCTGCACTAGTTCTGATGAAGGGTCACTGACCTCTGTTTCTCTCTACACAGATGCTGCCAGATGTGCTGAGCATTTCCGACATTTGCTGTTTCTATTGGAGCAAAAATAACCCTTTTTGCCAGCTGTCCACAAAGCTTTCAGACTCATTCCCCTTCAGCAGGAAACCCAGCAGCAGCTGCCCGAGATCTGGTTTGACACAACATTAAACATAAACTTCAAAAAAAGTTAAGGAATGAAAAAAATAAACAACTTGCTGAGCCAAAGAAAATGTCAAAACAATAAATTGACAATTTTTAAAAAGCGAGTAATTAATAAATCGACCATTAAAAAGTGCCAAGCAGCGAAGCTAACTAATAAAACCTTTTATGCCTTTTTGCTTAAGAAGCATAACTAGAGAGAGACAGACAATAGGCCCCAAGTCCTGGTCACCAGGGAAGGGGGAGGGGAATGGGGCTGAGCTAAGGAATTGGGTTTAACTGATACCGGCCTGGTGTTTGCCTCTGGTGGCACACACTCTGAGCTGGCCTCGGCGGAATCCATATGAAAGTGGGGGTCGGAAATGGGTTTCCTTTCAGCCTGGGTTTACCTGCTCACGTTATCCAGTGTTTGGATATGTTTTTGGGAGTGAGGAGGAGGGCGCGAGAAGGTGTGTATGTGACCCCACATCGAGCAGCCTTTGTCTTGTGTACGTGTGTGTGCGTGTGTGTGTGTGTGTGTGTGTGCATGTGTGCGCGTGCGTGTGTGTGCGTGTGTGTGTGCGTGCATGTGTGCATGTGCGTGTGTGCGTGCATGCTTGTGTGTGCGTGTGTGTGTGCGTGCGTGCATGTGTGCATGTGCGTGTGTGCGTGCATGCGTGTGTGTGCGCGTGCGTGTGTGTGCATGTCTGTGCGTGTGTGCGTGTGCATGTCTGTGCGTGTGTGCGTGTGCATGCGTGTGCGCGTGCATGCATGTGTGCGTGTGTGTGTGTGCATGCGTGTGTGTGTGCATGCGTGTGCGCATGTGTGCGTGTGTGTGTGTGCGTGCATGCATGTGTGTTTGTGTGCGTGTGTGTGTGCGTGTGTGTGTGTGTGTGTGTGTGCGTATGCGTGCGTGTGTGGCCTGAATTTTACCCTCGGGGTGCGTCTGGAAGCGGATGTAAAGCCTGCTCCCAGCCGAGATTACGCTGTGAATACGATCTTACGCTGGGTGGCCAATTAAGGCCCGGCCAGCATGAAACACAACCACTGGATTTGTTTTCCGTGCGCGGGTATAGGAATGAGTCAGTCACTGGGTCCAATAGGGACCTGGCGGGCTGTTCAAAAATCAGAAGAGGCAGCTCCCTGAAGGCTTCCAGGAGTTGTGGGGGAGGCTGAGGGAGCTGTCTGGAAGTTGTTCAAGAAGTGTCTTGGTCTACAGACATGGCCTCAGCATCTGGTGGTCATGGAAGGTGGGAAGGCAAGTTGGGTGGGCACTCTGCCTCCCTCAAATCTCAGATGAATGCCTGGGAGAGCTGGTCAGTGTCAGGCAGCATATCTTAATGCCCAGGGATGGCAAGAGAAGGCTGCCTCACCTGACCAAGAAAGCCTGGGCAGAGGTCGCCGCCCAGGTCAGCGAGCACGAGTTTTATTTTATTATTAATTCACGGGATGTGGGCTTCGCTGGCTGGGCCAGCATTTATTGCCCATCCCTAGTTGCTCTTGAGTTGATGGTGGTGAGCTGCCTTCTTGAACCGCTGCAGTCCATGTGGTGTAGGTACACCAACAGTGCTGTTAGGAAGGTAGCTCCAGGATTTTGACCCAGCAACAGAGAAGGGACAGCGATATATATCCAAGTCAGGATGATGAGTGACTTGGAGGGGAACTTCCAGGTGGTGGTGTACCCATCTATCTGCTGCCCTTGTCCTTCTAGGTGGTAGTGGTCATGGGTTTGAAAGATGCTGCCTAAGGAGCCTTGGTGAATTCCTGCAGTGCATCTTGTAGATGGTACACACTGCTGCTACTGTGCATTGGTGGTTTGCTTTGTTCTGGATGGTGTCCAGCTTCTTAAATGTTGTAGGAGCTGCACTCATCCAGGCAAGTGGGAGTATTCCATCACACTCCTGACTTGTGCCTTGTAGATGGTGGACAGGCTTTGGGGAGTCAGGAGGTGAGTTACGCGTCGCATGATTCCTAGCCTCTGACCTGCTCTTGTAGCCACAGTATTTATATAGCTAGTCCAGTTCAGTTTCTGGTCAATGGTAACCCCTAGGATGTTGATTGTGGGTGATTCAGTGATGGTAATGCCATTGAACGTCAAGGGGCGATGGTTGGATTCTCTCTTGTTGGAGATGGTCATTGCCTGACACTTGTGTGGCACGAATGTTACTTGCCACTTGTCAGCCCAACCCTGGATATTGTCCAGGTCTTGCTGCTTGCTGCTACATGTACTGTTTCAGTATCTGAGGAGTCGCGAATGGTGCTGAACATTGTGCAATCATCAGTGAACATCCCATCTTCTGACCTTATGATGGAAGGAAGGTCATTGATGAAGCAGTTGAAGCTGGTTGGGCTGAAGACACTACCCTGAGGAACTCCTGCAGTGATGTCCTGGAGCTGAGATGACTGACCTCCAGCAACCACAACCATATTCCTTTGTGCTAGGTATGACCCCAACCAGCGAAGAGTTTCCCCCCTGATTCCCATTGACTCCAGTTTTGCTAGGGCTCCTTGATGCCACACTCGGTCAAATGCGGCCTTGATGCCAAGGGCAATCACTCTCACCTCACCTCTGAGAGTTCAGCTCTTTTGCCCATGTTTGAACCATGGCTGTAATGAGGTCAGGAGCTGAGTGACCCTGGCAGAACCCAAACTGGGCATCAGTGAGCAGGTTATTGCTAAACAAGTGCCGCTTGATAGCACTGTTGATGACCCCTTCCATTACTTTACTGATGCTGGAGAGTAGACTGATGGGGCGATAATTGGCCAAGTTGGACTTGTCCTGTTTTTTGTATGCAGGACATACCTGGGCAATTTTCCACATAGCCGGTAGATGCCAGTGTTGTAGCTGTACTGGAACAGCTTGGCTAGGAGCACAGCAAGTTCTGGAGCACAAGTCTTCAGTACTATTGCTGGAATATTGTCAGGGCCCATAGCCTTTGCAGTATCCAGTGCCTTCAGCTGTTTCTTGATATCATGTGGCGTGAATCAAATTGTCTGAAGACTGGCATCTGTGATGTTGGGGACCTCTGGAGGAGGCCGAGATGGATCATTCACTCAGCACTTCTGGCTGAAGGTTGTTGTGAATGCTTCAGCCTTATCTCTTGCACTAATGTGCTGGGCTCCTCCATCATTGAGGATGGGGATATTTGTGGAGCCTCCTCCTCCTGTGAGTTGTTTAATTGTCCACCACCATTCACGACTGGATGTGGCAGGACTGCAGAGCTTAGATCTGATCCATTGGTTGTGGGATCGCTTAGCTCTGTCTATCACTTGCTGCTTATGCTGTTTGGCACATGCGCCACTTGTGGATTTAGTGCCGCAAGCGGTTCAGTGATTTGCTGCGGTCAGCAAGGGTAGGTGTAGAAATGGCATGGGCCTGTGCGGAGAACTTTAGTCAGATGCCCGTTGCTCGGAACGTTCAGGGGTCTAAGGGGGTGTATACCAACTGGCACTTAAGCCTGTCCTGTCAAGGCTGGGATGGCAGCACGATTGGCCTCAGTGCATTGCAGGGTGAGATGTGCCATAGTGACATGGCTCGCCTAATGCCTGGGTGGTTGGGTGGGTGCGAATCAGGAAAGGACCTTCAGGGACACAGAGCAATAATGAGGCTATATTTCCCTGTCAGGTGAAGAGGAGCCATAACGCTGCATAGCGCTGGAGAATGGATGGAAGAGTGCCAAATCTGTGCTTTCTCACAAAGCACGAGAGCGATGCACTGGAGCTGGAATGCCACCGGCCAGCTCACTCCTCCTGTCGTGGTGAGGCAGGGGTCTCGGATGAAGGTAAGAGTGCGGGTGATTGATGTATGTACGGTGAGCACTAGAAACATAATGGGCTCCTCTCATCAAAAACTGAACTGTCATAGCCAGGGAGCCCATTAAGCCCCAATACAGATGGCACAATGCAGCAGGTCTCCACTGTCTCCTTGCCTGCCTAGCATGCATAGTGACTATGATGATTGAATGTACTGATCTTTTGCCTTCCTCCCACAGATGCGCCATCTGCAGGAGCCGCCAGCGACACTGAGGACCCCTATTTAACTGCGAGGAAGACATCACACCCACACCAGCGTCACACTGTCTCTCTGAACCAGGCACCTGCGCAGATACTCACGTCAGTGGGCATTAGTTATTTGACACCGTGTGTAATGCACAGTGGTGAGGGCACATCACATTCACATGAGGAGCTGACAGAGGCAGAGAGGTCCCAGGGAGCCGACAGTGGGAGCACAGCTGGAGACCAGGACCATGCTGCGTCCGAGGCAGATGATGAGCCTCTGGAGTCGTCCATCAGGCAGCAGATACTGGATGTCCAGCAGGATGTGTGGGGAGATGTGGCGGAGATCGATGGGGGTCTGCGTGCCATGGTCTCTGTCAGGGAGGAGTCCATGCCCTTAACACTGAGCGCAAAGCCTCCTCTGTTGAGAGAGTGGCGACTCTCATGGAAAGGCAGCTTCAGGAGCAGACTCAGGTGTTCCTGGGGTTGCACTTGGACCTGCAAACCCTCACACAGGCAGTGACCTCAGGAGGTCACTGTCAGTACGAGAGATGGATGAGGCACCTAGTCTCTCTGATAGGTCCCCGTCCATCGTTGGGCAAACACACCTCATGCTGGCAGATGAGCTGCCTGTTGTCTCTATGGGCTTTTCTCAGGCGCCCTGGATGAGGGCACCAGCTCCTCCACCTCTCTGCCAGTGTTCGTTGTATTTGATGATGCCGTGACAACTGAGGAGCGCCCAGCCATGGGGCTGCATGCTCCCCACCAGGCAGAGCCTACTCAGCCTCCGGTGGCCAGAGGCTGACCGCCAATGTTGTCAGGGCCACCAGGACATCAGAGTCCATCACCACTGTCAGTGATGGGGGGTCACCAAGACGCAGCACCCGCAGACATAAGTTTAAGACACCTTGAGCAGGTGCGTGTAATGGCTGACATTTTTGCCTTAATTGTTTTGACTCTTGTGTTAGGGATGGACACTTTGATTGTTCTTTGTTTGTTCATGTGAAGTAACATAAACATTTATTTGACTTAAATGGGCTGAGTTGGATGGATGGTATGAATAGGTGCCAAATACAGCACAGGCTTGTAAAAGTATGATGTCGTGTGGTGCTGGCGTATTGGGTTGGGTTCTCATTTATTGATTGTTAGCAAAGGAGACAGTGCCATTGGCTTGATGAGGCATTGCTGCCTTGGATGCCTAGCAGAAGGTTCGCTGCATCAAAGCATTCCTGGTGTCCCTGCCTCCATGATTGTTCCTGTCCTCTGCCTCGATGTCCTCACCCTACGTATCCCCAGGCTCTTCCTCTGAGCCATCACTGGAGTCATCCTTCGTGGCCTGTGGAGCTGCCTCGCTTTCCTCAGCCTCTAGTGGGTCCCCTCTTGCCAGAGCCAGGTTTTCCAGGGCGCAGCATTCAATGACTATGAAGGAGACATGCTGTGGGGGATACTGCAATGCTCTCCCTGACTGGTCCAGGCATCTGAAGTGCATCTTCAGCAGCCCAGTTGTCCTTTCCACCACCGCCCTTGTGGAGGCACGACTCTTGTTGTATCTCTCCTTGGCCCCTCAATTCTTGGGTGACGGAGTGGGGTCATCAGCCACCTCTTCAAGGGATAGCCCTTGTCACCCAGGAGCCATCCATCCACTCATGCAGGAGCCATGAACAGCCTTGGTACATGTGAGTGCCACATGATGTAAGCATCGTATGAGCTCCCAGGGTAACAGGCACAAACTTGGAGAACCTGTGTCCTGTGGTCACAGACGATCTGAACATTCACTGAGTGGAGCCTCTTTCTGTTGACGAAAGCTCCAGGTTCACCTGCTGGCACCTTGATGGCCACATGAGTGCAATCATGAGTCATGAGTCCACCCTGGATACAGAGGAACCCAGCCATCGCAGCAAAGCCTTGTGCTATCTCTTACTGGCTTGTCTCATCTGTCAGGAAGTGGATGAAAGTACGGACATGTCTAAAGATAGCATCAGTCACGAGCTTGACGTAACTGGGTGCAGCTGATTGAGAAATGCCGCACAGATCCCCCACTGAGCCCTGAAAATAACCGGAGGAGTTGAGGGCCACTGTGACCTTCAAAGCCACTGGCATGGGATGTCCGCCCATGCTGTTGGAAGCGATTTCCAGACATATCATGTGACATATTCCTGTCACTGTGTCCCTGGAAAGGTGGAGCCTCCTGCGACACTGGACCTCAGAAATCTGGAAGTAGTTGGAGCGTTGCCTGAACATTCTAGATTCTGGGTAGCAGTTGAGTGAGTGGGCAGAGACCTGACAAATGGAGTTTAATGTGCGAAAATGTGGAGTTGTTCACTTTGGTAGGAAGAATAAAAAAGCAGAGTATTACTTAAATGGAGAATGGCTGCATAATTCTGAGGTGCAGAGGGATCTAGGTGTCCTAGTACATGAGTCGCAAAAAGTTAGTATTACAGCAAGTAATTAACTAGGCTAATGGAATGCTATCCTTTATTATGAGAAGGATTGAACATAAAAGTAAGGATGTTATGCTTCAGTTATACAGGGCATTGGTGAGACTGCACCTCGAATACTGTGTGCAGTTTTGGTCCCCTTATTTAAAAAAGGATGTAAATGTATTGGAGGAGGTTCAAAGGAGGTTTACTAGATTGATGCCTGGAATGAGTGGGTTGTCTTATGAGGAAAGGTTGGACAGACTGGGCTTGTTTCTACTGGAGTTTAGAAGAGTGAGGGGTGATTTGTTTGAAGTATACAAGATCCTGAACGGCCTTGACAAGGTGGATGTGGAAAGGATATTTCCTCTTGCGGGTGAGTCCAGAACTAGGGGGCATTGTTTTAAAATTAGGGGCCGTCCTTTTCGGACAGAGATGAGGACTTTGGAATTCTCTGCCTCAGAAGGTGGTGCAGGTGGGGTCATTGAATATTTATAAGGCGGAGGTAGATAGATTCTTGTTAGGAAAGGGAATCAAAGGTTGTCGGGGTTAGATGGGAATGTGGAAATCGAAATACAAGAAGATCAGCCATGATCTTATTGAATGGAGGAGCAGGCTCAAGGGGCCGAATGGTCTACTCCTGTTCCTATTTCTTATGTTCTTATGTCTTTGGCATGCCCTCCTGCCTTGGCCTCCCTGCTGGCCCTACACCAACTGAGCCCCTGCCTCTCCTCTTAAAGGTCTGTCCCAGGGGCACTGCCTGCACCCATCTGGTCTCCTCTCCCTCCTGCCCCTCTCTTCCTCTTCAGAGGAGGTCCCACCGGTAGAATACACTATACCCATTAGATGGGATGCAGAGGAGCAGTGCCTTGAAAATGAAGGAGCGCTGTGCTGCAATACTCAGGGGAACCTCCCAGGGAGGATGAAGACCTGAGATGCTGAAACGTGGGCTTGACAATCAAACGAGATGCCAAGAAACTCTGAGAAACTCTGTACTCACACAGCAAAGGACTGGCAATGACAGGGAAAGTGCTGCTGATCCCAGGGCCTTTTATCCTGCCTGTGGATGAGGAAATGCCCATGCGACAAGCTAAAAATCGCACAGGCAACTTAAAATCATGGTCAATAAGCTTTTTAATGACCTTAGTTGGCCCTTTACATGTTGGTGGGCGATACTCCCAACTCTCACATGTGCCCACGAACTTCAATATTGCATGCATGCGTAGTGAGGTCGGGACGCACGCCTGATGTCTTTTCATGCAATTTTACGTGCATTCAGGTTGGGTGTGTACCCAACCTCGGAAAACAAGATTCAGGCCTGTCTGTGTGTGTGTGTGTGTGTGGTGTGTGTGTGTGTGTGTGTGTGTGTGTGCGTGTTTTTAATTCATTCATGGGACATGCTCTTGTAGCCCCAGTATTTATACGGCTTGTCCAGTTCAGTTTATGGTCAATGGTAAACCCCCAGGATGTTGGGGTGTGTGTGTGTGTGTGTGTGTGTGCACAGTCTCAGGGTTCTCTCTCTCTCACAAACACACTCACTCACTCACTGTCACACTCACTCACATGCACTCACTCACACACTCGCTTACACACACTTACTCACACACATGTCACTCACACACGCACTCACTCACATACACAAGCACAAACCCACTCACTGACATGCTCACACACTGGCTCACACACAAACCCACTCACTCACACACACACACACTCACTCACATACACATACACACATTCCCATACACACACACACACGCTCACGCACACACATACAGACACACTCACACACACACACACTCACTCACATACACATACACACATTCCCATACACACACACACATGCTCACACACACACATGCACACACATACAGACACACTCACACACGTCATTCACACACATTCATTTACTCAGATACACACACACACGTCATTCACTCACACACACTCACATACACACACATTCACACACACTCACACACGTCATTCACACACATTCATTTACTCAGATACACACACACACACACACACACACACACGTCATTCACACACACACACACATACTCTCATACACACACACATTCACCCATACTCACACACACAGACACACACACAGACACACACACACACATACACACACAGAAACACACACACACACACACACACACACAGAAACACACACTCTCACACACACACACACACACACGTCACTCACACACGTTCATTCACTCAGACACACACATATCACACACACATTCATTCACTCAGACACACACACATGTCACTCACACACATTCATTCACTCAGACACACACACAAATGTCACTCACACACATTCATTTACTCAGACACGCACACACACACACATACGTCACTCACTCACACACACACTCACTCACAAACACTCATTCACTCACACACACACATTACTCACACGTTCATTCACTCAGATACATGCACACACACGTCACTCTCACACACACACTCACTCACATGTACTCACACACACACACACACGTCACACACACACTCATTCACTCAGACACACACATGTCACTCATACATTGAGTCACTCAGACACACACACACGTCGCTCACACACACTCACATGCACTCACTCTCACACACACACACACGTCACACACTAATTCAGTCAGACACACACACATGTCACTCACACGCAGGCACACATGTCACTCACACACATTCATTCACTCAGACATGCGCACACACACACGTCACTCACTCACACACACACTCTCACTCACATGCACTCACTCACATGCACTCACTGTCACACATACACACACACACACACGTACGTCATTCACACACACACACATGTCACACACACATTCATTCACTCAGACACACACCACACACACAGAGACATGTGTCATTCACTCACAAACAAACTCCCACATACTCATTCACACACACAAACACACACTCATTCACTAACTCACAAACACTCACTCATTTGTACACACATATTCACTTACATGCACACTCACTCACACTCACTCACACACTCACTCACTCGTACACTCACTCACACACACATACTCATTTACACACACACACTCACTCCCACGCACACAGACCCACTCACTCACATACTCACACACCACTCACACACTGACTCACTCACACAAACTCATTTACACACACATGCACAATCACTCGCACAAACCCACTAACACACACACTCAGTCACTCACTCACGCACATACTCACACACAAACACTCACTCACACACACCCACTCACTTACACACAATCTCATTCACTCACACACTCACACTCAGTCACTCACTCATAGACACACACTTACTCACACACACACACTCACACACACAAATTCATGCTCATACTCACACACTCACTTATACACACCCACACACATGAAACCTCACACACACACACGCACTCTCTCTCATGCACACACTCACATTCACACAAACACACACACACTCACTCACACACACTCTCACTCACACCCTCACTCCCATACCCTCACTCACACACTTACATGCACGTCACTCACACACACACGTCACTCACTCACACTCATGCATTCTCACTCACCTGTACTCACTCACACGCACACACTCTCACACACACACACACACACTCACACACACACTCTCACACACACTCATTCATACATATGAACACTCATTCGTATACACTCACACACTCACCCACACACTCTCACACTCACACACAGTCACTCACATACTCTCACTCACACACACATACAAACCCATTCACTCACTCACTCACTCACTCACTCACTCACTCACTCACTCACTCACATACACACACACGCCCTCTCATTCAAACATTCATTCACATATACTCAGTCACTCACATACACACGCACTTACTCACTCACACACTCACTCACACACACAACATCAGAAATGTTCACCTCACCTGAAACATTAACTCTGTTTCTCTCCCCACAGATGCTTCCAGACCTGCTGAGCATTTCCAGCATTTTCTGTTTTTATTTCAGATTTCCATCAGCTGCAGGATTTTGCTTTTGAACAATTACCAGCATCTGTTTTTTCAACAAATGGGAATGGTGATTAGGATCTAAAGTTGTTAAACTAAATGCTCAGTCTGGAAGGCTGAAATTGAATATCTAATTTGAATATCTATTGAAAATCTATCCAATTGAAAAATGAGGTGCTGTTCCTTGAGCTTCTGTTGAGCTTCATTGAACAGTGTATAAGGCTGATGACAGAGAGTCACAGTGGATGGCGAATTAAAGTAATAATGCATACAGTATAATAAGCTGGAAGAAGTACATTGCTATTTTACCTGGAAGGAGTGTTGTGGTCTCAGCTGGTGATGAAAGGGTAGTTGTTTCATCGCTTGCACGTGCATGAGGTGGTGCCAGGAGATGGGTGTAGGTGTTGGGGGTGGGGGGGTGGGGACTGGACCAGGGCATCACGAAGGGCACTGTCCCTTCAAAATGCTGAAAGAAGTTTGGTGATGGCATTATGCTAGAGGTGGCAGTAATGGTGAATACAGAGGCTGGTGGGGTGGAAGGCTGGGACATTTTGGTTCCTGGAGGGAGGAAGTGGAAGGGCTAAGACAGGGCGTAGAAAGTGGGAAGGCTGCAGTCAAGGGCTCTTCAGCCACAGTGGAGGGGAATCTTTGATGAGAAAGGAAGACACAGGAGGGAGACATGTGAAAGTTAGAAATGTGCCTTTAGACCAAAAGCATATGAGCCGTCATGTGCGTATACAATTGTTCTCATTGGTTCTTGAATCTTCCTGAAATGCAACACCATAATACAGGTATTGACATCACACTGCAGCACTACACTGGCTCTGAGTCGCTCAGTCACTTGTGTGTCTGATTGTTCATTTTTCCCTCTGCTCTCATGAAGGGGTTGGCTCTTTCATGCAGCTATCGAATTGAGCGGTGAGGTTGGCCTCCTGTACTAATAAAGGCCATGCCTTAGCTTTGTGTCTAGAACTTTGTTATATGATGCACAATTCTCAAGTCACCCTCCATTCATTCCAATGAAAGGATGCAGAAATAGCTTATCACCAACACCAGCCGGGCACAGCATTGGTTAAACCCAAGCAATACTTGACTCACTCTAAAGATATCCGAGGTTGAACCGCACACAGGCTGATAAACAGCTACGTTATTACATCTGTGTGCTCAAATACAAGGTGATTGCCAACTTAATCATCGCTAACAAAAGATAATTTGAGTTTTAGGATTGCACTAACATGGCAGTAACTGTACGTAACATGCCACAACACAGTTCTGAATTACAGAATCACAATATTAGCTACGTTCAACTTAAGATTGCATAGCAGTAATGTTCAGCTTTGAAGATTACAGTCTGCTTGGAAAAGTTAACCCTTTATATTATGGAGTGATTGGGAATAGTCTCTCGAAAATTCATCCTGTATTTTAGGTGCCCTTAATATTAAACCACATGACCTCTTTATTCAACCAGTGGGTTAACTACGATCAAAATAGTTCTGTCATCCCTTGTGAAGCGCTGGTACTGACCTCAGCAAATTCCTGTAATCTTATTTTCTGTTCAATTTGCAAACTTGGCCTTCTAAATTCATGGAAGTTACACACACTCAAGATGATACAGGCACGAAGGAGGGGACAGACATGCAGGAAGATACAGGCACGCAGGAGGATACAGGCACGCAGGAGGATACAGGAATGCAGGAGGATACAGGAATGCAGGAGGATACAGGCATGCAGGAGGATACAGGAATGCAGGAGGATACAGGCATGCAGGAGGATACAGGAACGCAAAGAGGATTCAGGAACACGAGGATACAGGAATGCAGGAACACAGGAAGATACAGGCACGCAGGAGGATGCAGGAATGCAGGAGGATACAGGAACGCAGGAGGATACAGGAACACAGGAAGATACAGGCACGCAGGAGGATGCAGGAATGCAGGAGGATACAGGAACGCAGGAGGATACAGGAACACAGGAGGATACAGGGATGCAGGAAGATACAGGCACGCAGAAGGATACAGTAACACGAGGATACAGGCACGCAGGAGGATACAGGCACGCAGGAGGATACAGGCATGCAAGAGAATACAGGAATGCAGGACAATACAGGCACGCAGGAGGATACAGGAAAGCAGGAGGATACAAGCACACAGGCGAATACATGCATGTAGGAGGATATAGGAATACAAGAGGATTCAGGAACATGAGGATACAGGCATATAGGAATGCAGGAACACAGGAAGATACAGGCACGCAGGAGGATACAGGAACGTAGGAGGATACAGGAACACAGGAGGATACAAGCACGCATGAGGATACATGCATGCAGGAGGATACAGGCATGCAGGAGGATACAGGCATGCAGGAGGATACAGGCATGCAGGAGTTTACAGGAACACAGGAGGATACAGGAACACAGGAGGATACAGGCACGCAGGATGATACAGGCACGCAGGAGGATACAGGAAAGCAGGAGGATACAAGCACGCAGGCAAATACATGCATGCAGGAGGATATAGGAACACCAGAGGATTCAGGAACATGAGGATACAGGCATACAGGAATTCAGGAACACAGGAAGATACAGGCACGCAGGAGGATACTGGCGGCCATGACAGCAAAAACAAAATTTATATCATTTTGACAAGTACAGACTATTTACATCAACTTCTCTGGTCTTAAGTCCCAGAGCAGTATACATTAGTTAAACATAAATGAACATAAAATCACCTGTGATTTGTCCCTCTTGTGCTCATGGTACCTTTAACTTACACTTGTGTGAGTGCTACGTCTTGGTGCTCCCCGCTAGCTGGCACCGGCATTGGAGACAGTCAACTGACCCTGCTCTCTGTTGGCCTTGATGACCTTGGCGGTCATCCTGTGGCCACAGTAACCTGTGCTGGCCCCACCTGGGAGGGAGCGGCCAGTGTTATGGCTGGCATCTCCCCAATTATCGCAGCCTCATTAGATGCCATGGCCACTGGCGGAGGGGCGGAGGAGCGGCTGCTCATCCAGAGCACCATGAGAGGAGCCCGCGGAGATGACAAGCAGGTCGTGCGAAAACGCAAGGTCACTGTGGACCTCCCTGCACACCATTGATGGATGGCCACCTAGCTGGGATACAGGGTGTCTCATCCATCTCCCACATTGACACTGACCACCTGAGATCAGTGCCTGTGTGAGGGCTTGCAGGTCCGAGCACAACCCCAGGAACCCCTGATCCTGTCCCTGGAGCTGCCTCTCCAGGACAGTCGCCACTATCTCAATGGAGGAGGCACTGCGCTCACCCATGATGGTCAACGCAGTGCTTGCACTGTGCATGGACTTCTCCATCACGGAGACAATGGCACGCAGACCCTCATGGATCTCCGCCAGATCGTCCCGCACATCTCGCTGGACATCCAGCATCTGCAGCCTAATCGACGACTCCAGAGGCTCATCATCATTTTCCTTCGACTAAGCATCGTCCTGGTCTCCAGCAGTCCTCCCACTGCGAGTGCCCCGTGCACAGTCTGTTTCAACTCTGTGCGCTGAGCTCTTACCTTCATCTGGCACCTCCCCTGCCTCTCCACATCCGGTTGCATGAGGAGCGTGCCGGCTCTCCAGCTCCAGGGCATCTTGCTCAAACCGGGATAGTAGCAGCAGGGTGGGCGGGTCTACGCCTGTACAGGCCCTCTCAGCTTGGTTATGGCTTGTCTTCTCCTGAAATAACAGAGGAGCATTGATTAGTCCAATCTCTACCTTCAGTGCCATTACAGCCTGGCCAACCCCGGCTGAGGAACATCTCACAGGGCACACCCGAGTGGTGGCCCTCGAGCCGCAAGGCACTCAGTCCAAGCAGCCAGGGCTCATCCCCTTGGCCAGCTCTGGCATGATTGACAGTTGGCACTCAGACTGTAGCACCCCTGAGGTCCACGGGAGGATGGCCATACCTTAACACTTCTGCACACTGACCTATGTCAACATGGTAGTCATCTTTCCTGAGTGCAGCAGGTCATTGAAGCGCTTCCGGTACTGCACCCATGTGTGCCACACAACACCATGGCTACTTACCCGGGCTATCACCTCCTCCCATGCTCTCTTGGTGAGGTGTGGTGGCCTCCTCCTCCCATCTCTGGGGACAAGGGTGTCCCTCGTGGCAGCCACCTCCTCCAGCAGAACAGTGAGGCACTCATCAGAAAAGTCAATGGCCGAGTGTCCACCTGACCTGCTGTCGCACCTGGCGTTTACTGCTGCACTCATCTGCATCATCAGAACAGCAGCCAGACTTCCTTCCCTGGCAGCCTTTCTGGGCCAGCCTGAGCCTTCTTTATACCGGCTACCGGGTCGCCATTGGATCTAGCAACAATCAGACCCTCACCCCCGCTTGGCCCTTCCTGGCCAGTGATGAGCTGTGTTTCATGCTGGGTGAGCCTTAATTGGCCTGTCAGTGTGAAATCGCGGTCGGGGCCTGATCGCAGGAAGAGAGCGGCGGTCAGTTATGTGGCCACCCCCAGGCCCACCTGCCCAACGAGGGCAAAATTCAGCTCTTGTGTACTGGACATGTTTCTTGCTTGAAACAGATAACTTTTTACAGAGCTCTTGTAGAAGCTATATACTTGAACCAGGTCCATGACTAGAAAGCTCCACCCCTAAGATTAGCTGCGCTTAGGGCTCATTTGTCAGTACAATCACGTGACCCCTAAAGGCATTAGAAAAGTTTTTACCTACAATCACTAAATTTTCTCCTCCTTTAGTTTTTTTTACATTTCTTATTTACAAAGAATATCCTAAGCCACAACATATACATATATACACAGGTCATGCAATTAAAGTCTCTGAGGTGGTTTTCTAACTCGGTTAGAGTGACGTAGCTCTACGACTTGAGATTCTCCCACTGGATCGACGTGATCAGGATCTGCATCAGGGACATCCTTAGACAATGGCAGTTCAGGGTTAGGTAATTCGACAGAGCCATCAGTTTTGTTTATTCTAGGTCGATCTGTCACCTCAGGGATTAAAGGTTCAACTCCTTAGATGATCCATATGTTTTCGAACAATCCGGTCGTCCACTTCCACTTGGTATGACAAAGTTTCAGAGACAATTGTACCAGGAACCCAACTAGGGCCATTTCCAAATTTTTGCATGTAAAATGTATCTCCCACAGTAAATCTTTGAATCTTGCCATGAATATCATGATTCAATTTCTGATTACTCTGATTCTTTTCTACCTTCCCCTCTACATTTGGAAACACCAGACTTAACCTTGTACGAAGGCAGCGTTCCATCAGTAATTCAGATGGTTTTGAATCCATAGTTGCATGAGGAGTCATGCGTTAGTTGAGAAGAAATCATGAAATTCGAGTTTCTGATGTACCTTCGGATAACTTCTTCATTCCTGATTTGAAAATTTGCACTGCTCTTTCTGCTAACCTAGTTGATGAGGGGTGATATGGTGCTTTTTAATATGTTTGATTCCATTTAAACTCATGGATCTCTGACATTTCGTACTAGTGAAGGCAGTACCATTATCCGAAACAATGACTTCTGGTGGGCCACGTTTACTAAAACATTGGTGCAGCTTTTCAATAGTTGTACCTGATGTCAGTGAACTAACTTCATACGCATCCATTCACTTATAATACACATTGATGATCAATAAAAACATGGTACATAAAAATGGACCTCCATGGCCTATATGTATTCTAACCCAGGGTCGGCCAGGCTACTCCCACGGATGCAGTGGAGCTGAAAGGGGCAACTTCTGTTGTTGCTGACACTGGAGACAGTGCTTGACCATTCTTTCTGTCACTGTCTATACCTGGCCACCAGACATAGCTTTGCGCAAGCATCTTCATCTTCGATATGCCTGGATGCGCACTGTGAAGCTCTTTCAAGAATGGTTCTGTTCCTTGCGAAGGGACTATGACTCTTAATCCCCACAACAAGATTCCATCTTGACAATTTAATTCAGTTTTATGGGTGTAGAATTGTCTTATCTCTTCAGAGACTGGTACATTCAACCATCCCTGCAATATCTGGTCTTGAACTTTTGATAAAATTGGATCCCGGTTTGTCCAGTTCTTTATTTGCTTCGCACAGACCAGTGAGGAGCCCAGGAAATTCAGCACAAGTACAACTTCTTGTGGCACTGGAGCATGTACAATGCTGTCTGATAACGGAAGACAACTGAGTGCATCTGCATTTGCAATATGTGCACCCGGACGGTGCATAAAGGTGTATTCATATGCCTATAAAATCAAAGCCCAACATTGAATTCTGGCTGAGGCTGTCGGCGGAATGACTTTATCTCCACTAAATAAACCCATCAATGGCTTATGATCCAACACTATGGTGAAATGTCGGCTATGCAGATACTGATGATACTGATTTCTTCAGTCCAAATATTACTGATAAACCTTCTTTTTCAAGTTAAGAGTAACCTTTCTCAGCTGCAGAGAGGGTTCTGGAGGCATATCCTATTGGCCTTTCGGAACCATCTCCCATCCTATGTGACAACACAGCTCCCACCCTGTAAGGAGATGCTTCACAAGTTAATATTAATTCTTTTGATGGGTCATAATGTACGAGTAGACATGATGAGTGTAATAGCTTCCTGACTTTTACGAGGGCTTCTTCTTGTTGCACCTTCCATGACCAACGATGGTTCTTTTCAATAGTAAGTGTAAAGGTGCTAACACTGTTGACAAGTTTGGCTAGAAGCGATCATAACAATTTATCATGTCCTAAAAAGACTTGAGTTCAGTGACACTGGTAGGAGAGGGCGCCTTCTTGATCGCCCTGACTTTCTCTTCTACTGGATGCAACCCCTGGGCATCCACTCGATGACCTAAGTAAGTGACTTCTGTCGCTTAGAAAGTACATTTCTCTTTCCTTCAATCGTACACCATCTTCCAAAGCCTTCTTAAAACCTCTTCTAGATTGGCCAAATATTTGGCTTCCATTGACCCTGTGATCAGGGCGTCATCCAGGTACACCACTACTCGGGGAAGTCCTTGCAATAGGCTTTCCATGGTCCTTTGGAAGATTGCACGGGCAGCTGATACACCAAAGAGTAGGCGTGTATATTGGTACAAGCCCTTGTGCATGTTGATGGTTACATACCCTCTAGATGTGCTGTCTAGCTCTAGCTGTTGGTATGCATGGCTGATGTCCAGTTTGGTGTAGGATTTTCCTCCAGAAAGCTTAACATACAAATCTTCAATCCTCAGGATAGGATATTTATCTAATTTAGCAGCCTTGTTCAGTTAATTTGTAGTCTCCGCAAATGCGAATAGTTTGACCTGGTTTCATCACAGGGACTATGGGTGCTGCCCATTCCGAAAATTGGACTGGCTGGATTATGTCTGACTTCTCTAAGTGGCACAATTCTGCATCCACCTCTTTTTGGGCATAAGGCACAGGTCTGGCCTTAAAGAACCGGGTGTTGCCTCTGAATGTACATATATTTTTGCTTGTAGGCCTTTTATCTTTCCCAGTTCATCACGAAATACACTGTCATATTTCCTTAGCAGCTCAGGAATTCCTCCTGTTCCCACTTGAAATATTTCTGACCAGCTGAGCTTAATTTTTGTAACCAATCATGGCACAGAAGATTAGGTCCTTCACCTGTTACAATGATCACTGGAAACTAGGCTGTCTGTTGCCTGTAGGACACAAGCACTGTGGCGATGCCTTTCACTTGTATTGACTCTCCAGTGTGTGTCTTCAGCTGAGCCTTAGTTTGCTCCAGATTCAGTGCCTGGGTACCTTTTAGGTATTTAAATGTGTGTTCTCCCACCACTCGAGGCTCCCACAGGTCGAGGCTCCTGTATCTACCTCCATGACTGAAGGCTTCCTATTTACTTAAAGGGTGACATTTATTGGTTCAGTTTTCACAGCTTTGATGTTGTATAGGGAATAGATAGCAGTATTAGCAGCTTCTAGTTCAATTATATTGTGCACTTCAATCATCTTAGCCTGCTGTCTGATTGGCTGTCTCAATTTCGTCCTGCATTGCTTTATTACACGCCCTTTTTTGTGGCAGTAGTGGCACTCCGCCTCTTTAAATCTGCAGGTTTCTGATGTATGGTTACCCTCACATCGATATCAGATTAATTTCTGAATCGCTGCTGAGATGCTTCCACTGTGTCCTTTTTTTTTCTTGAGCAGCAGAGACTGTCTCCCGCTTCACGGCTTTCTCTCTCTTTGGTTTTCGTGCCACGCCCAGTGACAGGTTCTCACCCCAACTGAAGAGCGGCGCCATGTTGTACACTCTGCAAAGCCTGCAAGTCCCTTCCAGCACTCTCCATTGCTAGCGTTGTCTCCATGGCACACTTCAAATCAGTATTAACTTCTGCATATAAACAGCACTGTATAGAGTCATCGTGTACACCACAAACCAACTGGTCCTGCAACATGTCATTGAGTGTGTCTCCGAAGTTGCAGTGTTCAGTCAACTGTTTCATGATATAAGTTGCAATGGACTCTCCAGGGCCCTTACTCTGGAGTTGAACTTAAATCTCTGCATAATTACTGATGGCTTCAGCTGAAAATGTGTCTTCGTGAGGTCTAGCAGCTCGTTAAAAGATTTAGAATTGGGCGCATTCAGGGCCGTCAGACTATGGGTGAGGATATATGTCTTGCCATTACAGACACTTAAAGGAATTGCTTTCTGCTTCTCCTCTGCTGTTATTTCATTCACCATGAAATGAAAAACTAGGCGCTCTATATACTGTCTCCAGTCTTCCATGGACAAGTCATAAGGGTCCATTCGGCCGAAAAGTGGCATGACTGGTGAGTAAACTTTTCTTTCTTTCCTTAAGAATTGATGTACGCACATTCACAAGGGAGAGGTGCAGCGTCGGAGCTATTTATCCTCGTTGCCAATTGTAATAAACTTGGTGCACCGGACAGGTTTCTTACTTGAAACAGATAACTTTATTACTGAGCTCTTGTAGAAGCTACATGCTTGAACCAGGTCCATGACTAGAAAGCTCTGCCCTTAAGATTACCCAAGCTTAGGGTTCATTCATCAGTACAATCAAGTGACCCCTAAAGGTGGTAGGAAAGGGTTTACCTACAATCACTACACATACCTTTGGTCCCTTCATCCAAGTCATTTATATAAATTGTAAAAAGCTGAGGCCCCAGCACTGATCCCTGTGACACACCACTTGTTACATCTTGCTAACTAGAAAATGACCCATTTATGTCGACTCTCTGTTGCCTGTTAGCTAGCCAATTTTCTATCCATGCCAACATGTTCCTGCTACACCACAAGCTTTTATTTTCCATGATAACCTTTGGCTAGGCAACTTATCAAATGCCTTCTGGAAATCTATGTACAGGACATCCACCAGTTCCCTTTTATCCACAGCACATGTTACTTCTTCAAGGAACTCCAATAAATTGGTTAAACATGATTTCCTTTCCACAAAACCATGAAGACTCTGCCTGATTGCCATGAATTTTTCTATATGCCCTGCTATAAGGTCTTTAATAATAGCTTCAAACATTTTCCCTAAGACAGATGTTAAGCTAACTGGCTTGTAGTTTCCTGCTTTCTGTCTCTCTCCCTTTTTGAACAAAAGGAGTTGCATTCACTATTTCCCAATCTAATGGAACCTTCCCTGAATCTAGTGAATTTGGAAAATTAAAACCAACACATCAACTATCTTACTAGCCACTTCTTTTAAGACCCAGGGGATTCTCCACCAATTTGCTAACTACCACTTCCCTGGCAATTGTAATTTTCATGAGTTCCTCACTTGCTTCCACTTCCTGTTTTACAGCTATTTCTGGGATGTTACTTGTGACCTCTCTCGTGAAGACTGATGCAAAATACCTGTTCAATTCATCTGCCATCTCCTTATTTTACCTTATTAATTCCCCAGATTCACTCTCTATAGGATCAATGCTCAATTTGTTAATTCTTTCCTTTTTTAATATCGATAGAAGCTCTTACTATCTGCTTTTATATTCCTAGTCAGCTTTCTCTAGTACTCTGATTTTTCCCTCCTTATCAATCTTTTAATCATTCTTTGCTGTTTTTTATATTCTGCCCAATCTTCTGACCTGCCACCCATCTTTGCATTCTTATATGCTTTTTCAGTAAGTTTGACACTATCTTTAACTTTTTTCGTTAACAACAGATGGTGGGTCCTCCCTTAGAATTTTTCTTTTTTTCTTGTTGGAATGTATCTATTCTGTGTATTCTGAAATATCTCCTTAAGTGTCTGCTACTGCATCTCTATTGACCTATCCCTTAACCTAATTTGCCAGTTCACTTCAGCTAGCTCTGCTTTCATGCCCTCATAATTGCCCTTATTTAAGTTTAAAATACTAGTCTTGGACCCACTCTTCTCTCCCTCAAACTGAATGCAAAATTCAGTCATATTCTGATTGCTGCTACCTAGGGGCACCTTCACTATGAAGTCATCAATTAATCCTATCTCGTTGCACAATGCTAGGTCCAGTATAGCCTGCTCTCTAGTTGGCTTCAGAATGGGCTGTTCTAAGAAACTACCCCAAAAGCATTTGATGAACTCTTGATCTAGGCTACCTATGCTGATCTAATTTTTCCAGTCTTATGTAGATTAAAATCCCCCATGATTATCGCCGTACCTTTCTGACAAGCTCCCATTACCTCTTCCTTTATACTGTGTAGTTACTTTTAGGGGGCCTGAACACCACTCCCACAAGTGACTTCTTGCCTTTATTATTTCTCATCTCTTCCCAAACTGCTTCTACATCCTCGTTTCCTGAACTTAGGTCGTCCGTCTCTAATGTGCTAATACCATCATTAATTAATAGAGACACCCCTCCACCTTTCCCTAACTTGCTCTCCTTCCTAAATGTCACATACCCTTCAATATTCAAGTGCAAATCTATTTCATCCTGCAGCCATGTCTTTGTAATGGCCATCAGATTGTATTTATTTATTTCCATTTGAGTTCTCAGTTCATCTGTTGTGTTTTGAATGCTATGTGCATTCAGATACTGAGCCTTTAGTTTAGTCCTTTTTATTATTTTTGTAACCTCTAGCCTTATCTGCTGATTTACTTTTAAATTTGTACTCTCTATCCCATTCTGTCATGTTCTGTTTATCATTTCCCATATTAATACCTTTGTCTCTTGCCTTGTCCCCACTCTTTGATTTACCACATCTTCCCAAATTTGATCCATTGCTCACACAATTTAGTTTACATTTTTAAAAATTCATTCATAGGATGTGGCTTCGCTGGCTGAGCCAGCATTTATTGCCCATCCCTAGTTGCCCTTGAGAAGGTGGTAGTGAGCTGCCTTCTTGAACCGCTGCAGTCCATGTGGTGTAGGTACACCCACAGTGCTGTAAGGAAGGGAATTCCAGGATTTTGACCCAGCCACAGTGAAGAAACGGCGATATATTTCAATGTCAGGGTCCTCTCTACATCCCTAATTATGCAGCTCACTAGAAGATCATCCCTAGCACAGTTCAGGTGTAGACCGTCCCAATGGTACAGACCCCAGTACTGCTGCCAGTGTCCCACGAACTGGAACCGGAACCCATTTCTCCCACACAAGTTTTTGAGCCACACATTCATTTCTCTAGTCTTATTTCCCTATGCCAATTTACACGTGGCTCAGGTAACAATCAGGGATTATTACTTTTGAGATTCTGCTTCTTAATTTGGTGCCTAGCACTTCATATTGACTATGCAGAACCTCCTTCCTTGTCCTGCCTATGTCATTAGCACCTACATGGATCACAACAACTGGATCCTCCCCCTCCCACAGTAAGTTCCTCTCCAGCCCTGAGCAAATGTCCCAAACCCTGGCACCAGGAAGCCAACACAGCCGTCTGGACTCTCGCTCTTTTCTGCAGAGAACAGTGTCACTCCCCCTCACTATACTGTCCCCTACTCCGCTACATTCACTTTTGTTCCCCCCACTTGACTGGTTTCCTGTACCACGGTGCCATGGTTAGCTTATCCACCCTGCAGCCCCACTCTCATCCAAACAAGCTGAAAGAACCTCAACCCTGTTGGACAATTGCAGAGGCTGAGACTCCTGCAATCCTGTCCTCTGGGTCCCCTTATCTACAGCAGCTGCAGTCACAACCTCCTGTTCCTGACCACTTTCCAAATTAGAAGACCCTATCCTAAGGGATGTGACCACCTCCTGGTAAAAAGCATCCAGGTAACTTTCCCCCTCCTTGATGTGTTGCAGTTGCTGCAGCTTGGCCTCCAGCTCAATGACTCTGAGCTGAAGCTCCTCGAGTTGCAAACGCTTACTGCAGACTTGTTTTCCCTGGATCACAATGGCATCCAGGAGCTTCCACATGCTGCAGCTGAGACACATCGCCTATCCTGCCATCCTGAATGTGTTTTAATTATCTACTTAATTATTTTATTCAATTACTTACTTTTCTTTTATGTATTTTATTAACCTTACCACAAGTTTGTGTACTATTTTTTCCTTAGGATTAGAATAGACCTTAACTATTTACCAGATGCTCACCAAACAGCTAGCTTCTTCCCCTGCAGTAGAGTAAGAACCAATTCCTACAGAATAAAAAAGTCAGAAAAGACAAAGGAGCACCTGCTTTCCCAACTCCCTCAATTCACCAAACCTACAGCATTCCATTCAGGTCACACTCCAGTGCTAGGTTGCACTGAGATGTCTATGACTATATGTTCTGAAACTAAAGAGACTAGCTGAGCCCCAGGTATAGAAAAAACAGTTCAAGGTAGTTTCCTTAATTAACTAACTCTGCTGCTCTTGTACTTCTGGGTGGTGGAGGCCATGGATTTGGAAGGTGCTGTTGAAGGGGAGGCGATGATGTAGTGGTATTGTCGCTGGACTAGTAATCCAGAGACCCAGGTAACGCTCAGGGGACTCAGTTTTGAATCCTGCCATGGCAGATGGTTGAATTTGAATTCAATAAAAATCTGGAATTAAAAGTCTAATGATAACCATGAAATCATTGTCGATTGTTTTAAAACCCATCTGGCTCACTAATGCTCTTTAGGGAAGGAAACCTATCATCTTTACCTGGTCTGGCCTATATGTGACTCCAAACCCACAGCAATGTGGTTGACTCTTAAATGCCCTCTTAAGTGGCCTAGCAAGCCACTCAGTGATAACAAGCTCACAAAAAAGGAATGAAACCAGACAGACCAGCCGGCATCGACTGAGGCACCGGAAACGACAATGGCAATCGCAGCCCTGTCAACCCTGCAAAGTCCTCCTTACTAACATCTGGGGGTGAGTGCCAAGATTGGGAGGGCTGTCTCACAGACTAGTCAAGCAACAGCCTGACATAGTCATCCTCACGGAATCATACCTTGTGATACCTAATGATCATGTCCCAGACCCAGCAGGGGTGGTGGCACAGTGGTATACAGTCGGGAGGGAGTTACCCTGGGAGTTCTCAACAGCGACTCCGGACCCCATGAAGTCTCATGGTATCGGGTCAAACATGGAAAAGGAAACCTCCTGCTGATGAATCAGTGCTCCTCTGTGTTGAACACCACTTGGAGGAAACACTGAGGGTGATAAGGGCACAGAAATACGCTGGATGGGGGACTTCAATGTCCATCACCAAGAGTGGCTCGGTAGCACCACCACTGACTGAGCTGGCCGAGTCCTAAAGGACATAGCTGCTAGGCTGGGTCTGTGGCAGGTGGTGAGGGAACCAACAAGAGGGAAAAACATACCTGACCTCATCCTCACCAACTTGCCTGCCACAGATGCATCTGTCCATGACAGTATCGGTAGGAGTGACCACTGCACAGTCGTTTTAGAGATGAAGTCCCACCTTCACATTGAGGATACCCTCCATTGTGTTGTGTGGCACTGCCACCGTGCTAAATGGGATAGATTTCGAACAGATGTAGCAACTCAAGACTGGGCATCCATGAGGCGCTGTGGGCTATCAGCAGCAGCAGAATTGTGCTCAACTACAATCTGTAACCTCATGGCCCGACATATCCTTCACTCTACAATTACCATCAAGGCAGGGGATCAACACTGGTTCAATGAAGAGTGCAGAAGGGCATGCCAGGAGCAGCACCAGGCATACCTAAAAATGAGGTGTCAACCTGGTGAAGCTATAACACAGGGCTACTTGCATATCAAACAGCATAAGCAGCAAGTGATAGACAGGGCTAAGCGATCTCAACCAACGGATCAAATCTAAGCTCTGCAGTCTTGCCACATCCAGTCATGAATGGTGGCGGAGAATTAAACAGCTCACTGGAGAAGAAGGCTCCACAATACCCCCATCGTCAATGATGGAGGACCCCAGCACATCAGTTCAAAAGATAAGGCTGAAGCATTCGCAACAATCTTCAGCCAGAAGTGCCGAGTGGATGATCCATCTCGGCTTCCTCCAGAGGTCCCCAGCATCACAGATGCCAATCTTCAGCCAATTTGATTCACTCCACGTGATATCAAGAAACGGCTGAAGTCACTGGATACTGCAAAGGCTATGGGCCCTGACATTATTCCAGCAATAGTACTGAAGACTAGTGCTCCAGAGCTTGCCGCGCCCCTAGCCAAGCTACAACACCGGCATCTATCCGGCCATGTGGAAAGTTGCCCAGGTATGTCCTGTGCACAGAAAGCAGGACAAATCCAACCCAGCCAATTACCATCCCATCAGTCTACTCTCCATCATCAGTAAAGTAATGGAAGGCGTCATCAACAGTGCTATCAAGCACTGGCTTAGCAATAACCTGCTCATTGATATAAAAGCAAAATACTGCGGATGCTGGAAATCTAGAACAAAAACAAAAATACCTGGAAAAACTCAGCAGATCTGACAACATCTGCGGAGAGGGATACAGTTGATGTTTCGAGTCTGTATGACCCTTCATCAGAACTAAGACATACAGAAATGAGAGGAAATATAAGCTGGTAGAAGAGGGTGGGACAGGAGAGCTCGATAGGGGGCCAGTGATAGGTGGAGGCCAAGAAGAGATTGCCAAAGATGTCATAGACAAAAGGACAAAGGGATGTTGACGGTGGTGATATTATCTAAAAGATGTGCTAATGGGGACATTAAGGGAAGCAAGCTAGTGGCAGATAGCCCTAGTGCGGGTGGAGTGGGGGGAATGGATCGAAATGGGCTAAAAGGTGGAGATGAAACAATAGATCGAAGTAAATTTAAAAATAGGAGGGAAGAGAAAAAAATGGTTGTATAAAGAAATAAATAAATAGATTATAAATTATTGGAAAAAGGGGGATCGGAAAGGGGGTGGGGATGGAGGAGAGAGTTCATGATCTGAAATTGTTGAACTCAATATTAAGTCTGGAAGGCTGCAAAGTGCCTAGTCGGAAGATGAGGTGCTGTTCCTCCAGTTTCCGTTGAGCTTCATTGGAACAATGCAGCAGGCCAAGGACGGATATGTGGGCATGAGAGCAGGGTGGTGTGTTGAAATGGCAAGCGACAGGGAGGTCAGGGTCATGCTTGCGGACAGACCGAAGGTGTTCCGCAAAGCGGTCACCCAGTCTGCATTTGGTCTCTCCAATGTAGAGGAGACCGCATTAGGAGCAGCGAATGCAGTAGACTAAATTGAGGGAAGTGGAAGTGAAATGCTGCTTCACTTGAAAGGAGTGTTTGGGCCTTTGGACGGTGAGGAGGGGGGAAGTAAAGGGGCAGGTGTTGCACCTTCTGCGGTTGCATGGGAAGGTGCCGTGGGAGGGGGTTGAGGTGTAGGAGGTGATGGAGGAGTGGACCAGGGTGTCCTGGAGAGAACGATCCCTGCGGAAAGCCGCTGGGGGGGTGAAGGGAAGATGTGTTTGGTAGTGGCATCATGCTGGAGTTAGCAGAAATGGCGGAGGATGATCCTTTGAACGCGGAGGCTGGTGGAGTGATAAGTGAGGACAAGGGGGACCCTATCATGGTTCTGGGAGGGAGAGGAAGGTGTGAGGGCGGATGTGCGGGAGATGAGCCGGACACGGTTGAGGGCCCTGTCAACCACCGTGGGTGGAAAACCTCGGTTAAGGAAGAAGGAAGACTTGTCAGAGGAACTGTTTTTGAAAGTGGCATCATCAGAACAGATGCGACGGAGGTGAAGGAACTGAGAGAATGGGATGGAGTCCTTACAGGAAGTGGGGTGTGAGGAGCTGTAGTCGAGGTAGCTGTGGGAGTCGGTAGGCTTGTAATGAATATTGGTGGACTGTCTATCACCAGAAATTGAGACTGAGAGGTCAAGGAAGGGAAGACCTGCTCACTGATGCTCAGTTTGGGTTCGGCCAGGGTCACTCAGCTCTTAACTTCTTTACAGCCTTGGTTCAAACATGGGCATAAGAGCTGAACTCCCGAGGTGAGGTGAGAGTGACTGTCCTTGTCATCAAGGCTGCATTTGACTGAGTGTGGCATCAAGGAGCCCTAGCAAAACTGGAATCAATGGGAATCATGGGGAAAACTCTCCGTTAGTTGGATTCATACCTAGCACAAAGGAAGATGGTTGTGGTTGTTGCAGGTCAGTCATCTCAGCTCCAGGACATGACTGCAGGAGTTCTTCAGGGTAGTGTCCTCGGCCCAACCATCTTCAGCTGCTTCATCAATGACCTTCCTTCCATCATAAGATCAGAAGTGGGGATGTTCGCTGATGATTGCACAATGTTCAGCACCATTCGCAACTCCTCAGATACTGAAACAGTTCATGTCCAAATGCAGCAAGACCTGGACAATATCCAGGGTTGGGCTGACAAGTGGCAAGTAACATTTGCGCCACACAAGTGTCAGGCAATGACTATGTCTAACAAAACAGAATCCAACTGTTGCCCTTTGATGTTCAATGGCATTACCATCACCGAATCCCCCACTATCAACATCCTGGGCATTGCCATTGACCAGAAACTGAACTGGACTAGCCATATAAATACTGTGGCTATAAGAGCAGGTCAGAGGCTAGGAATCATGTGATGAGTAACTCACCTCCTGACTCCACAAAGCCTGTCCACCACCTACAAGGCACAAGTCAGGAGTGTGATGGAATACTCTCCCCTTGCCTGGATGAGTGCAGCTCCCACAACATTCAAGAAGCTTGACACTATCCAGGACAAAGCAGCCCATCTGATTGGCACCACATACACAAACATTCACTCCTTCCACCACCAAAGCACAGTAGCAGCAGTGTGTACCATCTACAAGATGCACTGCAGGAATTCACCAAGGCTTCTTCAACAGCATCTTCCAAACCCACGACCACTAGCATCTGGAAGGACAAGGGCAGCAAGTAGATGGGAATACCGCCACCTGGAAGTTCGCCTCCAAGTCACTCACCATTCTGACTTGGAAATATATTGCTGTTCCTTCACTGTCGCTGGGACAAAATCCTCGAGCTCTGTGGGTGTACCTACACCACATGGACTGTAGCGGTTCAAGAAGGCAGCTCATCACCAGCTTTTCAAGGGCAACTAGAGATGGGCAATAATTGCTGGCCCAGCCAGCGGAGCCCACATCCCGTGAATGAATAAAAAAAATGGTAGCTTTGGTGAGTTGTTGCTGTGCGCCTTGTAAGATGGTACACCCTGCTGCCACTATGCATCGGTGGTGGAGGGAATAAATGTTGAAGGTGGTGGATCAGGTGCCAATCAAGTGGGCTGCTTTTTCCTGGATGGTGTTGAGCTTCTTGGGTGTTCTTGGAGCTGCACTTGTCCAGGCAAGTGGAGAATATTCACTCATGCTCCTGACTTGTAGATGGTGGACATGGTTTGGGGAGTCAGGAGGTAAGCTACTCACCACAGAATTTGCAGTATCTGACCTGCTGTTGTAGTCACAACATTATTTTGGCTGGTCCAGTTGAATTTTTTGTCAATGGCAACCCCCAGGATGTTAATGGTAGGGGTTCCTTGATGCTAATGCCTTTGAATATGTGATGATCCATGTCATGGGGAAAGCCTGTATTTTATTTTGTGTTATTGCTCTTTAAGAACAAAGTGGACTGGGAGTATTTTGAAAGAGGGTTAATTGGTTTTCTGATTATGACATCATAAAGTTCCAAGAAATGCCCATTTGACTGGGGTTGCCATGGGGATGAACAACTAAGAAGCTTAGGGTAAAGAGAAAGCTAATATCAGTGCCATTGGGTTTCAGTCTGTGGGAGGGATTTTCTGGCTTTGCCTGCAGCTGGGATTGTTTGGTCCCACTAAAATGGACTTTTGGCTGGGTTGCTGAATCTCCCACAACAGGTCCTGCCACAACAGGGCCGGAAAATCCTGGTCTGTTTTTCTGTTTGGCAGTTCAGAAAACTGGAAATTCATGCAAAGAGAAAACAAGCAAGACTCACTATGAATGGAATAGTTTCTGTTTAGTAGTCTATGAACAGATCCTGAAAGTAAAGCAAGTTTCTGAGAATCGATCAGAGACTGTGTTATTATATGTTACACAGTTGGAAAGGACAGAACACTGAAGACAGGAAAAGCAAGGGGTTGTGGGTTGGACAATACTCATTGCTGCTGTTGAAGTGGTGCCAGAGCCCACCAGACCATTTAAAGGGTTCAGGGAAAGGAGTCTTTGGGGGTTCTGTTCCATCAGGACTGTTGTGACCCAAGTGAGAGAGCGTTTATAGACGTGCCCATTGTTCATGTTAACCGTGTCCATGTCTTCAAATGGAATATAGCTGTTGGTGATTGTTACTCAAGCGCTGAAATGGTTGGATGGGAAATGAGAGATCCTACAAAATGACGGCCAAGTTGGAAAGACTGTGAGATTATACACGATGCCACATTTGTGTGGGGAGTAATGCAAGTGCTTGTAATTATGTGAGGCGTATCTTGTTCTATCGACTATTTAAAGTGATAGTTATCTTTTTATTTGAAATCTTCTTCCCTGCTAATTCACCTGTTAATGTTTTAGTTATGTTGATTTTAGTTGGTTTTTAAAGTAAAAGTTTTAGAAAGTGAAATCTTGTCCAGCGTTTTTTTTTCATTGGCGTTGTGAGGATTCCTTTCTTTTTGAAAAGTTATTGGTCTTCAAGGGGATCATAACAAATGTCTAATGGTGGTTAGATTCTCCATTGTTGGAGATTGGCCAACCCTATTTGGCCTCAGCTGGTGCTTAGGTCTTTTCACAAATTGTTTTTGCAAATGAATTCGTGGTAGAGCACTTCAAAGGGCATTAAGAAGCAGCCATTTTTTGTGGGATTGGAGTCACATAGCAGACCAGGTAGGGATAGCAGATTCCCTTCTCTGAAGGACAATAGTGACCCTGGTATGGTTTGGAGTGCCTTTCGCTAAGACAACTGAACCTGATATGCAGAGATGCTATGAGTGCCAAACAACACCAGACCATACGAAACAGAGCTACTTAGAGAATGAAAGCTGTCTCACAGGTGGTACAGCCATGTGAGGAAGGGTGAAGTAACTCCCCTATTCTCCCACTCCAGGTCTGACTCTAACAGGGTTTTTTGTGACTTTAGAGAAGATGTGCTTTGCCAATTCTGTAAGAGTCTCAATGTTGATGCTTTTAGGTTGTAAAGAATTAGTCAGGCAGCGTTTCATAGGTTAAACAAAGAGCAAGTTAAGTTTATTGAAACTATTTCCCAAACTAAAAAAATCTATATAAATCCCAACCACATACGTGATGATGCAGTGATTCTATGTTGCAGCCATTTTTTTCAGTTGTCTTCCTGGATGTAGTTGTAAGGAGCAAATTTCCATGTTTAATTCCCAAGATGTCTCAGTTCGCAATAGATTTCTCATCAGAGGATGGTTACTTTGCAAACTGGCCAGCACATCCAAGAGAGTGAGACAAAGAGGCACACAACTTCAGCAGCCTGTGTTAATTACAGCATTACCTGGAAAAACTCAGCAGGTCTGGCAGCATCGGTGGAGAAGAAAAGAGTCGACGTTTCGGGTCCACATGACCCTTCAACAGAACTGAAGTATAGTTAGGAGAGGGGTGAAATATAAGCTGGTTTAAGGTGGGGGGCGGGGGAGAGAAGTTGAAGGTGGGGTGGTTGTAGGGACAAGCAAGCAGTGATAGGAGCAGATAATCAAAAGATGTCACAGACAAAAGGATCAAAGAGGTGTTGAAGGTGGTGATATTATCTAAGAAAATGTGCTAATTAAGAATGGATGGCAGGATACTCAAGGTACAGCTCTAGTGGGGGTGGGGTGGAAAGATTGACAAGGTATTAGTTGTAGATTTAAAAATAATGGAAATAGGTGGGAAAAGAAAAATCTATATAAATTATTGAAAACAAAAAAAAAACAAAAGGGAGGGGGAGGAAATGGGGTGGGGATGGGGGGAGGGGGCGTTTAAGATCTAAAGTTGTTGAATTCAATATTCAGCCCGGAAGGCTGTAAAGTGCCTAGTCGGAAGATGAGGTGCTGTTCCTCCAGTTTGCATTGGGCTTCACTGGAACAATGCAGCAAGCCAAGGACAGACATGTGGGCAAGAGAGCAGGGTGGAGTGTTAAAATGGCAAGCGACAGGGAGGTTTGGGTCTTTCTTGCAGACAGACTGCAGGTGTTCTGCAAAGCGGTCGCCCAGTTTGCATTTGGTCTCTCCAATGTAGAGGAGACCGCATTGGGAGCAACGAATGCAGTGGACTAAGTTAGGGGAAATGCAAGTGAAATGCTGCTTCACTTGAAAGGAGTGTTTGGGCCCTTGGACGGTGAGGAGAGAGGAAGTGAAGGGGCAGGTGTTGCATTTTCTGCGTGGGCATGGGGAGGTGCCATAGTTGGGGGTTGAGGAGTAGGGGGTGATGGAGGAGTGGACCAGGGTGTCCCGGAGGGAACGATCCCTACGGAATGCCGCCGGGGGGGTGAAGGGAAGATGTGTTTGGTGGTGGCATCATGCTGGAGTTGGCGGAAATGGCGGAGGATGATCCTTTGAATGCGGAGGCTGGTGGGGTGATAAGTGAGGACAAGGGGGACCCTATCATGTTTCTGGGAGGGAGGAGAAGGCGTGAGGGTGGATGTGCGGGAGATGGGCCAGACACAGTTGAGGGCCCTGTCAACGACCGTCGGTGGAAAACCTTGGTTAAGGAAGAAGGAGGACATGTCAGAGGAACTGTTTTTGAAGGTAGCGTCATCAGAACAGATGCGATGGAGGCGAAGGAACTGAGAGAATGGGATGGAGTCCTTACAGGAAGCGGGGTGTGAGGAGCTGTAGTCGAGGTAGCTGTGGGAGTCGGTAGGCTTGTAATGGATATTGGTGGACAGTCTATCATCAGAAATTGAGACAGAGAGGTCAAGGAAGGGAAGAGAAGTGTCAGAGACGGACCATGTGAAAATGATGGAGGGGTAGAGATTGGAAGCAACATTAATAAATTTTTCCAGGTCCCGACGAGAGCATGAAGCAGCACCGAAGTAGTCATCGATGTACCGGAGAAAGAGTTGTGGGAGGGGGCCAGAATAGGATTGGAACAAGGAATATTCCACATACCCCATAAAGAGACAGGCATAGCTGGGGCCCATGCGGGTACCCATAGCCACACCTTTTATTTGGAGGAAGTGAGAGGTGTTGAAGGAGAAATTGTTCAGTGTGAGAACAAGTTCAGCCAGACGGAGGAGAGTAGTGGTGGATGGGGATTGTTTGGGCCTCTGTTCAAGGAAGAAGCTAAGGGCCCTCAGACCATCCTGGTGGGGGGGTGGAGGTGTAGAGGGATTGGACATCCATGGTGAAGAGGAAGCGGTTGGGGCCACGGAACTGGAAATTGTTGATGTGACGTAAGGTGTCAGAGGAATCACGGATGTAGGTGGGAAGGGACTGGACAAGGGCAGACTGATCGTGTCAGCCTGTTCCTGCCCCACGGAACGCTTTTCTCGTTATCTTCACTCCCTTCTCTCTCCCCTTGTCCAGTCCCTTCCCACCTACATCCGTGATTCCTCTGACACCTTACGTCACATCAACAATTTCCAGTTCCCTGGCCCCAACGCTTCCTCTTCACCATGGATGTCCAATCCCTCTACACCTCTATCCCCTACCAGGATGGTCTGAGGGCCCTTAGCTTCTTCCTTGAACAGAGGCCCGAACAATCCCCATCCACCACTACTCTCCTCCGTCTGGCTGAACTTGTTCTCACACTGAACAATTTCTCCTTTAACTCCTCTCACTTCCTCCAAATAAAAGGTGTGGCTATGGGTACCTGCATGGGCCCCAGCTATGCCTGTCTCTTTATGGGGTATGTGGAACATTCCTTGTTCCAGTCCTGCTCCGGCCCCCTCCCACAACTCTTTCTCCGGTACATCGATGATTACTTCGGTGCTGCTTCATGCTCTCGTCGGGACCTGGAAAAATTTATTAATTTTGCTTCCAACCTCCACCCCTCCATCATTTTCACATGGTCCGTCTCTGACACTTCTCTTCCCTTCCTTGACCTCTCTGTCTCAATTTCTGATGATAGACTGTCCACCAATATCCATTACAAGCCTACCGACTCCCACAGCTACCTCGACTACAGCTCCTCACACCCCGCTTCCTGTAAGGACTCCATCCCATTCTCTCAGTTCCTTCGCCTCCGTCGTATCTGTTCTGATGACGCTACCTTCAAAAACAGTTCCTCTGACATGTCCTCCTTCTTCCTTAACCGAGGTTTTCCACCTCGTTGACAGGGCCCTCAACCGTGTCCGGCCCATCTCCCACGCATTCACCCTCACGCCTTCTCCTCCCTCCCAGAAACATGATAGGGTCCCCCTTGTCCTCACTTATCACCCCACCAGCCTCCGCATTCAAAGGATCATCCTCCGCCATTTCCGCCAACTCCAGCATGATGCCACCACCAAACACATCTTCCCTTCACTCCCCCGGCGGCATTCCGTAGGGATCGTTCCCTCCGGGACATCCTGGTCCACTCCTCCATCACCCCCTACTCCTCAACCCCCAACTATGGCACCTCCCCATGCCCACGCAGAAGATGCAACACCTGCCCCTTCACTTCCTCTCTCCTCACCGTCCAAGGGCCCAAACACTCCTTTCAAGTGAAGCAGCATTTCACTTGCATTTCTCCTAACTTAGTCCACTGCATTCGTTGCTCCCAATGCGGTCTCCTCTACATTGGAGAGACCAAATGCAAACTGGGCGACCGCTTTGCAGAACACCTGCGGTCTGTCTGCAAGAAAGACCCAAACCTCCCTGTCGCTTGCCATTTTAACACTCCACCCTGCTCTCTTGCCCACATGTCTGTCCTTGGCTTGCTGCATTGTTCCAGTGAAGCCCAATGCAAACTGGAGGAACAGCACCTCATCTTCCGACTAGGCACTTTACAGCCTTCCGGGCTGAATATTGAATTCAACAACTTTAGATCTTAAACTCCCCCTCCCCCCATCCCCACCCCGTTCCCTCCCCCTCCCTTTTGTTTTTTTTTGTTTTCAATAATTTATATAGATTTTTCTTTTCCCACCTATTTCCATTATTTTTAAATCTACAACTAATACCTTGTCAATCTTTCCACCCCACCCCCACTAGAGCTGTACCTTGAGTATCCTGCCATCCATTCTTAATTAGCACATTTTCTTAGATAATATCACCACCTTCAACACCTCTTTGATCCTTTTGTCTGTGACATCTTTTGATTATCTGCTCCTATCACTGCTTGCTTGTCCCTACAACCACCTCACCCTCAACTTCTCTCCCCCCGCCCCCCACCTTAAACCAGCTTATATTTCACCCCTCTCCTAACTATACTTCAGTTCTGTTGAAGGGTCGTGTGGACCCGAAACGTCGACTCTTTTCTTCTCCACCGATGCTGCCAGACCTGCTGAGTTTTTCCAGGTAATTCTGTTTTTGTTTTGGATTTCCAGCATCTGCAGTAGTTTTTTGTTTTTAATTACAGCATTGTCTTTTTGTTCTCTCTTGCCTGCTTGGTAAGGTGTCCTTAAAGTATCTTGCTGGCTGCATATTCCAGAGAAATTCTATTAGTTCATGTCTGCTGCAATTATTGTTTTGGATCAGATAATTACAATTTGATGTCTTTGTTCTTTGTCTTATCTCAGAAACATTTGAGAAGTCTGAGGATGGTTTGAAGCCAACAGAGGATGGGGTATTTTACCTCCCCAGGGGATTGACTGTTTTTTCACTCCACTTGGTTGAATGTGAACAAAGAAGAAAGAACAAAGAAAAGTACAGCACAGGAACAGGCCCTTCGGTCCTCCAAGCCTGTGCCGATCATATTGCCTGTCAAACTAAAACATTTTGCACTTCTGGGGTCCGTATCCCTCTATTCCCACCCTATTCATGTATTTGTCAAGCTGCCTCTTAAACACCACTATCGTACCTGCTTCCACCACCTACTCTGGCAGCGAATTCCAGACACTCACTACCCTCTGCATAAAAAACTTGCCCCGCACATCTCCTCTAAAGTTTTCTCCTCTCACCTTAAATCTATGTCCCCTAGTAATTGACTCTTCCACCCTGGGAAAAAGCTTCTGACTATCTACTCTGTCCATGCCACTCATAATTTTGTAAACTTCTATCAAGTCGCCCCTCAATCTCCGTCGCTCTAGTGAGAACAATTTGAGTTTCTCCAACCTCTCCTCATAGCTAATAACCTCCAGACCAGGCAGCATCCTGGTAAACCTCCTCTGCACCCTCTCCAACACCTCCATATCCTTCTGGTAATGTGGCGACCAGAATTGCAAGCAATATTCCAAGTGTGGCCTAACCAAGGTTCTATACAGCTGCAGCATGACTTCCCAGCTTTTATACTCAATACCCCTGCCGATGAAGGCAAGCGTGCCATATGCCTTCCTGACTACCTTATCCACCTGCATTGCCACTTTCAGTGACTTGTGAACCTGTACATCCAGATCCCTCTGCCTGTCGATGCACTTAAGGGTTCTGCCATTTACTGTATAATTCCTACCTGTATTAGACCTTCCAAAATGTATTACCTCGCATTTGTCTGGATTAAACTCCATCTGCCATTTCTCTGCCCAAGTCTCCAACTGATCTATATCCCGTTGTATCCTTTGACAATCCTTTTCACTATCTGCAACTCCTCCAACCTTAGTGTCATCTGCAAACTTACTAATTAGCCCAGTTATATTTTCCTCCAGATCATTTACGTATACTACAAACAACAAAGGTCCCAGCACTGATCCCTGCGGAACACCACTAGTCACAGCTCTCCATTCAGAAAAGCACCCTTCCATTGCTACCTTCTGTCTTCATTGACCAAGCCAATTCTGTATCCATCTTGCCAGCTCACCTCTGATCTCATGCGACTTTACCTTCTGTACCAGTCTGCCATGAGGGACCTTGTCAAAGGCCTTACTGAAATCCACGTAGATAACCTCCACTGCCCTTCCATCGTCGATCATCTTTGTCACTTCCTCGATAAACTCGATCAAGTTAGTGAGACACGACCTCCCCTTCACAAAACCATGCTGCCTCTCACTAATGCGCCCATTTGCTTCCAAATGGTAGTAAATCCTGTCACGAAGAATCTTCTCCAATAATTTCCCTACCAGTGCCGTAAGGCTCACTGGCCTGTAATTTCCTGGATTATCCCTGCTACCCTCCTTAAACAATGGAACAACATTGGCCATTCTCCAGTCCTCTGGGACCTCACCCGTAGCCAGTGAGGATACAAAGATTTCTGTCAAGGCCCCAGCAATCTCCTCCCTTGCCTCCCTCAGTACTCTGGGGTAGATCCCATCTGGCCCTGGGGACTTATCCACCTTAATATTCTTCAAGACGCCTAACACCTCTTTTTTGATCTCAACATGATCCAGGCTATCTACACACTCTTAAATTGTGTGTATTGTAGCAGTCTGGGCAGTTTTGTCATTGTTTCTTAGAGGGTTTCAGTTTTTTTAAATCCTTGTAACACAGGACATAGCAAGTGTAAGGAAATTAAAATTAAACTTTTCCTAGCCACTCCATTAGAGTGTTTTCGTTATGGTCATGAACTGTTCAAAGGAAATGGTGAAATGTGTTATTGAACGATCTCTTCTGGAGTGAATCCAGACACATTCTGATTTCCACAAAAGATTACAACATAGCTTGATGCTACATTTTTTCTGACCCGCCACTCAGCTGAAGGCAACATGTCTTTATAAGGTCATTGCTGAGGCAGCAAAGGCTGTCCACTCATCAGATGGGATGGACAGGAGTCTGTGAGTTCTCACTCTCCCTGATTTAGTCATTTTATTTTGTTGGCTGTAATTTGACATTCCAGGGCAGCATGCTGCTTCAGTGGAAATATAAAAACAGCTACATGCAACAAAGGAAAGGAATTCTGAAACCAAACTTTTTAACATCTGCAGCAGCATTCATCCCTGACATAGTTAGTGATCTCACTGTAAAGCACACATTGGCCCAAAGAAATACTACCACACACACACGCACTTTGACACAGATAGACACACAAGCAGCATTCAGACACTGGCACCTGCACCCGCACGCACACACACAAATACACACACACACATGCCAGAATTTTTACCTCATTGGGTGGGCACATGCCCAACCCGAGTGAATGTAAAATGACGCGTGATGATGTCGGCCGAGCGTTCTGATGTCATCACTCACGTGATATTTTGGTCAGCGGGCACGTGTGAGAGTCGGCAGTGCGCCTGCTGACAATTAACAGGCCTATTAAGGCCATTAAATTGCCAATCAAATGTAATTTTTCGCTGCCCGGCCTGTAACCTCGCTGCTGGGAGGTTGAGGTTGTTGGATTGCTTGAGGTCAGGAGTTCTGGGCTGTTGACATCTGTGCCAATCGGGTGTCCGCACTAAGATCCCTGCCCACATGGTGCTCCTTGCGGAACCGGCGATTGCCAGGTGTGCTGAAGAGGGGTGAACTGACTCAGGTCGGAAATGGAGCAGGTCAAAGCCACCATGAGGCGCTGTGGGCCATGAGCAGCAGTAGAGTTGTACTCGACCACAATCTGTAACCTCTTGGCCTGGCATATCTCCCAGTCTACCATGATCACCAATCCAGGGGATCAGCCCTGGTTCACTAGTGGGATGGCACCTGTAAATAGATGCAGCAATGCAACCTGACAAATACAGAGAGACACAACCTTTCGGTTAGCGGGATGGCGAAAAGGCCAAGCGGCCTTTACACTTCTTAGGAAACCTCATCCACGGGCAAGATGAGGTTTCCAACAGCAATTAAAAATAAAGTAAAAATTTAAACTTTTTATTAATAACATGTCCCTGCTCATGAGTCACATGTTCTTTAACATTTTAAAAATCTTTATTTTTGATTTTTTTTAACTTCAGCACTCTGAGGCAGCTCTGTGCCTCAGGGAGATTTGCCTGCGGACACCCGTGCGCATGTGCGATGTTCCCCACTCACTCTCCTACCCCAACCCACACAGGCAGCGCTGAGCGCTGCAGCATGCATTTCACGCTGGGCAGACCTTAATATGCTCGCCAGTGTGAAATCCTGGTCCGGCCCCCATTGCAGGTAGTGGTCGGCTTCCCAATCATCCCCAACCTCCCGCCTGCCCCCGCCAAGCCCGCTCGACAAGGGCAAAATCCTGGCCATATATATATACACACACACACATACAACACACATACACATACACACACACACACAACACACACACACAACACACACACACACAACACACACACACAACATACACACACACAAGACACACACACAACATACACAACACACACACACAACACACACACAACACATACACACACACATACACACACACATAACACACACAGTACACACACAACACACACACATGCACACACACATACACACACACACACAACACATACATACACACACACAACACACACACACACACAACATACACACACATATATATACGCACACATGGCATTACTACCGTGCTAAATGAGATAGATTTCGAACCGATCTAGCAACTCAAGACGGGGCATCCATAAGGCGCTGTGGGCCATCAGCAGCAGCAGAATTGTACTCAACCACAATCTGTAACCTCATGGCCCGGCATAACCCCCACTCTACCATTACCACCAAGCCAGGGGATGAACCCTGGTTCAATGAAGGGTGCAGGAGGGCACGACAGGAGCAGTACAGGCATACCTAAAAATGAGGTATCAACCTGTTGAAGCTATAACACAGGACTACAAGCGTGCCAAACAGCATAAGCAGCAAGTGATAGATAAAGCTAAGTGATTCCACAACCAATGGATCAGATTTAAGCTCTGCAATCCTCCCACATTCAGTTGTGAATGGTGGTGGACAATTAAACAACTCACTGGAGGAGGAAGCTCCACAAATATCCCCATCCTCAATGATGGAAGAGCCCAGCACATCAGTGCCAAAGACAAGACTGAAGTGTTCGCAACAATCTTCAGCCAGAAGTGCTGAGTGGGTGATTCACCTCAGCCTTCTCTGGAGGTCCCCAGCATCACAGATGCCAGTCTTCAGCCAATTCGATTCACTCCAAGTGATATCAAGAAACGGCTGAAGGCACTGGAGACTGCAAAGGCTATGGGCCCTGACAACATCCTGGCAATAGTACTGAAGACTTATGCTCCAGAACTTGCTGCACCCTTAACCAAGCTGTTCCAGTACAGCTACAATACGGGCATCTACCCGACAGTGTGGAAAATTGCCCAGGTATATCCTGTACACAAAAAGTAGGACAAATCCAACCCAGCCAGTTACTGCCGCATCAGTCTTCGTGATCATCAGTAAAATGATGAAAGGCATCATCAACAGTGCTATCAAGTGGCACTTGCTTAGCAATAACCTGCTCACTGATGCTCAGCTTGGGTTCCAGCAGGGTCACTCAGCTCCTGACCTCATTACAGCCTTGGTTCAAACATGGGCAATAGAGCTGAGCTCCCAAGGTGAGGTGAGAGTGACTGCCCTTGACATCAAGGTTGCGTTTAACCAAGTGTGACACCAAGGAGCCCTAGCAAAACTGGAGCCAATGGGAACCAGAGGGAAAACTCTCTGCTGGTTGGTGTCATACCTAGCACTGAGGAAGATGGTTGTGGTTGTTGGAGGTCATCTCAGTTCCAGGACATCACCACAGGAGTTCCTCAGGGTAGTGTCCTCGGCCCAACCATCTTCAGCTGCTTCATCAACAACCTTCCTTCCATGATAAGGTCAGAAGTGGGGATGTTCACTGATGATATTTTTCCATATGGTCTCATTATGAGCCTTTGGCTAAGCTCCAAGAATGGTCAATGTACTTGGCCCTGTAGGCTATTTGAAACAGCTTTGATAGCTTTGTTTGATTGACATCTTTATTACCTTGTAATAACGTGAACTTTCTTTGAAGGATTTTTCCTGCGTGTTTACCTACACAAGATTAAGAGATGTGGAGTGGATTAAAGCTTTTGTCATTGATACTATGAATGGTTGTGACTGATTGACAGCTTTATTAGAAAGTAAGCGGGTCAATGTATTTCAAAGGGAATGTTTAATTACTTTTATTGGGGGGGTCCTGACTTGGGTATAGAGATCCCCCAATGGTTCATGACTTCTCTGAGGTGCCGTGAATCACATCTACAAACAGAACAGCCCTGGCTCCATCAAAATTGTGGGTGGTTGAAAAGTCCACCCCTGCAATGAAGCCTGTGGAGCTCGAAAGAGCAGGAGTGCTCCGTGTGGTCTTGCTAACTGCACCCTTATCCCACACCGGCAAAAATTGCCAGAAATGGGAATGGGACGAGAATTGTGAATTGGGTCTCACTTGCTGTTTTTAAAAGCCTTCCGACTTGTCCTGACTCCATGAAACTCCAGGCCCTGTGAGAGGGATTAGATTGCAAAACTCACTGCTACTAGGAGTAGTTGAGGCAAGCAACATTGATACATTTAAGGAGAAATTAGATAAATAGATGAGGAGGAAAGGAACAGAAGGCTATGCTGATGGGGTTAGAAGAAAAAATATGCAGCATAAACACTGGCGTAGACCAGCTGGGTTAAATGGTCAGTTTCTCTGCTGTATATTCCATGTAATATTTTGTCATGTCCAAACATATTATTGATCTCAATGCTGAACTGCCCAATTACAATGCTCCTGATTCACTTCAGTGATGATACTTTAAGATGTGTGCTCTCCCCTGTTAACAGATCTCAAGTTTGAGTAACGAACGGTCCGAGGATTTATTTCCTGTAGTTCCTTTGCAAAGGATTTAAATTGCATGGCAGAACAGGCAAAAAGACCAACATTTATCCAGCTGAGATATTAAAACATTTTTAGGCACTGGGAGAACTTAATCATTAAGATAGAATATTTTGGTTGTTTTCCTACTGGTCAGCATCATAACTGAGCTTGCCAGAGAGAACCTTTCACTGCTAGACATCCCCATGAGAAACCTAAAACCCGCTCACCTAAATTAAGTACTGCACAATGCTAGTGGACTATCCCCGGTGTATTTTTGGGACGGGCAGGACAAAAGACAATGAGATCCTGTCCTTTGCTCCCTAAGCTCTGGAGTTCCCTCCACAAACCTCTCCATCTCTCTACATCTCTCTCTTCCTTTAAGCTTTTGGTTATCTGACCTGGTATCCTTTCTGTGGCTTGGTGCAAAATGGTTACTGAAAACACCCTTGTTAAACATTTTGGGATGTTTTGCTAATATTAAAGGCGCTATAAAAATTCAAATAGTTATTGTTGCTAAGATCTAAAAGCCCAGTGCATAAAGGCCTCCAAACTGTGGTACTGAACTACACAGGTCACTAACATTTGATTCATGTCTATACCCAGGCCAATCTAGAAACTAGTAAAAGCCGACCAGCAGCTTCAACACAAAGGCTGATACACCCCCAAGCTGCCCTCAGAAATGGGCTAGTAAGCCACACAGCCCAAAGGCAATTAGGGATAGGCAACTAATACTGGCCTTGCTAGTGACACCTACATCCCATTAAAGATAAAAAAGATAATAACAGAAAATCGATCATGAATATGCTCTATAACATGAGAAAACAAAGATTTGGATTGAAAGTGCAGTGGGACTCAGGTCCACCTTGATGTAAGTTGCAAGTAAACCAAAAATTCCACTACTATCATTGCTGAAGTAAACGGGCACAGTTTGTACTGGTGTATTAAAATATTACAGAAGGGAAAATGTGAGCATTGGAGGTGTGATGTTTATTATGTAGTCAGCTTAGAGGTTTGTAGCTACTGGAAAAACTGATTTTAACCTTTGTGGTGTGTTTTCTAGCCTTATGGGCAGGATTTTGCCCTTGTTGGGTGGGCGGGGCCAGTCGGGAAGCTGACCACTGCCCACGATCTGGGCTGGACCGCGATTTTACGCTAGGCGGGCCAATTAAGGCCGGCCCAGCGTGAAACACGAGCTGGGGCGCTCAATGCTGCCTGTGTACTGCCAACAGTAAGGTTGGATATTTAAATATTTAAGTTAATTGATACTTTAATAGATTTAATAGGCCTTTTAATTGTTGGTGGGCGCACTGCCGATTGCCCCGCAAGCCCACCGACCGAACTATCGCGCGACTGTGCGTTGACACTGGGGATGCTCGCCCAACGTCAATGCACGTCATTTCACGCTCGAGTGGGTCGGGCATGTGCCTGCCCACTGAGGTGAAAATTCTGCCCAATGAATTTTAATAAATGGTTAACTGGCCCATCAGAATAGCAGACAGGAATGTCAGATCAATGCACAAAATCCTTGTTCATTATTATCCCCTATCTTAATCTTTGTCAAAAAGCTTTATATTTACATTGGGACTTAAAGTCAGTAAATGTGTTGCCATTGAAACTCAAAACCATACAAGCCCTAGGCATCAGGGAACAATCCCACTTTGAACTCAACGATGTAGAAAAGGTCGCTGATGAAGCAGATGGTGAAGGTGAGGATGTTTTCATGAGGAACTCTTGAAAAACACAAGCAATTGAATTCCCTGAGAAACATAGAAAATTTATGGAACATTCAACCCATTGTGTTTGTGCCAGCCAGAAGAGTTATCCAATTTAACCCTGCTTTCTGGTCTTGGTCCACAGCCCTGTAGGTTACCTTACTTCAAGTGCATATCCACCTACAGTAAAATTTCTGTTATCCAGCACTCTACCAACCAGAATTCTCTATTAACCAGAATTCTGGGATTGGGTCTGTTTTTTGATTGGACATGCCAAACTCACCGAAATAGTCATCGGTGGCCCGTTCTCGCTCCGGTTTCAGCCTCCCGCTTCTCTGCAGCACCATCTCCCCTTGGCACTGCTCACTCGATTTGCACGCTCCTGCACCTCTTGAGACCTCAACAACCCTGTGATCATCCTGGAGCTCTCTCATTGGATGAAAAAGTGGAAGTCAGTTTGCATCTCAGTTAGCCAGCATATTTGATTAAATGACACTTCCCATCTCTGGAGCATGCCGGGTAACAGAGAATATTAAAATTTTAATGTTCGTGTTTAATAGAGAAGGAATTGGGGGTGTGATGTATTCAACGTTTTGATGGTACTGTTAGTCTTAACTCACTGTATTAAGATTGTGATTGAGTATAGGCACAGAACTATACAATATGCATGTATTTTTGTATCAGATATAGGAAAAAAAATCAAAAAACGTGATGATGTTTTCTGCCTCTACCACTCGCAGTGAACTCCAGATCCCCATTACCCTCTGGGTGAAAAAGAATGACTCCTCAACTCCTCTCTAATCCTTCAAACAATTACTTTAAACCTATGGCCCCTGGTTATTGACTTCTCTGTGAATGGAAATAGCTCATACAAAAATTCGTAGGAACATACGGATTAGGAGCAGGAATAGGCCATTCAGCCCATCGAGCCTGCCCCACCATTTAATAAGATCATGGCTGATTTGATTGTGGCCTCAAGTCTACTTTCCTGCCTACCCCCATATCCTTCGACTCCCTTGTCAACCAAGAATCTATCTAACACTGTCTTAAAAATATTCAATGATGCAGCCTCTACTGCTCTCTGAGGAAAAGAATTCCACAGACTAACAACCCTATGAGAGAAAAAAAATTCTCATCTTCACCTTAAATGTGAGAGCCCTTATTTTTAAACTATGTCCCCTAGCTCTAGTCTCTCCCACAAGGGGAAAGATCCTCTCAGCGTCCACCCTGTCAAGTCCCCTCAGGATCTGATATGTTTTAATAAGATCACCTCTTAATCCTCTAAACTCTAGTGAATATAGGCCCAACCTATACTTTTGTGCAGTAACTTTTTATGTGTCACCTTATCAAATGCCGTTTGAAAATCCAAGTACATCACACCTACAGATTCACCTTTATCCAACCTTTCCTCATAAGATAACCCCTTTATCCCAGGAATGAGTCAAGTGAACCTTCTCTGAACTGCTTCTAATGATATATCTTTTCGCAAATAAGGAGAACAAAACTGTACACAGTACTCCAGGTGTGGTCTCACTAAGGCTCTTACAGCTGCAGTAAAATTTCCCTACTTTTACATTCCATTCCCCTTGCAAGAAATGACAACATTACATTTGCCTTCCTAATCACTTGCAGTGCATGCATACTAACTTTCTGTGAATCGTGTATCAGGAGACCCAGGTCCCTCTGTATCTCAGAGTTCTGCAATCTCTCTCTATTTTAATAATAGGCTGCTTTTCTATTCTTCCTGCCAAAGTGGACAAGTTCACATCTTCCCACGTTATACTCCGTCTACTAATATTTTGCCCACTCACTTAACCTATCTAAATCCCTTTGTAAACTCTTTATGTCCTCCTTACAACTTACTTTCCTACCTATCTTTGTGCCATCAGCAAATTTAGTAACCATACATTCAGTCGCTTCATCAAAGGTATTTATATAGATTATAATAGTTGAGGCTCTGGTACTGATCCTTGTGACACTACATTGGTTACATCTTGCCAACCTGAAAATGGCCCATTTATCCAAACTCTCTGCTTCCTGTTAGCCAACCAATCTATCCATGATAATATGTTACCTCCCATACCATGAATTCTTATTTTGTGCAGTAACTTTTTATGTGTCACCTTATCAAATGCCGTTTGAAAATCCAAGTACATCACACCTACAGATTCACCTTTATCCAAGTTACCTGTTACTTCCTCAAAGAATTCTAATAAATTAGTCAAACATGATTTTCTTTCACAAAATGATGTTGACTCTGCCTAACTGCATCAAAATTTTCTAAGTGCCCTGCTAACACCGGCTTAATAATAGTTTCTAGCATTTTCCCTATGACAGATTTAGGCTAGCTGGCCTGTAGTTATCTGCTTTCTGTTCCCTTCCTTTCTTGAATAGAAGAGTTACATTCACTACTTTCCAATCTGATGGGACCTTTCCAGAATCAAGGGAATTTTGGAAAATTAAAACCAATGCATCTACTATCTCCGCGGTCACTTCTTTGGGGACCCGAGGGTGAAGTCCATCTGGTCCTGGAGACTTGTCAGCTTTTAGTTCTAATAATTTTTTCAGTACCCTTTCCCTGGTGATTGTAATTGTTTTAAATTCCTCCATCCCTTTCACCTCTTGATTTATAATTATTTCTGGGATGTTATTTGTCTTCTACAGACACAAAATATCTGTTCAACACTTCTACCATTTCTTTATTTCCCATTAGTAATTCCCCAGACACACTCTCTAGAGGACCCACGCTTACTTTAGTTACTCTTTTCCTTTTTAAATACTTGTAGAAACTCTTTCTATCTGTTTTTATATTTCTAGCTAGCTTTCCCCCATACTCTAATTACTCCCTCATTACTTTTTTAGCCATTCTTTGCTAGTTTTTAAATAGGTGGGAAAAGCAAACACATCCAAACACCAAACACATCTTCCCTTCACCCACCCTGGCGGCATTCCGTAGGGATAGTTCCCTCCGGGACACCCTGGTCCACTCCTCCATCACCCCCTACTCCTCAACCCCCACCTATGGCACCTCCCCATGCCCACGCAGAAGATGCAACACCTGCCCCTTCACTTCCTCTCTCCTCACCGTCCAAGGGCCCAAACACTCCTTTCAAGTGAAGCAGCATTTCACTTGCATTTCCCCTAACTAAGTCTACTGCATTCGTTGCTCCCAATGCGGTCTCCTCTACAGTGGAGAGACTAAACGCAAACTGGGCGACCGCTTTGCAGAACACTTGCGGTCTGTCTGCAAGAAAGACCCAAACCTCCCTGTCGCTTGCCATTTTAACACTCCACCCTGCTCTCTTGCCCACATGTCTGTCCTTGGCTTGCTGCATTGTTCCAGTGAAGCCCAACGCAAACTGGAGGAACAGCACCTCATCTTCCGACTAGGCACTTTACAGCCTTCCGGGCTGAATATTGAATTCAACAACTTTAGATCTTAAACTCCCTCCCCCCATCCTCACCCCATTTCTTCCCCCTCCCTTTTGTTTTTTTCAATAATTTATATAGATTTTTTTTTCTTTTCCCACCTATTTCCATTATTTTTAAATCTACAACTGTAATACCTTGTCAATCTTTCCACCCCCACTAGAGCTGTACCTTGAGTGTCCTGCCATCCATTCTTAATTAGCACATTTTCTTAGATAATATCACCACCTTCAACACCCCTTTGTTTCTTTTGTCTGTGACATCTTTTGATTATCTGCTCCTATCACTGCTTGCTTGTCCCTCCAACCACACACCCCCCCACCCCACCCCCAACTCCCCCCACCTTAAACCAACTTAAATTTCACCCCTCTCCTAACTTCACTCAGTTCTGCTGAAGGGTCATGAGGACTCAAAGCGTCAATTCTTTTCTTCTCCACCGATGCTGCCAGACCTGCTGAGTTTTTCCAGGTAATTCTGTTTTTGTTCAGGTCTAGAATAGCCTGCCGTCTGGTTGGTTCTAAAATGCGCTGCTCTAAAAAATTATCCCGAAATCATTCTTACGAGCTCATCTTCCAGGCTACCTTTGCCAATCTGATTCCAATCTAAATGTAGAGTAAAATCTCCCATGATAATTGCAGTGCTTTTCTTAGAAGCCCCAATTACTTCTTCCTGTACGCTCATTCCTACAGTATCGTTACTGTTAGGAAGCCTAGAAACGACTCCCACAATCGATTTCTTCCCTTTGCTATTTCTTATCTGTACCAAAACTGATTTTACATCTTGATCTTAAGAACCAATATCATCTTTCACTACTGTACTAATGCCATTCTTAATTAACAGAGCAACCCCGTCACCCTTTCCTAGCTTTCTGTCCTTCTGAAATGTCAAGTGCCCTTGACTCTTCAGAGCCTGGCATTGGTCACCTTGCAATCACATCTCAGTAATGGCTGTCAGGTCATATATATTTATTTCTAACTGAGCTGACAAGTCACCTATTTTGTTACGAATGCTATGGGCATTCGGAATCTGATACAGAGCCTTCAGATACAGAGCTTCTTCCCACCCATTCTATTCAGGACTCTCCCAATTTTATATACCTTAATTAAATCTCTCACTCTCCTCTGTTCCAAAGAAAACAATCCCAGCCTATTTAGTCTTTCCTCATAGCTAAAATTTTCCAGTCTTGGCAACATCCTTGTAAATCTCCTCTGATTTACAATCGCTTTGTTCCGGTAATGCGGTGATCAGAACTATAAACAGTACTCTAATTACATTCTAAGTAGAGTTTTGTACAATTCTAGTATAGCCTCCCTGCTCTTATACTTGGCCAATAAAGTATCTATCTGTCTTGCTACCTTCAGGAATCTTTGGGCATACACTCCAAAGTCCCCCTGTTCCTCTACATTTCACAGTATTGCCCCATTTATTGTGGACTCCCTTGTCTCGTTTGCCCTCTCCAAATGTATTGCCTCAAGCTTCTCTGGGTTAAATTCCATTTGCCACTTTTCTGCCCACTTGACCTCCATTGATAGTTTCCTGCAGTCCTCAGCTTTCTTCCTCTCTATCAACTACATGACCAATTTACCTGTCATCTTGCCAAAAACCTTGCTAACATCCATGTACACTACCATAAAAGCGCTATTCTCATTGACCGTCTGTTAACTCCTCAAAGAGTTTAATCATGTTAGTCAGACATGCCCTTAACATATCTATCCTGATGGTTCTTGATTAATCCATATCATTCTAAATGACAATTTATACCAATAATTGGAGTTATTACTTGGGCTCTCCCCTTTTTAAACAATGATACATTATTAGCAGTACTCCAGTACTATGACTTTTTCCAGTGAGGGTTGGAAAATGATGGTCAGAGCCTTTGCTATTTCTTCCCTTGCCTCTCTTAACTGTCTGGGATACATTTCACTCAAGTCAGATATTTTATCCCATTTCAAGGATGATTAACCTCTTAATATTTTCTCCCTCACTGTGTTTATTCTATCCAATATTTCACAACTCTCTTCCTTAACTACAATGTCTGCTTTATCTTGCTCTTTTGTAAAAATTGGTGCAAAATATTCATTAAGACCAACATCTTCCTTTTTGGTCTCTAATTCTTGCCTGTTATTCTGCTGTGCTTTATGCATTTATAAAACATCTTTGGATTTTCCATCATTTTGCTTGCCAATACTTTTTCATACCATCTTTCTGCTAACTTCCTTTTTAATTTCACCCCTGTGCTCCCTATACTCCTCTAGGCTTTCTGCAGTATTGTGCTTTTAGCATCTGACATAAGATTTATTTTTTGACTTACCCTACTCTATAGGCTTTTGATATCCAGACAGGTCTGGAATTAGGAGTCCCATCATTTTCCTTAGTGGGAGCATATTTGTACTGAAATCTGACTATTTACTCTTTGAATGCCTCCCACTGCTCGGACTCGGATTTACCTCCCAAGTAACTGTTTCCAGTCCATTTTTTGCTAAATCACATCCCAGCTTAGCAAAATTGGCCTTTCCCCGATTGAAGATTTTTATTCCTGGTCTTTCTTTGCCCTCTTCCATAATAACACTGAATTATGATCACTAATGCTAAAATGCTCTCCCATTCATACACCTTCCATCTGCCCAGCTTCATTCCCTAAAACTAATTCTAGAACTGCCCCTTCTCTTTTTCCACCTGCTACATATTGGCTAAAAAAAAGTTCTCCTGATTACATTTTAAGAATTCTGCACCCTCTAAACATTTTTCACTAATTTTATCGTATTTAATATTAGGGTAGTTGAAATCCCCTAGTATCACTGGTCTATTCAGTGGCACCTTAACTGAACAGACCTGTATGCAGCAGGGGGCCACTAGCGGGTTAGGAACCCCTTTGTAACTGAAGTGAGGAACATAGAGACAGAGGAAATAGGAGCAGAAGTAAGCCATTTAGACCCTTGAACCTTGTCCGAGTTTTGCCATGGCTCTTTAACTGAGTCATGGCATTAGTATCCTGCTTCTGGGTTTCCCAACCGAGTGCAAAGTGTGGGCTGGATGATGACCCATACTTTGTCAATGCAGGCTCTGTATTTAATGGATCCTAGTAGGGGCCAGAATGGCTACAGGAAAGCTGAAAGAAACTGAAAGTAAGAATGTGAAAGGAATACTTGGGAAGGCACTTGTATTCTCTGCAGTTTAGAAGAATGAGAAATGATCTCATTGAAGTGTACAAAATTCTTACAGGGCTCGACAAGGTAGATGTAGGGAGGATGTTTCCCATGACTGGGGGCAGAGGGGGGGTTCTAGAACCAGGGGACACAGTCTCAGAATAAGAAGGTCATTTAGGACTGAGATGAGGAGGAATTTCTTCACTCGGAGGGTCGTGAGTCTTTGGAATTCTCTCCCTCAGAGGGCTGTGAAGGCTCAGTCATTGAGTATGTTTAAGACTAGGATCAATAGATTCATCAAGGGATACGGGGATAGTGCAGGGAAATGGTGTTGAAGTAGATCAGCCATGATCTCATTGAATGGCAGAGCAAGCTTGAGGGGCCAAATGGCCTACTGCTGCTCCTATTTCCTATGCTCCTATGTCCTCTGGTTTTCTGACATTATGCTGAAGGTGGTGAGTGTCAAAAGGAGATCCTTCTTCCTGTGGACAGGAGGAAGAGGCCATGTAACAAACTAAATGAAGCAGGCATTGCCGGAAGTTGTGGAGGCATTGAGCAACTGGAGCTTTTCTCTTTATTCTTTTCATGGGATGTGGGCATCACTGGCAAGGCCAGCATTTGTTGCCCTTGAACTGAGTGGCTTGCCAGGCCATTTGAGTACAGAGTTGAGTCAACCACCTTACTGTGGATCTGGAGTCACACATAGGCCAGTCTAAGTAAGGATGGCAGATTTCTTTCCAGATGGGTTTTTACGACAATCAATGATAGATTCATTATCACCATTACTGGAAGCAGTTTATGTTCCAGATTTATTATCTGAATTCAAATTCCACTTGCTGCCTTGGTGGGATTTGAACACATGCTCCCAGAGCATTAACCAGATCTGTGACCTCACATAGGTACCATGGGACCCAAGTTGCAGGTTCTGCAGCACACCCTTCTTCGCTTCATACACCAACCACAGGGCCAGATCCTCATCGGGCTGACCGAGATATGCCTCCAGGTCAAGCACCTCCTTGACCCTGGATTTCCACCTCTTTATTGACACCTTCGCGTACTCCTGACAGAAGATGCAGACGTGAGCCTTGCCCATGTCCCACCATATCCTCAAGGAGGGGAAGCCTCCCCGCTTCCTTCTCCAGCCAGCCCAGAAACGACGGAACGAGTCCAGGAACCGCTCGCCCTCCAGCAGCAGGTTGTTGAAGTACCATTATGCTGACCCTGTCCAAGCGCAGAATGGAATGAGCTCCGCGCACACCACACGGTGGTCCGAGCACAGCACCCACCGCACAGAAGCTGACGGGACACAGGACACGAACACCTTGGTAACGTAAAGGCGGTTGAGTCTGGATGGAAATGTCGCCAGATGTCCAAGTCGAAGGACCCGACCAGGTCCCACAACTTACTCACACTTAGCGTGCATGCTGGGTACCAAGACGGGATCTTAAGTTTATGGAGGATTTTCACATGGACAATGATCTAATACCCTCAATTGGAAAATATTAGAATTATTCAGAAAATGTAAATCAATGTCTTCGATTGCCTTAAACCCAATGTACGGACAATTGGGATTTCCTTTACTTTGATAATCCTTCCAGGGAATACACATATATAACTTTAATCTCACCTCACGTCAATCAGGAGTTGAATGGCCTTTACCAAGCACTTGGATGTCTTTTCATTCATGAATAGAGAACAATGAAGAGAGATGGAAATATAGTTATGCTGACTGCACCAACCAACTGAAAATGCTCATTCTCCACACAGTCCACACTTGCAGGTTTGACTTTGACAAATTGACTGGATTAAGAGGTGATCTCTTGAAGGTGTTTAAAGTGTTAAAGGGATTTAATAGAGCGGACAGGAAGAAACTATTTCCTCCGATGAGAGGATCTAGATAGAGGGGACATCATTTTAAAATTAAAACCAGACCATTTTGGAGTGAAATCAGGAACCATTCATTCACAAGGGGATGTAGAAGTCAAAATTGGAAATTCTCTCCAAACGCTTTGGGACCCATGTCAATTAGAGCTTTCAAGACAGGTTGCTAGATGTTGGTTGTATATAGCGGGTCAATATGGTGCTATGACTATGGTTTATTTTAATGTATATTCATTCATGGAATGTGGGCATCACTAGCTAGGCTAACATTTATTGCCTATCCCCAATTGCCCTTGAGGTGGTAGTGGTGAGCTGCCTTCTTGAACCGCTGCAGTCCATGTGGTGTAGGTACACCCACAGTGCTGTTAGGGAGGGAGTTCCAGGATTTTGACCCAGCGACAGTGAAGGAATGGTGATATATTTCCAAGTCAGGATGGCGAGTGACTTGGAGGGGAACTTCCAGGTGGTGGTGTTCCCATGTGTCTTCTGCCCTTGGCCTTCTAGATGGTAGAGGTTGCGGGCTTTGAAGGTGCTGTCGAAGGAGCTGTTCAAGAAGCCTTGGTGAGTTGCTGCAGCACATCTTGTAGATGGTACACACTGCTGCTACTACGCATAGGTGGTGGAGGGAGTGAGTGAATGTTAAGGTTGTGGATGGGGTGCCAATCAAGCTGGCTGTTTTGTCCTGGATGGCGTCAAGCTTCGAGTGTTGTGGCAGCTGCACTCATCCAGGAAAGTGGACCACATTCCACACTCCCGACCTGTGCCTTGCAGTTGAAGAGTTTCTAGGGAGTCAGGAGGTGAGTTACTTGCTGCAGAATTTCCAATCTCTGACCTGCTCCTGTAGCTAAAGTATTTTAATGGCTGATCTGTACCTCAGGGGTTGATCTGTACTTGAGGGGTTGAATGGCCTACTGCTGTTTCCAGTTAACACCTCTCAGTCACCTCAGTGCTGCAGTTCAGCATTCTTAGTGTTCAGGATATGTACCGCCCAGGTGCCAGCAGACCAATAAATATTCAGACAAAAAGCTTGCAGCTCTGAAGTTTCTTCAGCAGTGAGTCATTTTATTTGGTCAACATCACCAGTGCAAATGCAGATCAAGTCATAATTCCCCAAGGCAACTGTTTTGATGTGCAAAAAAATCAAAAACATACATTCCCTTTTAATCCAGTTCCTGTGCTATTTTTGATGCAAATATAGTGTCTTGTTTTTGTGTTGAAGGTCCAGCACCAGAGCATGCGGCTTGTATAAAATAGTACAAATTAGTGGAGATCATGGTTTCCGTGCTGGGGGGTTGGGGGAGGAGGGTTGTTGGGCATTTCTGGACCTTTCAAAAGGGGAAAGTATGACTTTTTGGCTACAGTTGATCACAAACATCTCAATTGATTGGAGCAGCAAAAAAAATATCAAACAAGATGGTCCAATTAAATGGAGTGGAACCAGAATGGAACCACGGTACATTAAACAAGGCTATACAATGGTCACCATGGTAACTGTGATCGGCGCTCTGCCAATAGGACATTCAACATAGCTGCAGGCAATGGAGCAGCAACTCAAACACACACTGCTTCAACCATTTAGAACGTAAAATTCACCAAGACACCAACATTTAGAACAAATATTTGTGCAGTACAATTCCTGGGTGAACAGGCTCAATTCGAGACTCAGTAAGCAAGAGTTCCTGCGCAGGGTTTCACTGGAACTCACTCCAACTGAAGTGAGACTTTCCTTTTGTAAAAGATACTTGCCTGTGGACATAACACATTAAAATGTGCAGCAGGTTAAAGTGATTCCCTTAAGAGGCATAGCTGTTGAACTGGGTACACAGCACAGTTCTCCACCCCATGAATCCAGCAGCCCACACACGTGGCAGGTTGTGTACACATACAGCTTAGGAGTTTAAAAATATATTTGGAAATGGGAGAAGAATGAATGGATTGTAACCCAGCCCAGGCCACGATAACAGCATGAGTCTTTTTAGCTGACAATCAGAAGTTTAAGAGAAAGCGTCTGTTTTTCTGGTCTAAAGGAGTTGTTAAGGGACTTAGAATGAGTTACTTGATAGAGAAGGGCCCAATTCAAATCAACTGCCAGTTTCTCCTTTTGTAATGGGCATACTCTATCATTCAATGAACACAAGGGCCCAGTGTGCAACAGTTTATAACATACAGAATATAAGTGGTCAAAAGGGGCATCACCCAACCCACAAAGATAATAATGGTGCATTTCAAATTCAAAATTGCCTGGGAACAGTTCTGCGCACTCAAGTGATGGTCACACGTGGTGGGGCCAACAATGAAGGAGTAAAAGAAAGCAAAAGCTGTAAAAGTCAAGGCATTGCTTCAATCTGCTTACTGATGTCTCAAAGGAACTTGGATTTTCCCAGATAGGAAGGAAGCCTGCTACCTAAAAGCTGAGGAGTGAACATGGAAGAGACCTTTGTGCCTCGACCCACAGAACACCACCCAGTGTTCTCGTTACAAAGGAACTGAAAAGATTTGAGATCTGATGAAGGGATCAGCTGGGAAACCCATCGCCATCCAGGGTCTACTAAATGACATCACCCACTGAATGAAGAACAAAGCAAGCGATTACAAAGGTTAATAGCATAATAAACATATATGGAGAGCAGTAATTAAGCCCAGTAATTAAGATCACATTTCACAAGGTGCAGGCTCCACCTCGAGAATTTAAAAAAACAAAAAATAAGAGGACAGGTTGTCACCCGAACCATGATGAAGCTGGTCCTGTCTCACACACCAGGGCAGAGTTTATATATAGGGAGCTGTGCTTATTCTAACAATAGGAGAGAGACTGTGTGCACGCGTGAGGGAGGAAAAGGAAAGAGTTCACTATCACAATAAAAATACTACAAATACAAAATAAAAACTTTGGTCGGCATTCAGTATTCAATAATTGGGCTGAATGAATTGGCACTTGCTCAACGAGGGAGAGGCTGAGATGGAATGTTCAATCGCGAGCAGTCAGCTGGCAATGGTTGCTGGGGGTTCTGTTCCTTAAGGTTCTCTTTTATAAGTTGTGGAGCTCTTGTAGAGTTTGATCAAGGACCTGGTGCATACCCATGTTCTCTTCTTTTGCACGCGTAACTTGTTCTACAAGAGAGAAAAAACACTCGTGTCAATGCCAGATGAGAAAGACATGGAATTTACTCATCAATTCCCTTAAGAAAACATGGTAAAAACCTGACATGGCAAGTCAGGGAGAGCAATCTCTGTACATCCATTGCAATGTAAGCCCTTCTCATCCTTGGTGATCTTAAGAAATATTTTTAATTGGGGGTGGGTAAAGAAGAGCAGCACCTAACCCAAAATAACTTGGATGTTAATCAAAAGTTTGGAATCTTTATTCAGATAGAAGCCAGAATTATTTGGCCAACTCAAATGAATTTGGATTTACAAAAGGGCCGCTTATTTATGACATGGCTTCACTGGACCATAGCAGTCCATATCATTGGCATCAATTCGTAAACATGATTATAAATTGAAATCTGTTTTAAGTCTTCAGCGTTATTGTTTAATTAGGTGAAGCTTGGTATGGGGTATTGGGGTCCAAGAACATTTCTACAGAGCTTCAGGGATTATCTGTACTACATTGCCATGTGGACGGGCATCAAGTTGAATATTCTTTTGCCTAACAGACAAGGCCCCATTCAGACTATCTTACTATTATCCTCCCATCAAAACCAAGGGCCCACATTTCAAAAGAATTTGATATATGAGAAGAATCAGAGATACACAACAGATAATGTATGCACATTGGGATCCTGATGCTTGGGAGATCATTCGCACCCATGATTCAACTGCAGCCAGGAATTCTCTCCTGGTTATTCATTAATCTACATGTACACCGCAAAGATTCCCAGTGCCAATGGTCTCTGCATGTTTGACATTTTAAATTTAGGAAAACAGTTTTGATGCATGTTAAATCTCCCCTTCCCCACACTGAATCCCAGAACTCATGCCTGTACCATCCCAGGTGAAACGTACGTAACTGAAGTAAATGGACCTTTGCGCCACTGATCCGTGTAGTGCCGGCCCTGAGCTGGGTGATGGATTCAGTACTTGCAGTCTTGCGGAGTGCTGATCTCATCACACCCATAATGACCCTGGGAAGCAGCACACGTCACAGAACGAAAGCGTTTTAGTGAAGACACCAGTCAAAAATACTTGCCACCAGAACAGTGACGTGGGCCTGACCATCCATTCATTTAGCTGGGCTGTTTGACTGCATAGGTACCTCCAGTTCAGGCTCTGAAGTTGAAAGGCAGGCACTGTACTTTAAATCAAGGGTAACTGGAAGAAAAGTTTGCTTCAGGGCTTTTCTGGGCTGGAGGAAGAGGTGGTATCCAGCAGGAAATAGTTTGGGGTCATTAGTGAAGCACGTTTACTGCCAATTGTAAACATGCAGTCTTAAGCAGGAGAGAAAAAAAAAGTTGATGCAGAATCTGTACATGTTTCCCCAAGGAGCACAGTAGCAGAGTAATACACTGAAATCTGTCTCGCCAGCACAAAGGGCCCTTTACATTGGCAATGCCATTCAGCTTAGAAAGTGGTATGGAAAGTTTTATATTGGTGTATAAGGGGTTAGAATTGACAAACATTGTCAGGAATGAAGAATTCTCTCCGATTACACATTCCAGAGTCTGCCATTATGGTTTTTCGATTACTAACACAGATAGGATATTTTAGCTAGAAAACCTTATTATTCCCTCACCCCCTGTACCTTAATTAACTCGACATTACTTCCAAATTTCTATCGGCCAGCACATTGAGACAGAATTTGAACATCATTATAGGTGCAGCAGTGATTATATTGTTTGTTCAGTAATCTAGCGAATGTGAGTTCAAGTCCCAACATGTTTTAAAAAAATGGAAATCAAAAGCTGGTATGTATATGTGACCATGAAGCTGTTGGATTATAACAAGAAGCCAATTGGTTCATTAATGTCCTTTTGGAAAGGAGACTCAGCTAACCTTAATATAAAAGCAAAGCACTGCGGATGCTGGAAATCCGAAACAAAAACAAAAAATGCTGGAAAAATTCAGCAGGTCTGACAGCATCCGAATGGACTCGAAACGTTAACTCTGTCTTTCTCTCCACAGATGCTGACAGACCTGCTGAGTTTTTCCAGCATTTTTTGGTTTTTGTCGCAGCTGACCTTGGGTGACTTAAATCTTGCACCAACATGGCTGACTCCAAAGTGTCCTGGTCAGACCATCACTTGTATCAAAACTGCTATGAACAGTTCAAGAAGCTGGTGCAGCACCAACTTCTCAGGGTAACTAGGGGTATGCAATCAATGCCAGTCACGTCCCAAGAATTTATTTTAAAAAAAATTATTATAGATTGGAGGGGGGAAAGAGGAAATCAAGTTTTGTTTGCATTTAGTTTCCAAGTGCTTGGTTGTGACACGTTTGGTCCAACTCCATCAAATGAATATTGATGCTAAGGAATGGATGTCAGACACCCAATATTAACCCTCAAATTCCCAAGTCAGGAACAGCATGGATTATTTAATGAGTAAAGTTCACTCGACATCAGGTCCAACCTTGTAGCAGCCCCACCACTAGCGCCTCCCACACTGAACCCCTCCCCAGCCTAAGCACCAAAGTAACCAACCTGTGGCCTGAGTGATAATGCCAATGTAGAGTCTATTGACAGGTTTTGTGCTGTGGATCCAATGCCCAATAATGAACAGACCTAACTTAATTTCATTACACTCGACCGACACATGGGAAAGGCTGACTACCTTTCCTCCAAAATGATGTGGATTTCAGCCCAGCTCACAAGAGAGTCATTGCCTGACTCACTGCTGCATACAGTCTCCAAAACTTACTGTATATTAAGTGGCAAAACAGGGTTACTGCTAAAGGATAGGAATACTATGATTTTAGTCTAATTGCTGAGAAAACAGCAAGACTAATGTTGTGTACTGGGCACGAGCAAGTTTACCAGCAGCCCCAATTTAGCGAGTGTTTCTATTCAATAAGATCAAAACATGGTTTTAAAAAGTTCAGAATTATTACACAGACAGTAACATCTTCTCAGTATAATTATACAGTGTTTGAAGAGAAGATCTGAAAGTCAGATGGTATAAATTCAATGAATGTCAACCTTAGGGCATGGGTTAAAAATTAACGGGCAAGTTCCAACTGATGAAAGTTTATTCCTTGACTATGCAGATTTTAAAATCCAATCTGGAGATTGACTTCCAAACAACTAGACAACCTATAGCATCGTCTTCAACTCTAGAGCTTCTTAAACAAAAAGAGGTCTGATCCCTCAATCCAGAAATTCACACTTCAACCACTGCCTATAGCCTTGTGTGATGTGAAGGTCATCCCAGGAGCTGAATCCACAACCTGAAATTCTAATCTGACTTGTACGATGTGGTCATGAAGCAGAAACGATAAATTCAGAGATTGTACCAAGCGCTGGCTGGATCCACAGTAACGCAGCATGGGAACAAATCGTATGGGTTTAGAAAGAGTCTACATGGATTAGGATCAATTTGTGCATTAATGGAGTCAATATGAATGGTGCAAATCAACTCTTCCCAAACTAACAGTATAGTCTAGCAAGCCACTCAATTCAAGGGCATTTAGGGATGGACAACAAATGTTGGCCTTGCCAGTGATGCCCACATCCCATGAAATAATAATGAAAGTATTGTGAAGATGTGTATTAGTGTGTTGGGACAGGTCACATCATTAAGTCTGAGGAGCAGCAGATGAGAAAAGCCGTTTCTGAAAGACAGACAACTTACCCAAAAACCAAATCTAAAAGAGGCTTTATCCAGTAAGAGCTGACAGAGATCTCTCACTCCACCAGAGTGCCGTACAGTTGTTTGACCAGGAAGAGAAGGAGGAAGGTTTAAAAAGAAGACAGAAGCACGTAGAGTTGAAGAGCAGGAAGAATTCTAGATGGTGTCAGAGCAGAATTCAGCAGCAGCTCTAGAAAGCGGAGTATGTTATGACTATCGCTCATCTGATCTGAAAACCCCTTTTCGAATATCTTCACACAAAGTTCATCTAGTAGCAAAAAAGAAGGAATATGAAAACAGACTTCAAACATACCTCAACCAGTTCTCACGCAGCTCAACAGTTCTCAACTTCAAGTTACAAAGTCTAAGAAATTGTTAAAATCATGTCACATCTATCCTGGTGGGCTCAATAAACCCAGGTTAGACATGCTGCTAGCTAGATCTTGATCAGTACCCAGGTCAGTTCCATGTTCTGTTAACGCTAGGACACAGGGCGAATGAAATTCAAATAGACACCATCAGCTAAGAAGTCTCACTATCTCTTTGGGGACAGCCTCTTTCCTCACTAGTCAGAAGCTTGTGGGGTCAGGTCCAACTTGAGACTAGGCTGGCACTTCAGTTCAGTACTGAGAGAGTGCTGCACTGGCACAGGGTGCCGACTGTTGGATGAGATGTTAAATCGAGGCGCTCTCTGCCCTCTTGGATGGGTGTAAAAGATCGTCTGTCACTATTTCAAAGAGGAGCAGGGTGTTCGACTCTGGCCAATATTTATCCCTCAACCAATATCATTAAAAACAGATTTTCTAGTACGTGTCATGTTACTCTTTGTGGGATCTTGCTGTGCACAAATTGGCTATTGTGCTTCCTATACTGCAATAGTGACTACACTTCAAAATAATTTAATTGGTTATAAAGGTCTTTGGGAAGACCCAAGGTCTTGAAAGACAATATACAAAGTCTTTGGTTTTCTTTTATCACTAACTGCTGGTCTCTATTGGGTCCAGGCTTGTATTTTCCAGCCTTTGACAATCTAATACTTACAGAAAGGCACAAAAACATCAGTTACTGGTCACAGCTGGAGGCTCATAACTCATTTCTTCATACCACTGAGTCCCATCAATGCCACTACCAATACAATCACATCTTTAGCTACCAATCTGGTCCACTGTTGGCAGCTCAGAATGAAGCAGTTACAAGTTGCATCTCATTATGCTTTCCTTCACTGGACTGATTCATCCAATAGTTTCACTCTCTGGCTCTGCTAACTCAGACCCAGTCTCTTATTCCCTTGTCCACTTGAACAGGTTAAGATCCCTCAGTCTCTTCTATAGTTCACTCTTTAAGCAGATGTCCCATTTAAACTGTTTCCAATGTTATACATGCTGCTGCAAATATAAGTGGATTCAATAGTCTGGAGACACCACAAATGGCTCCAACTAGCAGTGCACAAGACAAATACAAAATTACTTTCCATTTGGTGTGGGCTCTAGGTTATATTCCCAAAATGGTCCAAAACTCTACTATTAATACTTTTCCTTCCATCTCCAATTAGTGTGAAAGACTACATGTACTAATAACATTTTGCCAGGAACTAGGCTGAGCCTCATCCAAACGGTTTTGTTTTCAGAATGCTAGTCAGCAGCAGATGGGCAATTGTGATATCTTTGCCAGGCAGAAAAGAGTGTGCCGCATGTAAAGTCAAGTGCTAACTGAAACTAGTTTATTCTGGTTTGATTAAATGGCCACAAGGGAGTGTCATTTCACTCCTCCTTTTACACAATGTTCAAATTCTAGAAGTTCTTGCCAACAAAGACGGATTTTGCTCTTGACCTTCAGTTGAAATTTCCACTTCATCAGACATGTCTGACTCTGACCTGAACTAGGTTTGGGCACACCTTGTGTTGGTGTAACTATTGATACTCTACTCATATCCCAACTATCCAATTCATCAGACTCATTTGATATTTTTTCCAGTTTTCTTCTTCTTTGTGAACCTTGGAAGGTAAACATAATCTATATGTACAAACTTCACCTTTCCTGGTTGTTCTTGGTAACCACTTAAGATGAGGTTCTTTCACCTTCTGGTTCAATCTTAGCTTTTTTTTTCTCTCACTCTACCCCTATCATGACTCTTTCTGCCTGGATTGTTTCTCTTCTACTGACTGCACTAAATGTGGCTTCAGCAATGAAAACCTTGTTCTGGGTTGTCTCCTGAGAAACAGTTCATCTGATGTCCTGCCAGGAGCGGTGCGAGGTGTGTTACAAAAAACAAACATTTGCCAGTTTATAGTTCAATGACAACTGACGTTTTTTCCAATTTGTATCTAGCATTTGTTTAACAAGAGCACGCTTCACAATTTGTACTGTGCGATCTTGTTGCTCTATTTGAAGCAGGATGATATGGTGGGACTCTGGTGCATTTTACCCTGCTCATTTTCATAAATGTTACAAAATCTTCTGAACGTCGTCTGGCACGATTTCCTCTGGAAACCCATAAACAGTAAACAAACTATGCAAAATATCTAGGATTTTGCTAGCTGTTGTTTGATTCATCGGAAACCCCTCGACTCACTTCGAATGGCAATCACAATGAATAGCTGCTGCCCTTCAAATTCTGAAAAATCCACGTGCAGCCTCTGCCATACTAGAGCTGCCCGTTTCCATGGTTACAAAAGGTGCTGATGGTGGTTTCTTTTCTACTGCTTGACATGCTCTACACTGTTTCACTGTCTCTTCTATGTCCTTATCTAACCCTGGCCACCAAAAATAGCTCTTCATTAGACTCTTTGTCAAGCTTATCTCTTTGTATTGTTCATGAAAATCACACAGCAACTACGACCTGTACCTTTCAGGAATTACAACTCTGGCTCCCCACACAACACAACCTGTCTCAACAGACAACTCATTCTTTTGCAGAAAAAGAGGCCTGATTTCCAAATGCAGTATTAGTCTCGGCCACCCATGTGTGACACAGTTGTGTACCCTTGCCAATACAGGGTCCCTTACAAGCTGCTCTACCGATGTCATCTGCTGTGACTGGTGACTTAGCTACGTGTGAAAAGAAAAAAACACCTTCCCTGTTAGGCTCCATCTCTGATGGGGACGGTAATCTAGACATTGCATCAGCATTAAACGAAGAAGATCGGAAGGTCATAGTAATATCACATTGACAAACAGGCAAAATCACAGCCCACCTCTGCATTCCAGCTGCAGGGAAAGTGGGTGCTGGAGACTTTGGGTTCAAAATAGCCATCAGTGGCTTAAGGTCAGTTTTGGTCATGAAACTATGACCATACAAGTAGTTATGAAATCTTCTTACTCCAAAAATCAAAGGCAATGCTTCAAGCTCTGAGCATAATTTCACACACTGACACTGAGCATACATGAAGCAAATACAACTCTACTCTCCTCAAATATCCCCATTCTCAATGATGGGGAAACTGAACTGGACCAGCTATATAAATACTGTGGCTACAAGAGCAGGTCAAAGGCTAGGAATCCTGTGGTGAGTAATTCACTTCCTGACTCCCCAAAGCCTGCCCACCATCTATAAGTCACAAGTCAGGAATGTGATGGAATGCTCTCCACTTGCCTGGATGAATGCAGCTCCCATAACACTCGAGAAGCTCGACATCATCCAGCACAAAGTAGCCCGCTTGATTGGCAGCCCATCCACAAACATTCACTCCCTCCACCACTGACGCACAGTAGCAGCAGTGTGTACCATCTACAAGATGCATGGCAGTAATTCACCAAGGCTCCTTAGGCAGCACCTTCCAAAACTACGACCACTACCATCTAGAAGGACAAGGGCAGCAAACACATGGGAACACCACCACCTGGAAGTTCCCCTCCAAGTCACTCACCATCCTGTCTTGGAAATATATCGCTGTTCCTTCACTGTCACTGGGTCAAAATCCTGGAACTCCCACCCTAACAGCACTGTGGGTGTACCTATACCACATGGCCTGCAGTAGTTCAGAAGGCAGCTAACCACCACCTTCTCAAAGGCAATTAGGGGTGGGCAATAAATTCTCACCTTGCCAGCAACACCCCCACCCTGTGAAATAATAAAAACTCTGATTGATGCCATGTTGACCTTCATGTTTACCAGAGCTCCACTTGTACGCTACTTGTACTACAACGACCTGCTAATTTTCACTGGGCAGCCTGTGCTTTGGATTGTGGGTCTCAACCAACCCCTCATTGACCTGGTGCTGTTCAACAACAGTATGCAGCGGCTGCCAATACCTCCAGCCAGTGTGTTCTCTGTTTACCTTCTTTTTACATGTCTTGGCAAGGTGATGCTTCTTGCAGCTGTAGCACTCTGCCTTCACAAATGGACAATTCTGTGCCCAATGTTGATCTAAGCACCGGTAACAGGACATTGTCGTACCTCTTCTCCAATTAACTGCTGTAATTGGGCCTTCTGTTTACTCAGCTTTAGCTTGTTTACTTTGGCAGACTGCAGCCGGCTGTTAACTCTGACTTCTCTCGAGTCACATTCCGCCATGGAAAGCTATGTTGAAAGTTAACTTTGGCAACGACAGCAGCTTACTGAAAATGCATTCACTTTTTAAACTGCACACAAATCTGCCCTGCAATAGTCGCTCTTGAAATTCTCCAAAATTGCAATGAATGGACGACTTTTTCAAAGCCACGATAAACTCACCAATGTCTTCACTGGGCAGCTGATTCTTTGTTCTAAACTGAAACTTTGTGTAATCTCCAATGGCTTGCTCCAAACGTAGTGCTGCTCAAACTTCCATAAAGCGGCGTGTTTTATGGCTTAACAGGGTGAGCAAATTCTTGAACGTTTCATATATTTCTGAGCCTGCTTCAGTCAAAAATATCACCTTTTCCTTTTCTCAGTCTTGTTAACAGCTGGATCATAAGGATTTGAGGATATTACTGGCAGTGGCTCCACTACACATTGAAAGACTCACGGTCATGGCTATACTCTCCCAGTCGCCCAATAATACCTATTGATGCGGCCATCTTCGGAAGTCAATCAACCCATGTGTACTAACAGCCTTTTCTCCAAGACCAGATTTTTAAAACTATTTTAGTGAAAACAAACTTCAATTCCTGTACTGGCTTCTCCAGAGCTTTTCCAACCAAATTTGTTTGGCTAGAGAATCCCAAAATCCCACCTTCATCACCCAGACTGTGATATCTTTGCAGGACAGAAAAGAGAGAGTGCGCCACATGTAAAGTGAAGTACCAACTGATATTAGGTTATTCTGGTTTGACTATATATACACATACATGCATACACAAATGGCCACAAGAGGGTGTTATTACACTATCACAGTTACAGCCATTGTCACTGAACGGTCCAGACTGCAGGGTGCCTGCTTTCAAACATCAGCAACATTCATGACAAGTTAGTGTGCCATCACAATCACATAATACTGCATTTGTCTTGTTTTAAGAGATAAACACAGTTACTCTGGATGTGGAAGCTGCACCTTTCTAGGTAAGAGTTTGAATAATCACTAAAGCACATTCCCCAAATGGTATGATATGCAGTGTAAATACAAGTGACAGCTAAAAGCTGCAGAACTGGTAACCATGTCCATAACCCTTTCACACTGTAGGGTGCACCCAAATTTAATGCTGCATGTACTGACCCAGGTTAAAGATGGTGTTATGCTCAGCTCAGCTGTTTTCCATAACGTCACCCATCTCTGCACCTGCCTTAGCTCATAGGCAGCTGAGGCCCTCATGCAGACCTTTGTTACCTCAAGCCTTAACTGTTCCAATGCCCTCCTGGCTGACTTCCCACAAACTTCAGCACATCCAAAACTCTGCTGCCTATGACCTCACACACTGTTCACCCATCACCCTGCTGGCTGACCTTCATTGGTTCCTGCAACGCCTTCACTTTAAAATACATCCTTGTGTTCAAACCCCTCCATGGCCCAGCCCCTCCTCCTCTCTGTAACCTCCAGCAGCACCCCCACCCTCCAGGATCTCCACTCTCCTCCAATTCTTACTTCTTGCACCTTCCCCACTCTCGTCACCCGACTATTGGCAGCCTTGCCCTCAGCTGTCTAGGCCTAAGCTCTACCTCTTCACAACTCTCACCTCCTTTAAAAAAAACTAACTCTTGACCAAACTTTTCGTCAACCCTCCTTCACTGGCCCAGTGCCAGTTTTTGTCTGCTAATACTCTGGAACATTTCCCACTTTAAAGCTGCTACATAAATTCAAGCGGTTGCTATTCTGTAAAACAACTCATTTCTCACTGGTTTACTGCAGGATTGTAGAAAGGATCCATCTGATGTTACACATCATGTTCTTGTTAGGAGTGTGCAGGTAGAATGAAACTCTTTCTAGTCCATTCTCTGCTGTTTTAATGCAGCTCAGCTGGCCTGTGTTCCAAAGAGCTGGGACGTACTTCATCAATGTCTCCTTTTCCTGTCAGCCCTGCGTCTCACTAAGCATCTTTAGGAAGCTCATTTTCCTGGGGCAAAGGAATTTTTTCAGTTGAAGGTCAATTAGGGATGGGCAACAAATGCTGGCCTTGCCACTGACACCCACATCCCAAAAAGGAACAAAGAAGTCCGTGTGCTGGGAATGATTTGGAGATGAATGGAGGTTGTGGTGGAGATGGGCCGCGATGTAATTAAATGGAGAGATCTAAACATTCCTCAACAAGTAACATTGAATCGAATCTCGAACCTGATGGATTATCATATCAGCAGCTGGAAAATGGTGAGAGCTTTGGGAAGAGTTTACTAGCTTGTTTAGAAAAACCTGTGAAATGTTGAAAGAAATAACACGATGTAGAAAAACTCTTTTTTTGCAACTACTGGCATGTGAAATGGGCAGTGTCTGCAATGATGGAACTTTATTGTTGCTCAATTTATCACCCCATGGCCCAGGTCGATCTCCCATTAAGGGAGAGTCAATGACTAGGGAGTGAAACTTGTAGCAGGGACTGAAAACATCGACTTCCCTTTTGCCAATAGAGTTGAAGGAATTGGAGACAACCATTCAGCCGGAGCCTGTTCCACCGTTCAATTAAATCATGTCTGATCACTGCCTTACCTCCATATGCCTTTATACACTCATCCATCATCCTCAATCTTTCAAATTTCAACTGACTGTCACAATGCAGTTTTTGTGTGAAGTTGAGGGAGTGCTCGGATAGGTGGCTGGTCCTCTACATTTCCATTGTGTTTTGTGTGGGAAAAGTGCTTCATTATTTCATTGCTAAATGGGAGCCTTTGCCAAATGACCCCAAAGCTGTGGGGCCCCATCACATAGCAGCAAGAGGCAATGGCACATAACAGAGCCTAGGTGCACTGGGACTAGTCCGGAGAGGGAGTTAGAAATGAGGCTTTTGAAATCACTGAGCTGTGTACAGTGGAGGTCACTGAGGAGGAGTGGAGCAGAGTGGGGGGGGAGGAAAATGAGGGTGGTGCAGCTCTCAATGGTTGGGGATTTGAGGCTGGAGCTGGGAAGGAGGAGATTGACCTGGGCCTAGGGGTGATAAATTGAGCAATGATAAAGTTCCATCATTGCAGACACTGCCCATTTCACATGCCAGTAGTTGCAAAAAAAGAGTTTTCCACATCGTGCTATTTTTTTCAACATTTCACAGGTTTTTCTAAACAAGCTAGCAAACTCTTCCCAAAGCTCTCACCATTTTCCAGCTGCTGATACGATAATCCATCAGGTTCGAGATTCGATTCAATGTTACTTGTTGAGGAATGTTTAGATCTCTCCATTTAATTACATCGCGGCCCATCTCCACCACAACCTCCATTCATCTCCAAATCATTCCCAGCACACGGACTTCTTTGTTCCTTTTTGGGATGTGGGTGTCAGTGGCAAGGCCAGCATTTGTTGCCCATCCCTAATTACTCTTCAACTGAAAGGCTTGCTAGGCCATTTCAGAGGCCAGTTAAGAGTCAACCACATTGCTGTGTGTCTGGAGTCACATGTAGGCCAGGCCAGGTAAGGATGGCAGATTTCCTTCCCCAAAGGACATTAGTGAAAATGGTTTTTTACGACAATGGTTCATGGTCACAATTACCGAGACTAGCTTTTTATTCCAGATTATTAATTGAATTTAAATTACACCAGCTGCCATGGTGGGATTTGAACCTGTGCCCCCAGAGCATTAGCCTGGGCTGATGTATTATCAACCCAGTGACATCACTGCTGCCCTGCCATCTCCATTACTTTGTGTGTGTAAAAGTGCTTCGCATTTCATTCCTAAATGGCCTGGCTCTAATTTTGAGATTATGATTCCTTGTTGTGGATTCCCTAGCAGAGGAGGAAAAGTCTGAACTTGAAAAGGACCCCACCTTAAAAAGTGAAGAAAACATGCAAAAAGGCCTAAAGCCTTTTACTAGCTTGACAGGAACTAGCGTTATATTACTAGCTGATTGCTAAAGGGTTCAAATTGTCTTAACGCCTTCATAGCGACAGGAGTGGACCATTCAGCTCCTTAAATCTATTCCAGTAATCACAGCTAGTCCGTATCTTAACTTTAGTTTATCATCTTTGTTTTATAGTCCTTGATACACTTACTCAAAAAATCTGACAATCCTGGTCTTGAAACTTTCAACGGAACCCCAGAATCCCTAACCTTTGGGAGGAAGATTGCAGCATAATCAAAGCCTGCTGAAGCATCCTTGTATGGTGGCATCCTAACCGTAAACCCAGGAGGTTAATGGTTTCCCCTGTGACAGTGAGCCACAAAGCAGGTGGTTTGCAGGTTTAAGCCCTGGCCTGTGGTACAGCTGATCGCAGCCAGGTGCTATGGCAGGCTCATTCGCCCTTGGTTAGGGAGGGGAGCTGGAATCACTGATGCCTTCAGCTACGGGAATTTTAAAAAATTCTTCCAAGGGATGTGGGAGTCACTGGCAAGGACAGTGTTTGTTGCCCACCCCTAACTGCCCTTGAACTGAGTGGCTTGCTAGGCCATTTCAGAGGGCAGTTAAAAGTCAACCACATTGCTGTGGGCCTGGAGTCACATGTAGGCCAGGCCAGGTAAGGACAGCAGATTTCCTTCCCTAAAGGGCATTAGTGAACCAGATGGGTTTTTAATGACAATTGATGATAGCTCCATGGTCACCATTATTGAGACTAGCTTTATATTCCACCAGCTGCCATGTTGGGATTTGAACCTGTGTCCCCTGGGCCTCTGGATTACTAGTCCAGAGACATTACCACTACACCACCATTGCCCTTTAATGTGTTGGTGTGAACATCAGGGAAGGAGCGTACTGGACTATGATGCTCCATGTGATCGAGTAGCTCACTGACACCCATCGTTAAGAGTGACTTGGTTAAGGTTTTAGAGGGTGAATTGCTGTTAAAAGGAACAAGGGAAGATGACAGAATATGTCGGAAATGTCTCAGTAAACATGACACCATCCTTTACTGGCTCCTACCCATCTCCCCAAAATGGAGGAACAAACTGAACCTGTTATAGAAAAGGAGAGCAACATTGGCCTGAACTGAGTGGCAATGAGGTGCATCAGCAAGAGCCAGATTAATTCTGGACCCCAGAGTGAAGCCAGTCAATCTGCCAGTCAAGAAATTCCAGGCAAGATAGAGACCTGGCTTTGGTTAAACTCAAATGTTGGAATTGCTCAAACACTCTCATAAAACCGTACCTCCACCAGCAATCTTCTATTCCCCATTGGATTTAGATCCTCAAAGATTTCCACAGCTCAAACACAATTAGTGAACAGACGATCACTGATTGGGAGCAGATCGCATCATCTCAGGGGCAAATACGACATTAAGGCTGTGAACAGTCCGATTCAATCCAGAAAACTGCCAGGGAGAGGGAGAGTCAATGACTAGGGAGTGAAACTTGTGGCAGGGACAGAAAACATCAACTTCCCCTTTCCCAATAGAGTTGAAGGAAATTTCTGATCACCCAGTACTGAATACTGGGGAGACAGTTTGACAGTAGTGTAGGAGTTGAGGTAGATCTGGGTGGTGTCAGCATACATAAGGAATTTGATGTGTTTTGGATAACATTGCAGAGGCACAGCCTATCTGGGCCAAAGTTAATTGACACCTGAAAAAAATGTGGGTAAATAGATGAAAGCCATCAAGGACGTGTTAAAGGCAAATTGCGTTTGATTAACTTGATTGAGTTCTTTGATGAAGTAACTAAGAGGGGTGATGAGGGCAACATACAAAATGTGGCACAGACGACAGCTGGTCATTCAGCCTACCATGTCTATGCTGGCTGCAAAAGACTATCCAACCTAATCCCACTTACCAGCTCTTACAGCACTTCTAATTGCACATCCAAGTATTTAAAAAGAAATTATATGAAGGTTTTTGCCTAAACCACCCTTTCAGGCAGCGAGTTCCAGACACCAACTACCCTCTGGGTGAAATGAATTCTCAACTCCTCTAATCCTTTTACCAAATTACTTTAAATTTATGATTCCTGATTATTGACCGCTCTGTTAATGTGATTAGGTCCATCCTATCCACTCAACCTCGGCCCCCCAATTTTACATGATACTGTGTATGTGGGTTTTCAAATGACTTTTGACAAAGTACCACATAATTGATGTGTTAAATTGACCAAATGTGAAATCAACACCATATTAATTTAAAAGTCGGAGATACTTATGTTGAGTGTTGTAAATCCCACAGTGTGCGCAAATGGAGCTTTAAGGGAGGGAAGTGACTCAACTGATTGACTGCACCAGGCCATCGAATATATTGGGTACATGAGTCTGATTACAAGACAAACCACATGAGATGGGACATGTTTTTATTTTTCAGAAAAAGTTTTTATATAATCATTATTAGCTTTAGGAAACCTCATCCCGCTCGTGGATGGGCTTTCCTAAAAAATGCAAAGGCCACTTGGCCTTTTTGCTTGCCCGTTGTTAGGTTGGATGGGCAGTGTAACATTCATGTCAATTACCTGTTTAATGGCCTTAATAGGCCTACCAATTATCGGCGCGCACCCGCCGAACGAAATATCATGAGACAGCGCGATGACATTGGGACGCACGCCCGACATCATTGCGTGTCATTTCGTGTTCTGGTGTGTCAGGCCCACCCCCGCATGCCGAATAGAAAATTCTGGCCTAGGTGTTGGTCTTGGGTCACTGGGTTGCACTCTTAGCCCCACTCCCAAAACATGTGCATATAATCCAGGCTAAAATTTCAGTGAAATACAGAGAGAGTGCTGCACTGTCAGAGGTGTTGTCTTTTGGATGACAGGTTAAGCAGAGGCCCTGTCTGCCCCCTCAGGTAGATGTAAAAGGCTCCATATTGCTATTCGAAGATCGCTTTCCCTGGTGTCTTGGCCAATATTTATATTTATCGCTCAAATAAGATTGCATAGAAATGTGGTCAGACTCCATAGCCTTTGGTTTTGAGCACTGCACCTTAGGAAGGATACATTGACCTCGGAGAAGGTGCAGTGTTGATTCACCAGAATCATACTGTGGCTTATGAGATCAAACTATGAGGACAGGTTCCATAAACTTGGTTTAGATACGTTTGAGTTTGAAGATTAAGGAGTGTTCTAGTCAAGGTACTTAAAATGTTAAAAGTATTAACAGGGAAGATAAGAGAGAAACTAGTTCCTCTGTTGGAGGAACCTAGAACAAGAGGCATTACATTAAAATTAGAGCAAAATTAGGAAGCACTTCTTTCACACAGAAAGATAACTGGAGTTCTGACCCCAAAATGCTGTGGATGAACTGAAACTTTCAAGACAGCAATTGATAGATCTTCGTTAGGTTAGGGTTACTAGACAAGGAAATCAAGAATATGGAGCTAAGGTGGATGAAAGGAATGAGGTGAAGACCAGCAATAAACTAACTGAATGATGGAGCAGGCTCAAGAGGCTTTTCCTAATTCAAAAATAGATTAATTCAACACTGACTGTTGTGTACTATTAACTGTGTGAAAATTAGCTTCCAACTTTCCCTCCAATGCAAAAGCGATGACACTTCATTGAAATTATTTCCTGAAGTCAAGAAAGATGCTATATAAATGCAATTCTTTTCTTCCTTAAATTCAATCCAAGCACCAATTTTCATTCTAAAGATTCAAAATGTACACTGTGTGTACTCGAGCCTCTCTCGTCTCCACAATACAATGCACAAGAGGCATAAGCACATTGAACCATCATTAGTCCAGTTCACTCAGTAGCATTCCTACATCTGGGGTCACAAAGGACGTGGGATCAAGGTCAATTCCGAGCTCTGGCACAATCTAAAACTTAAACTAAAGACTTAAAAATTATCTAGAGGGAGTGTAGCAACATTCAGGTCATTCGGTTAAAACTGCATTCCTCCCTCCACAGGTGCTACTTGACCTGTTGAATGTTTCGAATATTTTCTGTTATTGCAGAGGGAAGCACTATACTATGGGAGGTGGTGTCTTTTGGTTAAATCCCAGCCCGAGACGAGACTGACCCTGTACAATTTCTCTTCCTCTTCTGCTAAGCACAGAAATATACCATATTGCTTACTAAAGTAATTCAATTTGTTTAATAGTTGCTGAGAGGATGATATTTCCTCATGTGCAGGGAAATCTAGAACTAGGGGACAAATAAAGGTCTCCCTTTCAAAACGAGGAGGAATTTCTTCTCTAAGGGGTTGTTAGTCTGTGGAATTCTCTTCCCCAGAGAGCAGTGGAGGCTGTGCCATTGAACATATTCAAGGCTGATTTAGACAGATTTTTGATTGACAAGGAGTCAAGGGTTATGGGGGACAGGCAGGAAAGTGCAGTTAAGGCCACAATCGGATCAGTCACAATCTCATGGAATGGCAAGGCAGGCTCGATGGGTCGAATGGCCTACTTCTGCTCTTTTTTTTTAATAATCTGATGATCTATATTGTTGTAGTGACATGTGAGAGACGTGATTCAGTTTATTGAAATGGGAAATAAAAACAGAAAACGCTGAAAATACTCAGCAGATCAGGCAGCGTTTGTGGATAGAGTTAACATTTCAGGTCGAGGTCCCTTCTCTTTTTTATTTCAGATTTCCGGTATCTGCAATATTCTGCTATTATATAAATGGAAGTTTTTTCCTGTGGGTCAGTGATACACTCTCACCTCCGAATCAGAAGATGTGGGTTCAAGAGACTTTAATTAGACTCCAGAGCATTCCCGAGGGTGTGCTGCATTGAGATGCTGCCATCCGGACCAAACATTAAACCAAAGTCCCATCTGCCCTCAATGTGGATTGAAAAGATCCCATGGCCTTATTTCAAAGGACAACCAGAGGAGCTCCCTATGGTCAATGCTTACCCCTCAATGAACAACTGAGAGAGATAATCAGGTCGTTATCACACCGTTGCTGGTGGGAGCTTGCTGAGAAGCTGCAGCAGCGGCTACATTTGAAAAGAACTCCATTAGCCATAAGGAACCTCGAGATATCCTGGGAACGTGGATTAACTAAACGTGGAACGTGGAAACTAAAGGTTTGCATTTATGCTGTGTTGTATGTGAAAAATAATTATATTGACTTTTGAGGTGCAGTAAAGGTGCTTTCTTTAATCAGGAGAATTCATTAGCTTTCTGTTTTTAGTTATAGAATCACAGGTGAGAGAGGTCAGTTAAATTTAGACAGTCTCTATGTGATCAACTTGTGAATCCACTGGTACCTTCGTCAGACTTTAATCACTGATTCGGTTACCTCACTGGTGTTAGTGAATTACTTTTGACAAAAGAAACCAAAATATACCAGTAAGGGAAATATAAACAGACAACAGAGGAAACCAACAGCAAGAGAGTCCCAGCTTTATTTTCACACCAGGAAGTTGAACAGCAAGGGTAACAGAAAAGGAGGACTGATGCAATTAGCCAAATAATTGCAAATTAACAAGAATTCACGAAAGAAAATTAAGATGTAAAAAGAGCAGAGAGGCAAAATTGACAGGAGGGTGAGGCGGGAGAGAGATAAAAAGGTCATTTACAAAGAAGTCATGTCATTGAGGGCATGGTCTAACTCCTCACTGATGGCTTTATACTTCAGCTTCTGGGCATAGAGTTCATCTGGAGGTTGAAGGGCAGAGGGCACAGCCGGGCAGCCAGGTTTCAAGAAGTGACCGAGTGATTATGATGTAAAGAGGACATGTGATGATGGGATGAATGTGATGTTTGGTGGAAAATCAATGAAAAAGGTGAAGTGAAAAAGTGAAGGAAACAACAAAAAAAGAGAGAAATTATTGGAGTAAAATCAAAGCAAAAACAAGACAAGACTTTTCAGGATGACACTGGAATAGTGTTTGACGTTGGATTTAGAAAATAACTATTAGAAATAAATGAAATGCTGCAATAACCATGCATATTTGTTGTTTGGACAATGCACCTGTCTAAGGCAAACTCAAGCCTATACAAGGTCTAGTGGCAAAAGATCCTCCTGTTTCTATAAAATTTGTTTATTCTAAAAACAAACAACATGTCTTGTTACAGCAAGTGTCTCGATAGGTTCAGATATTCAGAAGTGCATAAATCGTTCAGGTAAAGAAATTCTATCAGCCCATATGATCTCATCCTTACAAAATACCAAACAATAGTACAGAACTGAAAAAAAAGATTCACAAGAATCCAAAATTTCAAAGGGAGCAACAGTTTATTCTGCATGACAAAAGGGTGCTGGTTGGTCGGCAAGTTGATTCTGATCGGTCAAGACATTGCCCTGGAGAGTACACTAGGGAACTATTGCCCCCACCCCTATCCCATGCTTTTGTTTAATTCAACAGAGGCCTGGACATGTTATTTTTGCCCGCAGAGGCCACATCCTTGTGTATTAATATCTGTAGCTTCTAGCAAGTATAAGTGAGCCAAATTGTGAACCCAATTGATAAATGTAATTCTTAGTACACTTGGGATTGTTCACCAATCTGCACCTTTTCTCATGTAGTATAAACTGCTGCTCCCTTTGAAATTTGGAATTCATGCATTTGTCCTGATGAGTGCACGACGAAAAGCTTCAACTGCATGTCTCTTTTTCCTAAAATACCAAACCTATTCCATCGCAGCATCTGCCTCTTTCCTAAACTAGATCTGTACTGTGATCTTACTTCAGCTGATAATCCTCAGAGTTAATCATGCCTTCAACACTCAACCTGTACCTCCATTCAGCTGCCATGATTTATTGGAATGATTGGTCTCAATTTCTCCATTTTGTTAAATACCCCTCCAAAATGACACTGAGAATCGTTTAGGAATCTCTCAATGACACTGGAGATGAATCTCATTATTAATCTTTGCACTCTAGGGCCTGACGGTCAGCATATCACAGTGACCAGACCTCTCAGTCTCAGCAGGTCACACTGCAGCTTCAACACGATCTGTGGGATTTGGAACCCAACATCCAATTTGTATTGTTTATTACCACGTCACACCGCTCAAATTATAAGTCCACTGATCACTTTCATATGGTGATAATGACACAAAAGGAAATGATTTGGCCCTTTGCATCCATGCCTGCTCTCTGCAATCCATCAGTCCCATTCCCCTTCCTTCAACATCCTCCCTGCAACACTCCAACCTCCCTCTTACTTACGCTCTCCACTCGGCAATTCCTGCTCAATGTGCAATCCAATTTCACCAGGACTCAATGGTTCTCCCTTCAGTGGCTCACTAAATTCAAAGGGTGGGAAGCAGCGGTGCACCTGGCACTGTCCCCCCAGCCCTCCCCAAAGGCTAGGAGCAGGAGCTGTAATGTACAGTGGGCAGAACTACTGTCCACTTATACCAAGTGTTAGACAATCATCCTAGCAGCCAGAGCGAGTCTGTACAGAACATTGATGCGTTTGAGCATCCCCTTCAATTTTATTTTGGGCGAGTGTAGGGAAATGGGTACATTGTAAAGACAAGGACAGGTCTATTGCTATCCCATTACCACCCTGTGTGCTAGGATGGCCTGTCAGCTTATGGATAGAGTCGGGAGGGGTGGGGAACCTCAGATGGAGCAGATTTGTCAATATTCACCTTTCCCCATATGGACCCACGTTATATCCTATTCGAATCTGCTTCCCTTTATTTTTTATTATTAATTTCAAAAACTTTGAAAAAGAAAAATTTGCTGAGCTATAGGGAAGGAGTGAGGGACTGTGACTAATTGGATAGCTCTATCAAGGAGCTAGCACAGGCCCGATAGATCAAATGGCCTACTCCTGATGTTCTATGATACATATGAATTATTCACAAACACTGCAGCTGGAGGAGGGCAGGGGTGGGGGAGTGGGGGTGTGAAGGGACCTAGAGCTGTTGAGACACAAATATTTCTGGCTCAGTCATTCAGCTTGTGACCACTGTTGTTGCAGTGAATGAGATAAATGGCATTGATTGGCACGTGGGAGATGCAGAGCATCCAAACATTCACAGCCGGCTTGGTTAATATTGAAAAAAATACAAGGCTAAGAAAATGGGAAGTCACAATTCATTAATGCTCCCCGCCAAGATTTTATAAACATTTTTTTTAATAATCTTTGCAACGGTTGAACATTTTTCTGGTGAGGTGAGGAGGGAGAATGTTGCTGGATTTTTCTTTGGACAAGGGAGTGTGACAGTTACCCTGGAAAACAGTTTTACAGGAGTTTGTGTGGGAAAGCCCAGGAGGGGGCAGTTAGGGTTGGAAATGGGCTGACTGTGGTGTCAGGTCCAGTAATTTATCACAGCCAATTCCATCAGCTCCCAGGGTGTAGATCTATGTGGGAGGGAGGGTTACGATGGTTTAAGTAAAGACAAAATTAAACACTACAAGTTTTTAAAAGATCTAAGTTACCAGAGCACAAAAAGTACAAAACTGCTTTCAGCGCCTCTCAAGAGAAATGATATCATGAGGAAAACAATCCCTTCTTAAAGCTTCTGCTCCTTACATGGCCTGAGCACACAGGTTAGTTTGAGCTCTGTACGTAGCAATAGGAAACAGTCTGGCCTGCTGCTTAAGTTCAAGTACTCAGCACTCTGTTACAGCTCTCATATGAGGGGTGAATCAGTGTCCGAGTGAAGCAAAAGAGAGAGTCAGAAAGAAGGGAGACAAAAGAAAGTGAGAATATATGTGAGAGAGAGAGAGAGAGAGAGAAAAAAAGGGACAGAGAGAATGAGAAATAGTGAGTCATTAGAAATCAAGAGGCAGACAGACACACAAGCAATTAGCTGGTGGAGTTATTAAATCAATGAGAAATCTTGTACCTTCCAGGTCATCGATGGACTTTTCCAGTTTGGCGACAGTCCTTTCAGCAAACTCCGCACGAGTTTCCGCCTGGGAATCAAAGTCAGATCAACAGGATTATTAAAAAGGATCAAGGTGGAAAGTAAAGATTACAGCCATAAGAAGTAAGTGTTGATACACTCAAACAGGATTGGTTAAGATAAAAGCAAAAAACTGCGGATGCTAGAAATCCAAAACAAAAACAAAAATACCTGGAAAAACTCAGCAGGTCTGGCAGCATCTGCAGAGAGGAGCACAGTTAACGTTTCGAGTCCGAATTCAGAAACAGACACTAGACATTCTGCTACATACCAGAGATCAGAGTAATAGTTTGAAGGTCAGGTATCCAACAGGTTGACCTGTACACTGCCAGGATTAATCTGTCAACTAACAGGCTGAATTTCTTTGTTACTTTATAATTTGCTCTTTGTTCCTAACTTCTCAACTGGAGGTTATATTTTGAAACATCAGTGTAGCCAGAATAATGACTTCATCACTGGAAGATGCTAATTCTGATGGCACAGTAAAAAAGAGGCAACATACCAGTCTGTAAAATACTTTTAGAAAAAAAGATTCTGCAGATAAGTGAAGGCTCTTGCTTCACATTCCCCACTTTTCTACACTGCTAAAGCTGGGTGGAGGATGGGAAGAGAAAGAAATCAGAATGATAAACATTGTGCAGATAAGAACTGTAAACATTCTGGAACCTTTGTGACTGACAGATAACAGCACCAGGTTTTACTCATTAACCCCAATTGGTTGATGTAAAAAGTGTCCGTTTTAAAATGGAGGAAAATAATTTCCCATATCCAGATTTATCCCACCCAAGGCAGTACCATTTTAATAATGCAAAACAGGCGTTCCATTAAATTTGAGCAGCACAGTATTAGAGGAGTGTGATTAATGACCTACCTCCTTGAGTTTGTCAGTCAGAATCTTGATCTCATCCTCATACTTGTCCTCCTTCTCAGAGTACTGTCAACAGAGAGTTCAGTTAGTAACAGTGCCAAGACTCCAGGCATCAAAATTTTATTCATAATCCTTAAACCAAATTACCAGAAACCAGGGGAATTTTCTTGCAATTTGAAGCATGCTGTTCCCATTTGGAATATAGGAACAGGAGGAGGCTGTATAGTACCCCTCCAAGCCTGTCCCGTCAATCAATTAGATCATCTCTACCTCAATTCCATGTCCCTTGATATGATCACCTAACAAAAATCTGAGAGTTTGTCTTGAAAGTTCAGATGGACCCCCCCTAACACCCACAGTCTTTTGTGGTGGTGGTAGTGGTGTGGAGGTGCGTTAGAAGGGCAGGGGAAGTGTTCCAGATTTCCAATACTCTGAAGAACTGCTTCCTGGTTTGGTTTTTAAGGAATGTACCAAAGCACCAAATCATGATGCCTATTTATTGGCGACTAAACCCACCCTCCTATTTGTCACTCCCTGCAGGTGACTAAGTGATAAAGAGTAATGAGTTAGAGGATACAAGAACAACTTGCAAAAGGGATTGGTGGATATTAGTGAATGTGTGGATCATGTTCTCCTAATCCATCTCACCACAGGTGACAACTCACTCTGGCACGACTGGATCACACACATGGCCAGTTATAAAGCCTGGACCATGTGGGTGGATTGTTTGCATACATGTCAAAAGTCCCATCATGCAGCAGAGGGTGAGAGAAAGTGCTTCAAATAAATCCTTCATAGATCAGACTGGCCAATGATTCAGAAACTGTTTTTATTTTACAGGAGTGAAAAATTAAACAGCAGTAAACCACGAATCATAAATTTTACAGAACAGTATTTTGCCAACAACTAATGAAACCAGTGAAGCAGATGAGTATCATCTCCAGTGGACTCTGGTCTGGAATTCACTGCCTCAACTGATGGTTGAGGCTGAAATGCTCAACTCATTTAAAAAGGTACCTGCATCGGCATCTGAAGTGCTGTAACCCGCAAGGCTACGGACCAGGTGCTGGAAAGTGGAATTAAAATGAGCAGCCAGTTTCTTTTTTCTCTTTTTGGCCGGAGCAGGCAAGATGGGCTGAATGGCCTCTTTCTCTATCATAACTTTTCTATGGATTTATGGGATAGGCCCCACGTTTGTGAAAAAGAAATGGTCTGTGCAGTCAGCAATCAGGAGTGGTATCTAATATGTCACTGACCAGTATTGGCACGAAGACAAGGAGAAGTAGTCATTCATACTGGAAGGCATACATTGGGTTAGCAGGCAGTGGGCTGGCGCAATTAAACTCGGGCATTCTGAGCAATATCCGTAGCTCAGATGTTACGCACTCTAGTCTCAGAGTTAGAAGGTTGTGGGTTGGAGTCTTACTCCAGCAATAATCCAGGCTGACGTTCCAGTGCAGTACTGAGTGGGTGCTGCATTACCTTTCAGATGAGACATTAAACCAAGGTGGACGTAAAAGATCCCATGGCGCTATTTTGAAGAACAGGGGAGTTCAACCTTGTCTTGGCCAGTATTTATCTCTCAATCATAAAAAACATGATTATCTGGGCATTATCACATTGCTGTTTGTGCGATCTTGCTGTGCGCAAATTGGCTGCTGTGTCTCCTACATTACAACAGTGACTAGCACTTAAAAAAGCACTTCATTGACTTTAATGCATTTTGGAACATTGAGGCAGTGAAAGGTGCTATATAAATGCAAATCTTTGTTTTTTTTTCATTTAGCTTACTGCTCCAAAACCCTCCTCAGTCTCCATGAAGTAGAGGAAGTTCCAAACTTGGCCAGCCTGGGACATGGATTAGTAAAGAGACAGTGAGAGGGGGAAAAGAGGAAAAGGCCTGGCTCTTATTACAAGCTTTATTTAACCCTGATTTTCTGGAGTAAAGGTGAGTCGGGAAAGCAGAGCCAGACCTTATCCGATTGAGCCTCCAGTGACTTGAGATTGTTGGTGACATTTTTCAGTTCTTCTTCCAGGTCACCACACTTCCTGCATAAAGAAGACAAAGCTAGAGTGAGAATTCAATGATATTGCGTGCAACAGAAGGTCAACATTAAATCCCACAGTGATCAGTATGAGACACACTCAATCTACCACAGAAGGTGGTGAAGAACAATCTAGGATAGGAATAGGAAAACTGTAGAGCCGTTCCACTTGCCTGATAAAGTTTTTGGGAATAATCAAGTTAAGGGAGCAGGTTGGGTCATTTATTAGATAAAATAAACCCCTCTCCATACCAAAATCACCACACGTACAGCCCTCCCCACACCAAAGTTTCCGCACACAGAGCCACATGGAAAAAAATCGATGATCATGACCATTTCAGTGATTTGACTGCACTATCCTGTTGCACTTGAAGGCTCATGGAGATGTAGTCTCATTAACATAAAGCCCTGTTCTAGTATTCACGGTTCATTTAAAACCAAAAAAGTGTCAAAACTGAAACATCCACTAACTGGTTTAAAAGCTGTGAACCAAAAAACAGAGTTGTACAAAGTTAGTGAATAGGCCTCATGCTTATACAATGTTTCAACCCATCCATCAAGGGACTTACATCTCCGAGACTTCAGCTCGCTCCTCAGCACGCTCCAGCTCTCCTTCCAGGATGACAAGCTTCCGGGCAACCTGTATAGGTCAAATAAGTTTAGCATAATGAGGTATCAGCAGGCATCAAGCTCACTTGAATATGCACAGTTCCCAAACAGGATCTCCTACCAGCATTAGGAGGCCAATTTCCACTTTAATGTAGAATCCCATTACAGCACAGCACACTTCCACCCATCAGCCAGCTCTATCACATGGTAAAGTGAAGGTCCCTCCCTTTAAACATCAGAGCAACCCAATTCCAGCCTCCAGCTTCAGAGAGGGAGCCAAACAAAGGGAGAAAAATAATTGGGAGCCTTCAGAGTTACGGGAACAGAGCACAACTTGGTCCGATTCTTATCTATCCAGTCATAGCCACAGTATCACTCCAATCACTTCTCTTCCTGCTCCCACACCGTTACCATTGGTGTCCTCCAAGGATCTGTCCATGGCCCCTCCTTTTCTCAAATACACCCTACCCCTCGGTGACAGCATTTGAAGACACGGTGCTAATTTTCACATGTACGCTGAAGCCACCCAGCTCCATCTCTCCACCGTCTCTCTTGACTCGGCCACTGTCTCTAAATTATCAGACTGCTTATCCAACATCCAGTACTCGATACGCAGAAATTTCCTCCAATTAAACATCGGATAACATTGAGCCATTGCCTCAGTCTCTGCCACAAATGCCATTCCCCAGCTACTGACTCCATCCCTCTTCCTGGCAATGATTTAAGGCTGAACCAGTCTATTTGCTATCATGTTGTAGTATTTGACCGAGATGAGTTTCTAACCACATATCCATGGAACTTCTAAGGCTGCCCATTTCCATCTCTGTGGCAGTACCAGACGTTGACGCTGCCTTAACTCATCTGCTGCTGAAACCTTCATCTATGTTTCCTCTAGACTTGACTATTCAACACAATCCTGGCTGGACTCCCACATTCTACTCTCGGTAAACTTGAGATCATCCAAAAAATCTCCTGCCCATGTCTGAATTCACCCAGAGTCTCACCCACCATCACCCTTGTGCTCACTGATCTATGTTGGGTCTCAGTTGAGCAAAACCATGATTTTAAAATTCTCACTCCAGTGGTCAAATCTTCTTTCTATTTTTGCAATCTCCTCCAGCCCCACAACCCACAGATATCTCTGCTCCTCTCATTCTGACTGTTTGGCATCTCTGAATGCAACTCCATTATTCAAAAAGGGAGGGAGACAGAAAGCAGGAAGCTATAGGCCAGTTAGCCTAACATCTGTCATAGGGAAAATGTTAGAAGCTATTATTAAAGATGTTATAGCAGGGCACTTAGTAAAATTCAAGGCAATCAGGCAGTGTTAACATGATTTTGTAAAAGGAAAATAGTGTTTAACCAATTTATTGGAGTTCTTTGAAGGAGTCACATATGCTGTGGATAAAGGGGAACCTGTGGATGTACTGTATTTAGATTTCCAGAAGACATTTGATAAAGTGCCACAGCAAAGGTTATTGCAGGAAATAAAAGCTCATAATGTAGGGGGTAACACATTGGCATTGATAGAAGATTGGTTAGCTAACAGGAAACAGTTGGCATAAATGGGTCTCTTTCAGGTTGGCAGGATGTGACGAGTGGTGTGTCACCAGCATCAGTGCTGGGGCCTCAACTTATTACAATTTATATAAATGACTTGGATGAAGTGACTGAAGGAATGGTTGCTAAATATGCTGATGACACAAAGATAGGTAGGAAAGTAAATTGTGAAGAGGACGTAAAGAGGCTACAAAGTGACAGATAGGTTAAGTGAGTGGGCAAAAATCTGGCAAATGGAGTATAATGTGGGCAAATGTGAAATTGTTTATTTTGGCAGGAAGAATAAAGCTCATCTAAATAGTGAGAGATTGAGGAGCTCAGATTCAGAGGGATCTGGGTGTCCTAGTGTGTGAATCACAAAACGTAAGTATGCAGGTACAGCAGCTAATTAGGAAAGCTGATAAAATGTTACCATTTATTGTAAGGGGAATTGAATACAGAATTTGGGAGGTTATGCTTCAGTTGTACACGGCATTGGTGAGACCACACCTGGAGTATTATGTACAGTTCTTGTCTCCTTATTTAAAGAAAGGCGTAAATGCGTTAGAAGCAGATCAGTGAAGGTTTACTAGACTAATACCAGGAATGGGCGGGTTGTCTTGTGTGGACAGACAGGACAGGTTAGGCTTCTATCCACTGGAGTTTAAATAAGAGGCGACTAATTGAAACCTTTAAAGATCCTGAGGGGTCTTGACAGGGTCGATGTGGAGAGGGTGTTTCCTGTTGTGGGAGAATCTAGAGCTGTTTGAAAATAAGGGGTCGCTCATTTAAGACAGATGAGGAAAAAGCTTTTCTCAGAGGGTCGTGAGTCTTTAGAACTCTCTTCCTCAAAAGGCGGTGGAAGTAGAGTCTGAATATTTTTAAGGTAGGGCTAGATAGATTCTTGATTAGCAAGGGGGTGAAAGGTTATCGAAGGTAGGCAGGAATGTGGGGTTGAGATTACAATCAGATCAGCCATGATATTATTATATGGCAGAGCAGGCTCAAGGGGCCAAGTGGCCCACCCCTCCTAAATCGTATGCTCATATGTATGTTTGTTCAAAGGGGAACAGCAGTGTTCATCACTGGCTGAGTGCATTGTGATATTGGTTACAAGAGTCCAACTGGTTTAATGGTTAATGAAGAGCAGTGTTCTGAACATCATTAATAGGTTGACTTTTGGTGCTCACCTCCTCATACTTGCGATCAGCCTCTTCTGCAATGTGTTTCGCCTCCTTCAGCTGCAGCTCCTGAAGCTCCATCCTCTCTTCATCCTTCTGCGCACGGTTCTCAATTACCTTCATACCTCTGAGTAATACAGCAGGGATTAAATGGGATAAACCAGCAATAAGAGCACAAGTATTGAGCTTCAAAATACTGAACTCCCAACAGATGAATCACAGAATCGTTATGCGCAGGTGGCGATCATTCAGCCCATTGTGTCTGCACCAGCTCTCCGAATGGGCAATTCATCTAGTACCATTCCCCCAGCCTTCTTCCCGTAACCCTGCACATTCTTCTTTTTCAGATAACAGTCTCATTCCCTTTGAATGCTTGAATTGAACCTACCTCCATCACAATTTCAGGTGGTGTACTCCAGACCTTAACCGCTCATTGTGTGAAAAAGATTTTCCTCATATCACTTTAAATCTATTCCCCCTCATTCTCGATCCTTTAACAAGTGGGGACAGTTTTTCCCCATCTACGCTGTTAATCAATCAGCATGATCTCAACCAATAAAATGAAGGATCAAATAGAATATGATTAAGAATAATATTGATATAGTGCACGGCTGTAAAAGTAGCAGATTCTGAGGAGTTGACAATTGTGCTTAAAATCAATGTAATTCACAATCTTAATTGTACTCAATATCAATAGATGTCAAGTGAAGAATGCACCAAGGACACACTCTCCCATCAGAAGGTGAAGAATGAATACATATAATGCAAGATAAAATGAATTTCAGCTGCTCATCTCCCAAGCCAGGTCACACAGAATTACATCAAACATACACTGCTGAAATAGGCCATTTGGCCCAGTTAGCCTATGCCAGCCTTTCCAGCTTCCTTTTAAATGCTTCATAGCATCCTTTTCAAATTAGGTCCAAGTCCAGTGACAGAAAGGAGATGGCCAAGGTCATTTTACTCAACAGTCTGACTCTCGAGGGTTTTAGAACAGAATGCCCTGTTCCATATAGCACATGGGCAACACACAAGAAAACTAAGCTACTGAATGGCAGACTTCCTAAAGACTAAACTATAGAATCGCCTATACCTGGTCAGAATAACTCGGGTTGTAACACCAGACTGCTTTCTTCATTGGAGTCTTCACTCCGTCACTGTAGGGAGTTGGGAACTTGTTCTTCTTGGGGGAAATAAATGAGCCAATTTACGTACAACTGCATTTTCAAAATCCTCACGGTTTAGCCTATAGCCCTCTATTCATTATTGACATTTCTGCAGCCGCTGTTTTGCCCAACCACACCCTCACCTCCATCTCTGATGCTTTAAGACAGAATCACAATGCAGAAGAGGCCCTTCGGCCCCTCGAGTCTGCGCCGACAGGTGAGAAACACCTAACCTACCTACCTAATCCATTTACCAGCACTTGGCCAATAGCCTTGAATGTTATGACGTGCCAAGACAGAATTTCAGTGTCCACTGAAATGATTACTCTCTCACATCCTGGCTATTCCCCTGGTATTATCCTCATCTCCACTCCCTTAAGTCCGAGGGACTCGAATGGATATGGTAGATAACTGGTTTAGCCATTCACTGGCCGGACCACACAAAAACAAAGTCAGGTCCTGCTTTCATCTGCTAAAGCTGTTCACTATTCCAGGACCACTCTGGAATGCAAAGATAACCCCCAGCTTCTTTTCTCTACTGCAAACCATCTACTTAAGCTGCTCTTCCATCTCCTCCACCTCCAACAGCAAATTCAAGGAGCTCATGGACTTTTTTGCCACTAAGATTGAGACCATCCAATCAGCTTCCTCTGCTGCATCCCTCCCTTTCCCGACCTCAGCTGGCCAAACTTCCTTTAATGCTCTCTCCTGCCCAGGCCCTGAACTCATATCATTCTCTAGTTTCTCTCCCGTTTCTCCACATGCCTCCTCCAAACATAGCTTGTCCATGAGACCTACATCCTGCTCCCTTAACCCACTAAACTGCTGACCACCCAACTTCCCCTCCTGGCTGCCATGCTGGCGCCCAATTGTAAATTGTTCTCGCTCTTCAGGTGTTGTCCTTCTCTCCTTCAAATCTTCCATTAGCACCGCTCGCCTCAAAAACCTAATCCTTCACTCCACCGTCCTTGAAAGCCACAGTCCCATCTCCAAACTCTTTCTTCTCCAAAGTCCATGAACCTGTTGTCGCCTCCCAATTGCTTACCATCTTTCCCAGAACTCCATGTTTGAATCCTTCAATCAAGCTTCTGCCCCTGCCACAGAACCAAAACAGCTCTTATCAAAGTCACCAATGACATCCAATGTGACAATTGCAAAGGTAAACTTTCCTTCCTCATCCCTCTCGACCTGTCTGCAGCCTTTGACATGGTTTGATCACACCATCCTCCTCCAACACCTCTCCACTGTCGGCCAGCTGGGGGAGACTGCTCTCACCTGGTTCTGTTCTTATCTATATAATCAGCCAGAGAATCACCTGTAATTGCTTCTCTTCTTGCTCCTGCTGTTAGAAACATCTCTCTCTCTCTCTCTCTCAAGACTTAAATTTTCTTTTACAAAATGGAAGGACATGGCATGATCTGGTCATCTGGATGCTAACCTGGGATTATTAAATTAAAGGTCATAAATTCACCTTGGAACTGTAAACAAGCGGGCCTCTTCCAAGAAATCACCTGACCTATATGGTACTTGAGAAAGTTGTTAGTTTGTGTTGACTTGCAAAGCACTTTAATTGTGAACCAGTTTTTTGAAGGCAGTTTTGTTGGAGAACAAGCTAAGGAAAGAAGGCTACCTCTCTACCCTACCTGAAATTGTGTGTGGCTATTAACCTGTAGCTAGAGAACCCTCATCTGAGTGTAACCAGTCTGCATTTGGACCTGCAATGCTGGACAGTTGGACTCCAGGCAATCAGTAAGGGGCACGTGAGGAGACAGGCAACCAAGTCAGAGTGAGATGGAGACTGAGTACGTAGCGTATTAGGTTCACGTGGGAATTCAGTGCATAGGGGAAAGAAGTGTGGTATACATAGTAATTATTCCAAGTTAAACTAAGTTAATTAACTAACATAAGTAACAATGGCTGGATAGGTGTTATGTTGCAGCTGTGGAATGTGGGAGCTTTTGGATGCTAAGATGATCCATGACAAACATGTCTGCAGAAAATGTAAACAACTAGAGGAATTCCAGATCAGGATTATTGATCTGGAAGCCAAACCGCAGACACTGCACAAAAGGGAGAAATACCTGGACACTTTATTCCAGAAGACAATCAGTCTTTTAGGATAAGGTTGTCCGCTTTGGTCAGTAGTGAGAGATAGGAGGATGTGACCGTTAAGTGAGATAGGTAATAGGACCGAGCAGACAGTAGTGGAGGAGCCTCATACTTTGCAATTGTCAAACAGGTTTGAGATGTTCACAACCTGTGTGGACGAAAGTGAGGTCTACAAGGTGGATGAGCAGGCTGGCCATGGCACAGGAAGCTGTTCAAGTGAGGGCAGCAAACAGGAATGTAGCGGTAAGGAAGTACAGTGAGGGGGATTGACACTGTTCTCTGCAGCAAAGAGTGAAACTCCAGAAGGCTGTGTTACCTACCCAGTGCCAGGGTTCAGGAGATCTGCTCAGGGCTGGAGAGGAACTTGTATTTGGAGGAGGAGGATTCAGATGTCATGGCCCATGTAGGTACCAACGACATAGGCAGGATAAGGGAGGAAGTTCTGCATAATCAGTATGAGAAACTAGGTACCAAATTAAGAAGCAGAACCTCAAAAGGTAATAATCTCTGGATTATCACCTGAGCCACGTGCAAATTGGCATAGGGCAAATAAGATTAGAGGGATGAATGCGCGGCTCAAAGACTGGTGTGGGAGAAGTGTGTTCTGGTCCGTGGGGCACTGGCACCAGTACTGTGGATAGTGGAAGCTCTACCGTTGAGACGGTCTACACCTGAACCATGAGATGAATGTTCTTGCAAATTGCATAACCAGGGAAGTAGAGAGGGCTTTAAACTAAACAAGGTTGGGGGGGAGATCAAGCTTGGGTAGTAGCAGCAAATCAAGGGGTAGATTCGAGGGAGGACACCATAATGGTAATGAGGGTCATAGAATAGCAGGAAGGGACAGAGATAAAACCTAAGAATACATCAATAGTCAAGACTAGATATTACAAAGATAACAAAAAGACAAAACTAAAGGATCTGTATCTGAATGCATTCATAACAAAGGAAATGAATTGATAGTGCAGATTGAAGTAAATAAATATGATCTTAAAGCCATTACGGAGATGTTGCCGCAAGATGACAAGGGTTGGGTCCTGAATATTGAAGGGTAAATGATATTCAAGAAGAGTAGGAAACTAGGTAAAGGTGGAGGGGTTACACTATTGATCAAGGATGGAATTGGTGCAATAGTTAGAGATGACCTTGGTTCAGATCATCAGGAAGTAGAATCGGTTTAGGTGGAGATGAGGAATAGTAGGGGAAAGAAGTCACTAGTGGGAGTGGTCTACAGTTCCCCTAACAGTAACCGAATGTAGGACAAAGTATACAAGAAGAAATAGTGGGTGCTTGTGATAAAGGGACAGCAATCATCATGAGTGATTTTAATCTACATATAAACTGGAAAAATCAGACTGGCAGCAGTAGCCCGGATGAGGAGTTCATAGAATGCTTTTGAGATAGTTTCTTAGGGCAGCACATTCTGGAACCAATCAGAGAGCAGGTTATATTAGACTTGCTATTGTGTAATGTGACAGGATTAGTTAATGACCTCAGAGTGAAGGCACCCCTAGGTAGCAGTGACCACAATATGATTGAATTTTACATCCAGTTTGAATGAGAGAAGAGTGGGTCTAAGACTAGTATTTTAAACTTAAATAAGGGCAACCATGGGGGCGTGAAAGCTGAGCTAGCTAAAATGAACTAGGATACTAGGCTAGGGGATAGATCAATAGAGAAACAGTGGCAGACATTTAAGAAGATATTTCAGAATACTCAGAATAAGTATATTCCTACTATAAACAAAAATTCTAAGGGGAGGACCCACTATCCATGGTTAACTAAGGGAATTAAGGAAAGCATCAAACTTAAGGAAAAGCATATAACTGCGCAAAGATGAGTGGCAGGGTAGATGATTGGTCAGAACATAAAGAACTGCAGAGAATGACTAAAAGGTTAATCAGGAAAAAGAAATTAGAGTATGAGAGGAAGCTAACTAGAAATGTTAAAATGGATAGCAAGAGTTTCTACAGTTATTTAAAAGGAAAAGAGTAAGTAAAATGAGTGTTGGTCCTGTAGAGAGTGACTGTGGGGAGTGAATAGTAGATAATAAGGAAGTGGCGGATGAAATGAACAAATCTGCCATCACTGAGGATACAAAAAACATTCCAGTAATAGCTATAAATCAGGAGGTGGAAGGGAGAGGGGAACTTAATGAAATTACAATCACTAGGGAAGCAGCACTGAGTAAACTGATGGAGCTGCGGCTGACAAGTCTCCAGGTCCTGATGGACTTCATCCTAGGGTCTTAAAAGAGGTGGCTAATGAGGTAGTAGATGCATTGGTGTTAATTTTCCAAAGTTCCCTAGATTCTGAAAAGGTTCCATTCGACTGGAAAATAGCAAATATAACCCCTCTATTCAAGAAGGGAGGGAGGCAGAAAACAGGAAACTATAGGCCAGTTAGTTCGGCATCTGTCGTGGGGAAGTTGCTAGAGTCGATCATTAAGGAGGTTATAACTGGGCACTTAGAGAAACTCAACGTAATGGGGAAGAGTCAGCATGGTTTTGTGAAAGGGAAATCATGTTTAACCAATTCATTAGCGTTCTTTGAAGGAATAACTTTTTTTTATTCATTCACAGGATGTGGGCTTCACTGTGGATAAAGGGGACCCTCTAGATGGACTTGGATTTCAAGAAGGCATTCGATAAGGTGCCACATCAAAGGTTATTGCGGAAAATAAAAGCCCATGGTGTAGTGGGTAACATATTAGCATGGATAGATGATTGGCTGGCTGGCAGAAAACATGAGTATGCATAAATGGGTCTTTTTCTGATTGGAAGGATGTGACGAGTGGAGTCCCACAGGGGTCTGTGCTGGGGCCTCAACATTTTACAATTTATATCAATGACTTAGATAAGCTGAGCGAAGGCACAGTGGCTAAATTTGCAGATGACAAAGATAGGTAGAAAAGTATGTTGTGAAGGGGACATGAGGTTGCAGATGGATAATAGGTAGGTTGAGTAAGTGGGCAAAAATCTGTCAGATGGAATATAATGTGGAAAAATGTGAAGTTGTTCATTTTGGCAGACTGTTACTTAAACAGAACAGCTGCAGAATTCCCGGGTGCAGAGGGATCTAGGTGTTCTAGTGCATGAGTCACAAAGTTAGTATGCAGGGACAGCAAGTAATTAAGGTGGCTATTGGAATGCTATCCTTTATCACGAGAGGAATTGAACATAAAAGTAAGGATGTTATGCTTCAGTTATACAGGGCATTGGTGAGACCGCACCTCGAACAGTGTATGCAGTTTTCATTTCCTTATTTAAAGAAGGATGTAAATGCATTGGAGACTATTCAGCGGTTTGCTAGATTGGTACCCGAAATGACCAGGTTGTTATATAAGGAAAGGTTAGACAGACTGGGCTTGTTTCCACTGGAGTTTAGAAGAGTGAGGAGTGACTTGATTGAAGAATATAAGGTCCTGGACAGTATCGACAAGGTGGATGAGGAAAGGATATTTCCTCTTGCGGGTGAGTCCAGAACTAGGGGGCACTGTTTTAAAATTAGGGGCCGTCCTTTTAGGACAGAGGTGAGGAGAAATTGAGGGTTGTGCGACTTTGCAAGTCTCTGCCTCAGGAAGCGGTGAATATTTTTAAGGTGGAGGTGGATAGATTCTTGTTAGGCAAGGGAATCAAAGGTTATCAGGGTAGATGGGAATGTGGAATTCAAAACAAACAGATCCACCATGATCTCATTGAATGGCAGAGTAGGCTTGAGAGGCCAAATGGTCAACTTCTGCTCCTTTTCCTATGTTCTTCTGTTTTGTGATGTTCTTGGGAGGTTACTCTATAGCGACTGAATGCACTCAGATTAAGGAAGTATGGCAGAGTTCATCATTGCTCACCTCTCACTCTCATCTGCTGCCTTCTCTGCCTCCTCCAGCTTCTGCAGGGCAGTGGCCAGACGCTCTTGTGCCCGGTCCAGCTCCTCCTCAACCAGCTGGATCCTTCTATTCAGCGCAGCGACCTCTCCTTCAGCCTGATCAGAAGGCAAAGGGACACATTTTAGATCCAATCTATTTGCATCACACTTTCACTGTAGAAAGTGCCGATTATACAGCAAGACTGATGGCAAAGAGCCTCTGCTGGGCTCAATGTTGGTTAAACTTTCCAACAGTGAAGACAAGGTGAATAACGATACAAGTTCGGAAGGCAATTATTGTCACTGTTCATTTCCTCTCTCTGATCCAGCACTGCAACCCCTAATTACAAGGGTCTCCTTAAAGGGCTCAGAAGGGAAACTTGCTAATTCAACAGAATGCTCAAGACTTGGTGACTCCCAATGGCTCAGTAGATTAGTCGAGTATCTAGACTACATACACCAGATGATCCCAGTTTGGATCTTCCACCTGTTGGGAGTTAGCTGGTCTTTCAGTTGCTTTGGGATGTTACAAACTGTTGTTTGTACAGAGTGAACTAAAGGGTTGGGGTGGGAGGGCATAGGAGGGAATCAATCAGGATTTCCATTCCTGTTAGTTATCCAGTGTTCCTGCTGGAATTTCACAGGACTTGTCCAGTTGAGCAGTGCCAGAGGGTGACCAGTGTCCCAGGGACTGTATCCTGGAGTGAGGAGCCCGCATCTTCTGCAGGGGAGACAATGAATACAAAAACCATTGACATTAATACAAAGTAGCCAATTGAAGATTGGCTGATTCAGACGCCTGTACTGAAATCAGACGTGCAAAAACATTTCTTAAATACTGACAGTGACAAATGTGTGTTGATATTTGTAACCACAGCATTAAGGTCAAACTTACTCAAAGAAATAACAAACCTTTCATTTACATGGAGCTGGTTACAGGGAGCACATTATAATCCTCCACCCATTACAGAGATTCATAAGCGCTTACCACACCTACCCCCACAACATAGAACACATTGGGGCTTCCCACTCCCCCAACCCCCTCATCTCAATCTCCAACATGTAGAGTCCACAAATGTACAGCCAGCCCAAGATAATTGGGTTGAACTTGCCTCGGTATTCACACTGTAGGGCCCTGCAGAGCTATACTGAGCTTCCATCAACTCCTTCACTGCCACATGCTGAGATAGAATGTAGGAATTGCTGGACAGAGAAAGACCAGGATCCATCTCATTCCCCTGCCATCCTGGTAGTCACATGATGCAATGGCTAATTAGAGCTATCAGTAATTAGTCTACAACAGACCCAGACATGAGGTGAGGAAAACCCCTGTGGTGGAGAGCTTCGGAAATCATAGGCCTAAAGTCACTTGTTCCTCCCAAGCACAATCCATTCACCACACGTCATGTCTCAAATTATTCTGCACTACATCCAAAAATGATATTTTCTGAAAGAAATCCATCTAATTTGAATTAATCAATATTAACTGCTTCCACTGGCTGTCTAGGTGGTTTGCTATACAGACTCATCATTCACTCACTGAAATGCTATTTTTGCAGATTAATTTTGAATTCTTCCCACCTCCTTTCAGTACCATGGTTGTACTGTTCTGGACAGGGTAAAGGAGACTTTCATGGTCAACATTATCCAGTCCCTTTATTGAGGGAAATTCTGCAACCAATTTGTGCGCAGGAAGATACCACAAAGAGCAATGGGAATAACAGACTCATCTGTAATTTGATGGTGCTAGTTGAGGGATAGGAGGCAGGAGGGATGATGAAAATTAACTGGGTCAGAGAACATCTTTCACAATGAGAACACAAAGTTAAATGAAGCGAATCCTGGGCTGGAGAATCAGTAACTTTTACTTAAATTGCTTATGTCTCATGGCTCCAATTTCTAAAACCTCCACCCATACATTCGTGACCTCTGGACTCGACTATTCCAATGCGCTCCTGGCTAACCTCCCACATTCTACCCTCCCCAAAATTGAGGTCATCCAAAACTCTGCTGCCCATTTCTTAACTTGTACCCAGTTCCCAATCGCCCTTGTGCTCACTGACCTATACCAGTCTCTGGTTGATCAATGCCTTCATTTTAAAATTCTCATCCTCATTTTCAAATTCCATCATGGTCTCTCAATCTCTCTAACCTCCTCCAGCTCCACAACCCTCTGGGATCCCTGCATTCCTCTAATTCTGGCCTCTTGGCACAGGCAGGAAGAGGGACAGACAGAACAAGAGAAAGCGAGCAGGCGAGAGAGAGTGGGGGTGAGCCAGAGAGTGGGCAGGAGAAGGGGACACAGTGCACAACTTGATTAATACGATTGGAACACACAAGTTCCCAGTTACTAATGTTTAACACTTTGCCAACCTTTTCTGGAAAAGTATCCCCAAGCCATCTCTTTGTGCCTCCTCCTTTATATCAAACCCATCTACTGAGAGCGAGGCTTTGCACTGTTCCAACCTCAGAGTCTGCTTTTGACACCACTTTGGTGAAAGAGCAGATAACAAAGCACATGACATCATTGGGTAAGTTAAGAACATTTGAAGGACTCGCCAGAAAGGGTGCTGTAGCTTTAAGACACTCGCAAATGTTGCCCATGTGTCATGTAATAAGTTGAAATGGAGAAGCTGCTTTGCATTTGCAGGAACCCACAGGAATGCAGAGAGATGTGATTGATGTTATGCAAGAAACGTGGGAGAGAATCCCATCTGCTCCCCCACTCAATACCAGCTCAGAGTCACACACAAGTAGAGAGTGGATTTCAACTCACCACGTGGCACGACTTCAACAATCAGGACTGGAAATCTAGAGCTCAGTCCCCAGGCAGAGTAATGTTTGTCCTTTAGGAGCGTCCCAACTCCTGAACTTTAAATCAACACAGTTATCAGAGCAGGACAGCCAGCTGGGAAATGACAAGTCAATGTGTTCCTTATTATGCAGGGATCGAGTCTAAATAAAATCCACCAAAGCATCTAAGTTAAATACTCTCCCACACACCACCCCTTCCTACCCACAACCCTACACTTTTTGTTGTGCACACCCCATTCAGTTAAGTGCATGTGTGTGCAGCCAATGTGCTAACTTGCTGCATGGCCACCCACCTGTGTACCTCAGAGGAAACACTGACCACCACCCCCACCCCCGCCACCACCACCACCATCAACATAAGCCTGGATTCTTCAACTCACTGGCTCAGAACTAGACACAAACACGGTCACAGAATAGTAATGATGAGCAAGGTCATTCAGCCCATAATAATTCATTCACCCAGACAAACCCTACCCTCCTCCCATAACTTCATCCAATTGTTCAAGTGATTCATGGCTTTTTGCTTCCACTGATCAATATGGGAGTTGATTCCAAACATTTATTACCCAGTGTGAAAAACATAATAATTTCACTTTTAACATTGCATGTTTCTAGTCTGTACCAGTGCCATTTTGTCATATTCTCAATGAAATTTAAAGCAGTTTTCCAGATCTACCTTTTCAATTCCCTTAACTATCTTAGATCCCTTATTAAGATATCTCCTGATCCAGACTGAAAAGCTCAAATTTCTTCTCCTAACTCAAGAGCTTTGACATTAGGAATCAATTTCTGGGCTTTATCTCCAGTATTCGTGTGTCCCAGTGAGTGATCAGAAAAGGAGTGACCGACCAGAACATTGAACACTTTGTTCATGACTTACTGTGGTTTGTATTCTATTGGTTTGATTGTATAGCTTAAGATCCCATTGTCAATTGCTACTCTGCATCATTTGGTCATTTTGAATGTTGGGTTGAGTCAGACTCCTAGATCCCTTTACTTCTGCAACATCATTCAGGTTGTCACAGAGGCCAGCCTACTGTCACAGAAAAAAGCCTCGTTCGGGTGGGGCTAGTGCCAAAACAATTTGTTTCAGTATTGAGTTCATCACAATCGAGAAGATTTTGCCAACATTTTTCTCCTGGATTTATTGGCATCTGGGAGACTGTTTCTGAAAACAGGAGAACAAAGGGAACAGTGACATCAAGAATTATAGCCGGGAATGTTTAAATATAAACAGAATATAAATCACACAACACACGATTCCAATTTCTTTACAGGTTAATCTCCGTTGTCCGGTACTTTGGAGCGTAGTGTAGTGTACTATGACTTGATGCTTATGGTGACTCTGCCAATCATTCTCCACAAAGATGTAAAACAGTAATGTCGCCACACCAGGAGAAAGGGAGATAGGGCCCCTCTGTTCTCCTAGGATCCACCACCACTCAAATCATCCAGGAAGCATAAACCCCAGCTGTAAACTCACAATCATGCACCCACCCCCATCCCCCACAACACCACTGCCTCTTCCGGATACTGCCTGTTACAGGGAGATCTGGATACAATGTCACTCCTGCACTCCCTGCTCCCAGGATTGTTAACAAATTGATGATTGCACAGGGTTCAACTGCATTTGTGACTCCTCAGGTATGGAAGCAGTCTGTGTCCACATGCAGCAAGACCTGGCTTGGGCTAATAAGTGGCAAGTAACATTCTCACCACACAAGTGCCAGGCAACAGGAGAATCTAACTGCCACTCCTTGACATTCGAAGGCATTGTCACTGTCAAATCTCCTACTATTGACTAGAAACTTAACTGGACTAGCCATATAAAAACTGTGGCTACATGAGCAGGTCAGAGACTGGGAATTCTGAGGGTGAGTAACTCACCTCCTGACTCCCCAAAGCCTGTCCACATCTACAAGGCACAAGTCAGGAGTGCGATGGAATACTCTCCACTTGCCTGGATGCAGCTCCAACACCACCCAGCGCTGGCCACACTGGGAGGAGCTAAGAATGTTACCATGGCTCAGTTGGTAACACTCTCGTTTTCTAAGTCTGAAGGTTTGTGGGTTCCAGGCAGGCTATTGGAGAGGAACTTGAACACAAAATTCAAGGCTGATACCTAGTGCAGTACTGAGAGAGTGCTGCACTGTTGGAGGTGTCATCTTTTGGATGAGTTGTCAAAATGGAGGCCCTGCCTCCCTCCCAGGTGGGTGTAAAAGGTCCCAGGGCAACATTTCGAAGAAAAGGTGAGTTCTCGCCAGTGTCCTGGGGCCTACTTTCACTCCTCAATCAACATCACAAAACAAACAGATTATCTGGTCATTATCACATTGCTGTTTGTGGGAGCTTGCTGTGTGCAAATTGGCTGCCTCATTTCCTACATTACAGTGGTGACTACACTTCAAAAAGCACTTCATTGGATGTGCTGAGGTTATGAAATGTGCCATGTAAATGCAAGTCTTTCTCTAATCAACCATAATTGGCTTGGCAAACCAGCATTTGCTTGATGAAATTACTAGCTCCATTACCACTTGATGAGAATTCAGCAGCCCTTTAAAAGCTGCTTTAGGTTCCAAGCTCTCAGGTGCTGAGGGTCTAAACACCTCCTCTTAATTTCTTGCTGCAGACCACTTTCTCCTAGGAAGTAGCAGGTCTTATATAATAGAAACAAAGGCCCTGTTGACAATTGCATGGAGCTTAACTCCTCTCACCAAAGTACATGCAAACGTTCATATTAGGACCAGGAGTAGGCCATTCGGCCCTTCAAGTTTGCTCTGCCATTCAATATCATGGCTGATTTGATTGTGGCCTCACCTCCACATTCTGCCTACCCCTGATACATTCTTGACTAACAAGGAAGTCAACGGGTATCTACCTCTGCCTTAAAAATATTGATCCTGCCTCCACTGCTTTCCGGGGAAGACAGTTCCAAAGGTTCACAACCCTCGAAATAATTCTTCTCATCTCTGCCTTAAATGCGAGACCCCTTTTATTGTTAAATTGTGTCCCTTAGTTCTAGTCTCTCCCACAAGGGGATAGATACATCCTCTCAGCATCCACCCTGTCAAACCCCCTCAGGGTCTTAAGTGTTTCAATAAGATCACCTCGCATCCTTCTAAACTCCAATGGATACAGGCCCAGGCTGTTCAACCTTTCCTCATAAGAAACCACCCACAACCTCCCCACACCCCTCAAAATCCCAGGAATCAGTCGAGAGAACCTTCTCTGAACTGCTTCTAACGTGTTTATAACCTTTCTTAAACAAGGAGACCAAAACGGTACAGGGTACTCCAGATGTGGCCTCACCAACCCCCTGTATAACTGTAGCAAAACATCCCTACTTTTATATTCCACTCCCCTTGCAATAAACAACAACATTCCATTTGCCTTGCCAATCACTTGCTGTACCTGCATATTAACTTTTTGTGATTCAAATAACAAGTGATGCATATTGACATACAAGTAATGCAACCAAATCATTCATTACACAACTGTGAATGAGTCAAATGAAAAGACAGCTTATCTTTTTTAAAAAAGAATTGAACTCCAAATCTAAAGCCAGATTAGAAATGTATAAAATGTAAAGGGAAAGGAGGGGTCCACTGCAAACCTGAGAATTAGAACTAGGCTGTTCAGGGGTGAAAGGACTTGCATTTTTATAGCACCTTTCACAATCTCATGTCCCAAAGTCCTTTAAAGGCAATTAAGTACTTGAAGCGCAGTCACTATATTAATGTAGCCAATTTTTGTACAAAAAGATCCCACACACAGCAATGAGATAAATGACCAGATAACTGTTATTAGCTGGTGGTTGATATTGTTCTCCTTGAAAATAGTGCCATGGAATATTTTACATCCATCAGTGCAGACAGAGCCTCAGTTTAACATCTCATCTGAAAGATGGCATCTCCGACAGGGGTGCGTTCCCTCAGGACAGCTGGGGGAATGTCAGCTTAGATTGTGTGCTCAAGTCTCTGCAGTATGACTTGAACCAACAACCTTGCAACTCAGATGGGAGAATGAAGTCAGGAAGTACTTGATCACACAAAGGGCCATGGAAATCTGGAACTCACGCACTAAGCGTTTGTAGTCAGGGGTCAATTGATTTGTTCGATAAGCTTATTAAGGGATATGGAATCAAAGTGGACAAATGGAGTTGAAGTACAGATCTAGTTGAATGGTACAACAGGCTTGAGGGGCTGAATGGCCTTCTCTTCCTATGTAGAGCAATCTGCATGAAAACGTTGCGACTCCTGGGGAAGAGAGTTCAGAAGCTCAAACTATAATCAAACTCTCACAGGTTGACTGGGAATCCGTTTCATGTGGTGACAGCACTTCAGCCTTTGTGCTGCACTGGGTAGGTACGGATAACATTCTCCTCCCCACCTCCAGCCCATCATTCCACCCAGACACACAGGGAACTGGAATGTGGCTCACAGGAATCACACGGCTCTTGAATGCCAGCCCTACAGCTCCAACAAAGCAGGGAGTCAGCTCTTGTGGGAACTATTCCTTGTTACACAAAAAAATCGTTAGGATGTGACCGACTCTAATTTACATCATCCACTAATTGCATTAAAGTGACATTCCCTTCAAAATGATCTCTGCCAATTAGCTGCTGTGCTTGAGTGGAAGGATATTAACCCATTTCTATTACGGTTAATCAACCTTCAAAGTTTAAGAGCAAACGGCAGGATTTCCGAGAGGGTTCTTGGCATCAAAATCCCACCCCTTCCTCACTCTGACAGGGCTTGACTTATTCCTTATATGGTAAAACTCAGCTCAGTGAGGGCGAGACATTGCTCAGTATTGAGAGAATCAGATATACGGGCTCACACTAATCTGGCACCCACACGATAAGGGAGCAAAGGAGAAACAAGAAGCCGCACATTCCTCAGCTGCCAATGTTCTGATACTCTTGCAGACTTCCGAAATTTCAGATCCTTTGAGATCTGTCGACTATTTCCACTCACTGAACAAAATACAAATCAAAATTTGACATCCCGCTTCCCCCACACCCCCCACCCCCAAGCACTCTACTTAGGCAACCCTATAAATAGCACGATGCAAATTAATGGGTTCTCTCCTCCCCAGGAAAGGCCTCTTTTATTGCCAAGGCAACAGAACAAGTTCAGTTTTGTCGTCTTCAGGGTTTTTTTAAATTTAAGGTGGAGCTAGACAGAACGTAGAACTTTTAACAGCTCTAAGTACGGCTGAATTGCATAACTCAGGTCAACTTTCTGTTTTACATTATATGTTCTTCATATGAAGAGCATTTCCCACAAGCAGCAGTCAAGGAATGTAACATACTGTAGACCATAATACCACAATTTACAGCTTTGCTACATGCGGCATTTTGACACAACATCATCTGATGTTTCTCAAGCTTCAAATCCTGAAATGCAAATGGATCTTCCGTCAGTAACGTTCCCAGGGCGACCCAAGTCAAATGGCCCCGTATAGTCTGAATTTGCATTCAATCTTCTGACCCACAAGGATCACCATGATCCGCATTAGGAGTTCTTTGCTTTTCTGAGGGGAGGAGAGAGACAAAAAGGGCAGGGAAGGAACATCCTTACTGATTATCAGGAGGCCAGTTAATTGGGGCAAATCACAAAAGTAAAGCCTCAGCTCTTAGGCCTCCGTGAGCGAGATGATTCCAGATAATAAACTTTCACATAATGTGATCAGAAATTCAAGATCTTCTACGCAAGAGAACGTCAGTGTTTGAGGTGTTCCAACTGGCTTTACCATTGTTGCAATAACTCAAAACATTCCTACATCCACCCTGTTAGTCAGCCACTGGTATCAAGATCAAACATTACTGAACTGCAGAGGCTTGGCTGGAGGACTAATGAACTGGCTTCATTTGATCTGGATAAATGATTAACTTCTTAAACATTCTTTGACAGCAACTGGCTAAAACTTGAAGATCCTGGGGCTGGTACTTTTGGTCAGATTAGGGTTTGCAGTATTTGTCCTAGTTCAAACCTGTATTGTTGGGATACTGGACTGATTTCACTTAGGCCTTTAGGAAATCTCCTGCTGTAACAAAAATTAATTACTTTGAACTTTTCCAAGGCATGGTTCAAAGTTACACTGATAGAATTAGATGAATTGGGGTGGGAGGAGGCTGGTTTGCAGCATTAATACCAACTGAGGGGCCTGTTTTTGGTGCTGTGGATTCTATGAAAAACTAGAATTTCATTAATTTGTAAAGACATCAACTCTTCCCAGTCTTAGCCTCCTTTCCAACTTCTTTCAAACCAGCTTCAAGAAGCTGCCCCATGACGTGAAATGATCCAACAACTCTTCAGTGGCTTTCCGCCTCATTACTATTTTCTTAAAAATGAAGATTTTCAAAATTAAAACAAGCTCTTCACAGAACTTGGGCCAGAAAGTCAACAACAAAATTCACGTGTCTCTTGACCTTCCAAACCAAGGAGAACAAAATCAGCCGGTTCCCCTCCCTCAAAATCATCTCCTAGATCAAGAAGAATAACATCACGCCAGCATCGCCATCGCGCTACCTGTGGAGAAAAACCCACTGGTCCTACAAAAAGCTTCAAACAAAAACTTGAAATCCCTCACACTGGAAGACAGCTCAACCTCACCTTGTTGTAGAAATATGGAAACTGCTTGGTGAAAAGAAGACCAAAGTCCATCGGGTTTGCCTTCTACAATCTGGGTAGCCTCATGGTACAATAACAGTGGAGTTGATTAGCAATTAACCTTTCTCAATGAGTCTACAATAGAGGCAGACATGATGTGAGGAAAACCACCAATGGCAGAGGACTTTGGGAATCATAGATCCAAAGTCACCTGCTCCTTCCAAACTCATTGGCCATGTCTTGTCTCAATTTACTCATATACCGAATCCCAAGATCTTATTTTCTGTCAGAAATCTAATTTAAATGTATTAATACTGCTTCCACCATCTCTCTAGCGAGCCTATTCCACAGACCGACCATGCACTCACTGAAATATTGTTTCTGTAGTTTAGTTTTCAATTCCCCATCCCCACCCTGAGAAGTGCTCTGGTTCTACACTTCTGGATGGTCATGGTTTTTGTTATCTCATCGCTTCAAGTCTAAAAAACACAGCCATCATATCATCTCTTTTCTTTGCCGTGAGAACATGGCCGTAAACATGTACATAGTGTTCTTCCCACTGTGCGGGTCTTGTGAAAAAGGAAACTAATACACTAAGGTTTACACCTCTTCTCAGGCACACCACAGTACAATTCCTTTCATACTTGGATGCAGGAAGTATTTCTATAAAACTGGATAATCAATAAAACGTCCCAGTGATTTGAGGTTTGAAATGTTCTGGTTGAATCAAGTGTGATGTTTCGATCATTTATAATATCAAATGGGATATTTGTGATGAGGCAGAAAGAAGAGGGTTGATTACAAATGTAAGCAGAGCAATACAAAGGCTTAGGGGGTTAAATGACCACGGCAGGTTGCATAATCTCTGCCTATATTCCCTTGAGTTTGGAGGATTGAGGGGTACACCCTCTGAATGAGGGGATTTAATCATAAAGTTAGAGCTAGGCCACTGGGGAATGAAGTGAGGAAGCATTCCTTCACATAATAGAAATGTGCATGTTTGTGCTCATGCATTGAAATGCCGAATGTTTTTAGTGAAAACCTGGAATCATTTACCGTAAAGGATGGGGATGCTGATGCGCAATTTGAGCTTTCAAGATTGAGATAATTAAATTCTTGTTGTTGGGCAAGGGTATCGAGGGTTATGGAGCCAAGGCAAGTAGAGATCAGCAAAGATCCATTAAAATGTCAGACCAGGCTGGCCTCCTTCTGTTCCTACAACAGAAATTTAAAGGCGAAATATTGTGGGTTAAAAGTCAGTTCTGTTCATAATTGACTCGAGCAGACTCAAGGACAAGTAGACTACAGACCCCAGGCCAAAGACAAATCTCCTACAGCACAATGACACAGGTTAAAACAGGATGCCCTCAGTTAGCTGGATCCTCTGCAAAGCAGATAGCTGAGTCACCAGGGTGGGCTGCCCCAATGCACTGAACAGTCTGGCTGAGGAGCTGGGCTTCAGATAAAGATGGGAGGGGCTGTCTTTCAGATGAGACATTAAACCAAGACCCTATCTGCCCTCTCAGGTGGATGTAGAAGATCCCTGGCACTATTTGAAGAGTTTTCCTGCGATCAATGTTTATCCCCGAATAAATAGCTGATTATCTGATCATTATCATGTTGCTGTTTGTGGGATCTTGCTATGTGCAAATGACTGCCACTTCTCCTGCATTACAACAGTATCTCTGCTTCACAAGTACTTCGTAGGCTGTAAAGCAATTTGGGACACAGTGAAAGGCACTATACCAATACAACTCTTTGATAAACCACACCTACAGGAATTGCAAGTCCTTGAGGGAGGGAAGAAACTCAGCATTTCAAAAGTACAACCATCTTTATATCTTAGCAGCTGGACTATTCATAGCCCACACAACATTTGGAGAGGAAGTGGGTCAGGATGCTGGAATTCATATTTAGACTGTGATGATAAAAAGGCAGTTTCTTTTTCCAAAATCAGCCCATTATTAAGATGGCCTCTCACAGGCAGCTGCTGACTCACTGCCATCAGACTGAGATTTCCCCCCAGATCCAAGACTCATACCAAGTGTCGTATGAATACTCAACAGAAAAAAACAAAATCAATTTACAGCAAAAAAGTAGAGAGCTTGATCAGCCCCAGGCGTCAGCCGAGAGAAAGCCATCAGGCCAACAATTAGCTTAAGGTCAAATCAAGCATATTGACCCTTACACTGAATTCAATCTCAAAGTACTCACATTACCTGAACACACTGACGAACACTAAGATGATTGCAAAGCAATCGTCAGGTCACATTTGACCGTAAAGAGATTACAGACTTAGCGAGGTAAATTTGGACCTGGCTCAGAGGAGAGGTCCTGTCTCAAACTGAGATTTGACTCCTATAACCTGTACATTGCAGCTCCTCTTGGAAGCATCTTGTGGGTCAGTCCAATTGGAAGCCTGAACGAGGCCTAAATAACAGGCTTTCATGCCACCTGAATTTTAACTCCTCTGCTCACAACTGCTCAGCGACTGCCCATGCACAGGTCCAAGGGGAATGCAGTCACAACACCCACAAGCCTGGCACTTTAGGGATATGGTGACTGAGTTGTTGGGGGTGGGGCGTGGGGAGGGAGGGGCACAGGCAGGACAGAGTGATAAGGGTGTCAAGGGAGGGGCATCATATGGTGTGGTCAAACAGTCCAGTGCAAACCATCACTGCCACTATTTCAAAATCTTTGACCAACCATTAGTCACTTATTGCACACAAAGCATTTGGAAATATCCTTTCCCAAAAGATCCATTATGTGTGGGCTAAATTTTATTTAAAAAGTAAGCGTACATACAAGAATCTGGCCCCTATCCTCGGAGAGAGAACCTCCCTAATACACTCCTTCCTCTTCCACCTTAAGAGCTGCCCAGCTAGTTTCCACTCCAGACCCGAGAGACATTTTATAGCAGAGAATTCATACAAACAGATCAAACGATGCAGGCTCCTCTGTATAAAATGTCTACAAGCTGTTCCATTTTTCTGAGGTGTGGTCGTGCAGTTGAGGGTCCAAGGGGGTAATATTCAAGCCTTCCCAGTGAGTGTGGAGATTACAATGTCTCAGTGCAGTTACTCTCTCACCGCTCCCTCACTGCACAGATTTGTGGGTTAGGAAGGAAGTCCTATTGTTCAAAACAGGAAAGGTCTCACTGGGTGTGTACGGTTCAGGAGGCCAGTGAAACACGAATTCAACCAGAATTTGAAAAAAATACTCGAGAATTCGATGGAGTAACTAAAGTAATTGCACAAGGGCACTCCCTTCTGTCACTTGCCTTTGAGGTCTGCTACACTAGAACACAACTGTTACATCTTGGTCCTCGGTGTCTGAGATAACAGAACAGTATTACTGAGGGCGTGCAAGCTTTCCTCCAACAGTTGGAATGAGGCCAAGACAGAAAAGACATCGATAACAAATAACAGAGTCTAGGTAAACACTGAGAAGTAGCCAGACAGATCTAGGCATCTGGAGCTTCATTGATTTTAGTGGCAGCCTTGATTCAGTAGATAGCACGCTCACCTCTTAATCAGGAGTTTGTGGGTTCAAGGCCCACTCCAGAGACTTGTGCATATTATCCAGGACTGAGGGAGCACTGCACTTTCACAGGTGCCATCTTTCGGATGAGACGTTAAACTGAGGTCCCATATCCTCTTAGGTGGATGTAAAACAAAAACTCCCTATGTAGCGTTTGAAGTGGAGCAGGGTAATTCTCCTTAGTATAAAAGCAAAAAACTACAGATGCTGGAAATCCAAAACAAAAATAAAAATACCTGGAAAAACTCAGCAGGTCTGGCAGCATCTGCGGAGAGGAACACAGTTAACGTTTCGAGTCCGTATGACTCTTCAGCAGAACTAAGTAAAAATAGAAAAGAGGTGAAATATAAGCTGGTTTAGGGGGGGGGGGGGGGACAGGTAGAGCTGGATAGAGGGCCAGTGATAGGTGGAGATGGCCAAAAGATGTCATAGACAAAAGGACAAAGAGGTGTTGAAGGTGGTGATATTGTCTAAGGAATGTGCTAATTAAGAATAGAAAGCAGGACAAGCAAGGTACAGATAGATAAAACTTTATCTCTACCTTTTAGCCTATTTCGATCCCTTCCCTTCACCCCACCCCCACTAGGGCTATCTGTACCTTGCTTGTCCTGCTTTCTACCCTTAATTAGCACATTCCTTAGATAATATCACCACCTTCAACACCTCTTTGTCCTTTTGTCCATGACATCTTTTGGTTATCTCCACCTATCACTGGCCCTCTACCCAGCTCTACCTGTCCCACCCCACCCCTTAAACCAGCTTATATTTCACCTCTTTTCTATTTTTACTTAGTTCTGTTGAAGAGTCATACGGACTCGAAACGTTAACTGTGTTCCTCTCCGCAGATGCTGCCAGACCTGCTGTATTTTTCCAGGTATTTTTATTTTTGTTTTTAATTCTCCCTAGTGTCCTGGCCAATATATATCCCTCAACCAACATCAATAAAATCTAGTCAATATCTCATTGTTGTTTGTGGGAACTTGCTGTGCACAAATTAGCTGCTACATTCAAACAGTGTCCATTTTGGAATGTACTTAATTGGCTGTAAAGAGCTTTAGGAAGTGAAACCCCATCAAGTACAACTCCCAGGAACATGAAGTTGAAAGCTGTGCAGCCCCAGGGAGGGAGGGGTAAGTATAGTAAAACAGGAGGCATCACCAGTCAGTGTCCACCTTTATAATCCAGGAATTGGTATGAATCATAAATGCGCTTTTCAACTGAAGGCAACTTATAATGAACATGCTCAGCCTAGCGTAAAACGCCGAGACTGCATTGCTGCACTCTGGAGTTCAAGAGCAGTGCATCACAAATACCATGGAAAACCTAACTGGAGAAACATTTGTCAAACAAGGCCAAAAACACTCTGGATAAGGAAGCTGGGAGGCTCCAAGATTACGGAGTAGGGAAGTGGGCCAGTGATTACTTCATTCCATCTGCCTGGGCTGAATTCAAGCCAGGTCTTGAGGTGAAAAGACAATGTCTAAACACCACCTCCCACACACTCAGTTAAAGCACACAGGCTTTGCTATGGGTTTATAATCCAGACTTTAATGAAAAGCTGTACTATTGTGAAGAAGACTGAACCTGCACTTATAGAAAGCTTTACATGACCTCTGGGTACCCCAACACACTCCACAGTCAATGGAGTATTTTCAAATTGTAGTCAGTGCTTCAATCAAGGAAAACCCAACAACCAATTTGCACACCAAGTCCCTACAACGTGACAATGACCAGATAATCAGTTAGTTGAGAGATAATGATTAGCTAGGACCCGGGGAGAATGCCCTTGCTCTTAGAATAGAGGGTTGTGGGTTCATGTCCCACTCCCGGAAACCAAGAACTGTGATTGTACTCAAAAGAGTTGCTCTTAGAATCAAAGAAAGGTTACAGCACAAGAGGAAGCCATTCAGCCCATTGTGTCATGCTGGCTGTCTGTAACAGCAACTCACCTAGTCCCATTTGCCCATCTTTTCCTTGTAGCCCTGCAAATGTCTCTTCAGATAATTATCCAATTCTCTTCTGAAAACGGCGATTGGGTCTGCCTCTACCACACTCCAGATCCTAAACACTCACCGCCGAGAAAATTTCCTGCCTTACGTTGCCTCTGGTTCTTTTACCAGTCACTTGAAAATCGGTGTCTTCTGGTTCATGACCGAGAACCCTGCCACCTCCATTAAATGCCATCCATAGAATCACAGAATGATTACAGCACACTAGGAGGCCATTTGGCCCATTGTTTCAATGCTGGCCCTCTGAAGGAGCAATTCACCTTGTGCCACTTCCCAGCCTTTTCCCCGTAGTCCTGCAAATTTTTCCTTTTCAGATAATGATCCAATTCCCTTTTGAACGCCTCAATTAACCCTGCCTCCGCCACACTCTCAGGCAGGGCATTCCAGAACTTAACCACTCGCTGTGTGAAAAAGTTTCTCATGTCGTCATTGCTTCCTTTGCCAATCGCCTTTATTCTGTGCCCTCCCATTCCCGATTCTTTCATGAGTGGGAACAGTTTCTCCCTATCTACTCTATCCAGGCCCTCATGATTTTGAATGCCTCTATCAAATCTCCTCTCAATCTTCTCTTCTCCAAAGAAGACAGTCACAACTTGTCCAATCTATCTATGTGACTGAAGTTCCTCATTCCTTGAACCATGCTTGTGAATGTTTTCTGCACCCTCTCTGATGCCTTCACATCCTTCCTGAAGAGCAGTGCCAAGATTTGACACAATACTCCAGTTGAGGACGAATCAGTGCTTTATACAGGTTTAACATAACTTCCTTGCTTTTGTACTCTCTGTCTCTACTGATGAATCCCAGGATCCCCTATGCTTTATCAACTGTACTCTCAACCTGTCCTGCTACCTTCAATGATTTATGCACATATACACTCAGCTCCCTCTCTTCCCTTTAGAATTGTACGCATTATTTAAAATTGTGTCTTTGCAATTTTTTATACCAAAATGAATCACTTCACACTTCTCTGCATCAAATTTCACTTGTGAACTATTCGCCCATTCCACCAACTTGTCTATATCCTTTTGAAGTTTTACTCTATCCTCCTTACAGTTCACAATGCTTCCATGTTTCACATCATCTGTTAAGTTTGTAACTGTGCCCTGTATGCCAAGGTCTGGGTCGTTAATATATATCAGGAAGAGCAGGGGTTCTAACACCAATCTCTGGGAACTCCACTACAAACCTTCCTCTAGTCTGGAAAACAACTACTACTCTGTTTCCTGTCACTCAGCCAATTTCGTGCATGTTGCTGCTGTCCCTTTTTTTCCACAAGCTATAACTTTTCTCATAAGTCTGTTGTGTGACACTATACAAATACCTTTTTGAAGTCCCTGTATACCATATCAACAGCATTACCCTCATAAATCTGTTACCTCACAAAAAACTCTAGTTAGTTAGTTAAACATGATTTGCTCTCAAATCCATGCTAGCTTTAATTAACCTGCATTTGTCCAAGTGACTATTAATTTTGTCCCGAATTACCATTTATAGAAGCTTCCCCACCACCAAAGTTAAACTGACTGGCCTGTAGTTGCTGGGTTTATTTTTACTCTCTTTTTTGAACAAGGGTGTATTGTTTGCAATTCTCCAGTCCTCTGGCACCACCCCTGAGTCTAAGGAAGACTGAAAAATTACAGCCAGTGCCTCTGCAACTTCCACTCTCACTTCCCTCAATGTTGTTGGATGCATCTCATCTGGTCTTGGTGCCTTATCAATGTTAGGTACAGGCAGCCTGTGCAATACCACCTCCTTATCAATTTTAAATCCTTCACGTGTCTAAATTACCTCCTCTTTCACCATGACCTGTGCAGCATTATCTTCCTTGGCAAAGTCAGATGCAAAGTATAATTTAATACCTCAGCCATGCCTCCATGCTTTAATCCACTTTTTGGTCCTTAATTGGACCCACTACTTCTTTTACCACCCTTTTACTATTTATATGCCTAAAGACAACTTTGAGATTCTCTTTTATGTTAGCTCACACTCTCTCTCTGCTTCTCTTCTCTTATTTGCTTTTTCACTTCTCCTCAACCTTTCATATTCAGCCTGGTTCTCAACTGTATTATCCACCTGACATCTATCATAAGCACATTTTTCTTCTTCATCTTAATTTCTAATTCTTTTGCCATCCAGGGAACTCTGGATTTGTTTGCCCTACCTTTCTCCTTGTGGAAATATACTTTGACTGTGCTCAACCCTTCTCCCTTGTAAAGGCATCTTGTTGTTCTGTTATACTTTTATCTGCTAATCTTTGATTACAATTTATCTAGTCCATTCTTACCCCATTGAAGTTAGCTTTCCTTCAGTTAATTATTCTTGCTTGATTGTTCCATGCCCTTCTCAATAGCCAACCTAAACTTATGATACAATGATCACTATCACTTAAATGTTATCCTACTGACACTTGATCCAATCCCAAGAACCAGGTCTAGTAGTGCCTTTCTCGTTGGACTGGAAACATACTGCTGTAGAACATTTTCCTGAATGCACTCTAGAAACTCTTGCCCCCTCTGCCCTTTACACTACTAGCCCAGTCTATATTCAGATAATTAAAATCTCCCATTATAACTTCTCTATTAATTCTTGCATGTCTCTGTTACTTCCTTGCAAATTTGTTCCTCTACATCCTTCACCCATAGACTACATGAAGCAATGTAATTGCATCTTTTTGCTCTTTAGCTCAAGCCAAATAAATTTTGCCCTTGACCCCTCTGGGACATCCTCTCTCCCCAGCACTGCAATGCTCTCTTTAATCAATACTGTCATCTCCTCCCACTTTCCTTCCTATCTTTCCTGGACATCTTGTATCCAGGAATATCTAATACCCAGTCTACAATGAGCCGGGTCTCAGTTATCGCCACAACTTATTTCCATGTAGCTATCTGCATCTGCAACTCACCAACCTTATTTACCACACTCTGTACATTCACATACATGTACTGTGACCCTAATTTAGACGTTAATACTTTCCCTCTTATGCTGAACCCACCCAATGCTTTATTGTTTCCTACTCAAATGTTATCTGTCTCTCCTGAAATTCCTTGCAGCTTGGCATCCCTCTCTGGTATTACCTCCTCCTCATTCCCACATCCCAGCCAAGTTTGTATAAACCTTTGTGGGGACCCTGGCCTGCCATGTGGGAATCCAGAGCCGCTGCACTCACCTCCTGATTAGGATTTTGCTGAAAAGAGAGAAATGCTGCCTAGGCACTAACCAAACGCTGCTCATATGGTGGTGGCCACAGACTCAATAGCAGCCTTCAAAAGGGAATTGGAGAAATACTTTGATAGTTCCAGGGATAAACAGAAAGTGTGGGGTGTGGGATTACTGGACTGCTCTTTGAAGGACCTGCTAAAGACTCAATGGGCCCAATGGCCCCCTTCTGTGCTGCACTATTCTATCAATCTCTGATGGTTCCAATGATGACATTGCACATTGCTAGATTATAGACCAAATGTCCTGCGACACACTTCAATGCTAGCCAGCTCCTTCAAAATGAATACAACTTGCACTAAACAACATCTAAGATAAAAAAACATTCTAAAATGGTTCACAGAAAACTAATTGAACAAATATTGACTAGTCAAAGAAGGTGATATTTGGAGAATGACTAACAACATGGTTAAAGAGAGGGTTATTAGGAGGATCTTAGAGAATGAGAGAGGTGCCAAAGGGCTTAACAAGGAAAAGCGCAGGATCCAGACGGTGGGCATGGCTGCTAATGACAGGAAAGGCGAGAGCGGGGAGAAGGAGAGGAGCAGACGTTGGTGAAGGGAGTAGGGGACGCAAAAGAGGCCAAAGTTGGAAGATTGTAGAGTTTTGAGACTAGTAGGACCAGAGAAGATTGCAAAGAAATGTAGAGTGAGGCCATGGAAAGATTTGAACATAAGGACGAGAAGACAGTGGAAAAAAATTTAAATGAGAGCACAGGGACGATGGACGATAGGATACAAGCAGTCGAGCTTTGGTTGTTCAAAAATAACTCAAAGTCTCCCAATCTTAAAAGGGTTACGAAGCCATCAATATGACAGAGATGACAAGTCAATGTCAAGGAGAAGGAACATTCAAACAGGAAGGGCAACATTAAACACTGGCACAAACAGATCACTATGATAGCGTTTGTATATATTCAAAGACATAATGAGCAAGAGAGAGAGACAGACAGTTAGACAAAGGACCGGCTTCAGACATGTCAGAGACTGAGGTTGATTTTCAGAAGTTAATGCAATATAGAATCCTTCATCCTTCTATTCTCACCAGGGCTTTAAGGGGACTTGTTGTAAATTGAACCATTGAAACATTCACAGTGCCAAACACAGGCAAAGGTTGGACTTTACTGGGGAACATTCAGCTCAAGGAGCTGAATTCCAGAGCTTAGGATGGTGCAAAGTAAGGAATGTGCAGGGAACCAGAATTGGAGCAGTGCAGGAATTTTAGGGGGTTGTAGGACTGGAGGAGGTTCCAAGACAAGGAGGAGCAAGGCCAACACTTCACTGGTCAGGAGTACACTCACTTCAAGCACCTAATAAAAATGACAAAAGCCATGGAAGCCTTTTGGTTTCCCAGAATGTGGATGTCTGGACTTTAGCAGTGACTTTCCTGCATCTCTTAGCACTGTGCATGGAACAGCATCAATCTCAGTGCCTGGCATCCACACCCCAAACCACTGCAACAGCATGCAGCAGAATCACAGAAACTCCAATCAGGCCAGGCAGAGAGCCTGGACCATATGCGAAACTGGCACCAGGTAAAAAGGGAAGGCTGCTATGACAGCTCCTCAGCTTCCTCGACAACCACCATTTTCATTCTGAAAGTGGTCAGAGTGGCTTCAAACACAGAGGGCTAAAACTAAGAGATAATTCACTCCCCTTTAATGCAGGGAGGGGGTGAGTTTGTACCAGAAGTCAGAGAGGATAATGCATTTTGTTCCTCGCAGGCACATCGGACAGAATTTAATGGTCGCAGCGGTGGGCCTATCCATCAACTGGAGAACCACTGGCAATCCCGGCATGGCCATTTGTGGGAGCTTTGTTGGGGTTAAATTCCAATCAGGCAGTCTGCTAGCTGCTATTAGGGTCCCTTGTTCCTGCAGGGGGAATTTCCCACAAGAATTCCTCCTGCGAGGAGGATATCCCGCTTCCGAGAGCTGCCAGCCAAAGACCGGAAGCTCTCCAGTACTGGCACTGCCAGTGGGAGAGATGGCCGCTGCCTGTACTCCAGTTGGCCCCTGGAGGTGTTGGGGGAGGGGGGGGGGGTGTCGTCTTCCTGCAGGGGCAACTCTTGCCATCGGCAGGTCTCTCTGACACCCCCTCACATCCCATCAGGCTGAAGGCATGTCCACCATATTAGAACCTGTTGCCACTGGCAAGAGAGTTGGTAACTAGAGAACACCGACTCCAAGTAATTATCAAAAGAACCATAAAATGGTTACAGCAGAGAAGGAGGCCATTTGGTTCATCGCATCTTGACAGCTCTCTGCGAGGGCAACTCGATTAGTCCCTGTCCTTTCCTGCAAACTGGACGGGAGATAAGGAGAATTTTTTTAATGCAATGAGGAATTATTGTGATCCGCAATGTGCTGCCTGAAAGGGGATGGAAGTAAATTCAATTGGAACTTAGATAAGGGAAGTGGATAAATACTTTAAAAGGAAAAGTTTGCAAGATTATGGAGAAAGAGCAGGAGGGTGAGATCTACCCAAGAATGTGCCTCTTCTGTACTCCATGATCTGATGATTCTAGATGACTCAACTGCAAGCAGGACAATTTTCACAAGAATGTTTTAAAAATTCCTTTTAAAGCAGTCCAGATCCGCTCTTTGTGAATCGATTACAGTAAAAGGAAAGCGAGTCACAGACACGTCAACTGAAAGCAGCTTAGATCAACTGACGGAAGGCTGATTTAATGTGGGGGAAATAGAAATCCCAGAAGATTCCCTCCCGGTGTCAGCTGTGACTCAGTGGGTAGCACCCTCACCCAAGTTGTGTGTTTAAGACCCACTCCAGAGAGTTGGGCAGTACTGAGGAAGTGCTGCACTACGGAAGGTGCCATCTTCAGGTGAGACTTCAGGTTCTGACCACCCTTTCAGGTGGATGTTAAAATTTCATGGTACTATTTTGAAGAGCAGGGGGCCCTGGAATCCAGACCAATATGTATCCCTCAATCAACATCACAATATAATCTGGCCATTATCTCACTGCTGTTTGAGAGACCTTTCTGTGTGTAAATTGGCTGCTGCATTTCCTACTTTACCACAGTGACCACACTTTAAAAAGTACTTCATTGGTTGCAAATCACTTTGGCCTGAGGTTGCGATAAGTTCTATATAAATACAAGTCTTTCTTTCTTTTGTTGCAAGGCCATCTCACAGCCAGTTACTAACACACTCCCCAAAAGAGAATCAGTTTAGATTCAAATACAGACATTCAGGATGGTGGACTGACACACTATATTTACATGTACAGTACATCACATTAATCACATCCAGTAGCAGGACAGTTACATGGGAAATTGCAAATGCATTGCACACAATGTAGACAGCTACAACAAAAATATTTCAAAAATTCCCACTTCTTTGGATAGACTGCTCACAATCTTGGTGCTATACTTGACCTGGAGATGAAGCCTCTGGTCACAAATCCATACATCACTAAGACTGCTCCATTTTCACTTCTGTAACATCATACGAAAATACGAATCAGGGGCATGAGTAGGCCATTCGGTCCCTCAAACCTCTCTGCCTTTTGATAAGATAACAGCTGATCTGATTGTGGCCTTTATTTTCCCGTCTATCCCCTATACCCTTTAACTCCTTTGACAGTGAAGAATGTTGGCAACTCAGTCTTAAAAATATTCAATTACTCAGCCTCAAATGCTCTCTGGGGAAAGGAATTCTACAGACTAACAACGCTTAGGGAAAAAAAATTCTCCTCATCTCTGTCTTAAATGGGAGGCCCCTTATTTTTAAACGATGTCCCCTAGTTCTAGTCTCTCCCACAAGGGACAACATCTTTTAAGCACTCACCCTGTCAAGTCCCCTCAGAATCTTATGTTTCAATAAGATCACTTCTCATTCGTCTAAACTCCAATGGATACAGACCCAACCTGTCCAACCTTTCCTCACAAGATAACCCTTTCATCCCAGGAATCAGTAAAGTGAACCCCCTCTGAACTGCTTCTACTGCAGTTATATCCTTTCTTAAAAAAGGAGCCCAAAACTGTACACAATACTTCATATGTGGCTTCACCAATGCCCTCTACAACTGTAGCAAAACTTCCCTACTTTTATATTCCACTCCCCTTGCAATAAACAACATTCCATTTGCCTTCCTAAGAAGCGCTTACTGTACCCGCATATTAACTTTTTGTGATTCATGTACCAGGATACCCAGATCCCTATGTATCTCAGAGTTCTGCAATCTCTCTCCATTTAAATAATATGCTGCTTTTCTATTCTTCCTGCCAAAGTGGACAAGTTCACATTTTCCCACATTATACTCCATATGCCACATTTCTGTCCATCCACTTAACCTATCTGTATTACCTTGCAGACTCATGTCCTCTTCACAACTTACTCACCTACCTATCTTGGTGTCATCAGCACATTTAGCTGCCATACATTCAGTCCCTTCAGCTAAATCATTGATAAAGACTGTAAATAGCTGTGGCCCCAGCACTGATCCCTGTGGCACTGCACTCAATAAATCTTGCCAACCGAAAATGACCCATTTATCCCTACTTTCCTGTTTCCTGTTAGCTAACCAATCCTCTATCCATGCTAATACACCATGAGCTCTTATTTTGTTAGTAACCTTTGATGTGGTACCTTGTCAGGTGCCTTCTGGAAATCCCACATATTCGGATATTCCCATGTTTGTCCACATTGTTTGTTACTTCTTCAAAAGAATTCTAATAAATTAGTCTTTGACTTCACCCCTGTCTCAGCTCATCTGTTGCTAGAGTCCTTCATGCCTTTGTTACTTCTAGACTTGATTATTCCAACACAATCCTGGCTGATCTCCCACATTCTAATCTCTGTAACCTTGAGGCTCATCTATCTATTCCGGTGTTCTAACACACACCAGGTCTCTTTCACCCATTGCTCATGTTCTCTTCTACTTAGTTTGGCTCCTGGTTAAGCAACACCTCAATTTTAAACTTCACATCTTCGTTTTCAAATCTCGGCACGGCCTCACTCCCCACTATCTCTGTAATCTCCTCCAGCCCCACAACCCTCAGATCTTTGCTCCTACAATTGGGGGAGATGGTGGTGCAGTGATAATGTTACTGGACTAGTAATCCAGAGACCCAGGCTAATGCTCTGGGGACATGGATTCAAATCCCACCATGGCAGCTGGTGAAAGTAGTTTCTCCTGAATTCCTGTTTGAGTTATTTATGACGCTTTAGTTTTGGATTCCCCCACATGTGGAAACACTTTTTCTACATCTATCCAATCAATTCCTTTCTGAATTTTAAGGACCACTACCAAGCCACCCCTCAACCTTCTCTTTTCCAGGAAAATGAGCCCCAGCTTGTCCAATGGTAAGGACATCCTTTCACTTCTGGGATCACCCCCATAATTCTTTTTTGCACCTTATCCTCCTTATGCCTCCATATCCTCCTTGAACGAGAACACCACACAGGACTTCAAGCTTGGTCTAACTAAGACTCTATTCAAGCTTAACAATTTTTCTGCTTTTCAATTCTCTCTCTTTCTTTCTGGAAAATGACCCCCAGCACTTTACTTGCTGTTGTAAAAATAGTCTTATTAATCTATGATGTTACTTTTAGCAACTTGTATGTCTGTGCCCCTCCAACCCTCTATCATATGTAAACACTATTTTCAGTCATATCAAGATTCACACCTCACACTTAGCAGCACTGAAATTAATTTGCTAATTACTCCCCATTTACAAATTCATTCATTAATGTTTTCAGTATTTTGTCACATTCTTCCTTTGTGTTAAAGACAATTTTGTGTCATCCACAAATTCTGAAATTGTACAACTAATTCCTGATCCAAATCATTAATGGTGAACAACAGTGGTCCCAGCGTCGATTCCTGTGGAATACCACTTCCCACCATTTGCAAGTCTGACTATCTACTCAAGCAGTCCTACTGTTTTTTTAAATTTTTAGTCAGTTTACTATCCATTCTGTTACTTGTCTCCTGATCCCACATGTTCCAATGTTAAGGGCTGAATTTTAAGCTCATCTGCCAATAGAGGGGCCTGTAAAATTCTCTGGAAGGCCTTGCCACCACTCTCCTGCCCTCCCCGACCTTCTTTTTCATATATATTATTTCACGGGACGTGGACGCCATTGGCTAGGCCAGCATTTATTTCCCATCCCTAATTGCCCTTGAGAAGGTGGTGGCGAGCTACCTTCTTGAACCACTGCAGTTCATATGGTGTAGGTACACCCACAGTGCTATTAGGAAGGGAGCTCCAGGATTTTGACTCAGCAGCAGTGAAGCGACATATGCAGCGACATATTTCCAAGTCAGGATGGTGAGTGACTTGGAGGGGAACTTCTGGGTGGTAGTGTTCCCATCTATCTGCTGCCCTTGTCCTTCTAGATGGTAGAAGTCACGGGTTTGGAAGGTACTGTCAAAGGAGCCTTGGTGAGTCATTGCAGTGCATCTTGTAGATGGTACACACTGCTGTCACTGTGCGTCATGGTAAAGGGGGCAAATTGTGAAGGTGGTAGATGTGCCGATCAAGCGGGCTGCTTTGTCCTGGATGGTGTTGAGCTTCTTGAGTGTTGCTGGAACTGCACTCATCCAGGCAAGTGGAGAGTATTCCATCACACACCTGACTCGTGCCTTGTAGATGGTGGACAGGCTTTGGGAGTCAGGAGATGTGTTACTCTCCACAGAATTCCCAGCCTATGACCTGCTCCTGTAGCCACAGCATTTATATGGCTGATCCAGTTCAGCTCTGATCAATGGTAACCCCCAGGATGTTGATAGTGGGGGATTCAGCAATGGTAATGCCATTGAATGTCAAGGGGCAATGGTTGGACTCTCTCTTGTTGGAGGAGATGGTGATTGCCTGGCATTTGTATGGCAAGAATGTTACTTGCCACTTAGCCCAATGCTGAATGTTGACCTGTCAACAGTTTACAGTGGGATGGGCAAGGTCAAGGCCAGCACACCCACCCTTGCCTCAATTGAGGCCCTTAAGTGGACACTTAACAATCACTTAAGGGCCATTTTCCTTGGGGCTGGTGCAGTTCAGAGGCCCAGTGAAAGGCTGGAAAGTCACTATGCTCAGGTCTTGGGTGGGGACAGGAGTGGCAGGTGCCTCCTTTCCACACTGGGCACCCCCCCAATGCAGTCCCTCCATCAAGACCCCCAGCCCCCTTGAGGCTCAGCTCCCTTCCGTGAGACTACCTGCACTTCCCTGGTCCTGGACTTTGACTTTGAAGACTGACTGCTTGTAGTCCCAGTCCTGGCCTCACCACTACAGAGCTGCTAGCCAATCAGATTGGCCGGCAGCTCTCGAGGCTGGACTTCCTCCTGAGTGAGGGACAGAAATCCCATCTCCAGACATCAAACACTCCTTGGAGTATTAGATGGCTGCAGGGCAGGAAACCCTGCCCTCAAAAATGCTGCCCCAAGTCAACCAGGTAGTACCTTATCAAAGGCTGTTTCAAAATCCAAATATATTAACAAAAAGCAAAAATATATTACATCACCCTTGTCTACTGGTATAATTCTTCAAAGAATTATCATGGCCAGTCAAGCTTGACCATTCCCCCTTGAAATTTGAGTTAGCTGCTCCAAGTATATTTTCGGTTTTGAGATCAAACCAATTTACGTTTTATATGAAATTGTAAAATATTTTATATATAACTCCCTGGACTTCTTTCTCCCTTTTTAAATACAGGAATCACATTTGCTGTTTGCTAGTCCTCTGACACTGTTAACTTTTCTAATTTTTTTACATATGTAAAATTGCATCTATGTCTAGCCTACACGGATGCAATTCATCCACCTCTTCACATTAATTAATTTGGTAAGTTTGCTCAGTCAATTGTACTTGTGAAGAATTTGTGACATAGAAAAGTTTATGACAAGTTTTAAATTAAATTGAGACATTTCTCACTGAAGAGAACTCATTGAACTCATCGCTTAAAATTGCTTCTTAGTTGGATTTTTCTCCCCTTCCAGCTCAACTTTTTCTCCCTCCCTTAGATCCCCCCTCCCTGCTTTCTCTCCCTCCCCAAGTTAAAGTTATATTTCTTCACTCTCTTTCTCTGGAAGTTGTGCCCTTGTTTTCCCACCGCCCCACCCTCAGCGACACTAGGACCCGGGTCCACCCACCCCCCCCCCGACTCGGTGACCACCGCCCTGCTTTGTGAGAGCCGGACCATCAGCCGCTCTCCTCCCCCGGGTCCCCTTGCCCGCCGATACACATACGCCGCGCCGCCGCTCTCACTGACTTTCTCCCGGAATTGGCGCTCGGAGTCCAGCTCCCGCTGCAGCCCCTCGGCTCTCTCCTCCGCCTCATCCGCCTGCTGCTGCAGGGTCTGAATCTTCCGCCGCACTGACTCCAGCGAAGTGGCTCCGGCCATGGTGAGGTTTGAGGTTCTGGGCTCGGGGACAAGCTGCTCTGTCTCTCTCAGAGTTTCTGCAACTACTAAAGGGAGGATCCGCCAGCCCCTCACACACCAATAGGAGCAGAGAGGGGGCAGCGCCATTACAACATAGGGAGGGGACTGCCAATCTAAAATATGGAACATTTGTCCTTATATGGGAATGAGTGGAAAACAGGGGGGGGAAAGTGTCAGAGAAGCTTAAGAAGCTCAGCCCAGCAGAAAGTTTCAGCTTTCTGTTTAAAAACCGAGCATTAGATGTCCTCATTCTGCTTTCATCAGCGTCTTCTGAAACTGTAGGTTAATTCTTTCTGTCTTCTCCGTCCAGCTGGACCCCTCCCTCTGGCCGCTTATCCCGTCTACATTGGGAACTGCTAGCGTGATAGCAGGCCTCTCAGCCTTTCTGTTCCCCTCACTCACTCTAACCCCAGGTCCCTCTCAGCAACACACGGTTTTCTCAGATCCAACCCTAGTAATTGTCACTAGACCTGTTGATAAAGGTGGAGGCTGAAAGCCAGCCCTGACACCATCTCCAATCTCCCCATGGACCATGACCCCACTACTGAACATCAAGCCATCCTTTCCAAGTCTCTCACTGATCTCATCATCTCTGGTGATCTTTCCTCCACAGCCTCCAATCCCTAAACTTACACACCATCCTGACAAAGCTGGAAGCTACCAAAACAGGACTCCTTCCTGACATGATGACATCCACATCATTGGAGAGACAATGGGGGGCAAGCGGGGGAGAAGTATTAAAACATGTCCCCATCGTAGCCAGGGAAAGGAATGGGCACAGGTCACTGTGGGAGCTTCACTGAAGTAAGTGGACTAAGGGTCAAAAATACCAGGTGTGAAATTATCTGGTACCAGACAGTGGCGAGAGCGACTAAAAAAATACCAGACTGTCCAGTACAAAACCAGGCATCTGACCTTCGTAATCCTGACTTGGAAATATAGCACTGTTCCTTCACTGTAGCTGGGTCAAAATCCTGGAACTCCCTCCCTAATAGCACTGTGGGTGTACCCACACCACATAGACTGCAGTTGTTCAAGAAGGCAGCCCACCACCACCTTCTCAAGGGCAATTAGGAATGGGCAACAAATGCAGGGCCAGCCAGGGAAGCCCATGTCCCTGAAAGAATGAAAAAACACAGTTCTTTCTCTTCCCAAGATCCACAAATAGTACTCAAACAAAAACAAAAATTGCTGGAAAAACTCAGCAGGTCTGACAGCATCTGTGGAGAGAAAGACAGAGTTAACGTTTTGAGTTCGTATGTCTCTCCTTCAGAACTAAAGAGAAGGTCGATGGATGCCCTTGCAAATGGAAAGTTGTCTCAAGTGGTGTTCCACAGGGCTCGGTGTTGGGACTCTTGCTGTTTGTGTTATATATTAACGATTTGGACATGAACGTGGGGGGCACGATTGGGAAATTTGTAGATGACACAAAGATTGGCCGAGTAGTGGATAGTGTAGAGGATAGCCATAATCTCCAAAACGATATAGATGGGTTGGTGGAGTGGGCGGTAAAGTGGCAGATAGATTTTAACATAGAGAGGTGTGAGGTCATCCATTTAGGGTGGTCAAACAGTTACAGGGATTACACAATAAATGGGAATATACTAAGAGGGATAGATGAAGTGAGAGATCTTGGCGTACAAGTACACAGGTCCCTGAAGGCAGCAGTTCAAGTAGACAAGGTTGTAAAGAAGGCATATGGAATGTTCTCCTTCACTGGCAGAGGTATAGAATATAAAAGTAAGGATATAATGTTGGAATTGTATAGAACACTGGTGAGGCCACAACTGGAGTATTGTGTGCAGTTCTGGTCACCACATTATAGGAAAGACATAATAGCTCTGGAGAGAGTGCATAGGAAGTTTACAAGAATGTTGCCAGGGTTAGAAAAGTATAGCTACGAGGAGAGATTGGATAGGTTGGGGTTATTTTCCTTAGAACAAAGAAAGCTGAGAGGTGACTTGTTTGAGGTGTACAAAATTATGAGGGGAATAGATAGAGTGGACAGGATAAAATTGTTTCCCTTGGTGGAGAATTCTAGAACCAGGGGACATAGATTCAAGATAAGTGGCAGAAGGTATAGGGGAGACATGAGGAAGAACTTTTTTACGCAGAGGGTAGTGGGTGTCTGGAATTCGCTGCCCAAGTTGGTGGTAGAGGCAGAAACTTTAAACTCTTTTAATAAGTACCTGGATCTGCACCTTAAGTGCTGTAAACTGCAGGGCTATGGGCCGGGTGCAGGAAGATGGGATTAGAAAGGGCATCTGGATGTCCTCGGGCTGGCATGGACAAGATGGGCCGAATGGCCTCCTTCTGTGCTGTAACTTTTCTATGGTTCTAAGTAGAAATGTGATGAAATATATACTGTTTAAGGGGGGTGGGACAAGTGAAGCTGGATAGAAGGTCAGCGATAGGTGGAAGCAAAGGAGAGATTGCAAAAGATGTCATAAACAAAAGGTCAAAAGGGTGTTGATGGTGGTGATACTGGCTGAAGGAACTGTTAATGGTGACATTAAGAGTAGAAAGCAGGATGAGCAAGTGACAGAGGCCCTGGGGGTGGGGTGGGGGGAGGGGACAGTGTGGGAAAAAAGATCAAAATAGGCTAAAAGGTGGGGATAAAACAATGAATGGAAATAAATTTTAAAAATAATAATGGAAGTAGGTGGGAAAAAAATGTATAAAAATTAAATAAATATTGAAAAATAGTACTGCTTTGGTAGACCAATCACTTCAGCCTGTCCTTGTCCCAGGGAACTTATTTGTTCCCTTTGTCACATATGCCAGTGATTATTCTGACACCCTCCACCACTTCTAACAGTTCCCAGTACTCAATGCCTTGTTAATAAAACCTAAATACCATAGGCTTTATTAATTGCTCTCTTAACATGCCCTGCCACCTTCAATGACATGTGTAGATAAACACTGAGGTCTCTCTGTTCCTGCACCTCCTTTAGAGTTTCTCCCTTAATTTTATACTGTCTCTCCATATTCTTCCTGCCAAAATGAATTACCTCACACTTCCCTGCATTAAGCTTCATCTGCCATATGTCTGCCCAGTCCACCAATATTGTCTGTGTCTTTTTGGAGTTCAAGACTATCCCCATCACAGTTGACAATGTTTCCAATCATCGTACCATCTGCAAATCTTGAAATCATGCCCTGTACACAACAGTCTAGGTCATTAATATATATCAAGACCCAGGGTTCCAACACTGACCCCCGGGGAACTCCACCATTGACCTTCCTCCAATCTGAAAAACAATCATTTATCACCACTCTCTGTTTCCTGTCACTCAGCCAGTTTCTTATCCAAGTGCCTACTTTCCCTTTTATTCCATGAGCTAGAATTTTGCTCACAAGTCTATTGTGTGGCACTGTATACACCACATCAACAGCGTTGCCCTTATCCACCTTCTCTGTTACCTCCTCAAAAAACTCCAGCAAGTTAGTTAAACATGATTTTCCCTGAATGAATCCATGCTGGCTATCCTTAATTATCCCGCACCTGTCTAAGTGACTATTGATTTTGTCCCGAACTATAGTTTCCAGAAGTTTCCCTACCACTGAAGTCAAACTGACTGCTCTGTAGTTGCTGGCATTATTCTTGTGCCCCTTTTTGAACAAGTGTGTAACATTTGCAATTCTCCAGTTCTCCGGCACCACCCCTGTGTCTAAGGAAAACTGGAAGATTATCACCAGTGCCTCTGAAATTTCTACTCTCACCTCCCTCAGTATCCTCAGGTGCATCTCATCTGGCCCTGGTATCTTATCAATTTTAAGTAAAGATAGCCTTTCTAATACCTCCTCCCTCTCAAGTGTAAATTCCTCGAATGTATCAGTTACCTCCTCTCTCACCTCGGTCTGAGTAGCATCCTCTTCTTTTGTAAAGACAGATGCAAAGTACTCGCTTCATACCTCTGCTGCTTCTCCTGCCTCCATATGCAAGTCTCCACTTTTATCCCTAATTGGCCCTTACCACCCTTTATTATTTACATGCTAATAGAAGACCTTGGGATTCCCTTTTATGTTATCTGCCAGTCTCTTTTCATGCTCGCTTGTTGTATTGTGAGGCCTTAAGACCAACCCGGACATACAGATCAGTAAACCTGACAAAGGGATGGGAGTAGTTACCCTTAACAAGCGTGACTATATCAACAAAAAGCACGCTATTCTTAATGACGAGTCTAAATTCGATCCATTGGACCTGCCGCTCAACATGACCGGATAGTCTTGCTTGAAATCAAGCTAAGAAAATGCTTGCTGGACTTGTGTAAGAGCAATGAGCTGCCATGTGGTATATATGACAGGGTTGGTCCTCATGGCTTGCTGTGTCCAGGTATGTATGGGCTGCCCAAGACACACAAAAGTGATGTCCCTTTACACCCTATCTTATCCATGACCGGTTCTGCACGACATGAATTGGCCAAATGGGCGAATTGTCACAACCAGTTTTGAGCAAGTTTTCCACATTCACGGTGAAGGATTCCTTCACATTTGTGAAGACCATACAGGACTTGAATATCGATAGCAATGCTGTGCCCATGTGCTCTTTTGACATTGTTAGCCTATTCACAATGTTCCACTTAAAGAGGCCATAGATATTTGTGCTGCAGCACTATATCATGGCAATCTAGATCCACCAACATTGCATGAATCAGTATTCATTGAGCTCATAAATACAGCAATTCACGCAGTTGAGTTCAGTTTTAATGACACCATGTTTGCCCAAATAGATGGTGTTGCCATGGGATACCCTCTAGGCCCAGCTCTCGCAAACATCTTTGATGGGTTCCATGAGAAACGTGTCTTCGATGGAATAACACCTAACCTCCTACCCCTCACATATTTCCAATATGTGGATGATACGTTTACTATATTTAAATCTGCAGCAGCATGGAATAATTTCCTTACATGTCTTAATGGGTCCCATCCTGCATTCAAATTCACCTTTGAAATGGAGCAGTCAAATGAACTCCCTTTCCTTGACGCACTGGTTGAGAAATCTGCCAGGGGTTCTCTACCATGGTCTACCACAAGCCTACCTTCAGTGGTCAGTATACGCGTTGGGATTCTTACAGTTCCACACAATAAGATTGGTCTTATCAGCAACCTCGTAAATAGGGCCTGAGCCATTTGTTCACCATGCAAACTTGATGCTGAAATAGGTGCATTAAAGACATCCTGCAGGATAATGGTAACCCTGATCAGAACATTTCATGCTGAATATCGCGCAGACTCATGAATGGGCCTAAGGCCATCACTTTTAGCCCTGGGATGTGCCCAGTCTGCCACAGATTACTCTGGAAGGACAAGGTATCTCAAGCTAGCTGTTTCACACTGCTACTATGCAGTAGCAAGTATTCGTCACTAACAGGATGCTGCCGTCAGGCCACAATTGAGTAATGTGGTATATGAATTTCAGTGCCAGTGTGATGCTAGGTATGTAGGCTGTATATCCCAAAGACTGGTGGATCGTATCAAACAGCATGTTCCTTCCGCTGTTCGTAACGGGCAGGGTACAGACCGTACCCAACCCCATCCCATGCTTGCAAAATTCAAAACATGGAGTCCAACATTAGATGTGATTCCCCAGTTGGACAACATTTGCTAAATAATCATTTAAGATTGTCAATCGAGCTCGAGGTGTGGCGCATTTGCATGTACTGGAAGCTACACATATTAATACATAGAACCCTGTTTTTTGCAGACAGAACGAACAAAGTAAGTGAAAGCCATTTGCTGGTTCATTCCCCAGGGCAAGGCCTTGACCAATCAGAGTCAAGCTGCCTGGTTTAAATTTCAAACACTGCTCGGCAGTTAACTGTCAGTCACCATTAACTGGTGCATTCTCCGTGGCCACGCATCCACCAATCAGAGTCCACTTGCCAACCAATCAGAACTCTCTTCTCATACAGTATAAAGTTGTTGTTTCCTCTGATATTGGTTTTCTTGCGATTGACCTGATGAGTGCAAGATGAAAAGCTTCAACAAAATACTCCGCAATACTCATGTTCTCTGTTACCAGACGACTATTTTTGTATTAGTTATTTCTGTGCCTCTTGCTGGTTAAAGCTGTTTAAAGATCTTTCAATTAAAATTTTGAGAGCTTTTTTGATAAAAAAAGGAAGAAAATCATTATTTCCCTCTTGAAGTTTTTTGTTTTGGCAGTTTTCACAATGTTCCAAATGTATGAGCTTGTCATTTTCCCTGAATTTACCCTGATTTTAATTGGATGATCTAACTTTCCTCCAATAAAGAAAGAACTTGTATGTATATAGCAGCTTTCAAAACCTCAGGACATCTCAAAGCACTTTACAGAAAATTAATTACTTTTGAAGTTTAGCCACTTCTTCAGCTCTCTGCCCACAGGAGGTCTGGCTGACAGAGTCACGACCTGCACCAGGTAGGGCAGGAAGGCAGGCCCGGAATCCACCATAGCTGCAACAGGTATCAGACCCCCATGCTGTTGGCGCCAGTCTAATCCACACCAGCTATCCAGCCAACTGGCCCCCAAGGAGTCTGAGTTGCTGTGGTAACATACACCTTTACTTGCACGTTGTAATCTGGAGCTATGGATAGTGATGGTAGATTTAATTTAATTCCATCACATCACTTCAGCCTATCCTTGCCCCAGGGAACTGATTTCTTCCTATCTCGATTCTTTTATTCCCTTTCCCACCTATGTCTGATTATCCTGACGCCTCAGTAGCTCTATGCATCAGAAGAGTGGTTAGCTGTGAAATTCACTCTGTAGCGCTACGGGTGTTATTTTATCTTCAAAATGGCGTCTGTTGTGTGCCCCGAACATTTTGCTGAGGGCACCAGTGCACCTGCAGGGAGCGTGTAACACTGATTTTACTCCAGCTCTGCCAGTTTGGAGCTCAACTTTCCACTAACTTTCTCTTAAACACACACACAGGAGAACATGTCTTCAGCAGCAAGAAGGACCCACCCCCTACTGTCCCCCACCCCCACCACCAGTGTTATTTAAAGAGACTTTCAGCTACTTTTGGGTTAGTTGCTGATTAATTTCTACTGGTTCTTGATGCGATTCTAGAAGTGTTAGGGTCGTTTCCGGAGTTGCTAAATACTATAGGCAGTGGTATGACACATGCTGAATAACTTTGTCCTGACTTAAAAGATTCTATACAAGCCACCTGCTCCCAGGCGTCCCCCTTGGACTACAGCTTGACGAGGAGAATAAGCAGAGGCAAAATAGAGCAGCGCAAGCTGCTGGAAGAGGGAGGAGGAGAAGAGCTCTCAGCAGGAGGTCATATCCACCCACAGTATTCAGAATTCCCCCAGCTGAACCTCAATGAGGAACAGTGTGTCATATATTTCCACTATATTATGGCCACTTGTTGCAGCCTGAACTGCAGCCTGAAAGTAAGGCAAGGATGCCATTGCCAAGTGTCTGCGAGGGTGAGCATGGTTCAGATCATTTGTCCAGACTGGAGCAAACAGTATTTGCAACATTTATCCACTTGCTGCATTGAAAGATCACTGCAGCTCTGGTTTCCAAGACAGTTGAATACATTTCATTGTCTCTTGTCCGAGAGAAGCAGACAGAGTGAGGATTGCAGCTTTTCCCATGGTGCAGGGTGTCATTGAGCCATTGACTACGTCCATGCCGCTTTGTGGGTGTCGCACATCAACTCTAACATGTCCTACAACTGAAAGGGATTCTGCTCCCTCAATGTCCAGCTGGTGTGCGACCATATGCAGCTTATCATACAGGTAAATGCAGAGTATCCTGGCAGCAGTCACAACAGCAGTCCGCAACAGTCTGCTGTGCTACCTGTATTTGAACCACAACAATCCAGACGGTGACCACTGGGTGACGAGCTCTCCACTGACAAGAAAACCCATGATTCCCATGTGTAATCCAAACACATGTGAACAGCCCTAATGAAAAACCAGGCTGCCAATCAAAATGTGGTCGAGCAGATTATCGGCCTTTCCACTGCCCAGCCCATGCTGGAGGAGCCCTGAACTCAACAGAGCACAGCTCAACATTCATCCAGGTCTCCAGCATGCAGCACAGCCCTGGCCGCCAACTCCACAGCAACCAGCTGAGGAGGAGAAGAAGGAGCAGGAGGGGGAGGAGAAAGAGAAGAGGCAACTAACACAGCCCTTTCTGGCTGGGCTGTCCGCGATCAACTCATCTGAATACAACCCCAGTGAACCTCAATTCCCCATCCACCAGCAATTACACACCTTATCATCCCTCTGTCACTGACCATCACAGTGTCCTCTTGGCCACAATGCTGAAATAAAAGCCAACACAAAACAACCATTCCTTACAATGTTATAATCAAATATTTTCACACTCTATTGCCTACAAAAGTCAACTATTGTGCATTCCCTGAGTGAGTGTCTTCCGAGTGCCTTTCCTGGCCTAGTGCTCCTACACAGTACTACCCCAGTGACTGCTGCACGGCTGCTGACTTTCACTGGGGCAGACTGCAGCTGGCCTTGCGGGATGACTTGAAGCTGCCCTGGGCTTTTGAGGACCCGGCTTCAGACTGCAGCACAGTGACAGGAGCAGCACCAGTCTGGGCACCAGCAGGGCTCCGATGGAGTGGCAGTGGTGGGAGGACAAGTGCTGTTATCTTGAGAGAGGGCAGCAGGATCGTGCTCCATGGAGCCACTGCCACTCTCCTGGGGTGGCACCTCAGTGATCCTGGTAATCCACTGTGCTGACATGAGGCCTGTAAGCCCCTTTGAGAACTGGCAGCAGCCATGATGGCAGCAGTCTGGACCTGCCTGGTAACAAGTTGAAATTGCATAACTTCAGTCTGACCTTCTGCTGTAACACCCAGACATCGGGCAACTCCTGCTTGCACTGCAATGGAAGCTGAAATATCGACTGTCAGACGCTGCATCATGGATAAGTCTGTGGGTGACTCATGGATGTGTCTAAAGAAGGGGTGAATGGCAGAATGATGAACAGCTAGGGCAAATCTTCGGCTCGGCGAGCGGGGGTGGGGCCCACTCGCCCAGGGGTAAAATGACGCATGGTGATGTCGGGCGTGCGTCCCGACGTCACCACGTGTCATTCCGATCTTCAGTTTGGTGGGGAAACACCTGAATCAGCTGCGCGCCCACCAAACTGTCAAAGGCCTATTAAGGTCAGTTAACTCTCATTAAATAAAACTGAGCTGCCCGTCCAGCCTTAAAGTTGGTGGGCAGACGAAGTGCTCAGGCGGCCCTCGCATTTTTCATGGAACCTCATCCACGGGAGGGATGAGGTTTCATGAAGAGTTTTAAAGTGTTGTAAAAATTTTTAATAAAATGAATAGACATGACCCAGCCCATGTGACAGTTTCACATGAGGGGACATGTCTTAAATTTTTTTTTTTCCCTTTATTAAATCTTTTTGCACTTAAACTAATCTCCCTGAGGCAGCTCTGCGCCTCAGGGAGATTTCTGTGCTTTTTCTGAAATTGTTGAACTAAATGTTGAGTCTGGAAGGCTCTGAAGTGCCTAATGAAAGGAGGAGGTGCTGTACCTTGTGTTTACATTGAGCTTCATGAGAACATTAAGATAAAAACAAAAAGCTAAAAGCTACTGCGGATGCTGGAAATCCAAAACAAAACAAAAACAGAATTACCTGGAAAAACTCAGCAAGTCTGGCAGCATCGGCGGAGAAGAAATCAGTTAACGTTTCGAGCCCTCATGGCCCTTCGGCAGAACTGCAGCATAGTTTCAGCAAGGGAGAAATATAAATTGGTTTAAGGTGGGTGGGGGGGGGGGGGGGGGGGGGGTGCGAAGAGACACATTGAGGGTGTGGTGTGAGCAGATAATCAAAGGATGTCACAGACAAAAGGGTCAAAGAGGTGTTGAAGGTGGTGGTCTTTGTCTGAGAAAAGTGCTAATTAAGAATGGAAAACAGGATATTCAAAGTACAGCTCTAGTGGGGGTGGGGTGGAAAGACTAAAGGTTTTAGTTTTAGATTTAAAAATAATGGAAATAGGTGGGGAAAGAAGAATCTATATAAATTATTGAAAAAAAAGCGGGTGGGGGGGGAAAAAGAAACGGGGTGGGGATGGGGGGAGGGGGAGTTTAAGATCTAAAGTTGTTGAATTCAATATTCAGCCCAGAGGGCTGTAAAGTGCCTAGTCGGAAGATGAGGTGCTGTTCCTCCAGTTTGCGTTGGGCTTCACTGGAACAATGCAGCAAGCCAAGGACAGACATGTTGGCAAGAGAACAGGGTGGAGTGTTAAAATGGCAAGCGACAGGGAGGTTTGGGTCTTTCTTGCGGACAGACCGCAGGTGTTCCGCAAAACGGTCGCCCAGTTTGCGTTTAGTCTCTCCAATGTAGAGGAGGCCGCATTGGGAGCAACGAATGCAGTAGACTAAGTTAGGGGAAATGCAAGTGAAATGCTGCTTCACTTGAAAGGAGTGTTTGGGCCCTTGGACGGTGAGGAGAGAGGAAGTGAAGGGGCAGGTGTTGCATCTTCTGCGTGGGCATGGGGAGGTGCCATAAGTGGGGGTTGAGGAGTAGGGGGTGATGGAGGAGTGGACCAGGGTGTCCCGGAGGGAACGATCCCTACGGAATGCCGTCAAGGGGGGTGAAGGGAAGATGTGTTTGGTGGTGGCATCATGCTGGAGTTGGCGGAAATGGCGGAGGATGATCCTTTGAATGCGGAGGCTGGTGGGGTGATAAGTGAGGACAAGGGGGACCCTATCATGTTTCTGGGAAGGAGGAGAAGGCGTGAGGGAGGATGCGCGGGATATGGGCCGGACATGGTTGAGGGCCCTGCCATCCACGGTCGTTGACAGGGCCCTCAACCGTGTCCGGCCCATATCCCGCGCATCCTCCCTCACGCCTTCTCCTCCTTCCCAGAAACATGATAGGGTCCCCCTTGTCCTCACTTATCACCCCACCAGCCTCCGCATTCAAAGGATCATCCTCCGCCATTTCCGCCAACTCCAGCATGATGCCACCACCAAACACATCTTCCCTTCACCCCCCTTGACGGCATTCCGTAGGGATCGTTCCCTCCGGGACACCCTGGTCCACTCCTCCATCACCCCCTACTCCTCAACCCCCACTTATGGCACCTCCCCATGCCCACGCAGAAGATGCAACACCTGCCCCTTCACTTCCTCTCTCCTCACCGTCCAAGGGCCCAAACACTCCTTTCAAGTGAAGCAGCATTTCACTTGCATTTCCCCTAACTTAGTCTACTGCATTCGTTGCTCCCAATGCGGCCTCCTCTACATTGGAGAGACCAAACGCAAACTGGGCGACCGTTTTGCGGAACACCTGCGGTCTGTCCGCAAGAAAGACCCAAACCTCCCTGTCGCTTGCCATTTTAACACTCCACCCTGTTCTCTTGCCAACATGTCTGTCCTTGGCTTGCTGCATTGTTCCAGTGAAGCCCAACGCAAACTGGAGGAACAGCACCTCATCTTCCGACTAGGCACTTTACAGCCCTCTGGGCTGAATATTGAATTCAACAACTTTAGATCTTAAACTCCCCCTCCCCCCATCCCCACCCCGTTTCTTTTTCCCCCCCCACCCGCTTTTTTTTCAATAATTTATATAGATTCTTCTTTCCCCACCTATTTCCATTATTTTTAAATCTAAAACTAAAACCTTTAGTCTTTCCACCCCACCCCCACTAGAGCTGTACTTTGAATATCCTGTTTTCCATTCTTAATTAGCACTTTTCTCAGACAAAGACCACCACCTTCAACACCTCTTTGACCCTTTTGTCTGTGACATCCTTTGATTATCTGCTCACACCACACCCTCAATGTGTCTCTTCGCACCCCCCCCCCACCCACCTTAAACCAATTTATATTTCTCCCTTGCTGAAACTATGCTGCAGTTCTGCCGAAGGGCCATGAGGGCTCGAAACGTTAACTGATTTCTTCTCCGCCGATGCTGCCAGACTTGCTGAGTTTTTCCAGGTAATTCTGTTTTTGTTTTGTTTCATGAGAACATTGTCGGAGGCCAAGAGCAGAAAGGAGTGGGAGCAAGGTGGAGAATTAAAATGACAGGCAGTCAGAAACTTGCGGTCATCCAGTGAACAGAGGTGTTCTGCAAAGCAGCATTTGGTCTCCCCAGTATATTCTTATTGTGAGCAGTGAATAAAGTATATTAAATTTAAAAGAAATGCAAGTAAATCATTGCTTCATGTAGGAATATTTGGTGCCTTGGAGGGTGAGAATGGAAGAGGCGAAAGGGAAGGTGTTACATCTTCTGCATTTGCATGCAAAGGATGGGCAGTAGGAGTGATTGTGGAGATTTTTTTTTTATTCATTCATGGATTGTGGGCTTCGCTGGCTGGGCCAGCATTTATTGCCCATCCCTAATTGCCCTTGAGAAGGTGGTGGTGGGCAGCCTTCTTGAACCACTGCAGTCCCTGTGGTGTAGGTACACCCACAGTGCTGTTAGGGAAGGAGTTCCAGGATTTTGACCCAGTGACAGTGAAGGAATGGCGATATATTTCCAAGTCAGGATGGTGAGTGGCTTGGTGGGGAACTTCCAGGTGATGGTGTTCCCATGTGTCTGCTGCCCTTGTCCTTCTAGATGGTAGCCATAGTGGGTTTGGAAGGTGCTGTCTAAGGAGCCTTGGTGAGTTGCTGCAGTGCATCTTGTAGATGGTATACACTGTTGCCACTGTGCATCGGTGGCAGAGAGAGTGAATGTTTGTGGATGTGGTGTCAGTCAAGCGGGCTGCTTTGTCCTGGACTGGGTCAAGCTTCTGGAGTGTTATCGGAGCTGCACTCATCCAGGCAAGTGGAGACTATTCCATGACACTCCTGACTTGTGCCTTGTAGATGGTGGATAGGCTTTAGGGAGTCAGGAGGTGAGTTATTCTGACCTGCGCTTGTAGCCACAGTGTTTATATGGCTAGTCCAGTTTAGTTCCTGGCCAATGGTAACCCCCAGGATGTTGATAGCGGGGGATTCAGCAATGGTAAAGCCATTGAATGTCAAGGGACAATGGATAAGTTCTCTCTTGTTGGAGATGGTCATCGCCTGGCACTTGTGTGGCATGAATGTTACTTGCCACTTGTCAGCCCAAGCCTGGGTGTTGCAGAAGGAAGAATCCCTCACCTTCCATTACACCAGCCTCATGTTTAATGGATCACCTCCATTTTTACCACCTCCAGTGTGATGCCACCACTAAATGCATCTTCCCACTCCCTCCACTTTCAGCATGTTGTAAGGACCATCCAAGACCCCAAATGTTCCTTCTAGATGAAATAGCGATTCACTCGTACTCCTTTCACTTTTGTAAACTGAATTTGTTGCTCACAATGTGGTCTCCTCTAAATTGGGGAGACCAAATGCAGACTGGGTGGCCAATTTCTGGAACACCTCCATTCAGTCTGCAAGCATGACCCTGAGCTTCCTGGTCACCTGTCATTTTAATTCTCCATCTTGATCTCACTCATTCTGATAAAAGGTCATTGACCTGAAACATTAATTCTGTTTCTCTCTCCACAGATGCTGCCAGATCTGCTGAATATTTATAGCCTTGAACTCTCCCACTGACACTCTTTTGTCCTCCTCCCTTCAATACTTTGAGAACTCAATGTTCCTCCATCTCTGGCCTCATGACACTTCCCACTCTTTTCACCCCACCATAGGTCACCATGCCTTTTGCTGTTCAGGCATTAAACTCTAAAGTTCCCTCTCTAAACCTCTGTGTCTCTCCGCCTCTCCCTCCTCCTTGAAGACCCTCCAGAAAATCCTCTCCTTGACCAAACTTTTAGTCACCCCTCCTAGTGTTTCTTTTCTTGACTTGGTGTCAGTTTTTGTCTTATTATGTTAATGTGTGCACCTTAGGACCTTTTTCTGCGTTAAGTTGCTTTATAAATACAAGTTTTTGTTGTTGGGTTATTCTTGTGCATCTTTATGTTTTCCAAAGATCTTTTTGTGCTGAAAATTTCTCATAATTCTCTTGCTTGACTGGAAAACCTTGGTTTTATTCCACCCACGGTGGTTGACAGGGCCATTGACTGTGTCCGGCCCACCTCCCGCACATCCGCCCTCACACCTTCCTCTCCCTCCCCCTTGTCCTCACTTATCACCCCACCAGCCTCCGCATTCAAAGGATCATCCTCCGCCATTTCTGCCAACTCCAGCGTGATGCCATCACCATACACATCTTCCCTTCACCCCACCCCATTGGCATTCCGTAGGGACTGTTCCCTCCAGGACACCCTGATCCACTCCTCCATCACCCCCTACACCTCAACCCCCTCCCATGGCACCTTCCCATGCAACCACAGAAGGCGCTACACCTGTCCCTTTACTTCCCCCCTCCTCACCGTCCAAGGGCTCAAACACTCCTTTCAAGTGAAGCAATGCTTCACTTGCACTTCCCTCAATTTGGTCTACTGCATTCGCTGCTCCCAATGCGGTCTCTACATTGGAGCGACCAAACGCAGACTGGGTAACCACTTTGCGGAACACCTTCGGTCTGTCCGCAAGCATGATCCAGACCTCCCTGTCGCTTGCCATTTCAACACACCACCCTGCTCTCATGCCCACATGTCTGTCCTTGGTTTGCTGCAATGTTCCAGTGAAGCTCAACACAAACTGGAGGAACAGCACCTCATCTTCCGATTAGGCATTTTACAGCCTTCCGGACTTAACATTGAGTTCAACAACTTCAGATCATGAACTCTCTCCTCCATCCCCATCCCCTTTCCGATCCCCTTTTTTCTAATAATTATTATTTTAAAAAATATATTTTTCTTTTCCCATCCATTTCTATTATTATTTTAAAATTTATTTCTATCCATTGTTTTATCTCCACTTTTTAGCCTATTTCAATCCCTTCCCCCCACCCCACCCCCACTAGGGCTATCTGTCACTTGCTCATCCTGCTTTCTACCCTTAATGTCACCATTAGCACATCCTTTAGCTAATATCACCACCGTCAACACCCCTTTGTCCTTTTCTCTATTTTGTCCTTTGGCAATCTCTCCTTTGCCTCCACCTATCACTGGTCCTCTATCCAGCTCCACCTGTCCCACCCCTCTTAAACAGCTTATATTTCACCTCATTTTTATTTCTCCTGAGTTCTGATGAAGGGTCGTACGGACTCGAAACGTTAACTCTGTATTCCTCTCCACAGATGCTGTCAGACCTGCTGAGTTTTTCCAGCTATTTTTATTTTTGTTTCAGATTTACAGCATCCGCAGTATTTTGCTCTAATCATAGCCAGAACCTATCTGGCAATGGCTTCTCTTCCCACCACTGTCCATCCCCCCCCACCCCCCCCCCCAAGGACCTGTCTTTGATCACCTCCTCTTCCTCATCTACAAGTTCCCCTTTACTAATCATTCATCATTCACAAACAGGGCTCAACTTCTCTGTGAGCTCTGTGTTTCTTCTACCCCTCTGACCCGTTTACTGCCAATGTGCTTTCAGGTTCCTTGTCCAATATCTATCCGTGGATGAGCCCCAATTTCCTGCAAATAAACATTAGTAAAACCAAAGCCACCACCTTCAGTCCCTGTCACAAACACCATCCCTCTCCCCAGCCAGTTTCTCAAGCTGAACCAGACATTTAAAATCTTGGCATCCTATCTGAGTTCACACTGAGATTCCGACCCATATCGTGTCCATCTTAAAGACTATCTACTTCCACCATTGCCCACCCAAGGCCCTCTATTGCTGAAACTCTCACCCCTGCCTTTATTATCTCCAGATTCAACTGTTGCAGTGCTCTCCTGGCCAGATCTCCATCCTGTACCCTCTTTAAATTTTAGCTGAACCAAAACTCTCCTGCCACTATCCTATCCCATATCAAGTCTGTTCAACCATTGCCTCTGTGTGCATTGGCCTAGATTGGCTTCCAGTCCATCAATGCCTCAATTTTAAAAACTTCACCCTGTGTTTGAACATGACTATGGAACCTGCTTCCACCACTCTTTAAGGGAGAGCAGCCCACATCGTAACAACTCACTGTATTAAAGCCTCTGTCGTACTTCTGTAATTATCTTAAACCTGTGCCCACTGATTATCACCCTTCCAGTCAGTGGCAACAATTTCTCCCTATATAGTCTGTCAAAAACTCTCAGAATGTTGAACAACTCTATTAAATCTCCCTTTGACCATCCATATGTGAAGGAGAATAAGCCCAGTTTCTCTGACATCTCTAAATAACTAAAGTCCGTCATCTCTGGTACCATTCTAGTTGAGTCTCTTTGCACACTCTTCAGGACTTAACATCCTTTTTAAAGTCTGCTTCCCAGAATTGAACACAATCCTTTAGCTGAGGCTGAACCAGTGATTTATAAAGATTCTGTATAACTTGCATCCAATCTGTTTTATTTCAAACCCACCGCCCAGTCATAAGAACAGTTCTTTCAAAGTACTTATCCCAAGAGACATTGTGCCCATTATCCTGATGTCCCAAGATCAGTTCCATGAATAAAACCACCCCTTCTGAATCATTAAGGGAGAAGGCCAGTGACATTTCTAATTACTTACGTCTGAAGCTGTCTTCTCAGACTGTTGCAGCTTCTCCTGAGCATTTTTGAGTCCCTCTGATAATTTGTCCAGTTCATCCTCTGTACCTTTCATTTTCTTCTGCTGGCCCATCAGTTCTTCTTCAACCTATCCAGGAAAAAGGATAAGAAACAGCCAGGTCACATAGGAACATAGGAGCAGGAGTAGGCCATTTGGCCCATCGAGCCTACTCTGCCATTCAATTAGATCATGGCTGATCATTTACCTCAATGTCACTTTCCCGCGCTATCCCCATATCCCTTGATGTTATTCGTCTCCAGAACTCTATTGATTTCTGTCTTGAACATGCTCAATGATTGAGCTTCCACAGCCCTCTGGGGTAGAGAATTCCAAAGATTCACCACCCTCTGAGTGAAGAAATTCCTCCTCATGTCCCCTGGTTTTAGACTCACCAGCCAGGGGAAACATCTTATCCACATCTACACCGTCACACCCTGTAAGAATTCTGTAAGTTTCAATGAGATCACCTCTCATTCTTCAAAACTCCAGAGAATACAGGCCCAGTTTCCTCAATCTCTCCTCATAGGGCAATCCTGACATCCCAGAGCTTAGTCTGGTGAACCTTTGCTGCACTCCCTCTATGACAAATATATCCTTCTTTAGGTAAGGAGACCAAAACTGCACACAGTACTCCAGGTGCAGTCTCATCAATGCTCCATATAACTGCATCAAGACATCTTTACTCCTGTGCTCAAATCCCCTTGCAATAAAGGCCAGCATACCATTTTCCTTCCTAATTGCTTGCTGCACCTGCATGTTAGTTTTCAGTGATTTATGAACAAGGACACCCAGGTCCCTTTGGACATCAACATTTCCCAATCTCTCACCATTTAAGAAATACTCTGCATTTCTGTTTTTTCTACCAAATTGAATAACATCACACTTATTCACATCATATTCCATCTGCCATGTTCTTGGCCATTCATTTAGTCTGTCCAAGTCTGCTTGAAGCCTCCTTGCATCTTCCTCACAACTTACATTCACACTAGTTTTGTGTTATCAGCAAATTTGGAAATATTACAATTGGTCCCAAAATACCACAACTCCCACATTCGGCAAATTTAAATTCTATCTTCTCAATAGATGATTTAAATGTTGATTTAGCTTTACAAAGCAATAAGAATAATGTTTGGAGTCACAGGTTGACAGGAAAAACTGTAATTGAACAATTGGCTGCATTTAAAGAGGAGCTGGTTTGGACACAGTCAAGGTACATTCCCACAAGAGGGAATGTTAGGAGAAACAAAAGAACAAAGGCAGAGTTCCCTGGACACTGAAAGAGATAGAGAGTGAACTGAAGCAGAAGAAGAGTGCAGATGATAGATGTCAGGTTGATAATACAAATAACAGCCATGCTGAATATAGAAAGTCCAGAGGGGAAGTGCAAAAAGAAATAAGAGCAGCAAGGAGAGAGTATAAGAAGAGGTTGGCAGCTAACATATAAGGGAACCCAAAAGTCTTCGATAGGCATATAAATAGTAAAAGGGTGTTTTTTTACCCTTCCTTCATGGGATGTGGGTGTCACTGACAAGGCCAGAATTTGTTGCCATCCCTAATTGACCTTGAATTGTGTGGTTTGCTAGACCATTTCAGAGGGCAATTAAGAGCCAACCACATTGCTGTGGATCTGGATTAACATGTAGGCCAGACCTGGTAAAGACTTTTAGATTTTCTTCCCTAAAGGACACTAGTGAACCAGATGGGTTTTTACAACAATCGATGATAATTTCATGGCCACCATGACTGAGACTAACGATAAATAAAGCCTACAGGATTCTGGGCTTAAAAATACAGGCAAAGAGAACAAAAGCAAGAAAGTTATGGTGAATCTGTATAAAACACTGGTTCAACTTCACCTGGAGTATTGTGTCCAATTCTGGGCACCACACTTTAGGAAGGATGTGAAGGCATCGGGGAGAGTGCAGAAAGGATTTACAGGAATGGTTCCAAGATTGAGAGACTTCAGTTTCGTGGGCAGATTGGAGAAGCTGGGACTGCAGCTCTCCTCAGAGGAGAGAAGGTTGAGAGGAGATTTGATCGAGGTATTCTAAATCATGAGGGGTCTGGACAGAGTAGATAGGAAGAAACTGTTCCTATTGGCAAAAGGATCGAGAACCAGAGAAGCAGAGAAATTAAAGGAATTGGCAAAAGAACCAGAGGCGACATAAGGAATGGTTCTGGAATGCACAGCCTGAGAGTGTAGTGGTGGCAGATTCAATCGTGGCTTTAAAAGGGGAGTTGCATCATATATGAAGAGGAAAGATTTGCAGGGCTAAGGCTAGGACAGGGAGTGGGAGTAGCTGAGTTTCTCTCGCAGAGAGCTGGCATGGACATGATGGGCTGAATAGTCTGATTCTGTGCTGTAACCATTCTATGATTCTAATCTAGGTTAGATTTTAATTTCTGTTTTTAAATTGTATTCTCATCCCTCACGAGACTACGACTTACATTATAATATACATAGTATGACATTAGATTATAGTAATGTACAATGTGAATTACAATATCCCATTCTAATATATACTATATCAAACTATCCCAATATACTGTTCACTTTATCACATTACCGCACTGTAACATCCACTATGAATCACATGATTCATTATTATATATACTAATCACACTACCCCTTTAAATATAAACTTTACTCCATAATAACATACACTGTATATTAAATATATACTTCATTAAATATATATTATAATTGGAAATCAGGAAATGGCAGTATTACTAAGTAGCTATTTTGTATCAGTCTTCACAGTACAGGATGTGGATAAAATACCAAAGATAAATGGGAAATTAAAAATACAATAAGGGAAGGAACTAACAAGAATCAATATAAAGAGTAACAAATGAGATTAAAGATAATGAAATCTCTAGAACCACATGGTTTCCACCCCAGAGAATTAAAAGTAAATGAGGAATTATCTTCCAAAACTCTCTCGATTCAGAAATTGTCCTCATGGATTGGAACATTGCTAATGTCACATTATTTACTGCTAGAGTGGCAGCATCCTCTTCTCTAGTGAAGACAGATGCAAAGTCCTCATTTAGCACTTCAGCCTTGCCCTCTGTCTGCCCAGGAAGATCTCCATTCATGTCCTGAATCAGCTCCACCCTTCCTTTGACTACCCATTTGCTACTTCTGCCTTTATAAAAGACTTTCGAGTTCCCTTTTATGTGAGCAGCTAATCTAGTCCCATACTCTCTGTTTGAATTTCTTATTCCTTTTTTTAGACTTTTTATATTCAGCTTGGTTCTCTAGAGCATATGAACCGTACAGCTTTGCAGATGATATAAGATCTGTGTGAGTGTTTGCTCCGTAGTTGATACTTCACTTCTTCAGGTGGATCTTAATGCGTTGGGAATTGGGCTCATGATTGGCAAGTGACGATTAATTTGGACAAGTGTGGCATTACGCATGTGGGCAGAGCGAATGCTCAACTTTCATACACCCTTCAGGGAAAAACATTAAAAATGGTGGAGAAGCATCAAAAGGATCAAAGTGTTCAAGTGCATGGATCTCTAAAGGAACATGAGCAATGCCATGGGGTGACAGCCAGAGTAAATAGAATTTTGGATGTGGGTATTGCTGGCTAGGCCAACATTTATCACCCATCCCTAATTGCCCTTGAGAAGGTGGTGGTGAGTTGCCTTCTTCAACCACTGCAGTCCCAGTGGTGTAGGTACATCCACAGTTCTGTTATGGTGGGAATTCCAGGATTTTGAGCCAACAACAGTGAAGGAGTAATGATATAGTTCCAAGTCAGGATGGAGTGTGGCTTGGAGGGGAACTTGCAGATAGTGATGTTCCCATGCATCTGCTGTTCTTGTCTGTCTAGCTGGCAGAGGTCATGGGTTTGGAAGGTGCTGACAAAGGAGCCTTGATGAGTTTCTGCAATGCATCTTGTATATGGTACACACTGCTGCCATTGATCATCAGTGGTGGAGGGAGTGAATGTTTACAGTGATGGATGGGGAGCTGATCAAGAGGGCTGCTTTGTCCTGGATGGTGTTGAGCTTCTTGATTGTTGTTGGAGCTGCACCCATCCAGGCAATTGGAGAGTATTCCATCACACTCCTGACTTGTGCCTTGTAGATGGTGGACTGACTTCGGGGAGTCAGGAGGCGAGTTACTCTCTGCAGAATTTCTAGCCACTGCTCTTGTAGCCACAGTATTTATACAGCTAGTGCAGTTCAGTTTCTAGTCAATCGTAACCCGCAGGATGTTGATAGTGGGGGATTCAGCGATGATAATGCCATTACATGTCAAGGGGCGATAGTTAGATTCTCTCTTGTTGGAGATGGTCATTGCCTGGCACTTGCATGGCGTGAATGTTGCTTGTCACTTGTCAGCCCAAGCCTGGATATTATCCAAGTCTTGCTGCATTTGGATATGGACTGTTTCAGTATCTGAGGAATCACGAATGGTGCTGAACATTGTGCAATCATAAATGAATATATCCACTTCTGTCTTTATGATGGAAGGAAGGTCATTGATGAAGCAGCTGAAGATGGTTGGGCCTAGGACGCTACCCTGAGGAACTCCTGTAGTGATGTCCTGGAGCTGAGATGATTGACCTCCAACAACCACAACCATCTTCCTTTGTGTTAGGTATGACTCCAACCAGCAGAGAGTTTTCTCACTGATTCCCATTAACTCCAATTTTGCTTGGGCTCCTTGATGCCAAACTCAGACAAATGCTGAAATTAAAACAGAAAATGCTGGAGAGGTTCAGCAGGTCTAGCAGCATTTTCTGCTTTCATTTCAGGTTTCCAGCATCAGTAGCATTTTGCCTTTAATTCAGTCAAATACAGCCTTGATGTCAAGGGCAGCCACTTTCACCTCACCTTCGGAGTTCAGCTCTTTTGTCCATGTTTGGACCAAAGCTGCACTGAGGTCTGGAGCTGAGTGGCCTTGGTAGAACCCAAGTTGAGCATCAGTGAGCACCAGGCCATTGCTGAGTAAGTGCCGCTTGATAGCACTGTCGATGACATGCTCCATCGCTTTGTTGATGATTGATATGTGCCAAGCTCATGAAGCTACAACACTGGAGCACAAACATGCTAAACAGTGGAAGAAGCATGCCAAAGACATGATTAAGTGATCCCACAATCAACGGCTCAGATATAAGCTCTGCAGTCCTGCCACATCCAGTTATGAATGGTGGTGGGGGAATTAAACATCTAACTGGAGGAGGAGATTCCACAAATATCCCCATCCTCAATGATGGGGGAACCCAGCACATCAGTGAAAAGGACAAGGCTGAGGATCTGGCAACCATCTTCAGCCAGAAGGGCTGATGAGAGCAGGCTGAAGGGGTGGTAATTAGCTGGATTGGATTTGTCCTGCCTTTTGTGGACAGGACTTTTCCTGGGCAATTTTCCACATAGCCGGGTAGATGCCAGTGTTGTTGCTGTACTAGAACAGCTTGGCTAAGGGAGTCCTGGAGCACAAATCTTCATTTTTATTATGTTATCATTTACTGTGTCCAGTCCTTTCAGCCATTTCTGACATCAAATGGAATGAATCAAATTGGCTGGAGACTTGCACCTATGATGATGGGGACCTCAGGAGGATGCTGAGATGGATCATCCACTCAGCCCTCCTGGCTGAAGATGGTTGTAAGATCTTCAGCCTTGTCCTTTTCACTGATGTGCTGGGTTCCCCCATCATTGAGGATGGGGATATTTGTGGAATCTCCTCCTCCAGTTAGATGTTTAATTCCCCCACCACCATTCATAACTGGATGTGGCAGGACTGTAGAGCTTATATCTGAGCCGTTGATTGTGGGATCGCTTAACCATGTCTTTGGCATGCTTTTTCCACTGTTTAGCATGTTTGTGCTCCTGTGTTGAAGCTTCATGAGCTTGGCACCTATTTTTAGGTATGCCTGATGCTGCTCCTGGTACGTTGGCCTACAATTTTCATTGAACTAGGGTTGATCATTTGGTTTGGCGGTAATGGTAGAGTGGGGGATATGCCGGGCCATGAGGTTACAGATTGTGTTCGATTACAATTCTGCTGCTGCTGATGGCCCACAGTGCCTCGTGGATGCCCAGTCTTGAGTTGCTAGATCTGTGCGAAATCTATTCCATTTAGCACAGCGGTAGTGCCACTCAGCACGAGTAATATTACCATTCGGCTACTGTTCCTGACAACATGCTGCTTGAGAATGCCATTTCTGAAAAAATCTATGAAGGTAACAAATAAACTACACAGTGGGCACCTGCCAAAGGTGACAGAGAAAAAGGTCGACCATGGCTCCCTTTCTATAAACCCATATAAAGTGTGAATGTCAACTTCTGTACAGGACAACAATTCCGGAAAGAATTCATACTTGGAATAATTTGCAAGGCGACCAGCCTGATGAGTTTGAAGCTTTCAATATTCCATTCAAATTGCTGCTGTCTGATGTTGGCTGAATCTCAGAACCAGTCTTCTACTGAATGACAAAATGGCCTTTGATGGGCAGACTTGTGGGATTCGAAAAAGTACAAAGGATTAAGCACATTTGGGGAGGCCACCTTGCAGCTCATTAGGGAGAGAGAGTAGGCTGGGGGAGGGAGAAGGTGGAGGTGTCCAGAATGCAGCAGCAATGTCACTGCTCAATGTATGATCTAACCAGGTGAGCGGCATCCAATGAGGCTAGAATCACAGAATTGTTACAGTGCAGAAGGAGGCCATTTGGCCCATCCTGTCTGCACCAGCCCGCGGAATGAGCAACTCCCTTATTGCCATTCCCCAGCCTTCTCCCCGTAACCCTGCATATTCTTCCTCTTCAGATAACAGTCTAATTCCCCTTTGAATGCTTCAATTGTCTCCATCTCATTTTCAGACAATGTATTCCAGACCGTAACCATTCGCTGTGTGAAAAAGTTTTTCCTCATGTCGCTTTTGCTTCTTTTACCCTAAATCTGTGTCCTCTCGTTCGCGATCCTTTCACGAGTGGGAACAGTTTCTCCCTATCTACTCTGTCCAGACCCTTCATGATTTTGAACACTTCGATCAAATCTCCTCTCAGCCTTATCTTCTCTAAGGAAAATAGTCCCAACTTCTCCAATCTATCTTCCTAACTGAAGTTCCTCATCCCTGGAACTATTGTCCTGAAACATTTCCCCACTCTCTCCAGTGCCCTCACATCCTTCCTAAAGTGTGGTACCCAGAACTGGACACAATACTCCAGCTGAGGCTGAACTAGTGACTTATACAAGTTCAGCATAACCTCCTTGCTCTTGTACTCTGCCCCCATTAATAAAGCCTAGGATACTGTATGCTTTATTAACTGCTCTCAACCTGTTCTGCCACCTTCAATGATTTATGCACATTTACACCCGGTTCCCTCTGCTCCTGCACCCCCTTTAGAGTTGCATCCTTTATTTTATATTGTCTCTCCATGTTCTTCCGACCAAAATGAATCACTTCACATTTCTCTGCATTGAACTTCATCTGCCACCTGTCCACCCATTCTACAAACTTGTCTATGTCCTTTTGAAGTTCTATACTACCCTCCCCTCACAGTTCACAATGCTTCCAAATTTTGTATCATCTGCAAACTTTGAAATTATGCCCTGTGCACCAAGGATCAGGTCAAAAGGGGATCCCAAGGCCTTCTATAAGCATATAAATAATAAAAGGGTGGTAAAAGAAAGGGTAGGGCCGATTAAGGATGAAAAAGGGGACTTGCATGTGGAGGCAGGAGAAATAGCAGAGATGTTGAATGAATATTTTGCATCTGTCTTTACAAAGGAAGAAGATGTTACCCAGGCTAAGGTGAGAGAGGAGGTAACTGGTACACGCGAAGAATTTACAATTGAGGAGGAGGTGTTAGAAAGGCTATCTTTACTTAATTTGGATAAGGTATCAGAAACAGAAGGCCGTGAGAGTGGAAATTGCAGAGGCACTACTGATAATCTTCCAGACTTCCTTAGACACAGGGGTGGTGCCGGAGGACTGGAGAATTGTGAATGTTACAGCCTTGTTCAAAAAGGGGTGCAAGGATAATGCCGGCAACTACAGACCAACCAGTTTGACTTCAGTGGTAGGGAAATGTCTGGAAACAAAATGTCTGGGACAAAATGTCTGGTACAAAATCAATAGTCATTTAGACAAGTGCAGGATAATTAAGGGAAAATCATGTTTAACTAACTTGCTGGAGTTTTTTGAGAAGGTAACAGAAGGTTGATAGGGGAAATACTGTTGATGTGGTGTATGTGGATTTTCAAAAGGCATTTGATACAGTGCCACACAACAGACTTGTGAGCAAAATTCTAGCTCATGGAATAAAAGGGAAAGTAGGCACTTGGATAAGAAATTGGCTGAGTGACAGGAAACAGAGAGTGATGATAAATGGTTGTTTTTCTGGTTAGAGGAAAGTTTGTAGTGGAGTTCTCCAGGGTCAGTGTTGGTACCCTTACTCTTCCTGATATTCATTAATGACCTAGACTGTGGTGTGCAGGGCATGATTTCAAAATTTGCAGATGATACGAAGATTGGAAACATTGTCAACAATGATGAGGAGAGTCTTGAACTTCAAAAGGACACAGACATGTTGGCGGATTGGGCAGACAAATGGCAGATGAAGCTCAACGCGGAGAAGTGTGAGGTGATTCATTTTGGCAGGAAGAATATGGAGAAACAGTATAAAGTAAAAGGAGAAACTCTAAAGGAGGTGCAGGAACAGAGGGACCTCGATGTAAATGTACATAAGTCATTGAAGATGGCAGGGCATGTTGAGAGAACAGTTAATAAAGCATATTGTATCTTAGGCTTTATTAATAGGGCATTAAGTACAAGAATAAGGAGGTCATATTGAACTTGTATAAGACACTAGTTAGGCCTCATCTGGAGTGCTGCATCCAGTTCTGGGCACCATACTTGAGGAAGGATGTGAAGGCTTTGGACAGAGTACAGAGGAGATTCACAAGAATGATTCTGGGGCTAAAGAACTGTAGCTATGAGGATAGATAGGAGAGGTTAGGTCTGTTTTCCTTGGAGAAAAGAAGGCTGAGAGGAGACTTGATAGAGGTATTCAAGATCACGAGGGGTATGAACAGAGTAAATAGTGAGAAACTGTTCCCACTCAAGAACTAGAGAGCACAGATTCAAAATAATTGGCAAAAGGAGTAGAAGTGATGTAAGGAAAGATTTTTCACCCAGAGGGTGGTTGGAGTCTGGAACGAACTTCCTGAGAGGGCGGTGGAGGCAGGTTCAATCGAGGTATTCAAAAGGGAATTGAGTGGCTATCTGAAAAGAAATAATGTGCAAGGTTACAGGGATAAGGCAGGGGAGTGGGACTAGCTGGAGAGCTCTTCCAGCGACCCAGTGCAGACTCAATGGGTCGAATATCCTCCTTCTGCACTGTATAGATTCTGTGATTCTGTGATTAATATTTTTCAGGAAAAGCAAGGGTCCCAACACTAACCCCTGGGGAACTCCACTACAAACCTTCCTCCAGCTTGGAAAACATAAATTGACCTTTACTCTCTGTTTCCTGTCACTCAGCCAATTCTGTATCCATGCTGCTACTGTCCCTTTTATTCCATGAGCTATAACTTTGCTTACAAGTCTGTTGAGTGGCACTGTATAAAATGCCTTCTGGAAGTCCATGTACACCTCACAATTGCATTGCCCTCTTCAACCCTCGCTTTTACCTCTTTAAAAAACCCTAGCAAGTTAGTTAAACATAATTTTCCCTTCAGAAATCCATGCTGGTTTTCTTTCATTAACCTGTATTTGTCCATGTGACTATTCATTTTGTCCTGAATTATTGTTTCTCGACATTTCCCCATCACTGAATTAAACTGACTGGCCTGTAGTTGCTGGGTTTATCTTTATTCTCTTTTTAGAACAAGGGTTCTGGCACCACCCCTGAGTCTAAGGAAGACTGGAAAATTACGGCCAGTGCTTCTACAACTTCCACTCTTCACTTCACTCAGTATTCTTGGATGCATCTCATCTGGTCTTGGAACCTTATCCACTTTAAGTGCAGACAGCCTATCCAATACCACCTCCTTAACAATTTTAAACTCTTCAAGTGCATGAATTACCTCCTCTTTCACCATGGCCTGAGTTAGCATCTTATTCCTTGGTAAAAACAGATGCAAAGTATTCATTTAATACCTCAGCTATGCCCCATGCCTCCCTGCTTAAATCCCATTTTTGGTCTCCAATCGGCCCCACTCCTTCCTTTACCACCCTTTTATTATTTATATGCCTATAGATAACTTTGGGATTCCCTTTTATGTTGGTTGACGGTCTCTTTTCATACTCCCTCTTTCCTTCTCTTATTTGCTTTTTCACCTCTTCTCTGATCCTTCTATATTCAGCCTGGTTCTCAATGGTATTTTCACCTGACATCTGTCATAAACACACTTTTTCTTCTTTATCTTAATTTCGTTGTCATCCAGGAAACCCTGGCTATGTTTGCCTGACCTTTCCCTTTTGAGAGGATATACCTCGACTGTGCCCGAGCTGTCTCTTCTTTGAAGCTAGCTTGTTTTTCTCACCAACCTTTGGGTCCAATTTATTCAGCCCAGATCTGTTCTTATCCCGTTGAAGTTGGCTTTCCCCAGTTAATCATTCTTACTCTGGATAGCTCTTTGTCCTTTTCCATAATCAGCCTAAATCTTATGATACAGTGATCTCTGTCCCCTAAATGTTCTCCTATTGACATTTGGTTCACTTTGTCCACCTCAGTCCCAAGAACCAGGTCTAGCAGTGTCTCCTTTCTCGTTGGACTGGAAACATACTGCTGAAGAAAATTTTCCAAAATACACTCTAAAAACTCTTGCCTCTCACTGCCCTTTACACTACTACTAGCCCAGTTTATATCCGGATAATTAAAGCTCCCCTTTTCATCTAATTTCCTTGCAAGTTTGGTCCTCTTCAACCATCTCACTGGTTGGTGGCCTATAGGCTACACTGAACAATGTAATTACATATTTTTTGTTACTTAGTTCTAGCGAATTAGATTCTGTCCTTGACTTCTCTGGGACATCCTCATTCTCCAGCACTGCTATGCTCTTCGTAATTCCGCCGCCCCTCCCTCTTTTCTTCCTTTCCTATCTTTGCTGAACATCAGGTGAACATCAGGTGGGTGGAAATGTAACTGAATTTTAAGCATGGACTTAAAGTGGCTCTAAATAATTTAAGATTGGTGCTAATCTCACCTGAAAGATCAATTGCAAATAAGATTCAATTTTCCACTAATATGAGTAAAATTCACAGCACTTGGAACAAATTCATTCATGTTTATCTCTGATTTGTGTCGTTAGTTTTGATTTATCCCCAGTTTATGTTTCCTCAGCCAGGCCCACTATAAAGAGATAAAAACAAAAAGCTAAAAGCTACTGCGGATGCTGGAAATCCAAAACAAAAACAGAATTACCTGGAAAATCTCAGCAGGTCTGGCAGCATCGGTGGAGAAGAAATCAGTTAACATTTCGAGCCTTCATGGCCCTTCGGCAGAACTGAAGCATAGTTAGGAGAAAGGAGAAATATAAACTGGTTTAAGGTGGGGTGGGGGGGCGGGGGGTGTGGGGGGAGAGAGAAGTTGAGGGTGTGGTGATTGTGGAGATAAGCAAGCCGTGATAGGAGCAGATAATCAAAAGATGTCACAGACAAAAGGATCAAAGAGGTGTTGAAGGTGGTGATATTTGTCTAAGAAAAGTGCTAATTAAGAATGGAAGACAGGACATTCAAAGTACAGCTCTAGTGGGGTGGGGTGGAAAAGACTAACAAGGTTTTAGTTTTAGATTTAAAAATAATGGAAATAGGTGGGGAAAGAAGAATCTATATAAATTATTGAAAAAAAAGGGGGGGGGGGGAGAAACGGGGTGGGGATGGGGGGAGGGGGAGTTTAAGATCTAAAGTTGTTGAATTCAATATTCAGCCCGGAAGGCTGTAAAGTGCCTAGTCGGAAGATGAGGTGCTGTTCCTCCAGTTTGCGTTGGGCTTCACTGGAACAATGCAGCAAGCCAAGGACAGACATGTGGGCAAGAGAACTGGGTGGAGTGTTAAAATGGCAAGCGACAGGGAGGTTTGGGTCTTTCTTGCGGACAGACCGCAGGTGTTCCGCAAAACGGTCGCCCAGTTTGCGTTTGGTCTCTCCAATGTAGAGGAGATCGCATTGGGAGCAACGAATGCAGTAGACTAAGTTAGGGGAAATGCAAAATGCAAGTGAAATGCTGCTTCACTTGAAAGGAGTGTTTGGGCCCTTGGACGGTGAGGAGAGAGGAAGTGAAGGGGCAGGTGTTGCATCTTCTGCGTGGGCATGGGAAGGTGCCATAAGTGGGGGTTGAGGAGTAGGGGGTGATGGAGGAGTGGACCAGGGTGTCCTGGAGGGAACGATCCCTACGGAATGCCGTCAGGGGAGGCATCCTCCCTCACGCCTTCTCCTCCTTCCCAGAAACATGATAGGGTCCCCCTTGTCCTCACTTATCACCCCACCAGCCTCCGCATTCAAAGGATCATCCTCCGCCATTTCCGCCAACTCCAGCATGATGCCACCACCAAACACATCTTCCCTTCACCCCCCCTGACGGCATTCCGTAGGGATCGTTCCCTCCGGGACACCCTGGTCCACTCCTCCATCACCCCCTACTCCTCAACCCCCACTTATGGCACCTCCCCATGCCCACGCAGAAGATGCAACACCTGCCCCCTCACTTCCTCTCTCCTCACCGTCCAAGGGCCCAAACACTCCTTTCAAGTGAAGCAGCATTTCACTTGCATTTCCCCTAACTTAGTCTACTGCATTCGTTGCTCCCAATGCGGTCTCCTCTACATTGGAGAGACCAAACGCAAACTGGGCGACCGTTTTGCGGAACACCTGCGGTCTGTCCGCAAGAAAGACCCAAACTTCCCTGTCGCTTGCCATTTTAACACTCCACCCTGTTCTCTTGCCCACATGTCTGTCCTTGGCTTGCTGCATTGTTCCAGTGAAGCCCAACGCAAACTGGAGGAACAGCACCTCATCTTCCGACTAGGCACTTTACAGCCTTCCGGGCTGAATATTGAATTCAACAACTTTAGATCTTAAACTCCCCCTCCCCCCATCCCCACCCCGTTTCTCCCCCCCCCCCTTTTTTTTTCAATAATTTATATAGATTCTTCTTTCCCCACCTATTTCCATTATTTTTAAATCTAAAACTAAAACCTTGTTAGTCTTTTCCACCCCACCCCACTAGAGCTGTACTTTGAATGTCCTGTCTTCCATTCTTAATTAGCACTTTTCTTAGACAAATATCACCACCTTCAACACCTCTTTGATCCTTTAGTCTGTGACATCTTTTGATTATCTGCTCCTATCACGGCTTGCTTATCTCCACAATCACCACACCCTCAACTTCTCTCTCCCCCCACCACCCCCCCACCCCCACCACCTTAAACCAGTTTATATTTCTCCTTTCTCCTAACTATGCTTCAGTTCTGCCGAAGGGCCATGAAGGCTCGAAATGTTAACTGATTTCTTCTCCACCGATGCTGCCAGACCTGCTGAGTTTTTCCAGGTAATTCTGTTTTTGTTCCACTATAAAGAGACTTTTTTATGGTATAGAATTTGGAGACACTTTTTTTTATTCATGGATTTCCAAGATTTCACACTCAGACAATTTGTAACTCTATAATACTTGACTGAAAATAATGAAGCTACATATATAATCTGTCTGTGTGTTCTATCTTTGTTGAAAAGGATCAAAGACTTCAACACAATGGGTGTGAGAAGTTCTTTGATTGCTGAGACTGGTTACTAAATTGCTTACTATTTAAAACATTATCAAAGTTAGTTCATTGGCATCTAAATTACACAAGACTTTATACAGCTCCCATTATATCCGACAAAAAAATTAAACTTATTACGCTTGGCATTAAGATAATTTATAAATCCCATGTTGTACACCCATTTTTCCATTTCATTTTTATCTGCTGTCACCCACTATACATCCCCCCGCTGTCCCACTTAGTGTATGAACACCATTTTTCTAACTTGTTCAAACAGATTCAACAATTCATAGAAACTCTTTGTCTTTTTTGTTGCCTCCAAACCTCTCTTAAAAGAAAAAAATAGTCAAATAAATCCTGAAATGTGCAAATTGTAAAATAAATCATTTGAAAGTCTTATTAAATTTCAGCTTGTAATCATTCAGGGAGAACCACTGTCCTATTTATAGTTGAGACAATTTGAATAGTGAACACTAAGATAAAAGCACTTGGTCCATTACTGTTATTTGTAGATATCCCAAATCCCTCAGAAACCCCAGCTAATTCCTTGACTCTCCAATGATGCCATTTTTAATTGAGAGGATTAGCGAGATTGCTGACTATTCAGTTGCTAACGATTGAGGAATCTCTTGGGTCAAACGAATGGCATCAGATGGCTTTAGTGCCATCTCCAGTTGCAAGGCAACAGCTGCCCAGGCCTGTCTGAGATTAGCAGTGGACTACAGTCAGGAGAAAGACCTAATGGAATTAAAAGTCACACTTTTTTTTGTTAATTCATGGGATGTGGGCTTTGCTGCCCGGGCAAGCTTTTATTGCCCATCCCTAATTGCCCTTGAGAAGGTGGTGGTGAGCTGCCTTCTTGAACCACTGCAGTCCATATGGTGTAGGTACACCCACAGTGCTGTTATGAAGGGAGTTCCAGGATTTTGTCCCAGTGACAGTGAAGGAACGGCGATACATTTCCAAGTCAGGATGGTGAGTGACTTGGAGGGGAACTTCCAGGTGGTGGTGTTCCCACATATTTCTGAAGAAGAGTCATATGAACTTGAAACATTAACTCTGTTTTTCTCTCCACAGATGCTGTTAGACCTGCTGAGTTTTCCAGCATTTTCTGTTTTTGTTGCAGATTTCCAGCATCTGCAGTATTTCACTTTTATCTACAGATGGAGTTTTATTTGCCAAAGATATTAAGGAATATGGGGCAAAACTGGGCATATGGAGTTACATCACAGGTCAGCCATGGTCTCACTGAATGGTGTGGACAAAGCTCAAGGAACCAAATGGCTTCCTCCTGTTCCTATGCTATTAAGTATAGCTTATCGGACACTTCCGTAATCTTAAAGATCTCAATCATGTCATGTCTCAGCCTTCTCTTTGCCAGGCAAAAGGGCTTCAGAAAAAATTGCAGTGTCATGGCAACGGAGTGGAACTAATTGAATAACTTTCACAGAGCTAGCACAGGCACAATGGGCCAAATAGCCTCCCTCTGCACTATAAGATTCAATAGTTGTCTGAGGGTTTGAGGTCATCATGTGTCCCAGACTAGAACGCAAAACCCTCTATAAATACAGGTTGCACAAATAGCCAGTGCATGCACAGGTGCACCGATGTATACCCACACACATATACAGAACTGAGTGTATGTACCGACACCTCAGGATTCACAATGTAATTCTTGGAGAGCTGAGAACTGCTCAGTGACTGATGTGTTTTAGTCTCTGATCTGGAAAAACCTGGTAGTCAGGATTTCACATTGGAATGCCTGGAATGGTTTCATTTTATGAATCTCCTTTCTATTAATACCGGCAGGGATGATTGCCCAGATCGGTGAGTAGCTCCTCGACACACTGCTCTTCACCTGTCATTCACTCAGTGCAGAGAAAATCCCCCCAGGAGGAGACCAGGTCTAATTTGACCAGGCAGCTAGCACCAAATAAGGGCTCAGCAGATCAGCTATATAATACAATGAAATGGCAGGAATGTCTCAAGGGGACATTAAGTAAATGCTAAATGAGTTAATGGATCCATCCTTAGTTCAGTTAATAGCATTCCCACCCCAGAGTCAGAAGGTTAACAGTTTGAATCACAGTCCCAGTTGAACAGGAGTTGAGAGCTCTAGTTTCGGAATATTGAGCTGACATGAATACTGAGGTCCTGTGAGAGTGGAGTGAGGGCCCTTTCCCGGATCACATTTAACAGGCCCTCTCACTCCCCCAGTAATGAGTAAGGGTCAGAGAGATTGAAGACAATGTAAATGAAAATCCTGATATGCGTAATATGCTCTGCAAATCAATATCACACGTTTTACACTGTCAGTCAAAGTCAAAATAACAACATTGGCCCCGCCAATTAATCCAGCTTCTTCACTCAGTAACCCCTCTCCCCCCAGCACTCTGTGTTACTGACTGTATCTCTACTGATGTTAATCCAGCTCCTTCACACTGTCACTCAGTAACCCCTTTCCTCCCGGAACCATGTTTTACTGACTGTATCTCTAATGATGTTAATCCAGCTCCCCCACAGTCACTCAGTAACTCTCTCCTCCTAGCACCCTGTGTTACCGACTGTATATCTACTGATGTTATTGCATCTCTCTCACACTGTCACTCAGTAATCCCTCCCAAGCGTCATGTTATTGACTGTATCTCTCCTGATCTTAATCCAGCTCCCTCACTGTCACTGAGTAACCCCTCTCCCTCAACGTCCTGTATTACTGACTGTATCTCGACTGATGTTAAACCAGTTCCCTCACACTGTCACTCAGTACCCCTGTCCTCCCAGCACCCTGTATTATTGACTGTATCTGCACTAATCCAGCTCTCTTGCAGTGTCACTCAGTAGCCCCTCCCTCATTGCCTTGCATTGATGACCTTATCTCTGATAAGATTCAGATTTCCAGCATCCGCAGTATTTTGCCTTTATCTCTATTGATGTTCATCTGCTCTGCTGAATACCCTCCTTCAGCTAGAAGCCAGTGCTAATAACCATAACCCAAATTCACTGACTGACATGTTCCTTGTCCTTTGTTTTAATCAGGCATTGGGTGGAATTTTAATTTTGTTCATTAGATTAAAACAGACGTTTTCAGAGGGCTTACATACACTCCCCCGGCCAACATTTCCTCTATGAGGTATCTAAAAAGCAACCAGTCTGATACATGTTTAAACTATCATCACATGTTAAAACTATTCACATTAACTGATGGGCTGTGAGACAGACAATAGAAAATAACGAGTTTTAACCTAACACTAATTATTTTAGCTGTTTATAATAATTAAAAAGAATCAGGTGACAAGACATATTCTTTAGAGGTTATTTATTTTCATGTTGTTATGTCAGCATTTGTGAGAGTTGTGAATGATTGCATATTTATAAGAGAGAGAATGACCCAGGGGTTAATAGTTGATGGTGACAGCAGCTGCACAGTAATGAAAGAGTCTGTGTTTACTGATCTTCTATCAGAGATAGGGTGAGCAGACCTTGAAATAATACTGGGAGTAGACTGATAGGTGGCTGTGTTCTGTAAAATATCCCTCTCCTCTATGACTGGTGCATGATTCCTACATGGATAATGTTTATTTTCCTATATGGTTGGCTCATGTGTCATTTGAAAAATGCGTGTCCCCTCTATGATTAACGTGTGTCTCCCATATGGTGGGTGAGTCTCCGATGTAAGTGGCAGGCTACCCAGGACATGTATGTTATAGAATGTCTTTCAGAGCAAGGAGATTGAATTTAGAATCAGATGCCCCAACTAACAGCATTCCAATGACCTGTGCAGGTGTTTAGTCATTGATCCCATTCGGAAACCTGATCCCACACCCGTTATTATATTTCCTTATGTGACCTAAAGTTAACCCATATTTGATTTGTTGCTGTGAATGTTTTACGATGTTAAAGGCACAGTTTAAAAGGCCAGTTGTTGTTCTGAGGATCCGTGTAGTTCCCAAAAGGTTCCCTCACTCTCTGAACTACCCTGCTCCCAAGATTTGTGACAGATTCCAAAAGTTGCAGTTTTCAGCTAAGATTTTTAAAGATTAGAGAGCAGATGGAAGGGCAAGAAATCACACATGCAGTCAGTGAGTTCACACTCACGGCTCAGTGTGTTCACACTCGTGGTCAGTGTGCTCACATTCACAGTGAGTTTACACTCAGTCAGTGAGTTCACTCTCCCAGTCAGTGAGTTCACACTCATGTACAGTGAGATTACACTCGCAGCCAGTGAGTTCACTCTCATGTACAGTGAGCTTACTCTCGCAGTCAGTGAGTTTACACTTGCAGTCAGTGTGCTCACACTCGCAGTCAGTGTGCTCACACTCGCAGTCAGTGTGCTCACACTCGCAGTCAGTGAGGTTACACTCAGTCAGTGAGTTCACTCTCGCAGTCAATGAGTTCACACTCACATACAGTGAGCTTACTCTCGCAGTGAGTGTGCACTTGCAGTCAGTGTGCTCACACTCGCAGTCAGTGAGTTTACACTCAGTCAGTGTGCTCACACTCACAGTCAGTGTGCTCGCACTCACAATCAGAGAGTTCACTCTCGCAGCCAGTGAGTTCACACTCATGTACAGTGAGTTTACTCTCGCTGTCAGTGTGCTCACACTCACAGTCAGTGAGTTTACTCTCGCAGTCAGTGTGCTCACACTCACAGTCAGTGAGTTTACACTTGCAGTCAGTGTGCTCACACTCGCAGTCAGTGAGTTTACACTTGCAGTCAGTGTGCTCACACTCACAGTCAGTGAGTTTACACTTGCAGTCAGTGTGCTCACACTCACAGTCAGAGTTTACACTTGCAGTCAGTGTGCTCACACTCGCAGTCAGTGTGCTCACACTCGCAGTCAGTGAATTTTTCATTCACAGGCAGTGGGTTTACACTCACAGTCAGTGAGTTTACACTCGCGGTCAATGAGTTTGCACTCACGGTCAGTGAGTTTACACTCAGCCAGTGAGTTTACACTAGCAGTCAGTGAGTTTACACTCGCAGTCAATGTGCTCACACTCGCAGTCAGTGAGTTTACACTCGCAGTCAGAGTACTCACACTCACAGTCAGTAAGTTTACACTCGCAGTCAGAGTGCTCACACTCGCAGTCAGAGTGCTCACACTCACAGTCAGTGAGTTTACACTCGCAGTCAGTGAGTTTACACTTGCAGTCAGTGTGCTCACACTCACAGTCAGTGTGCTCACACTCGCAGTCAGTGAGTTTACACTCACAGTCAGTGTGCTCACACTCGCAGTCAGCGAGTTCACTCTCGTGGTCAGTGTGTTTACACTCACGGTCAATGTGTTTACACTCACGGTCAGTGAGCGAGTGAAATTGTGAGTACAACTTGCCTTAACTGATCTGGCACTGAACTAGAATAACTGAAGTAGTTTGGATGTAAATATTCCCCTTCTCTCTGATAGGATTACCATAAGAGGCAGAAAGCTGCATTCAGCTTCCACACTCCCCCAGTTCACTTCCAGTTTGAATATCTTTAAAGCTGCTCAGTGAGCTTACTCCCCTTCAGGCAACTGGGTCTCACTGACGCATGAACTTTTCTCTCACCCTGGGCTCTCTAATCTTTTCTAACATTTAAGATATTTGCAGCATCTTCCTTTATTTATACTACGGAGATGGGAGGGAAGGACTCAGTCTTGTACTTTCCATTATGCACTTTCTCTCTTTCTCTCTCTCTCACTCTCTCACACTCTCTTTCTCTCTTGCTGTGTATCTTTCTCACTCCCTCTCTTCCCTGCTCTCTCTAGCTCCCTTGCTCTGTTTCTCTTGCTCTCCAATTATCTGTTCCCTTTAATATTTCCCTCTCTTGTCATTAATTGCTTCTATACCTTTGATTTGATGAAGTGAATATTTCTCTTTTGTATTAGGAAGAGTCGCAGGCATCTACTGGTCAAAATATAGTATCTCTGCCATAACCAGCTCAGGATAAGGGCCAACACCACTGCTGGGTTTGAATGCTTCCTTCTTTCTCTCTTATTTGGTTTTTTCTTTCTCTCTCTCAAATCCCTATATCTTTACCTTTATGAGAAAGTCAAAATGAGCCCCAGTATGTTTCTTCACATCAGTCCTGCATCTTCTCTGTCCTCATGTCCCCTTGTTCTGCATTAATATAAATAATGTTCAGCATTAATCTCTCCCCCTTCATTTAGTATCTCTTACACATTAACAAGGTTGTCTCTCTCATTTACCTTTTTGTAAGCCTGAAGACACACAAGGTTTTCTCACCTGACAATGTAACCCAGTCCCTCTGAAATTAAGACCAGCCTTGTGGAATTTAACCATTTCCCTTGCACTGCAGTGAGCAGAGGTGAATGCAGTATTCAAGCTGTAGCCTGACCTGGGCATTATACAACCTCAGCACACACCAACCTAGTTCGCCACTCATTAATTCCTTCCAATTCCCTTGCTATCTTTTCTCCATCGTGGCTCTCCAAACCTTTTCTTAAACCAACCTGCTTGAACTTTTCTTCTGCCGCTTTCTTATCTGCCTCTGCCTGCTCCGCTCTGTCGATGGCATTCTCCTTATCGAGCTTTAGCATCTGCATCTTTTTCTTGATGGCTTCCATGGCTGCTGGAGGAGAGGAGACGTGCAAGTGGAAGAAGAACTTTTGAAAAAGCAGAAGGTTTCTCTGAGAAAGCTTGTAACGGAGGCAGAGCCTGGGCAAAGCAGGACTCAGAGCGAGAGAGTGAGAGGTACTGAGCACGCAGACTCAGCCCACTCTGCTTTAAATTCCTTAAAGGAAAGGAATTACATTTTTGGAAAGGTTCCCTTTTCTCCCAGTTGGCCTCTGATCCTTGGATTTGATGACTCTCTTTGGAATGAGCTGGTGTAATCAGCTGTTCTTGGTCAATGCCCGTATTTGGGGCTGTGTTTATTCTGAAGAAGATCATGTTGCTGTATTTAAAACCCATCGACAGGTTCTGAGAGGAGAGAACGCGTTGACATCTACACAACCTCCTTTTGACAAACTTCATTAACACCTCCCTAGTATTTTGAAGTGAACACCTCCCAGCTGCTTAAGGAGCATTGACAATATTTTGCCAGTGAGACTAAGTTGGGTGTCTTTTAAATATTTCCTTCCTTGCTAATGTTTCATTAACCCTTTGATGGCCCCTGGTTGTGTTTTTGCCCAAGTGAAGATCAGGGTTTGAAAAACATCTGGAAATAAAAAAAGACAGGCAACAGCAAACGTGATAAAACCTGCTTCCCTTGTCTTGTCTGGATTTCTGTGACTTCAGTCCCACACCAATGTTGGGAGACTCTTAACTGTCTCCTGAAATTCTGCCTTAGCAAACCACTTAGTTGCATCAAACTGCTACAAGGAATTAGAGTATTGTTTTAGTCACTCATGGCCACATCTGGCTAGAGCAGTATTGGTTCCTGTTCTTGTCCATAAAAAAATAATATTCTAGGATCATCCTGGAATGCAGAGATAACCCCTGGCATTTTTGCTCTGAGTGCAAATATTCTTCCCTGCCTCCTCCACCCTCACCTCCAACAACATGTTTCAGTGGCAGAGTGGTTATGACACTGGACTAGTAATCCAGATGCACTGCAGCAACTCACCAAGGCTCCTTCGACAGCACCTTCCAAACCCTACTTCCAAGCTACTATCTAGAAGGACAAGGGCAGCAGACACATGGGAACATCATCAGCTGGAAGTTCCCCTCCAAGCCGCTCACCATCCTGATTTGGAAATATATCGCTATTCCTTCGCTGTCGCTGGGTCAAAATCCTGGAACTCCCTTCCTAACAGCACTGTGAGCGTACCTACACCACATGGACTGCAGCGGTTCAAGAAGGCAGCTCACCACCACCTTTTCAAGGGCAATTAGGGATGGGCAATAAATGCTGGCCTAACTAGTGATGTCCACATCACATGAAAGAATAAAAAAAGGATTAATGATTCATAGATATGAGTTCAAATCCCACCATAGCTGTTAGTGAATTTAAATTCAATAAGCTTAATAAATCTGCAACTTTAAAAGTTTGTAAAGATAATGGTGACTGTTAAACTGCTTGATTGTTGTAAAAACCCTGTCTTAGGAAAGCAAATCTGCCATCATAGCCTGGTTTGGTCTATATGTAACTCCAGACCCACACAATGTGGTTGACTCTGAAATGGCCGAGCAAGGCTCTCAGTTGTAGCAAACTGCTCTGGTAAAGCCTAATAGGAATAAAACCAGGTGAACCGCCCAGCACTGACCTGAGCGCTGGACAAAACAATGGCATACCCTGCCCAGTCGACGCTGGCATCTAGGGACTTGTGCTAAAATTGGGAGAGTTGCCTCAGACTAGTTAAGCAATAGCTTGACATGATCATACTCCCAGTGTCATACCTTACAGACAATGTCCCAGGCTCCACCATCACTATCCCTGGGGATCTCAGTCCCATTGGCAGGACAGACCCAGCAGAGGTGGTGGCACACGTATACAGTCAAGAGGGAGCTGCCCTGGGAGTCCTCAACATTGACTCCAGACTCCATGAAGTTTCATGGCATCAGGTCAAACATGGGAAGGAAATTTCCTGTTGGTTACCACCTACTGCCCCCCTCAGCTGATGAATCGGTGCTCCTCCATGTTGAACACCACTTGGAGGAAACACTGAGGATAGCAAGGGCACAGAATGCACTCTTGGTGGGGGACTTCAATGTCCATCACCAAGAGTAACTTGGTAGTACCACTAGTGACCGAGCTGGCCAAGTCCTGAAACAATCCTCGCCAATCTACCTGTTGCAGGTGCATCTGTCCATGACAGTATTGGTAGGAGTGACCACCGCACAGTCCTTCACGGTGACCAAGTCACGTCTCCACACTGAGGACACCCTTCATCAGGAAGTGCGATACTACCACCATGCTAAATGGGATAGATTTTGGACAGATCTAGCAATTCAAAACTAGACATCCATGTCTGAACAGCAGAAGCTGTATGTGATAAACAGAGCTGAGTAATTCCACAACCAACAGGTCAAATCAAAGCTCTGCAGTCCTGAATGGTGGTGACAATTAAATAACTAATAGAAGGAGGAGATTCTAAAAACATCTCCAGCCTCAATAATGCCAGAGGCAAGTACATCAATGCAAAAGACAAGGTTGAATCATCTCCAGCTGGAAGTGCCGAGTGAATGAACCGTCTCGGCCTCCTCCGGAGGTCCCCAGCATCACAGATGCCAGTTTTCAGCCAATTCGATTCACTCCGTGTGATATCAAGAAATGGCTGAAGGCACTGGATACTGCAAAGGCTATGGGCCCTGACAATATTCTGGCAATAGTACTGAAGACTTGTGCTCCAGAACTTTCCGCACCCCTAGCCAAGCTGTTCCAGTACAGCTACAACACTGGCATCTACCCAGCAATGTGGAAAATTGTCCAAGTATGTCCCACCACAAAAAGCAGGACAAATCCAACCCGGCCAATTACCGCCCTATCTGTCTACTTTTGATCATCAGTAAAGCGATGTCATCATCATCACAGTCCCTGACCGAGTGTAGCATCATGGAGCCCCTGTAAAAAAATTGATGTGAATGGGAATGGAGGGGATGCTTTCCGCTGGTTGGAGTCATACCAGCACAAAGGAAGAAGGTTGCAGTTGTTGGAGGTCAATCATCTCAGTTCCAGGACATCACTGCAGGAGTTCCTCAGGGTAGTGTCCTAGGCCCAACCATCTTCAGTTGCTTCATCAATGACCTTTCTTCCATCATAAGGTCAGAAGTGGGGATGTTTGCTGATGATTGCACAATGTTCAGCAGCATTCATGACACCTCAGATACTGAAGCAGTCAGTGTCCAAATGCAGCAAGACCTGGACAACATTCAGGCTTTGGTTGCTAAGTGGTAAGTAACATTTATACCACACAAATGCCAGGCAATGACCACCAACAGGAGAGAATCTAATTATCTCCCCATGACATTGATGAATCCCCACTATCAACATCCTGGGGATTATGATTGACCAGAAACTGAGCTGGGCTTGCCATATAAATACTATGGCTACAAGAGCAGGTCAGAGGCTGGGAATTCTGCAGTGAGTAACTCACCTCCTGAATCCCCAAAGCCTGTCCAACATCTACAAGGCACAAGTCAGGAGTATGGGATGCTCTCCACTGGTTGAAGTCATACCTCACACAAAGGAAGACGGTTGTGGTCGTTGGAGGTCAATCATCTCAGCTCCAGGATATCACTGCAGCAGTTCCTCAGGGTAGTGTCCTAGGCCCAACCATCTTCAGCTGCTTCATCAATGACCTTCCTTCCATCATAAGGTCAGAAATGGGGATGTTCACTGTTGATTGCACAATGTTCAGCACCATTCGCAACTCCTCAGATACTGAAGCAGCCCATGTCCAAATGCAGCAAGACCTGGACAACATTCAGGCTTTGGTTGCCAAGCGTCCACTTGCCTGGATGAGTGTAGCTCCAATCAACGCTCAAGAAGCTCGACACCATCCAGGACAAAGCAGCCCACTTGATTGGCACCATATCCACAACATTCACTCCGTCCACCATCGACGCACAGTAGTAGCAGTGTGCACCATCTACAAGGTGCACTGCAGCAACTCACCAAGACTCCTTAGACAGCACCTTCCAAACCCAGGACCACTACCGTCTAGAAGGACAAGGGCAGCAGAGGCATGGGAACACCACCACCTGGAAGTTCCCCTCCAAGTCACACACCATTCTGACTTGAAAATATATCGCTGTTCCTCCACTGTCGCTGTGTCAAAATCCTGGAATTCCCTCCCTTAACAGTGCTGTGGGCTTACCTACACTACGTGGCCTGCAGTGGTTCAAAATAGTGGCTCATCACTACCTTTTCAGTGTCTTAACAATGGTGCTAATATCTCATTAACCAATAAAAAGAAATAAGTGCAAGGAGCCTATAGACTTCTTTTACGCTAAGTTTGAGACTAACCATTCAGCTGCCTCCCTTCTGCTAGCCTCTCGGATGAACTTCCCCTTCCTAGCCCTAAACCCCTCTTATTCTCTAGTTTCTTTCCTGTGTACCACTGTATTCTCTCCAAGCTCACCTCCTGCTTCCTTGACCTGATTCCTACGAAACTGTTGATTGTACAACTTCCCTTTCTGGTCGCTGATATTGTTGAGAGTTTTCTCTCCTCAGGTATTGTCCCTTTCTTATTCAAATCTGCTGTCATAACACCTCTTCAAAAAACCCTTTGCCCCCTCCATCTTTGTAAACTACCACCCTTTTGACAATCTCCCCTTCCTCTACAAAGTCCTTGAACATATTGACAACCCCCAAATCCATCCCCATCTTTCCCGAATTCCATGTTTGAATTCCTCCAATCAGGTTTCTGCCCCTGCCAAAGGACCAAAAGAGCTCTTATCAAAGTGACAAACAACATCCTGTGTGACTGTGAGAAAGGTAAACTTTCCCTCCATGTCCTCCTCGACCTGTCTGCAGCCTTTGACACGATGGCCCACACCATCCTCCTCCAACACCTCTCCACTGTCATCCAGCTGGGTAGGATGGCTCTCACCCGGTTCTGTTCTTATCTATCAAATCGTAGCTAGAGAACCACCTGCTATAGTTTCTCTTACCATGCCCACACCATTTTTTGTACTCCAAGGATCTATGCTTGCCCCGCACCCCTTGATCCTCCTGTTCCTCAGCTACATGCTGCCTCTTGGTGCCATCATCTGAAAAAAACGTTAGTTTTCACATGTACACTGATGATACCCAGCTCTACCTCACCACTGCCCAGCTCTATAAAAAACACCCAGCTCAACCTCACCTACCTCACCGTACTCTACGTCACCACCACCCAACTCTACCTCATCACCCAGCTCGACCTCACCGCCACCCAGCTCTACCTCATCTACCTCACCATACTCTACCTCACCACCACCCAGCTCTAAGTCACCACCACCCAGCTCTACCTCATCTACCTCACCATACTCTACCTCACCACCACCCAGCTCTACCTCACCACCACCCAGCTTTAACTCATCTACCTCACCATACTCTACCTCACCACCACCCAGCTCTAACTCACCACCACCCAGCTCTACCTCATCTACCTCACCATACTCTACCTCACCATCACCCAGCTCTACCTCACCACCACCCAGCTCTACCTCACCACCACCCAGCTTTAACTCATCTACCTCACCATACTCTACCTCACCACCACCCAGCTCTAACTCACCACCACCCAGCTCCACCTCATCTACCTCACCATACTCTACCTCACCATCACCCAGCTCTACCTCACCACCACACAGCTCTACCTAAACACCACCCAGCTCTACCTCACATACCTTACCCAGCTCTACCTCACCTACTTCTCCGTACTCTACCTCACCATCACCCAGCTCCACCTCACCTACCTCACAAAGCTCTACCTCACCTACCTCTCTGTACTCTACCTCACCACCACCCAACTCTACCTAAACACCACCTGGCTCTACCTCACCTACCGCACCCAGCTCTACCTCAACACCACCCAGCTCTACCTCACCACCACCCAGCTCTACCTAAACACCACCCAGCTCTACCTCACCACCACCCAGCTCTACCTAAACACCACCCAGCTCTACCTCACCACCACCCAGCTCTACCTAAACACTACCCAGCTCTACCTCACCACCCAGCACTACCTCACCTACTTCACCGTACTCTACCTCACCACCACTCAGCTCTACCTCACCTACCTCTCCGTACTCTACCTCACCACCACCCAGCTCTACCTAAACACCATCCAGCTCTACCTCACCTACCTCACCCAGCTCTACCTCACCACCACCCAGCTCTACCTAAACACCATCCAGCTCTACCTCACCTACCGCACCCAGCTCTACCTCACCACCACCCAGCTCTACCTCATCTACCTCACCGTACTCTACCTCACCACCACCGAGCTCTACCTCACCACCACCCAGCTCTACCTCACCACCACACAGCTCTATAAAAAACACCCAGCTCTACCTCACCACCGCCCAGCTCTACCTCACCACCACCCAGCTCTACCTCACCACCACCCAGCTCTACCTCACCACCACCCAGCTCTACCTAAACACCACCCAGCTCTACCTCACCACCCAGCTCTACCTCACCGTACTCTACCTCATCACCACCCAGCTCTACCTCACCTACCTCTCCGTACTCTAGCTCACCACCACCCAGCTCTACCTAAACACCACCCAGCTCTACCTCACCTACCTCACCCAGCTCTACCTCACCACCACCCAGCTCTACCTCCTCTACCTCACCATACTCTACCTCACCACCACCCAGCTCTACCTCACCACCGCACAGCTCTATAAAAAACACCCAGCTCTACCTCACCTACCTCACCCAGCTCTACCTCACCACCACCCAGCTCTACCTCACCACCGCCCAGCTCTACCTCATCTACCTCACCGTACTCTACCTCACCACCACCCAGCTCTACCTCACCACCACCCAGCTCTATCTCACCACCACCCAGCTCTACCTAAACACCACCCAGCTCTACCTCACCACCCAGCTCTACATCACCTACCTCACCGTACTCTACCTCACCACCACGCAGCTCTACCTCACCTACCTCTCCGTACTCTACCTCACCATCACCCAGCTCTACCTAAACACCACCCAGCTCTACCTCACTACCCAGCTCTACCTCACCTACCTCACCGTACTCTACCTCATCACCACCCAGCTCTACCTCACCTACCTCTCCGTACTCTACCTCACCACCACCCAGCTCTACCTAAAGACCACCCAGCTCTACCTCACCTACCTCACCCAGCTCTACCTCACCACCACCCAGCTCTACCTCACCACCACCCATCTCTACCTCACCACCACACAGCTCTATAAAAAACACCCAGCTCTACCTCACCTACCTGATCTAGCTCTAACTCACCACCACCCAGCTCTACCTCACAAGCGCCCAGCTCTACCTCACCACCACCCAGCTCTACCTAAACACCACCCAGCTCTACCTCACCACCCAGCTCTACCTCACCTACCTCACCGTACTCTACCTCACCACCCCCCAGCTCTACCTCACTGTACTCTACCTCACCACCACCCAGCTCTACCTAAACACCACCCAGCTCTACCTCACCAACCAGCTCTACCTCACCTACCTTACCATACTCTACCTCACAACCACCAAGCTCTACCTCACCTACCTCACCGTACTCTACCTCATCACCACCCAGCTCTACCTAAACACCACCCAGCTCTACCTCACCACCCAGCTCTACCTCACCTACCTCACCGTACTCTACCTCACCACCATCCAGCTCTACCTCACCTACCTCACCGTACTCTAACTCACCACCACCCAGCTCTACCTAAACACCACCCAGCTCTACCTCACCACCACCGAGCTCTACATCACCACTGCCCAGCTCTAACTAAACACCACCCAGCTCTATCTCACCTACCTCACCGTACTCTACCTCACCACCACCCAGCTCTACCTCACCTACCTCACCGTACTCTACCTCACCACCACCCAGCTCTACCTCACGTACCTCACCATACTCTACATCACCACCACCGAGCTCTACCTAAATACCACCCAGCTCTACTTACACACCACCCAGCTCTACCTAAACACCACCCAGCTCTACCTCACCTACCTCACCCAGATCTACCTCACCTACCTCATCCAGCTCGACCTCACCAAAACCCAGCTCTACCTTACCTACCTCACCCAGCTCTTCCTCACATACTTCACCCACCTCTAACTCACCACCACCCAGCTCTACCTCACCTACCTTACCATACTCTACCTCACAACCACCAAGCTCTACCTCACCTACCTCACCGTACTCTACCTCATCACCACCCAGCTCTACCTAAACACCACCCAGCTCTACCTCACCACCCAGCTCTACCTCACCTACCTCACCGTACTCTACCTCACCACCATCCAGCTCTACCTCACCTACCTCACCGTACTCTAACTCACCACCACCCAGCTCTACCTAAACACCGCCCAGCTCTACCTCACCACCACCGAGCTCTACCTAAACACCACCCAGCTCTAACCAAACACCACCCAGCTCTACCTCACCACCACCGAGCTCTACCTCACCACTGCCCAGCTCTAACTAAACACCACCCAGCTCTATCTCACCTACCTCACCGTACTCTACCTCACCACCACCCAGCTCTACCTCACCTACCTCACCGTACTCTACATCACCACCACCCAGCTCTACCTCACGTACCTCACCATACTCTCCATCACCACCACCGAGATCTACCTAAATACCACCCAGCTCTACTTAAACACCACCCAGCTCTACCTAAACACCACCCAGCTCTACCTCACCTACCTCACCCAGATCTACCTCACCTACCTCATCCAGCTCGACCTCACCAAAACCCAGCTCTACCTCACCTACCTCACCCAGCTCTTCCTCACATACTTCACCCACCTCTAACTCACCACCACCCAGCTCTACCTCACCACCACCCAGCTCCAACTCACCAGCGCCCAGCTCTACCTCTCCTGCTTCACCCAGCTCTCCCTCACCACTACCCAGCTCTAGCTCACCACCACCCAGCTCTACCTCACCACCCCGCTCTACCTCACCTACCTCACTGTACTCTACCTCACCACCACCCAGCTCTACCTCATCACCACCCAGCTCTACCTAAACTCCACCCAGCTCTACCTCACCACCCAGCTCTACCTCACCTACCTCACCGTACTCTACCGCACCACCACCCAGCTCTACCTCACCACCACCCAGCTCTACCTCACCACCATTCAGCTCTACATCACCTCCCTCACCGTACTCTACCTCACCACCACCCAGCTCTACCTCAACTACCTCCCCGTACTCTACCTCATCACCACCCAGCTCTACCTAAACACCGCCCAGCTCTACCTCACCACCCAGCTCTACCTCACCTACCTCACCGTGCTCTAACTCACCACCACCCCGCTCTACCTCACCTACCTCACTGTACTCTACCTCACCACCACCCAGCTCTACCTCACCACCACCCAGCTCTACCTCACCACCACCCAGCTTCACCTCACCACCACCCAGCTCAATCTCACCTACCTCACCCAGCTCTACATCAGCTACCTCACCCAGCTCTACCTCACCACTACCCAGCTCCACCTCACCTACCTCACCCAGCTCTACCTCACCTACCTCATCCAGCTCTAACTCACCACCACCCAGCTCTACCTAAACACCACGCGGCTCTACCTCACCTACCTCACCCAGCTCTACCTCACAACCATCCAGCTCTACCTCACCGCCCAGCTCTACCTCACCTACCTCACCGTACTCTACCTCATCACCACCCAGCTCTACCTAAACACCATCCAGCTCTACCTCACCACCACCGAGCTCTACCTCACCTACCACACCACCACCCAGCTCTACCTAAACACCACCCAGCTCTACCTCACCCCCACCGAGCTCTACCTAAACACCACCCAGCTCCACCTCACCTACCTCACCCAGCTCTACCTCACCTACCTCACCGTACTCTACCTCATCACCACCCAGCTCTACCTCACCACCACCCAGCTCCAACTCACCAGCGCCCAGCTCTACCTCTCCTGCTTCACCCAGCTCTCCCTCACCACTACCCAGCTCTAGCTCACCACCACCCAGCTCTACCTCACCACCCCGCTCTACCTCACCTACCTCACTGTACTCTACCTCACCACCACCCAGCTCTACCTCATCACCACCCAGCTCTACCTAAACTCCACCCAGCTCTACCTCACCACCCAGCTCTACCTCACCTACCTCACCGTACTCTACCGCACCACCACCCAGCTCTACCTCACCACCACCCAGCTCTACCTCACCACCATTCAGCTCTACATCACCTCCCTCACCGTACTCTACCTCACCACCACCCAGCTCTACCTCAACTACCTCCCCGTACTCTACCTCATCACCACCCAGCTCTACCTAAACACCGCCCAGCTCTACCTCACCACCCAGCTCTACCTCACCTACCTCACCGTGCTCTAACTCACCACCACCCCGCTCTACCTCACCTACCTCACTGTACTCTACCTCACCACCACCCAGCTCTACCTCACCACCACCCAGCTCTACCTCACCACCACCCAGCTTCACCTCACCACCACCCAGCTCAATCTCACCTACCTCACCCAGCTCTACATCAGCTACCTCACCCAGCTCTACCTCACCACTACCCAGCTCCACCTCACCTACCTCACCCAGCTCTACCTCACCTACCTCATCCAGCTCTAACTCACCACCACCCAGCTCTACCTAAACACCACGCGGCTCTACCTCACCTACCTCACCCAGCTCTACCTCACCACCACTCAGCTCTACCTCACCTACCTCTCCGTACTCTACCTCACCACCACCCAGCTCTACCTAAACACCATCCAGCTCTACCTCACCTACCTCACCCAGCTCTACCTCACCACCACCCAGCTCTACCTTAACACCATCCAGCTCTACCTCACCTACCGCACCCAGCTCTACCTCACCACCACCCAGCTCTACCTCATCTACCTCACCGTACTCTACCTCACCACCACCGAGCTCTACCTCACCACCACCCAGCTCTACCTCACCACCACACAGCTCTATAAAAAACACCCAGCTCTACCTCACCACCGCCCAGCTCTACCTCACCACCACCCAGCTCTACCTCACCACCACCCAGCTCTACCTCACCACCACCCAGCTCTACCTAAACACCACCCAGCTCTACCTCACCACCCAGCTCTACCTCACCGTACTCTACCTCATCACCACCCAGCTCTACCTCACCTACCTCTCCGTACTCTAGCTCACCACCACCCAGCTCTACCTAAACACCACCCAGCTCTACCTCACCTACCTCACCCAGCTCTACCTCACCACCACCCAGCTCTACCTCCTCTACCTAACCATACTCTACCTCACCACCACCCAGCTCTACCTCACCACCGCCCAGCTCTACCTCATCTACCTCACCGTACTCTACCTCACCACCACCCAGCTCTACCTCACCACCACCCAGCTCTATCTCACCACCACCCAGCTCTACCTAAACACCACCCAGCTCGACCTCACCACCCAGCTCTACCTCACCTACCTCACCATACTCTACCTCACCACCACGCAGCTCTACCTCACCTACCTCTCCGTACTCTACCTCACCACCACCCAGCTCTACCTAAAGACCACCCAGCTCTACCTCACCTACCTCACCCAGCTCTACCTCACCACCACCCAGCTCTACCTCACCACCACCCATCTCTACCTCACCACCACACAGCTCTATAAAAAACACCCAGCTCTACCTCACCTACCTGATCTAGCTCTAACTCACCACCACCCAGCTCTACCTCACAAGCGCCCAGCTCTACCTCACCACCACCCAGCTCTACCTCACCACCCAGCTCTACATCACCTACCTCACTGTACTCTACCTCACCACCACCCAGCTCTACCTAAACACCACCCAGCTCTACCTCACCACCCAGCTCTACCTCACCTACCTCACCGTACTCTACCTCACCACCCCCCAGCTCTACCTCACTGTACTCTACCTCACCACCACCCAGCTCTACCTAAACACCACCCAGCTCTACCTCACCACCCAGCTCTACCTCACCTACCTTACCATACTCTACCTCACAACCACCAAGCTCTACCTCACCTACCTCACCGTACTCTACCTCATCACCACCCAGCTCTACCTAAACACCACCCAGCTCTACCTCACCACCCAGCTCTACCTCACCTACCTCACCGTACTCTACCTCACCACCATCCAGCTCTACCTCACCTACCTCACCGTACTCTAACTCACCACCACCCAGCTCTACCTAAACACCACCCAGCTCTACCTCACCACCACCGAGCTCTACCTCACCACTGCCCAGCTCTAACTAAACACCACCCAGCTCTATCTCACCTACCTCACCGTACTCTACCTCACCACCACCCAGCTCTACCTCACCTACCTCACCGTACTCTACATCACCACCACCCAGCTCTACCTCACGTACCTCACCATACTCTACATCACCACCACCGAGCTCTACCTAAATACCACCCAGCTCTACTTAAACACCACCCAGCTCTACCTAAACACCACCCAGCTCTACCTCACCTACCTCACCCAGATCTACCTCACCTACCTCATCCAGCTCGACCTCACCAAAACCCAGCTCTACCTCACCTACCTCACCCAGCTCTTCCTCACATACTTCACCCACCTCTAACTCACCACTACCCAGCTCTACCTCACCTACCTTACCATACTCTACCTCACAACCACCAAGCTCTACCTCACCTACCTCACCGTACTCTACCTCATCACCACCCAGCTCTACCTAAACACCACCCAGCTCTACCTCACCACCCAGCTCTACCTCACCTACCTCACCGTACTCTACCTCACCACCATCCAGCTCTACCTCACCTACCTCACCGTACTCTAACTCACCACCACCCAGCTCTACCTAAACACCGCCCAGCTCTACCTCACCACCACCGAGCTCTACCTAAACACCACCCAGCTCTAACCAAACACCACCCAGCTCTACCTCACCACCACCGAGCTCTACCTCACCACTGCCCAGCTCTAACTAAACACCACCCAGCTCTATCTCACCTACCTCACCATACTCTACATCACCACCACCGAGATCTACCTAAATACCACCCAGCTCTACTTAAACACCACCCAGCTCTACCTAAACACCACCCAGCTCTACCTCACCTACCTCACCCAGATCTACCTCACCTACCTCATCCAGCTCGACCTCACCAAAACCCAGCTCTACCTCACCTACCTCACCCAGCTCTTCCTCACATACTTCACCCACCTCTAACTCACCACCACCCAGCTCTACCTCACCACCACCCAGCTCCAACTCACCAGCGCCCAGCTCTACCTCTCCTGCTTCACCCAGCTCTCCCTCACCACTACCCAGCTCTAGCTCACCACCACCCAGCTCTACCTCACCACCCCGCTCTACCTCACCTACCTCACTGTACTCTACCTCACCACCACCCAGCTCTACCTCATCACCACCCAGCTCTACCTAAACTCCACCCAGCTCTACCTCACCACCCAGCTCTACCTCACCTACCTCACCGTACTCTACCGCACCACCACCCAGCTCTACCTCACCACCACCCAGCTCTACCTCACCACCATTCAGCTCTACATCACCTCCCTCACCGTACTCTACCTCACCACCACCCAGCTCTACCTCAACTACCTCCCCATACTCTACCTCATCACCACCCAGCTCTACCTAAACACCGCCCAGCTCTACCTCACCACCCAGCTCTACCTCACCTACCTCACCGTGCTCTAACTCACCACCACCCCGCTCTACCTCACCTACCTCACTGTACTCTACCTCACCACCACCCAGCTCTACTTCACCACCACCCAGCTCTACCTCACCACCACCCAGCTTCACCTCACCACCACCCAGCTCAACCTCACCTACCTCACCCAGCTCTACCTCACCTACCTCACCCAGCTCTACCTCACCACTACCCAGCTCCACCTCACCTACCTCACCCAGCTCTACCTCACCTACCTCATCCAGCTCTAACTCACCACCACCCAGCTCTACCTAAACACCACGCGGCTCTACCTCACCTACCTCACCCAGCTCTACCTCACAACCATCCAGCTCTACCTCACCTACCTCACCGTACGCTACCTCAGCACCAACCAGCTCCACCTCACCTACCTCACCGTACTCTAACTCACCACCACCCAGCTCTACCTAAACACCTCCCAGCTCTACCTCACTACCACCGAGCTCTACCTAAACACCACCCAGCTCTAGCTAAACACCACCCAGCTCTACCTCACCTATTTCACCGTACTCTACCTCACCACCACCCAGCTCTACCTCACCTACCGCACCCAGCTCTACTCACCACCACCCAGCTCTACCTCACCACCATCCAACTGTTCCTCACCTACTTCACCGTACTCTACCTCACCACCACCGAGCTCTACCTAAACACCACCCAGCTCTACCTCACCACCACCGAGCTCTACCTAAACACCACCCAGCTCTAGCTAAACACCACCCAGCTCAACCTCACCTACTTCACTGTACTCTACGTCACCACCACCCAGCTCTACCTCATCCCCGCCCAGCGTCACCTCACCACCACCCAGCTCTAACTCACAACCGCCCAGCTCCACCTCACCACCTCCCAGCTCTACCTCACCACTGCCCTGCTGCTCTACCTCACCACCGCCCAGCTCTACTTCACCACCACGCAGCTCTACCTCACCTACTTCACCATACTCTACCTCACCATCACCCAGCTCTACCTCACCTACATCACCGTATACTACCGCATCACCACCCAGCTCTACCTAAACACCACCCAGCTCTACCTCACCTACCTCACCCAGCTCTACCTCACCTACCTCACCCAGCTCTACCGCACCTACCTCACCCAGCTCTACCTCACCACCACCTAGTTCTACCTAAATACCACCCAGCTCTACCTAAACACCACCCAGCTCTACCTCACCTACTTCACCCAGCTCTACCTCACCTACTTCACCCAGCTCTACCTCACCACCACCAAGCTCTACCTCACGACCACCCAGCTCTACCTAAACACCACCCAGCTCTACCTCACCTACCTCACCCAGCTCTACCTCACCACCACCCAGCTCTACCTCACCACCACCCAGCTCTACCTCACCACCACCCAGTTCTACCTAAACACCACCCAGCTCTACCTAAACACCACCCAGCTCTACCTCACAACCACCCAGCTCTACCTAAACACCACCCTGCTCTACCTCACTTACCTCACCCAGCTATACCTCACCGTACTCTACTTCACCAAAACCCAGCTCTACCTAAACACCACCCAGCTCTACCTCACCTACTTCACCGTATTCTACCTCACCACCATCCAGCTCTACCTAAACACCACCCAGTTCTACCTCATCTACTTCACCGTACTCTACCTCACCAACACCCAGCTCTACCTCACCTACCTCACCTAGATCTACCTCACCTACTTCACCCAGCTCTACCTTACCACCACCCAGCTCTAACTCACCACCACCCAGCTCTACCTCACCACCACCCAGCTCTATGTCACCACCACCCAGCTCTAACTCACCACCACCCAGCTCTACCTCACCTACCACACCCAGCTCTACCTCACCTACTTCACCCAGCTCTACCTCACCACCACCCAGCTCTAACTCACCACCACCCAGCTCTACCTCACCACCACCCAGCTCTATGTCACCACCACCCAGCTCTAACTCACCACCACCCAGCTCTACCTCACCTACCACACCCAGCTCTACCTCACCTACTTCACCCAGCTCTATCTCACCTACTTCACCCAGCTCTACCTCACCACCACCCAGCTCTACCTCACCTACTTCACCCAGCTCTACATCACCACCACCCAGCTCTACCTCAATTACCTCACCGTACTCTACCTCACCACCACCCAGCTCTACATCACCTACCTCACCGTACTCTACCTCACCACCACCCAGCTCTACCTAAACACCACCCAGCTCTACCTCACCACCACCGAGCTCTACCTAAACACCACCCAGCTCTAACTAAACACCACCCAGCTCTACGTCACCTACCTCACCGTACTCTACTTCACCACCACCCAGCTCTACCTAAACACCACCCAGCTCTACCTCACCACCACTGAGCTCTACCTCACCACCACCCAGCTCTACCTCACCTACCTCACCATACCCTACATCACCACTACCGAGCTCTACCTAAATACCAGCCAGTTCTACCTAAACACCACACAGCTCTTCCTCACCACCACCCAGCTCAACCTCTCCTAATTCACCGTACTCTACCTCAGCACCACCCAGCTCTACCTCACCGCCAGCCAGCTCTACCTCACCTACTTCATTGTACTCTACCTCACCACTGCCCAGCTCTATCTAAACACCACCCAGCTCTACCTCACCTACCGCACCCAGATCTACCTCACCACCACGCAGCTCTACCTCACCACCGCCCAGCTCCACCTCACCACCGCCCAGCTCCACATCACCACCGCCCAGCTCCACCTCACTACCGCCCAGCTCTACCTCACCACCGCCCAGCTCTATCTCAGCACCACCCAGCTCTACCTCACCACCACCCAGCTCTACCTCACCACCGCCCAGCTTCACCTCACCACCGCCCAGCTCCACCTCACCACCGCCCAGCTCCACATCACCACCGCCCAGCTCTACCTCACCACCGCCCAGCTCCACCTCACCACCGCCCAGCTCCACCTCACCACCGCCCAGCTCCACCTTACCACCGCCCAGCTCCACCTCACCACCGCCCAGCTCCACCTCACCACTGCCCAGCTCTACCTCACCACCGCCCAGCTCTACTTCACCATCGCCCAGCTCTACCTCACCACCGCCCAGCTCTACTTCACCACCGTCCAGCTCTACTTCAGCACCACTTCTCTCGACTCCTCCGCTGTTGCTGAATTGCCATATTACTGAAATTCAGAACTTGTTATGCAGAAAGTTATTCCAACTAAATATTAGGAATATCAAAGCCATTAACTTTGGTCCCTGTCAAAAACTGTGCTCCCTAGCCATAGACTCCATCCCTCTCCCTGGCAACTGTTTGAGTCTGAGCAAGCCTGTTTGCAACTTTTGTGTTGCTTTTGACCCTGACGTGAGCTTCCAGCCACATATTCCTGCCATCACTAAGGCTGCCTATTTTTCCTTTTGTAAAATTGCTCCTCTCTGCGCCTGCCTCAGTTTATCTCCTGCTGAAATTTCCACCCGTGCTTTGTTCACACTACACTTGACTCCTGGCTGATTTCCCTCTGTAAATTTGACACCATCCAAGACCCTGTGTCTTAACTTGTACCAAGTCCTGTCCGCCCATTGCCCCAGTCTCACTGATCTACATTGACTCCCAGTCATGCAGTACCTCAATTTTAAAATTTTCATCTTTCTTTTCAAAACCCTCCATGGCTTCGCACCCCCTATTTCTCTAAACTCCTGTAGCCCCACAACCCTCTGAGATATATGCATTCCTCTAATTCTGGCCTCTTGAGCATCCCTGATTTCAATTGCTCCACCACTAGTAGTCATGCCTTCAGCTGCCAAGATCATAAACTCTGGAATTCCCTCCCTAAACATTTGCACCTCTCTATTTCTCTCTTCCCCTTTAACTCACTCCTTGAAATCTACCTATTTAACTGAGTGTTCAATCATTGGCCCTTAGTGTGGAGTGCAGCTCCAACAACACTCAAGAAGCTTGACAGCTTCCAGGACAAAGCAGTCCGCTTGATTGACACCCCTTCCACAAACATTCACTTCCTCCACCACCCACGCACAGTAGCAGCAGTGTGTATCATCTACAAGATGCACTGCAGGAACTCACCAAGGCTCCTTAGGCAGCATCTTGCAAACCCACGACTGATACCATCTGGAAGGACAAGAGCTGCAGGCGCATGGGAATACCACCACCTGGAAGTTCCCCTCCAAGTTGGTCACCATCCTGACTTGGATATATATCACTGTTCCTTCACTGTCGCTGGGTCAAAATCCTGGAGCTCCCTCCCTAACAGCACTCTGGGTGTACCTACACCACATGGACTGCAACAATTCAAGAAAGCAGCTCACTACCACATTCTCAAGGACAATTAGGGATGGGCATTAAATGCTGGCCCAGCCAGCGACACCCACATCCCGTGAATGATTTAAAAAGACGAACCACAGAATTGTTACAGCGCATAAGGATATTGTCCAGGTCTTGCTGCATTTGGACATGGACTGCTTCAGTTCCTGAGGAGTCATGAATGGTGCTGAACATTGTGCAATCAACAGTGAACATCCCCATTTCTGACCTTATGATGGAAGGAAGGTCATTGATGAAGCAGCTGAAGATGGTTGGGCCGAGGACACTACCCTGAGGAACTCGTGCAGTGATGTCCTGGAACTGAGGTGATTGACTTTCAATCACCACAACCATCTTTCTTTGTGATAGGTATGACTCCAACCAGTGGAAAGCTTACCCCCTTATTACCATTGACTCCAGTTTTTCTAGGGCTCCTTGATGCCACATTTGGTCAAATGCTGCTTTGATGTCAAGGGCAGTCACTCTCACCTCACCTATGGAGTTCAGCTGTTTTGTCCATGTTTGAACCAAGGCTGCAATGAGGTCAGAAGCTGAGTGACCCTGGCAGAACCCAAACTGGGCATCAGTGAGAAGGTTAGCAGGTTATTGCTAAGCAAGTGCCACTTGATAGCATTGCTGATGACCCCTTCCATCACTTTACTGATGATCGAGAGTAGACTGATGTGGCAGTAATTGGCCGGGTTGGATTTGTCCTGCTTTTTGTGGACAGGACATACCTGGGCAATTTTCCACATTGCCGGGTAGATGCCAGTGTTGTAACTGTACTGGAACAGCTTGGCTGGGGCGCAACAGGTTCTGGAGCAGAAGTCTTCAGTACTATTGCTGGAATATTGTCAGGGCCCATAGCCTTTGCAGTGTCCAGTACCTTTAGCTGTTACTTGATATCACGTGGAGTGAATCGAATTGGTTGAAGACTGGCATCTGTGATGCTGGGGACCTCCGGAGGAGGCTGAGATGGATCATCATTGTTGCAAATGCTTCAGCCTCATCGTTTACACTGCTGTGCTGGGCTCCTCCATCATTGAGGATGGGGATATTTGTGGAGCCTCCTCCTCCAGTGAGCTGTTTAATTGTCCACCACCATTCAGGACTGGATGTGGCAGGACTGTTAGATCTGATCCCTTGATTGTGGAATCATTTAGCTCTGTCTATGATTTGCTCCTTATTTTGTTTGGCACACAAGTAGTCCTGTGTTGTGGCTTCACCAGGTTGACACCTCATTTTTATGTATGCCTGGTGCTGCTCCTGGCATGCCCTCCTGCACTTTTCATTGAACCAGTGTTAATCCCCGGCTTGGTGTTAATGGTAGAATGAGGGATATGCCAGGCCATGAGGTTACAGATTGTGGTTGAGTACAATTTTGCTGCTGCTGATAGCCCACAGCGTCTCATGGAATTGCTAGAACTGTTTGAAATATATCCCATTTAGCACAGTAGTAGTGCCACACGACAAGATGGAGGGTATCCTCAATGTGAAGACGGGACTTCGTCTCCACAATGACTGTGCGGTGGTTACTCCGACCGATACTGGCATGGACAGATGCATCTGCGGCAGGCAGGTTGGTGAGGATGAGGTCAAGTGTGTTTTTCCTTCTTGTTGGTTTCCTCGTCACCTGCCGCAGACCTAGTCTAGCAGCTATATCATTTAGGACTCGGCCAGCTCAGTCAGTAGTGGTGCTACCGAACCACTCCTGGTGACGGACTTTGAAATCCTCCACCCAGAGAACATTCTGTGTCATTGCCACCCTCAGTGCTTCCTCCAAGTGGTGTTCAAGATGGAGGAGCACTGATTCATCACCTGAGGGAAGGCGGGGGTACATGGTAATCAGCAGGAAGTTCCCATGCCCATGTTTGACCTGATACCATGAGATGCCATGGGGTCCGGAGACAACATTGTGGACTCTCAGGGCAACTCCCTCTTGACTGTATACCACTGTGCCGCCACCTCTGCTGGGTCTGTCCTGCCGGCGGGGCAGGACATATCCAGGGATGGTGATGGTGGTTTCTGGGACATTATCTGTAAGGTATGATTCAGTGAGTATGGCTATGTCAGGCTGTTGCTTGACTAATCTGTGGGACAGCTCTCCCAGATGATAGTAAGGAGGACTTTGCAAGGTCGACAGGGCTGAGATTGCCGTTGTCGTTCCAGTGCCTAAGCTGATGCCGGGTGGTCCGTCCGGTTTCATTCCTTTTTATTGACTTTTTAGCAGTTTGATACAATTGAGTGGCTTGCTAGGCCATTTCAGAGGGTATTTAAGAGTCAACCACATTGCTGTGGGTCTGGAGTCATTTGTAGGCCAGACCAGGTAAGGACAGCAGATTTCCTTCCGTAAAGGACATTAGTGAACCAGATGGGTTTTTATGACAATTGACAATCGTTTCATAGTCATCACTAGACTTTTAATTTCAGATTTTTTTCATTGGATTCAAATTCTGAACCCGGGTCCCCAGAGATTTAACCTGGGTGCTGGATTAGCAGTCCAGTGACAATACCAGTGCCACTTAATTAACATTTAATAGCACCCTCGCCTTTGAATCAGAGGGTTGTGGGTTCATGTCCCACTCCCGGAAAACCAAGAACTGTGATTGTACTCAAGGAGTTGCAATCTGTGACTGTTGATAACTCAAAAGAGTATATAAATTAGGGAAGTTAATTAGTCATAGTTAACTTCCATGATTAATATGTTAAAAAAATCTCCAAAAAGATTAAAACTTTTATCGTGCAAATTAACTGTAATTAATTGACAGCCCTAATCACTTTGAAGATTAGCATTGTGGAATCTCCTCTCCTTATTGAAATGGGATCACACTATTACAGGTGCTTTCTCTCAGGAATATTGCCATTTTTTTCCTGATTTAGGTTTCTTTCCTGCAATGGTATATTTGCTCATTCTCTGAGCTTTCTGGATTCTTGCTCATCCCCAGCCTTTGTCAGCACTGAACTGTATTCCTACTAAAACTTGGTTCTTTTGGCAAAAGGTTTGATTGTTCCTGAATTAATTTCTGTGACTTCAAGTCAGTCATTCATGAGAATCTGTGAAATACGACTGTAAAAATCAGAGCTTTGCACTCACCAGATCACAGGGGATTTCTCCAACTGCTAGATCTCTGGGAGATCAGCTATATCAAGGCAGCTGATCCCTGAGAGAACAGTCATTGATCTACCAGATCACTGGGGGAATCAGTCATTGAATCCACCAGATCACTGGGAGATTCTTCAGTGAGCCACCATATCCCTGGGTGATCAGAGACATTGATCCATCTGGTTTGTGGAGTCCAGGGAGAACTCTACTGCATCCCGCAAAAAGAAAGTGAAACTTGCTGACCAGGGTGTCTGGCCTGCTGACATTGGGTGGAGCGAGTACCATCCACACTCCATCCAGTTCTGTTCTGAAATAGCATTGGGGTCTTACTGAAGTTATTGGACTGTGATTCAGATGCTAACCTAGCTGTGCGGCTGCCTGTCTGTCCACCTATTCTAAGGGCCCCATAAAAATGACCACAACAATGGGGTGATGGAGTTTTCGGTGCCAATTTTCTGGGTACCTTCGCCCCATTTCTGCTAGTCATTAGGCCTCAAAATCCAACCTGTAGCATTGAAATGTTGTATGTTGAAGCAACAGAAAGGCAGGATGTAGGTAGGTGAACCTATACCTTCCCTCTTACTCTGTAAGCCCAGAGTCTGACCTGAACCTGTCCATGTGGGTAAAATGGTCAATGTTCACAACTCAGTATAACTCAGTATCGTTTTAACTGCTAGTAAGCTGCACCCTTCAATTTAAATCAGTACCGACATAACCTGTTCCCTTTAACTCTCCTTAATTTCAAACTGTGCTCACTCACCCTGAAGATCACTCAGTGAAGTACATTTCCATGTGTGAGGCTGATCAATCTCACCTGTGATTATCCTTAACAAAAACAGAATTACCTGGAAAAACTCAGCAGGTCTGGCAGCATCGGTGGAGAAGAAATCAGTTACCGTTTCGGGTCTTCATGACCCTTTGGCAGAACTGAGTATAGTTAGGAGAAAAGTGAAATATAAGCTGGTCTAAGGTGGGGGGGTGGGGGGAGAGAGAAGTTGAGGGTGTGGTGATTGTGGAGATAGGCAAGCAGTGATAGGAGCAGATAATCAAAAGATGTCACAGACAAAAGGATCAAAGAGGTGTTGAAGGTGGTGATATTGTCTGAGAAAAGTGCTAATTAAGAATGGAAGACAGGATACTCAAGGTACAGCTCTAGTGGGGGTGGGGTGGAGAGACTAACAAAGTTTTAGTTTTAGATTTAAAAATAATGGAAATAGGTGGGAAAAGAAGAATCTATATAAATTATTGAAAAAAAAGGGAGGGGGGAGAAACGGGGTGGGGATGGGGGGAGGGGGAGTTTAAGATCTAAAGTTGTTGAATTCAATATTCAGCCCGGAAGGCTGTAAAGTGCCTAGTCGGAAGATGAGGTGCTGTTCCTCCAGTTTGCGTTGGGCTTCACTGGAACAATGCAGCAAGCCAAGGACAGACATGTGGGCAAGAGAACAGGGTGGAGTGTTAAAATGGCAAGCGACAGGGAGGTTTGGGTCTTTCTTGCGGACAGACCGCAGGTGTTCTGCAAAGCGGTCGCCCAGTTTGCGTTTGGTCTCTCTAATGTAGAGGAGACCGCATTGGGAGCAACGAATACAGTAGACTAAGTTAGGGGAAATGCAAGTGAAATGCTGCTTCACTTGAAAGGAGTGTTTGGGCCCTTGGACGGTGAGAAGAGAGGAAGTGAAGGGGCAGGTGTTGCATCTTCTGCGTGGGCATGGGGAGGTGCCATATGTGGGGGTTGAGGAGTAGGGGGTGATGGAGGAGTGGACCAGGGTGTCCCGGAGGGAACGATCCCTACGGAATGCCATCAGGGGGGGTGAAGGGAAGATGTGTTTGGTGGTGGCATCATGCTGGAGTTGGCGGAAATGGCGGAGGATGATCCTTTGAATGCGGAGGCTGGTGGGGTGATAAGTGAGGACACAATCACCACACCCTCAACTTCTCTCTCCCCCCGCCCCCCCACCTTAGACCAGCTTATATTTCACTTTTCTCCTAACTATACTCAGTTCTGCCGAAGGGTCATGAAGACCCGAAACGTTAACTGATTTCTTCTCCACTGATGCTGCCAGACCTGCTGAGTTTTTCCAGGTAATTCTGTTTTTGTTTTGGATTTCCAGCATCCGCAGTAGCTTTTAGCTTTTTGTTTTTATCTCCGTGATTATCCTTGTCCCTAAACACACGTTTCTTATCCTACAAAGCTCACCCCCATGACAATGACTGATGCAACACATCCCGCCGATTGCAACATCTTACATCTTGCATCAATTCCACATCCTGGAGTTGTGAATAGCCCTTTAGCATTCAAGAGTTATTTTGATAGGGAAAATTCTGGCCTTATCAGCATCATCAGGTTGGTGAAAGAGTTTGACCTTCTGTAACAGTTTGGAGATTAATATTTCCAAGGGTTGAGGGGCCGATCCAGACACAATGGAAGCATGGTGGTTATTTTGTAAGTTAACAGCCTGGCCACAGGAGTTCAATGGTCAAGACAGTCACATAAATTTGAATGAGCACACACAATTGTAAGGGATTACTCTAGTTACTTCAGGGTTAAATATTCATGAAGTCACTGCCTTGTGTCTGTGTCCCTGTTTGAATAATTTCATTTCCCAGATAGTTTTAGAAGTTCAGTTAAAAGCCCCATCGGTTGCTGGGACACGAAATTTGGCCCATTAACAATGATTGTCATACAAACTGCCTTTGCAGGACAGCTGCTTGAGAATTTAATGTTGGGTTACTTTAAGTTCAATGTGTTCTTGCTGACGGACTGACTACAAGTTACAGATATGTATCCTGGTTTCACTGTATCCTAAGTAAGTGATCATTCTTCAAGGCATTGGTTTGTATTTCAATGATTTTATGTGGGAAGCCCTTTGTCAAATGCCAAGACTTTCAAATGTAAGTTGCAGCTTGAATTTGTTTCACGTTGAATGTGCATGAGATTCAATTCAAGAGCTTAAACAGGTAGAGAGGCAAGACTTTGTGACTTACACAACTGGACCATTTTTAAAAATCCTTTTATGGGATGTGGACATTGCTGTCATTGCCCATCCCTAATTGCCCTTAAACTGAGTAGCTTGTCACACCATTTCAGAGGGCAGTTATGAGTCAAGATAAAGGACATTATTGAACAAGTTGGGTTTTTATGACAATCATTTCATGGTCACTGTTACTGAGACTAGATTTTCAATTCCAGGTTACTAATTGAATTTAAATTACACCAGCTGCTGCAGCAGGATTTGAACTCTTGTCCCCAGCCTAGGTAGCTGGATTATTAGTCCAGTGACAGTACCATTTCCCTTAAAGGCATGTTTATCTCATAGAAGATACTATTGAGCAGTCCTACCAAACAATGCTGTCCTCCCCTGCATCTGTTTCCAAGTGCTGCACAGACCTGAGGCTGGGCATGTTCAAAAGTGTCAGTGAGATAAGCTCAGAGCTGTTTTTCAATGCCAGACAGAAGAGTTCTAAACACTGTCTCTCACTTATAACTAATGATACTCACAGGCAATACACACAAAGATGCTGCCTCATCTTATCATTACTGAGCTAGGGCACAAAGTGATCAGTCCTGGACTCTTCTTAACTTCACAAATTAACATTTGTATCCCTCAGCTAAAGGTTGTAATATCTTGGCCCACATTCTGTGGCCTTTACCCTTGCTTCACACAAACGACCAATAGCTGAACATTCCACAGATTTGGTATCAGTGAATAGTCATTCCAGAGTGGGTCTCAGGATAACAGCCAACTTATCTCCTTAAATAAACAGAAAAGGTAAACATATTTTCCTCAAACAGGTTGATTTATTTTTCACAAGGTCAGAATTATACAAGGAGCCAGAACCAATCTGAAATGACAACAGGGCAATTAGGGATGCGCAATAAATGCTGGCCTAGCCAGTGATGCTCACGTCTGGTAAATTAATTAAAATAAAGTCAGTATCAGAATTGCAAGAGGCCTCAGAGATTGGGGGACACCTTCCTGACATTCTGCATTAACTGCTAAGTTCTAGAGAATCTTGCATCATAAAATGGAGTCTTTAATATAACCCTTCTTGTTAGTGTTCCGAATTGGTGCATCTCCTAACTGGAATGGTGCACTGCTGTTAGCTGAGGAGGATAGCCTGGAGTACCAACTGCTACATTCATATGATGGGAAATGTTTAGAATGGGATGCTAAGTTTGACTATCTTTTCAATGCCTCCTGAGGTGCTGAATGGAGATATGAGGTGTCTCCCCCAGCAGGTTTTACTGGGCAAGTCACTGGGATGTATTTCGTGGTCTGAGACTCATGGCTACAAGTGCATGTCAGGCTCGTGCGTTTATGGAGCACGTCCATGTCCGGGGTGGATTCGGTTGAGCACGGTCCATTGTTTTTGAGGGAGGCCAGAGACACGATTTTTTGCTTTTGAATCTGTGTTGAGATGTTTCCTTAAGTTGCATGGTCCAAGCCTGTTCATCTGAACAGTAGGTTGGTATCAGCTGCAAGAACATTAGCTGTTGTTTCCCAGAATGGGTGGTATAATTTAGCGGGTTCTTCATAGATTTGTGAATGGGATGGTCAGTGTATTTCATGACTTTTTCCATCTCATGGAGAAGAATGGGATTGAAGTGATGTGAAGCAGTATCAGAAGATTGGAGGGAAGCATCTCTGACATGGTCCTCATGGCAATGTTTAGCTGCAGACTCATGATCATTGTGTGGAAGCTGCACGTCCAAAATCGCTGAGTGCGGGCTGCAGGCCCATGATCATTGTGCAGTAGCTACAGGTCCGTGATCATTGTGTAGTAGCTGCAGATCCATGATGATTGTGTAGTAGCTCCAGGTCCATGATCATTGAGTAGTAGCTGCAGGTCCGTGATCATTGAGTAGTAGCTGTAGGTGCACGATCATTGTGTAGAAGCCGCAGGTCCGTGATAATTGTGTAGTAGCTGCAGGTCCATGATCATTGAGTTGCGGCTGCAGGTCCATGATCATTGTTTGAAAGAAGTGGTCCATGATCATTGTATGGATGCTGCAGTTCCATGATCTTTGTGTGGTAGATTCATGTCCATGATCGTTGTGCAGTAGCAGCAGGTCCATGATCATGGTGTGGTAGCTGTAGGACAATGATCATTATTTGGTTGCTGCAGGTCCATGATCATTATGTGGAAGCTGCAGGTCCATGACCGTTGTATCTGTGCTGCAGGTCCATGATCATTGTGTCGGAGCTGCAGGTCCATGATCTTTTGTGTAGTAGGTTCAGGTCGGTGATCATTGTGTAGGAGCTGCAGTTCCATGATCATTGTGTAGTAGCTGCAGGTCCACGATCATTGTGTAGTCGCTGCAGGTTCATGATAATTGTGTGGAAGCTGCAGGTCCATGATCATTGTATAGTAGCTGCAGGTCCATGATAATTGTGTGGAAGCTGCAGGTCCATGATCATTGTGTAGTAGCAGCATTTTCCATGATCATTGTGTAGTAGCTGCAGGCCCATGATCATTGTGTAGTAGCTGCAGGCCCATGATCATTGTGTAGTAGCTGCAGGCCCATTATCATTGTGTAGTCGCGTCAGGTCCATGATCGTTGTGTAGTAGCTGCAAGTACATCAAAATTGTGTGGGAGCTGCAGGTCCATGATCATTGTGCAGTAGCAGCAGGTCCATGATCATTGCGCAGGAGCTGCAGTTCCATGATAATGATCTGGTAGCTGTAGGGTCATGATAATCGTGCAGTAGCTGCAGGTCCATGATCTGTGTGTAGTAGCTGCATTGTCCATGATCATTGTGTAGTAACTACAGGTCCATGATCATTATGCAGTAGCTGCAGGTCCATCATCATTATGCAGTAGCTGCAGGTCCATCATCATTGTGTAGTAGCTGCAGGTCCATTATAATTATCTGGAAGCTGCAATCCCATGATCATTGTGTAGTTGCTGAAGGTCTATGATAATTTTGTAGTAGCTGCAGGTCAATGATAATTATCTGGTAGTTGTCGGGCCATGATAATAATGTAGTAGCTGCACATCCATCATCGTTGTGTAGTAGCTGCAGGTCCATGATCATTTTGTGGTAGCTGTCAGTCCATGATCATTGTTTGGAAGGTGCAGGTCCATGATCATTGTGTGGAAGCTGCAGGTCCATCATCATTCTTTGGTCGCTGCAAGTCCATTATCATTGTGTAGTAGCTGTAGGTCAATAATCATTGTGTAGTAGCTGGAAGTCGATGATCCTTGTCTGGAAGCTGCAGTCTCATTTTCATTGTGTCGTAGCTGCAGGTCCATGATCATTGTGTAGCAGCTGCAGGCCCATGATCATTGTGTAGTAGCTGCAGGTCTATGATAATTTTGTAGTAGCTGCAGGCCCATGATCATTGTGTAGTAGCTGCAGGTCCATGATCATTGTGCAGTGGTGGCATGTCCATGATCATTGTGTAGTAGTTGCAGGTCCATGATCATTGTGTAGTAGCTGCAGGTCTATGATAATTTTGTAGTAGGTGCAGGTCCATGATCATTGTGTAGTAGCTGCAGGTCCATGATCCTTGTGCAGTAGCGGCAGGTCCATGATTCTTGTGCAGTAGCTACAGGTCCATGATCATTGTGTAGTAGCTACTGGTCCATGATCATTGTGTAGTAGCTGCAGGTCCATGATTATTGTGTGGAAGCTGCAGGTCCATGATCATCATGAAATAGCTGCAGGTCCATGATCGTTGTTTAATAGCTGCAGGTCCATGATCATTGTTTAATGCCTGCATGTCCATGATCAGTGTACAGTAGTTGCAGGTCCATGATCATTGTGTAGTAGCTGCTGGTCCATAATCATTGTGCAATCGTGGAAGAACCATGATAATTGTGCAGTAGCTGCAGGTACATCAAAATTGTGTGGGAGCTGAAGTTCCGTGATCATTGTCCAGTAGGTCCAGGTCCATGATCATTGTGTAGTAGCTGCAGGTACATCAAAATTGTGTGGGAGCTGAAGTTCCGTGATCATTGTGCAGTAGCGGCAGGACCATGATCATTGTGCAGTAGCTACAGGTCCATGATCATTGTGTAGTAGCCACTGGTCCATGATCATTGTGTAGTAGCTGCAGGTCGATGATCATTGTGTGGAAGCTGCAGGTCCATGATCATCATGAAATAGCTGCAGGTCCATGATCGTTGTTTAATAGCTGCAGGTCCATGATCATTGTTTAATGCCTGCATGTCCATGATCAGTGTACAGTAGCTGCAGGTCCATGATCATTGTGTAGTAGCTGCTGGTCCATGATCATTGTGCAGTCGTGGAAGGACCATGATAATTGTGCAGTAGCTGCAGGTACATCAAAATTGTGTGGGAGCTGAAGTTCCGTGATCATTGTTCAGTAGGTCCAGGTCCATGATCATTGTGTAGTAGCTGCAGGTACATCAACATTGTGTGGGAGCTGAAGTTCCGTGATCATTGTGCAGTAGCGGCAGGACCATGATCATTGCGTAGTAGCTACAGGTCCATGATCATTGTGTAGCAGCTGCAGGTCCATGATCATTGTGTAGTAGCTGCAGGTCCATGATCATTGTGTAGTAGCTACAGGTCCATGATCATTGCGCAGTAGCTACAGGACCATGATCATTGTGTAGTAGCTACAGGTCCATGATCATTGTGTAGTCGCTGCAGGTCTATGATAATTTTGTAGTAGCTGCAGGTATATCAAATTGTGTAGTAGCTACAGGTCCATGATCATTGTGTAGTAGCTACAGGTCCATGATCAGTGTGCATTAGCGGCAGGTCAATGATCATTGTGTAGTAGCTGCATGTCCATGATCCTTGTGCAGTAGTGGCAGGTCCCTGATCATTCTGCAGGTGCTGCAGGTATATCAAATTGTGTGGGAGCTGCAAGTCTGTGATCATTGTGTCGTAGCTGCAGGTCCATGATCATTGTGTAGTAGCTGCAGCTCCATGATCATTGTGTAGTCGCAGCAGGTCCATGGTCGTTGTGTAGTGGCTGCAGGTACACCAAAATTGCGTGGGAGCTGCAAATCCGTGATCCTTGAGTAGTAGCTGCAGTTCCATGATCATTGTGGCATAGCTGCAGGTCTATGATCATTGTGTAGAAGGTGCAGGTCAATGATCATTGTGTAGTAGCTGCAGGTCCATGATCATTGTGCAGTAGCTCCAGGTCCATGATCATTGTGTAGTAGCTGCGGGTTCATAATCTTTGTGTAGTAGCTGCAGATCCATGATCATTGTGCAATAGCTGCAGGTGCATGATCATTGTATAGTAGCTGCAGGTCCATGATCATTGTCTTGTAGCTGCAGGTCCATGATCATTGTGCAGTAGCTCCAGGTCCATGATCATTGTGTAGTAGCTGCAGGTTCATAATCTTTGTGTAGTAGCTGCAGGTCCATGATCATTGTGCAGTAGCTGCAGGTCCAAGATCATTGTGTAGTAGCTGCTGGTCCATGATCATTGTGTAGTCGTATCAGGGCCATGATCATTGTGTAGTAGCTGCAGGTCCATGATCATTGTGCAGTAGCGGTTGGTCCATGATCATTGTGCAGTAGCTGCAGGGCCATGATCATTGTGTAGTAGCTGCATGTTTATGATCATTGTGTAGTAGCTGCAGGTCCTTGCTCATTATGCAGTTGCGGCAAGTCCATGATCATTGTGTAGTAGCTGCAGTTCAATGATCATTGTGTAGTGGCTGCAGGGGCATGATCCTTGTGCAGTAGCGGCAGGTCCGTGATCATTGTGTAGTTGCTGCAGGTACATCAAAATTGTGTGGGAGCTGCAGGTCCACGATCATTGTGTAGTAGTTGCTCGTCCGCGATCATTTTGTAGTAGCTGCAGGTCTATGATAATTTTTTAGTAGCTGCAGGTCCATGATCATTGTGCAGTGGCGGCAGGTCCATGATCATTGTGCAGTAGCTGCAGGTCCATGATCATAGTGTATTGGCTGCAGGTCCATGATGATTGTGTAGCAGCCGCATTGTCCATGATCATTGTGTAATAGCTCCAGGTGCATGCTCATTGCATAGTAGCTGCAGGCCCATGATCATTGTGTAGTCGCGTCAGGTCCAAGATCATTTGGTAGTAGCTGCGGGTACATCAAAATTGTGTGGGAGCTGCAGGTCCATGATCATTGTGTAGTAGCTGCAGGTCCATGATCATTGTGTAGTCGCGTCAGGTCCATGATTATTGTGTAGTGGCTGCAGGTACATCAAAATTGTGTGGGAGCTGCAGGTCCATGATCATTGTGTAGTAGCTGCAGTTCCATGATCATTGTGTGGAAACTGCAGGTCCATGATCATTGTGTGGTAGCTGCAGGCCCATGATCATTGTGTAGTCGTGTCAGGGCCATGATCATTGTGTAGTAGCTGCAGGTCCATGATCATTGTGTAGTAGCTGCAGGTCCATGATCATTGTGTAGTCGCGTCAGATCCATGATCATTGTGTAGTAGCTGCAGGTTCATAATCATTGTGTAGTAGCTGCAGGTCCATGATCATTGTGCAGTAGCTGCAGGTCCATGATCATTGTGTAGTAGCTGCAGGTCCATGATCATTGTGCAGTAGCGGCAGGTCCATGATCATTGTGCAGTAGCTGCAGGTCCATGATCATTGTGCAGTAGCTGCAGGTCCGTGATCATTGTGCAGTAGCGGCAGGTCCATGATCATTGTGCAGTAGCTGCAGGTCCATTATCATTGTGCAGTAGCTGCAGGGCCATGATCATTGTGTAGTAGCTGCAGGTTCATGATCATTGTGTAGTAGCTGCAGGTCCATGCTCATTGTGCAGTTGCGGCAAGTCCATGATCATTGTGCACTAGCGGCCGGTCGATGATCGTTGTGTTGTAGCTCCAGGTCCATAATCATTGAGCAGTAGCGGCAGGTCCGTGATTATTTTCTAGTAGCTGCAGGTCTATGATCATTGTGCAATATCTGCAGGTCCATGATCATTGTGTAGTAGCTGCAGCTCCATGATCATTGTGTAGTGGCTGCAGGGGCATGATCCTTGTGCAGTAGCGGCAGGTCCATGATCATTGTGCAGTTGCTGCAGGTACATCAAAATTGTGTGGGACCTGCAGGTCTGTGATCATTGTGTAGTAGCTGCAGGCCCATGATCATTGTATAGTAGCTGCAGGTCCATGATCATTGTGTAGTAGCTGCATTGCCCATGATCATTGTGTAGTAGCTGCAAGTCCATGATCTTTGTGTAGTAGCTGCATGTCCATGATCATTGTGTAGTAGCTGCAGCTCCATGATCATTGTGCAGTAGCTGCAGGTCCATGATCATTGTGCAGTAGCGGCAGGTTCATGATCATTGTGCAGTAGCTGCAGGCCCATGATTATTGTGTAGTCGTATCAGGTCCATGATCATTGTGCAGTAGCGGCAGGTCCATTATCATTGTGCAGTAGCTGCAGGGCCATGATCATTGTGTGGTAGCTGCAGGTTCATGATCATTGTGTAGTAGCTGCAGGTCCATGCTCATTGTGCAGCTGCGGCTAGTCCATGATCATTGTGCATTAGCGGCCGGTCGATGATCGTTGTGTTGTAGCTCCAGGTCCATAATCATTGAGCAGTAGCGGCAGGTCCGTGATTATTTTCTAGTAGCTGCAGGTCAATGATCATTGTGCAATAGCTGCAGGTCCATGATCATTGTGTAGTAGCTGCAGGTCCATGATCATTGTGTAGTGGCTGCAGGGGCATGATCCTTGTGCAGTAGCGGCAGGTCCATGATCATTGTGCAGTTGCTGCAGGTACATCAAAATTGTGTGGGACCTGCAGGTCTGTGATCATTGTGTAGTAGCTGCAGGTCCATGATCATTGTGTAGTAGCTGCATTGTCCATGATCATTGTGTAGTAGCTGCAGGTCCATGATCATTGTGTGGAAGCTGCTGGTCCATGATCATTGTGTCGCAGCTGCAGGTCCATGGCCATTGTGGGGTAGCTGCAAGTACATCGTCAGTGTGTTGTTGCTGCTGGTGCATGATCATTGCGGGGTAGCTGCAGGCCCATGTTCGTTGTGTAGTAGCTGACGGTCCATGATCATTGTGTAGTAGTTGCAGGTCAATGATCATTGTGTAGTAGCTGCAGGTCGATGATCATTGTGCAGTATCGGCAGGTCCATGATCATTGTGTCGTAGCTGCAGGTCCATAATCATTGTGTAGTCGTGTCAGGGCCATGATCATTGTGTAGTATCTGCAGGTCCATGATCATTGTGCAGTAGCGGCAGGTCCATGATCATTGTGTAGTAGCTGCAGGTCCATGATCATTGTGCAGTAGCGGCAGGTCCATGATCATTGTGCAGTAGCTGCAGGGCCATGATCATTGTGTAGTAGCTGCAGGTCCATGATCATTGTGTGGAAGCTGCTGGTCTATGATCATTGTGTCGCAGCTGCAGGTCCATGGCCATTGTGGGGTAGCTGCAAGTACATCGTCAGTGTGTTCTCGTTGCTGGTGCATGATCATTGTGCAGTAGCTGCAGGTCCATGATCATTGTGTAGTAGCTCTAAGTCGATGATCTTTGTGTGGAAACTGCAGGTGCATGATCATTGTGCAGTAGCTGCAGGTCCATGCTCATTGTGCAGTTGCGGCAAGTCCATGTTCATTGTGCATTAGCGGCTGGTCGACGATCGTTGTGTAGTAGCTGCAGGTCCATAATCTTTGTGTAGTAGCTGCAGGTCAATGATCATTGTGCAATAGCTGCAGGTCCATGATCATTGTGTAGTAGCTGCAGGTCCATGATCATTGTGCAGTAGCGGCAGGTCCATGATCATTGTGCAGTAGCTGCTGGTCCATGATCATTGTGTAGTAGCTGCAGGTCCATGATCATTGTGCAGTTGCTGCAGGTCCATCAAAATCGTTTGGCAGCTGCAGGTCTGTGATCATTGTGTAGTAGCTGCATCGTCCATGATCATTGTGTAGTAGCTGCATCGTCCATGATCATTGTGTAGTAGCTGCAGGTCCATGATCATTGTGTGGAAGCTGCAGGTCCATGATCATTGTGTGGAAGCTGCAGGTCCATGATCATTGTGTGGAAGCTGCAGGTCCATGATCATCATGTAATAGCTGCAGGTCCATGATCGTTGTTTAATAGCTGCAGGTCCATGATCATTGTTTAATGCCTGCATGTCCATGACCATTGTACAGTAGCTGTAGGTCCATGATCATTGTGTAGTTGCTGCTGGTCCATGATCATTGTGCAGTCGCGGCAGGTACATCAAAATTGTGTGGGAGCTGAAGTTCCTTGATCATTGTGCAGTAGCGGCAGGTCCATGATCATTGTGTAGTAGCTGCTGGTCCATGATCATTTTGTAGTGGCTGCAGGTCGATGATCATTGTGCAGCCGCGGCAGGACCATGATCATTGTGCAGTAGCTGCAGGTACATCAAAATTGTGTGGGAGCTGCAGTTCCGTGATCATTGTGCAGTAGCGGCAAGTGCATGATCATTGTGCAGTCGCGGCAGGACCATGATCATTGTGTAGTTGCTGCAGGTGTATGATAATTTTGTAGTAGCTACAGGCCCATGATCGTTGTGCATTAGCGGCAGGTCAATGATCATTGTGTAGTAGCTGCAGGTCCATGATCCTTGTGCAGTAGCGGCAGGTCCATGATTCTTGTGCAGTAGCTACAGGTCCATGATCATTGTGTAGTAGCTACTGGTCCATGATCATTGTGTAGTAGCTGCAGGTCCATGATCATTGTGTGGAAGCTGCAGGTCCATGATCATCATGAAATAGCTGCAGGTCCATGATCGTTGTTTAATAGCTGCAGGTCCATGATCATTGTTTAATGCCTGCATGTCCATGATCAGTGTACAGTAGCTGCAGGTCCATGATAATTGTGCGGTAGCTGCAGGTACATCAAAATTGTGTGGGAGCTGAAGTTCCGTGATCATTGTGCAGTAGCGGCAGGACCATGATCATTGCGTAGTAGCTACAAGTCCATGATCATTGTGTAGTAGCTGCAGGTCCATGATCATTGTGTAGTAGCTGCAGGTCTATGATAATTTTGTAGTAGCTGCATGTCCATGATGATTGTGTAGTAGCTACAGGTCCATGATCATTGCGCAGTAGCTACAGGACCATGATCATTGTGTAGTCGCTGCAGGTCTATGATAATTTTGTAGTAGCTGCAGGTATATCAAATTGTGTAGTAGCTACAGGTCCATGATCATTGTGTAGTAGCTACAGGTCCATGATCATTGTGCATTAGCGGCAGGTCAATGATCATTGTGTAATAGCTGCAGGTCCATGATCCTTGTGCAGTAGTGGCAGGTCCCTGATCATTCTGCAGGTGCTGCAGGTATATCAAATTGTGTGGGAGCTGCAGGCCTGTGATCATTGTGTCGTAGCTGCAGGTCCATGATCATTGTGTAGTAGCTGCAGCTCCATGATCATTGTGTAGTCGCATCAGGTTCATGATCGTTGTGTAGTGGCTGCAGGTACATCAAAATTGTGTGGGAGCTGCAAATCCGTGATCCTTGAGTAGTAGCTGCAGTTCCATGATCATTGTGGCATTGCTGCAGGTCTATGATCATTGTGTAGAAGGTGCAGGTCAATGATCATTGTGTAGTAGCTGCAGGTCCATGATCATTGTGCAGTAGCTCCAGGTCCATGATCATTGTGTAGTAGCTGCAGGTTCATAATCTTTGTGTAGTAGCTGCAGATCCATGATCATTGTGCAATAGCTGCAGGTCCATGATCATTGTGTAGTAGCTGCAGGTCCATGATCATTGTGTAGTAGCTGCAGGTCCATGATCATTGTGCAGTAGCTCCAGGTCCATGATCATTGTGTAGTAGCTGCAGGTTCATAATCTTTGTGTAGTAGCTGCAGGTCCATGATCATTGTGCAGTAGCTGCAGGTCCAAGATCATTGTGTAGTAGCTGCTGGTCCATGATCATTGTGTAGTCGTATCAGGGCCATGATCATTGTGTAGTAGCTGCAGGTCCATGATCATTGTGCAGTAGCGGTTGGTCCATGATCATTGTGTAGTAGCTGCAGGGCCATGATCATTGTGTGGTAGCTGCATGTTCATGATCATTGTGTAGTAGCTGCAGGTCCTTGCTCATTATGCAGTTGCGGCAAGTCCATGATCATTGTGCATTAGCGGCCGGTCGATGATCGTTGTGTTGTAGCTCCAGTTCCTTGATCATTGAGCAGTAGCGGCAGGTCCATGATCATTGTGTAGTGGCTGCAGGGGCATGATCCTTGTGCAGTAGCGGCAGGTCCGTGATCATTGTGTAGTTGCTGCAGGTACATCAAAATTGTGTGGGAGCTGCAGGTCCACGATCATTGTGTAGTAGTTGCAGGTCTATGATAATTTTTTAGTAGCTGCAGGTCCATGATCATTGTGCAGTGGCGGCAGGTCCATGATCATTGTGCAGTAGCTGCAGGTCCATGATCATAGTGTAGTAGCTGCAGGTCCATGATCATTGTGTAGCAGCTGCAGGTCCATGATGATTGGGTAGTAGCTGCAGGTCCATGATCCTTGTGCAGTGGCGGCAGGTCCATGATCATTTTGCAGTTGCTGCAGGTACATCAAAATTTTGTGGGATTCGCAGATCTGGGATCATTGTGTAGTAGCTGCAGGTCCATGATCATTGTGCAGTAGCCGCATTGTCCATGATCATTGTGTAATAGCTCCAGGTCCATGATCATTGCATAGTAGCTGCAGGCCCATGATCATTGTGTAGTCGCGTCAGGTCCAAGATCATTTGGTAGTAGCTGCGGGTACATCAAAATTGTGTGGGAGCTGCAGGTCCATGATCATTGTGTAGTAGCTGCAGGTCCATGATCATTGTGTAGTAGCTGCAGGTCCATGATCATTGTGTAGTAACTGCAGGTCCATGATCACTGTGTCCTTGCTGCAGGTACATGATCATTGTCTGGAAGCTGCAGTCCCATTTTCATTGTGTAGTAGCTGCAGGTCCATGATCATTGTGTAGTCGCGGCAGGTCCATGATCATTGTGTAGTGGCTGCAGGTACATCAAAATTGTGTGGGAGCTGCGATCCGTGATCCTTGTGTAGTAGCTGCAGTTCCATGATCATTGTGGCAGTGCCTCAGGTCTATGATCATTGTGTAGAAGCTGCAGGTCACTGATCATTGTGTAGTAGCTGCAGGTCCATGATCATTGTCTGGAAGCTGCAGTCCCATTTTCATTGTGTAGTAGCTGCAGGTCCATGATCGTTGTTTAATGGCTGCAGGTCCATGATCATTGTGCAGTAGCTGCACGTCCATGATCATTGTCTGGAAGCTGCAGTCCAATGATCATTGTGTAGTAGCTGCAGGTCCATGATCATTGTGTAGTCGCGTCAGGTCCATGATCATTGTGTAGTGGCTGCACGTATATCAAAATTGTGTGGGAGCTGCAAATCCGTGATCCTTGTGTAGTAGCTGCAGTTCCATGATTATTGTGTGGAAGCTGCTGGTCTATGATCATTGTGTAGAAGGTGCAGGTCACTGATCATTGTTTAGTAGCTGCAGGTCCATGATCATTGTGTGGAAGCTGCTGGTCTATGATCATTGTGTCGCAGCTGCAGGTCCATGGCCATTGTGGGGTAGCTGCAAGTACATCGTCAGTGTGTTGTTGCTGCTGGTGCATGATCATTGCGGGGTAGCTGCAGGCCCATGTTCGTTGTGTAGTAGCTGACGGTCCATGATCATTGTGTAGTAGTTGCAGGTCAATGATCATTGTGTAGTAGCTGCAGGTCGATGATCATCGTGCAGTATCGGCAGGTCCATGATCGTTGTGTCGTAGCTGCAGGTCCATAATCATTGTGTAGTAGCTGCAGGTCCATGACCATTGTGCAGTAGCGGCAGGTGTATGATCATTGTGCATTAGCGGCACATCCATGATCATTGTGCAGTAGCTGCACGTCAATGATCGTTGTATGGAAGCTGCAGCTCAATGATCATTGTGTCGTAGCTGCAGGTCCATGATCATTGTGTAGTAGCTGCAGGTCCATGATGTTTGTGTAGTAGCTGCAGGTCCATGATCTTTGTGTAGTAGCTGCATGTCCATGATCATCGTGTAGTATCTGCAGTTCTATGATCATTGTGTAGTAGCTGCAGGTCCATGATCACTGTGTCCTTGCTGCAGGTACATGGTCATTGTCTGGAAGCTGCAGTCCCATTTTCATTGTGTAGTATCTGCAGGTCCATGATCATTGTGCAGTACTGCACGTCCATGATCATTGTCTGGAAGCTGCAGTCCAATGATCATTGTGTAGTAGCTGCAGGTCCATGATCATTGTGTAGTCGCGTCAGGTCCATGATCATTGTGTAGTGGCTGCACGTATATCAAAATTGTGTGGGAGCTGCAAATCCATGATCCTTGTGTAGTAGCTGCAGTTCCATGATTATTGTGTGGAAGCTGCTGGTCTATGATCATTGTGTAGAAGGTGCAGGTCACTGATCATTGTGTAGTAGCTGCAGGTCCATGATCATTCTGTGGAAGCTGCTGTTCTATGATCATTGTGTTGCAGCTGCAGGTCCATGGCCATTGTGGGGTAGCTGCAAGTACATCGTCAGTGTGTTGTTGCTGCTGGTGCACGATCATTGCGGGGTAGCTGCAGGCCCATGTTCGTTGTGTAGTAGCTGCAGGTCCATGATCATTGTGTAGTAGCTGCAGGTCCATGACCATTGTGCAGTAGTGGCAGGTCCATGATCTTTGTGCAGTAGTGGCACGTCCGTGATCATTGTGTAGCAGCTGCAGGTCCATGATCATTGTGTGGAAGCTGCAGGTCCATGTTCATCATGTAATAGCTGCAGGTCCATGATCGTTGTTTAATAGCTGCAGGTCCATGATCCTTGTGCAGTAGCTGCACGTCAATGATCATTGTCTGGAAGCTGCAGCTCAATGATCATTGTGTAGTAGCTGCAAGTCCATGATTTTGTGTAGTAGCTGCAGGTCCATGATGTTTGTGTAGTAGCTGCAGATCCATGATCTTTGTGTAGTAGCTGCATGTCCATGATCATCGTGTAGTATCTGCAGTTCTATGATCATTGTGTAGTAGCTGCAGGTCCATGATCACTGTGTCCTTGCTGCAGGTACATGGTCATTGTCTGGAAGCTGCAGTCCCATTTTCATTGTGTAGTATCTGCAGGTCCATGATGATTGTGCAGTAGCTGCACGTCCATGATCATTGTCTGGAAGCTGCAGTCCAATGATCATTGTGTAGTAGCTGCAGGTCCATGATCATTGTGTAGTCGCGTCAGGTCCATGATCATTGTGTAGTGGCTGCACGTATATCAAAATTGTGTTGAAGCTGCAAATCCATGATCCTTGTGTAGTAGCTGCAGTTGCCTGATTATTGTGGCATAGCTGCAGGTCTATGATCATTGTGTAGAAGGTGCAGGTCACTGATCATTGTGTAGTAGCTGCAGGTCCATGATCATTCTGTGGAAGCTGTTGGTCTATGATCATTGTGTTGCTTCTGCAGGTCCATGGCCATTGTGGGGTAGCTGCAAGTACATCATCAGTGTATTCTTGCTGCTGGTGCATGATCATTGCGGGGTAGCTGCAGGCCCATGTTCGTTGTGTAGTAGCTGACGGTCCATGATCATTGTGTAGTAGTTGCAGGTCCATGATCATTGTGTAGGTGCCGCAGGTCCATGATCACAGTGCAGTAACGGCAGGTCCATGATCATTGTGTAGCAGCTGTAGGTCCATGATTATTGTGTGGAAGCTGCAGGTCCATGTTCATCATGTAATAGCTGCAGGTCCATGATCGTTGTTTATTAGCTGCAGGTCCATGATCCTTGTGCAGTAGCTGCACGTCAATGATCATTGTCTGGAAGCTGCAGCTCAATGATCATTGTGTAGTAGCTGCAGTTCCATGATCATTGTGTAGTAGCTGCAAGTCCATGATTTTGTGTAGTAGCTGCAGGTCCATGATCTTTGTGTAGTAACTGCAGGTCCATGATCTTTGTGTAGTAGCTGCATGTCCATGATCATTGTGTAGTAGCTGCAGGTCCATGATCATTGTGTAGTAACTGCAGGTCCATGATCACTGTGTCCTTGCTGCAGGTACATGATCATTGTCTGGAAGCTGCAGTCCCATTTTCATTGTGTAGTAGCTGCAGGTCCATGATCATTGTGTAGTGGCTGCAGGTACATCAAAATTGTGTGGGAGCTGCGATCCGTGATCCTTGTGTAGTAGCTGCAGTTCCATGATCATTGTGGCAGTGCCTCAGGTCTATGATCATTGTGTAGAAGGTGCAGGTCACTGATCATTGTGTAGTAGCTGCAGGTCCATGATCATTGTCTGGAAGCTGCTGGTCTATGATCATTGTGTCGCAGCTGCTGGTCCATGGCCATTGTGGGGTAGCTGTAGGCCCATGTTCGTTCTGTAGTAGCTGCAGGTCCATGATCATTGTGTAGTAGCGGCAGGTCGATGATCTTTCTGTGGAAGCTACAGTTCCATGATCATTGTGTAGTAGCTGCAGGCCCATGATCATTGTGTAGTCGGGTTAGTGCCATGATCATTGTGTAGTAGCTGCAGACCCATGATCATTGTGTAGTCGCGTCAGGTCAATGATTATTGTGTAATGGCTGCAGGTACATCAAAATTGTGTGGGAGCTGCAAATCCGTGATCCTTGTGTAGTAGCTGCAGTTCCATGATCACTGTATGGAAGCTGCTGGTCTATGATAATTGTGTCGCAGTTGCAGGTCCATGATCATTGTGTAGTAGCGGCAAGTCGATGATCTTTGTGTGGAAACTGCAGTTCCATGATCATTGTGTAGTAGCTGCAGGCCCATGATCATTGTGTAGTCGTGTCAGGGCCATGATCATTGTGTAGTAGCTGCAGGTCCATGATCATTGTGTAGTCGTGTCAGGGCCATGATCATTGTGTAGTAGCTGCAGGTCCATGATCATTGTGTAGTAGCTGCAGGTCCATGATCATTGTGCAGTAGCGGCAGGTCCATGATCATTGTGTAGTAGCTGCAGGTCCATGATCATTGTGCAGTAGCGGCAGGTCCATGATCATTGTGCAGTAGCTGCAGGGCCATGATCATTGTGTAGGTGCTGCAGTTGATGCTCATTGTGTAGTAGCTGCAGGTCCATGCTCATTGTGCAGTTGCGGCAAGGCCATGATCATTGTGCAATAGCTGCAGGTCCATGATCATTGTGTAGTAGCTGCAGGTCCATGATCATTGTGCAGTAGCGGCAGGTACATCAAAATTGTTTGGGAGCTGCAGGTCTGTGATCATTGTGTAGTAGCTGCATTGTCCATGATCATTGTTTAGCAACTGCAGGTCCATGAGCATTGTGTAGTAGCGGCAGGTCCATGATCACTGTGTAGTAGCTGCAGGTCGATGATCATTGTGCAGTATCGGCAGGTCCATAATCATTGTGTAGTAGCTGCAGGTCCATGATCATTGTGTAGTAGCTGCAGGTCCATGACCATTGTGCAGTAGCGGCAGGTGTATGATCATTGTGCAGTAGCGGCACATCCATGATCATTGTGCAGTAGCTGCAGGTCCATGATCATTGTGTAGGAGCCGCAGGTCCATGATCACTGTGCAGTAACAGCAGGTCCATGATCATTGTGTAGCAGCTGTAGGTCCATGATCATTGTGTGGAAGCTGCAGGTCCATGTTGATCATGTAATAGCTGCAGGTCCATGATCGTTGTTTAATAGCTGCAGGTCCATGATCCTTGTGCAGTAGCTGCACGTCAATGATCATTGTCTGGAAGCTGCAGCTCAATGATCATTGTGTAGTAGCTGCAGGTCCATGATCATTGTGTAGTAGCTGCAGGTCCATGATCATTGTGTAGTAGCTGCAAGTCCATGATTTTGTGTAGTAGCTGCAGGTCCATGATCTTTGTGTAGTAGCTGCAGGTCCATGATCTTTGTGTAGTATCTGCAGTTCTATGATCATTGTGCAGTAGCTGCAGGATCATGATCACTGTGTCCTTGCTGCAGGTACATGATCATTGTCTGGAAGCTGCAGTCCCATTTTCATTGTGTAGTAGCTGTAGGTCCATGATGATTGTGCAGTAGCTGCACGTCCATGATCATTGTCTGGAAGCTGCAGTCCAATGATCATTGTGTAGTAGCTGCAGGTCCATGATCATTGTGTAGTCGCGTCAGGTCCATGATCATTGTGTAGTAGCTGCAGGTCCATGATCATTGTGTAGTAACTGCAGGTCCATGATCACTGTGTCCTTGCTGCAGGTACATGATCATTGTCTGGAAGCTGCAGTCCCATTTTCATTGTGTAGTAGCTGCAGGTCCATGATCATTGTGTAGTCGCGGCAGGTCCATGATCATTGTGTAGTGGCTGCAGGTACATCAAAATTGTGTGGGAGCTGCGATCCGTGATCCTTGTGTAGTAGCTGCAGTTCCATGATCATTGTGGCAGTGCCTCAGGTCTATGATCATTGTGTAGAAGGTGCAGGTCACTGATCATTGTGTAGTAGCTGCAGGTCCATGATCATTGTCTGGAAGCTGCTGGTCTATGATCATTGTGTCGCAGCTGCTGGTCCATGGCCATTGTGGGGTAGCTGTAGGCCCATGTTCGTTCTGTAGTAGCTGCAGGTCCATGATCATTGTGTAGTAGCGGCAGGTCGATGATCTTTCTGTGGAAGCTACAGTTCCATGATCATTGTGTAGTAGCTGCAGGCCCATGATCATTGTGTAGTCGGGTTAGTGCCATGATCATTGTGTAGTAGGTGCAGGTCCATGATCACTGTGTAGTAACTGCAGGTCCACGATCATTGTGTAGTAGCTGCAGGTCCACGATCATTGTGTAGTAGCTGCAGGTCTATGATAATTTTGTAGTAGCTGCAGGTCCATGATCCTTGTGCAGTGGCGGCAGGTCCATGATCATTGTGCAGTAGCTGCAGGTCCACGATCATTGTGTAGTAGCTGCAGGTCTATGATAATTTTGTAGTAGCTGCAGGTCCATGATCCTTGTGCAGTGGCGGCAGGTCCATGATCATTGTGCAGTAGCTGCAGGTCCATGATCCTTGTGCAGTGGCGGCAGGTCCATGATTATTTTACAGTTGCTGCAGGTACATCAAAATGTTGTGGGACTGGCAGGTCTGGGATCATTGTGTAGTAGCTGCAGGTCCATGTTCATTGTGCAGTAGCCACATTGTCCATGATCATTATGTAATAGCTGCAGGTCCATGATCATTGCATAGTATCTGCAGGCCCATGATCATTGTGTAGTCGCGTCAGGTCCAAGATCATTTTGTAGTAGCTGCAGGTACATCAAAATTGTGTGGGAGCTGCAGGTCCGTGATCATTGTGTAGTAGCTGCAGGTCCATGATCATTGTGTAGTAGCTGCAGGCCCATGATCGTTGTGTAGTCGCGTCAGGTCCATGATCATTGTGTAGTAGCTGCAGGTCCATGATCATTGTGTAGTAGCTGCAGGCCCATGATCATTGTGTAGTCGCGTCAGGTCAATGATTATTGTGTAATGGCTGCAGGTACATCAAAATTGTGTGGGAGCTGCAAATCCGTGATCCTTGTGTAGTAGCTGCAGTTCCATGATCACTGTGTGGAAGCTGCTGGTCTATGATAATTGTGTCGCAGTTGCAGGTCCATGATCATTGTGTAGTAGCGGCAAGTCGATGATCTTTGTGTGGAAACTGCAGTTCCATGATCATTGTGTAGTAGCTGCAGGCCCATGATCATTGTGTAGTCGTGTCAGGGCCATGATCATTGTGTAGTAGCTGCAGGTCCATGATCATTGTGCAGTAGCGGCAGGTGCATGATCATTGTGTAGTAGCTGCAGGTCCATGATCATTGTGCAGTAGCGGCAGGTCCATGATCATTGTGCAGTAGCTGCAGGGCCATGATCATTGTGTAGGTGCTGCAGTTGATGCTCATTGTGTAGTAGCTGCAGGTCCATGCTCATTGTGCAGTTGCGGCAAGGCCATGATCATTGTGCAATAGCTGCAGGTCCATGATCATTGTGTAGTAGCTGCAGGTCCATGATCATTGTGTAGTAGCCGCAGGTCCATGATCACTGTGCAGTAACGGCAGGTCCATGATCATTGTGTAGCAGCTGTAGGTCCATGATCATTGTGTGGAAGCTGCAGGTCCATGTTCATCATGTAATAGCTGCAGGTCCATGATCGTTGTTTAATAGCTGCAGGTCCATGATCCTTGTGCAGTAGCTGCACGTCAATGATCATTGTCTGGAAGCTGCAGCTCAATGATCATTGTGTAGTAGCTGCAGGTCCATGATCATTGTGTAGTCGCGTCAGGTCCATGATCATCGTGCAGCAGCTGCAGGTCCATGATCATTGAGTAGTAGCTGCAGGTCCATGATCATTGCGTAGTACCTGTAGACCCATGATCATTGTGTAGTAGCTGCATTGTCCATGTTCATTGTGGAGTAGCTGCATGTCCATGATCATTGTGTAGTAGCTGCAGGTCCATGATCATTGTGTAGTAGCTGCAAGTCCATGATTTTGTGTAGTAGCTGCAGGTCCATGATCTTTGTGTAGTAGCTGCAGGTCCATGATCTTTGTGTAGTAGCTGCATGTCCATGATCATCGTGTAGTATCTGCTGTTCTATGATCATTGTGTAGTAGCTGCAGGATCATGATCACTGTGTCCTTGCTGCAGGTACATGATCATTGTCTGGAAGCTGCAGTCCCATTTTCATTGTGTAGTAGCTGCAGGTCCATGATGATTGTGCAGTAGCTGCACGTCCATGATCATTGTCTGGAAGCTGCAGTCCAATGATCATTGTGTAGTAGCTGCAGGTCCATGATCATTGTGTAGTCGCGTCAGGTCCATGATCATTGTGTAGTGGCTGCACGTATATCAAAATTGTGTGGGAGCTGCAAATCCGTGATCCTTGTGTAGTAGCTGCAGTTCCATGATTATTGTGTGGAAGCTGCTGGTCTATGATCATTGTGTAGAAGGTGCAGGTCACTGATCATTGTGTAGTAGCTGCAGGTCCATGATCATTGTGTGGAAGCTGCTGGTCTATGATCATTGTGTCGCAGCTGCAGGTCCATGGCCATTGTGGGGTAGCTGCAAGTACATCATCAGTGTGTTCTTGCTGCTGGCGCATGATCATTGCGGGGTAGCTGCAGGCCCATGTTCGTTGTGTAGTAGCTGACGGTCCATGATCATTGTGTAGCAGTTGCAGGTCCACGATCATTGTGTAGTAGCTGCAGGTCTATGATAATTTTGTAGTAGCTGCAGGTCCATGATCCTTGTGCAGTGGCGGCAGGTCCATGATCATTGTGCAGTAGCTGCAGGTCCATGATCCTTGTGCAGTGGCGGCAGGTCCATGATTATTTTACAGTTGCTGCAGGTACATCAAAATGTTGTGGGACTGGCAGGTCTGGGATCATTGTGTAGTAGCTGCAGGTCCATGTTCATTGTGCAGTAGCCACATTGTCCATGATCATTATGTAATAGCTGCAGGTCCATGATCATTGCATAGTATCTGCAGGCCCATGATCATTGTGTGGTCGCGTCAGGTCCAAGATCATTTTGTAGTAGCTGCAGGTACATCAAAATTGTGTGGGAGCTGCAGGACCGTGATCATTGTGTAGTAGCTGCAGGTCCATGATCATTGTGTAGTAGCTGCAGGTCCATGATCATTGTGTAGTAGCTGCAGACCCATGATCATTGTGTAGTCGCGTCAGGTCAATGATTATTGTGTAATGGCTGCAGGTACATCAAAATTGTGTGGGAGCTGCAAATCCGTGATCCTTGTGTAGTAGCTGCAGTTCCATGATCACTGTATGGAAGCTGCTGGTCTATGATAATTGTGTCGCAGTTGCAGGTCCATGATCATTGTGTAGTAGCGGCAAGTCGATGATCTTTGTGTGGAAACTGCAGTTCCATGATCATTGTGTAGTAGCTGCAGGCCCATGATCATTGTGTAGTCGTGTCAGGGCCATGATCATTGTGTAGTAGCTGCAGGTCCATGATCATTGTGTAGTCGTGTCAGGGCCATGATCATTGTGTAGTAGCTGCAGGTCCATGATCATTGTGTAGTAGCTGCAGGTCCATGATCATTGTGCAGTAGCGGCAGGTCCATGATCATTGTGTAGTAGCTGCAGGTCCATGATCATTGTGCAGTAGCGGCAGGTCCATGATCATTGTGCAGTAGCTGCAGGGCCATGATCATTGTGTAGGTGCTGCAGTTGATGCTCATTGTGTAGTAGCTGCAGGTCCATGCTCATTGTGCAGTTGCGGCAAGGCCATGATCATTGTGCAATAGCTGCAGGTCCATGATCATTGTGTAGTAGCTGCAGGTCCATGATCATTGTGCAGTAGCGGCAGGTACATCAAAATTGTTTGGGAGCTGCAGGTCTGTGATCATTGTGTAGTAGCTGCATTGTCCATGATCATTGTTTAGCAACTGCAGGTCCATGAGCATTGTGTAGTAGCGGCAGGTCCATGATCACTGTGTAGTAGCTGCAGGTCGATGATCATTGTGCAGTATCGGCAGGTCCATAATCATTGTGTAGTAGCTGCAGGTCCATGATCATTGTGTAGTAGCTGCAGGTCCATGACCATTGTGCAGTAGCGGCAGGTGTATGATCATTGTGCAGTAGCGGCACATCCATGATCATTGTGCAGTAGCTGCAGGTCCATGATCATTGTGTAGGAGCCGCAGGTCCATGATCACTGTGCAGTAACAGCAGGTCCATGATCATTGTGTAGCAGCTGTAGGTCCATGATCATTGTGTGGAAGCTGCAGGTCCATGTTGATCATGTAATAGCTGCAGGTCCATGATCGTTGTTTAATAGCTGCAGGTCCATGATCCTTGTGCAGTAGCTGCACGTCAATGATCATTGTCTGGAAGCTGCAGCTCAATGATCATTGTGTAGTAGCTGCAGGTCCATGATCATTGTGTAGTAGCTGCAGGTCCATGATCATTGTGTAGTAGCTGCAAGTCCATGATTTTGTGTAGTAGCTGCAGGTCCATGATCTTTGTGTAGTAGCTGCAGGTCCATGATCTTTGTGTAGTATCTGCAGTTCTATGATCATTGTGCAGTAGCTGCAGGATCATGATCACTGTGTCCTTGCTGCAGGTACATGATCATTGTCTGGAAGCTGCAGTCCCATTTTCATTGTGTAGTAGCTGTAGGTCCATGATGATTGTGCAGTAGCTGCACGTCCATGATCATTGTCTGGAAGCTGCAGTCCAATGATCATTGTGTAGTAGCTGCAGGTCCATGATCATTGTGTAGTCGCGTCAGGTCCATGATCATTGTGTAGTAGCTGCAGGTCCATGATCATTGTGTAGTAACTGCAGGTCCATGATCACTGTGTCCTTGCTGCAGGTACATGATCATTGTCTGGAAGCTGCAGTCCCATTTTCATTGTGTAGTAGCTGCAGGTCCATGATCATTGTGTAGTCGCGGCAGGTCCATGATCATTGTGTAGTGGCTGCAGGTACATCAAAATTGTGTGGGAGCTGCGATCCGTGATCCTTGTGTAGTAGCTGCAGTTCCATGATCATTGTGGCAGTGCCTCAGGTCTATGATCATTGTGTAGAAGGTGCAGGTCACTGATCATTGTGTAGTAGCTGCAGGTCCATGATCATTGTCTGGAAGCTGCTGGTCTATGATCATTGTGTCGCAGCTGCAGGTCCATGGCCATTGTGGGGTAGCTGTAGGCCCATGTTCGTTCTGTAGTAGCTGCAGGTCCATGATCATTGTGTAGTAGCGGCAGGTCGATGATCTTTCTGTGGAAGCTACAGTTCCATGATCATTGTGTAGTAGCTGCAGGCCCATGATCATTGTGTAGTCGGGTTAGTGCCATGATCATTGTGTAGTAGGTGCAGGTCCATGATCACTGTGTAGTAACTGCAGGTCCACGATCATTGTGTAGTAGCTGCAGGTCCACGATCATTGTGTAGTAGCTGCAGGTCTATGATAATTTTGTAGTAGCTGCAGGTCCATGATCCTTGTGCAGTGGCGGCAGGTCCATGATCATTGTGCAGTAGCTGCAGGTCCACGATCATTGTGTAGTAGCTGCAGGTCTATGATAATTTTGTAGTAGCTGCAGGTCCATGATCCTTGTGCAGTGGCGGCAGGTCCATGATCATTGTGCAGTAGCTGCAGGTCCATGATCCTTGTGCAGTGGCGGCAGGTCCATGATTATTTTACAGTTGCTGCAGGTACATCAAAATGTTGTGGGACTGGCAGGTCTGGGATCATTGTGTAGTAGCTGCAGGTCCATGTTCATTGTGCAGTAGCCACATTGTCCATGATCATTATGTAATAGCTGCAGGTCCATGATCATTGCATAGTATCTGCAGGCCCATGATCATTGTGTGGTCGCGTCAGGTCCAAGATCATTTTGTAGTAGCTGCAGGTACATCAAAATTGTGTGGGAGCTGCAGGTCCGTGATCATTGTGTAGTAGCTGCAGGTCCATGATCATTGTGTAGTAGCTGCAGGCCCATGATCGTTGTGTAGTCGCGTCAGGTCCATGATCATTGTGTAGTAGCTGCAGGTCCATGATCATTGTGTAGTAGCTGCAGGCCCATGATCATTGTGTAGTCGCGTCAGGTCAATGATTATTGTGTAATGGCTGCAGGTACATCAAAATTGTGTGGGAGCTGCAAATCCGTGATCCTTGTGTAGTAGCTGCAGTTCCATGATCACTGTGTGGAAGCTGCTGGTCTATGATAATTGTGTCGCAGTTGCAGGTCCATGATCATTGTGTAGTAGCGGCAAGTCGATGATCTTTGTGTGGAAACTGCAGTTCCATGATCATTGTGTAGTAGCTGCAGGCCCATGATCATTGTGTAGTCGTGTCAGGGCCATGATCATTGTGTAGTAGCTGCAGGTCCATGATCATTGTGCAGTAGCGGCAGGTGCATGATCATTGTGTAGTAGCTGCAGGTCCATGATCATTGTGCAGTAGCGGCAGGTCCATGATCATTGTGCAGTAGCTGCAGGGCCATGATCATTGTGTAGGTGCTGCAGTTGATGCTCATTGTGTAGTAGCTGCAGGTCCATGCTCATTGTGCAGTTGCGGCAAGGCCATGATCATTGTGCAATAGCTGCAGGTCCATGATCATTGTGTAGTAGCTGCAGGTCCATGATCATTGTGTAGTAGCCGCAGGTCCATGATCACTGTGCAGTAACGGCAGGTCCATGATCATTGTGTAGCAGCTGTAGGTCCATGATCATTGTGTGGAAGCTGCAGGTCCATGTTCATCATGTAATAGCTGCAGGTCCATGATCGTTGTTTAATAGCTGCAGGTCCATGATCCTTGTGCAGTAGCTGCACGTCAATGATCATTGTCTGGAAGCTGCAGCTCAATGATCATTGTGTAGTAGCTGCAGGTCCATGATCATTGTGTAGTCGCGTCAGGTCCATGATCATCGTGCAGCAGCTGCAGGTCCATGATCATTGAGTAGTAGCTGCAGGTCCATGATCATTGCGTAGTACCTGTAGACCCATGATCATTGTGTAGTAGCTGCATTGTCCATGTTCATTGTGGAGTAGCTGCATGTCCATGATCATTGTGTAGTAGCTGCAGGTCCATGATCATTGTGTAGTAGCTGCAAGTCCATGATTTTGTGTAGTAGCTGCAGGTCCATGATCTTTGTGTAGTAGCTGCAGGTCCATGATCTTTGTGTAGTAGCTGCATGTCCATGATCATCGTGTAGTATCTGCTGTTCTATGATCATTGTGTAGTAGCTGCAGGATCATGATCACTGTGTCCTTGCTGCAGGTACATGATCATTGTCTGGAAGCTGCAGTCCCATTTTCATTGTGTAGTAGCTGCAGGTCCATGATGATTGTGCAGTAGCTGCACGTCCATGATCATTGTCTGGAAGCTGCAGTCCAATGATCATTGTGTAGTAGCTGCAGGTCCATGATCATTGTGTAGTCGCGTCAGGTCCATGATCATTGTGTAGTGGCTGCACGTATATCAAAATTGTGTGGGAGCTGCAAATCCGTGATCCTTGTGTAGTAGCTGCAGTTCCATGATTATTGTGTGGAAGCTGCTGGTCTATGATCATTGTGTAGAAGGTGCAGGTCACTGATCATTGTGTAGTAGCTGCAGGTCCATGATCATTGTGTGGAAGCTGCTGGTCTATGATCATTGTGTCGCAGCTGCAGGTCCATGGCCATTGTGGGGTAGCTGCAAGTACATCATCAGTGTGTTCTTGCTGCTGGCGCATGATCATTGCGGGGTAGCTGCAGGCCCATGTTCGTTGTGTAGTAGCTGACGGTCCATGATCATTGTGTAGCAGTTGCAGGTCCATGATCGTTGTGTAGTAGCTGCAGGTCGATGATCATTGTGCAGCATCGGCAGGTCCATGATCATTGTGTCGTAGCTGCAGGTCCATAATCATTGTGTAGTAGCTGCAGGTCCATGATCATTGTGTAGTATCTGCAGGTCCATGACCATTGTGCAATAGCGGCAGGTGTATGATCATTGTGCAGTAGCGGCACATCCATGATCATTGTGCTGTAGCCGCAGGTCCATGATCACTGTGCAGTAACGGCAGGTCCATGATCATTGTGTAGCAGCTGTAGGTCCATGATCATTGTGTAGCAGCTGTAGGTCCATGATCATTGTGTGGAAGCTGCAGGTCCATGTTCATCATGTAATAGCTGCAGGTCCATGATCATTGTGTTGTAGCTGCAGGCCCATGATCATTGCGCAGTAGCTGCAGATGCATGATCATTGTATAGTAGCTCCAGGTCCGTGATCATAGTGTACTGGCTGCAGGTCTATGATAATTTTGTAGTAGCTGCAGGCCCATGATCATTGTGTAGTAGATGCAGGTCCATGATCATTGTGTAGTAGATGCAGGTCGATGATCATTGTGTAGTAGATGCAGGTCGATGATCACCGGTTCGTAGCTACAGGCCCAAGATCATTATCTGGAAGCTGCAGTCCCATTTTCATTGTGCAGTAGCAGCAGGTCCATGATCATTGTGTGGTAGCTGCACGTCTATGATCATTGTGTAGGAGCTGCATTGTCCATGATCATTGTGTAGTCGCGTCAGGTCCATGATCATCGTGCAGCAGCTGCAGGTCCATGATCATTGCGTAGTAGCTGTAGACCCATGATTATTGTGTAGTAGCTGCATTGTCCATGTTCATTGTGTAGTAGCTGCATGTCCATGATCATTGTGTAGTAGCTGCAGGTCCATGATCATTGTGTGGTAGCTGCAAGTCCATGATCTTTGTGTAGTAGCTGCATGTCCATGATCATTGTGTAGCAGCTGCAGGTCCATGATCATTGAGTAGTAGCTGCATTATCCATGATCATTGTGTAGTAACTGCAAGTCCATGATCTTTGTGTAGTAGCTGCGTGTCCATGATCATTGTGTAGTAGCTGCAGGTCCATGATTTTTGTGTAGTAGCTGCATGTCTATGATCATTGTGCAGTAGCTGCACGTCCATGATCCTTGTTTGGAATCAGCAGTCCAATGATCATTGTGTAGTAGCTGCAGGTCCATGATCATAGTGTAGCAGCTGCAGGTCCATGATCATTGTGCTATAGCTGCCGGTCCATGATCATTGTGTAGTAGCTTCAGGTCCATGATCATTGTGCAGTCGCGGCTAGTCTATGATCATTGTGTAGAAGCTGCAGGTCCTCGATCATTGTATAGTCTGCAGGTCGATGATCATTGTGCAGTCTCGGCAGGTCAGTGATCATTGTGTAGTAGCTGCAGGTCCATGATCATTGTGTAGTGGCTGCAGGTCCATGGTCATTGTGTAGTAGCTGCAGGTGCATGACCATTGTGCAGTAGCGGCAGGTGTATGATCATTGTGCAGTAGCAGCACATCCATGATCATTGTGCAGTAGCTGCAGGTCCATGATCATTGTGTAGTAGCTGCAGGTCCATGATCATTGTGTAGTAGCTGCAGGTCCATGACCATTGTGCAGTAGCGGCAGGTCCATGATCATTGTGCAGTAGCAGCACATCCATGATCACTGTGCAGTAACGGCAGGTCCATGATCATTGTGCAGGTGCGGCAGATCCATGATCATTGTGCAGTAGCTGCAGGTCCATGATCATTGCGCAGTAGCTGGAGATGCATGATCATTTTGTAGTAGCACCAGGTCCGTGATCATGGTGTACTGGCTACAGGTCTATGATAATTTTGTAGTAGCTGCAGGCCCATGATCATTGTGTAGTAGCTGCAGGTCCATGATCATTGTGTAGTAGCTGCAGTTCGATGATCATTGTGTAGTAGCTGCAGGTCCATGATCATTACGTAGTATCTGCAGGTCGATGATCATTGTGTAGTAAATGCAGGTCCATGATCACCGGTTCGTAGCTACAGGTCCAAGATCATTATCTGGAAGCTGCAGTCCCATTTTCATTGTGCAGTAGCAGCAGGTCCATGATCATTGTGTGGTAGCTGCACGTCCATGATTATTGTGTAGGAGCTGCATTGTCCATGATCATTGTGTAGTCGCCTCAGGTCCATGATCATCGTGCAGCAGCTGCAGGTCCATGATTATTGAGTAGTAGCTGCAGGTCCATGATCATTGCGTAGTCGCTGTAGACCCATGATCATTGTGTAGTAGCTGCATTGTCCATGTTCATTGTGGAGTGGCTGCATGTCCATGATCATTGTGTAGTAGCTGCAGGTCCATGATCATTGTGTGGTAGCTGCAAGTCCATGATCTTTGTGTAGTAGCTGCATGTCCATGATCATTGAGTAGTAGCTGCATGGTCCATGATCATTGTGTAGTAACTGCAAGTCCATGATCTTTGTGTAGTAGCTGCATGTCCATGATCATTGTGTAGTAGCTGCAGGTCCATGATTTTTGTGTAGTAGCTGCATGTCCATGATCATCGTGTAGTAGCTGCATGTCTATGATCATTGTGCAGCAGCTGCACGTCCATGATCCTTGTGTGGAATCAGCAGTCCAATGATCATTGTGTAGCAGCTGCAGGTCCATGATCATTGTGCTATAGCGGCCGGTCCATGATCATTGTGTAGTAGCTGCAGGTCCATGATCATTGTGTAGTAGCTGTAGTTCGATGATCATTGTGTAGTAGTTTCAGGTCCATGACCACCGGTTCGTAGCTACAGGTCCAAGATCATTATCTGGAAGCTGCAGTCCCATTTTCATTGTGTAGTAGCTGCATGTCCATGATCATTGTGTAGTAGCCGCATGTCCGTGATCATTGTGTAGTAACTGCAAGTTCATGATCTTTGTGTAGTAGCTGCATGTACATGATCATTGTGTAGTAGCTGCAAGTCCATGATCTTTGTGTAGTAGCTGCATGTACATGATCATTGCGTAGTAGCTGCATTGTCCATGATCATTGTGTAGTAACTGCAAGTCCATGATCTTTGTGTAGTAGCTGCATGTCCATGCTCATCGTGTAGTAGCTGCAATTCTATGATCATTGTGCAGTAGCTGCACGTCCATGATCCTTGTCTGGAAGCTGCAGTCCCAATTTCATTGTGCAGTAGCTGCATGTCCATGATCATTGTGCTGTAGCTGCACGTTCATAATCATTGTGTAGTAGCTGCAGGTCCATGATCATTGCGTGGTAGCTGCAGGTCCATGATCATTGTGTAGAAGCTGCATTGTCCATGATCGTTGTGTAGTAGCTGCAAGTCCATGCTTTTTGTGTAGTAGCTGCAGGTCCATGATCATCGTGTAGTAGCTGCAGGCCCATGATCCTTGTCTGGAATCTGCAGTCCAATGATCATTGTGTCGTCGCTGCAGCTCGATGATCATTGTGTAGAAGCTGCGGGTCCATGAGCATTGTGTAGTCGCGTCAGGTTACTGATCATTGTGTAGTAGCTGCAGGTCCATGATCATAGTGTAGCAGCTGCAGGTCCATGATCATTGTGCTGTAGCGGCAGGTCCATGATCATTGTGTATTAGGTGCAGGTCTATGATCATCGTGAAGTTGTGGCAGGTCCATGATCATTTTGTAGTAGCTGCAGGTCCATGATCATTGTGTAGTCGCGTCAGGTGCATGATCATTGTGTAGTGGCTGCAGGTACATTTAAATTGTGTGTGAGCTGCAAGTCCGTGATCATTGTGCAGTCGCGGCAGGTCCATGATCATTGTGTAGAAGCTGCATGTCCTCGATCATTGTGCAGTAGCTGCAGATGCATGATCACTTTGTAGTTGCTCCAGATCCGTGATCATGGTGTAGTAGATGCAGGTCTATGATAATTTTGTAGTAGCTGCAGGCGCATGATCATTGTGTAGTAGCTGCAGGTCGATGATTATTGTGTAATAGTTGCAGGTCCATGATCACCGGTTCGTAGCTGCAGGTCCATTATCATTATCTGGAAGATGCAGTCCCATTTTCATTGTGCAGTAGCTGCAGGTCCATGATCATTGTGTGTTAGCTGCACGTGCATGATCATTGTGTAGTAGCTGCATTGTCCATGATCACTGTGTAGTCGTGTCAGGACCATGATCATCGCTCAGCAGCTGCTGTTCCATGATCATTGCGTAGTAGCTGCAGTCCCATGATAATTGTGTAGTAGCTGCATTGTCCATGATCATTGTGTAGTAGCTGCAATTCCATGATCTTTGTGTAGTAGCTGCATGTCCATGATCATTGTGTAGTAGCTGCAGGTTCATGATCTTTGTGTAGTAGCTGCATTGCCCATGATCATTATGTAGTAGCTGCGAGTGCATGATCTTTGTGTAGTAGCTGCATGCCCATGATCATTGTGTAGTAGCTGCAGGCCCATGATTTTTGTGTAGTAGCTGCATGTCCATGATCATTGTGTAGTAGCTGCATTGTCCATGATCATTATGTAGTAGCTGCAAATTCATGATCTTTATGTAGTCGCTGCATGTCCATGATCATCGTTTTGTAGCTGCAGGTGCATGATCATTGTGTAGAAGCTGCAGGTCCATGATCATTGTGTAGAAGCTGCAGGTCCATGATCATTGTGTAGCAGATGCAAGTCCATGATCATTGTGTAGTAGCTGCAGGTCCATGATCATTGTGTAGTAGCTGCAGGTCTATGATTATCGTGCAGTAGTGGCAGGTCCATGATCATTGTGTAGTAGTTGCAGGTCCGTGATCATTATCTGGAAGCTGCAGTCCCATTTCCATTGTGCAGTAGCTGCAGGTCCATGATCATTGTGTAGGAGCTGCATTGTCCATGATCATTGTGTAGTCGCGTCAGGTCCATGATCATCGTGTTGTCGCGTCAGGTCCATGATCATCGTGCAGCAGCTGCAGGTCCATGATCATTGAATAGTAGCTGCATGTCCATGATCATTGCGTAGTAGCTGCAGACCCATGATCATTGTGTAGTAGCTGCATTGTCCATGATCATTGTGTAGTAGCTGCATGTCCATGATCATTGTCTAGTAGCTGCATGTCCATGATCATTGTGTAGTAGCTGCAGACCCATGATCATTGTGTAGTAGCTGCATTGTCAATGATCATTGTGTGGTAGCTGCATGTCCATGATCATTGCGTAGTAGCTGCAGACCCATGATCATTGTGTAGTAGCTGCATTGTCCATGATCATTGTGTAGTAGCTGCATGTCCATGATCATTGTCTAGTAGCTGCATGTCCATGATCATTGTGTAGTAGCTGTAGACCCATGATCATTGTGTAGTAGCTGCATTGTCAATGATCATTGTGTGGTAGCTGCATGTCCATGATCATTGCGTAGTAGCTGCATTGTCCATGATCATTGTGTAGTAACTGCAAGTCCATGATCTTTGTGTAGTAGCTGCATGTCCATGATCATTGTGTTGTAGCTGCAGGTCCATGATTTTTGTGTAGTAGCTGCATGTCCATGCTCATCGTGTAGTAGCTGCATGTCTATGATCATTGTGCAGTAGCTGCACGTCCATGATCCTTGTCTGGAAGCTGCAGTCCCATTTTCATTGTGCAGTAGCTGCATGTCCATGATCATTGTGTTGTAGCTGCACGTCCATGATCATTGTGTAGTAGCTGCAGGTCCATGATCATTGCGTGGTAGCTGCAGGCCCATGATCATTGTGTAGTAGCTGCAATTCCTTGATATTTGTGTAGTAGCTGCATGTCCATGATCATAGTGTATTAGCTGCAAGTCCATGATCTTTGTGTAGTAGCTTCAGGTTCATGATCATTGTGCAGTAGCTGCAGGTCCATGATTTTTGTGTAGTAGCTGCATGTCCATGCTCATCGTGTAGTAGCTGCATGTCTTTGATCATTGTGCAGTAGCTGCACGTCCATGATCCTTGTCTGGAAGCTGCAGTCCCATTTTCATTGTGCAGTAGCTGCATGTCCATGATCATTCTGTTGTAGCTGCACGTCCATTATCATTGTGTAGTAGCTGCATGTCCATGATCATTGTGTAGTAGCTGCAAGTCCATGATCTTTGTGTAGTAGCTGCAGGTTCATGATCATTGTGTAGTAGCTGCAGGTCCATGATCATTGTGTAGTAGCTGCATTGTCAATGATCATTGTGTGGTAGCTGCAAGTCCATGATCATTGTGTAGTAGCTGCATGTCCATGATCATTGCGTAGTAGCTGCATTGTCCATGATCATTGTGTAGTAACTGCAAGTCCATGATCTTTGTGTAGTAGCTGCATGTCCATGATCATTGCGTAGTAGCTGCATTGTCCATGATCATTGTGTAGTAACTGCAAGTCCATGATCTTTGTGTAGTAGCTGCAGGTCTATGATTTTTGTGTAGTAGCTGCACGTCCATGCTCATCGTGTAGTAGCTGCATGTCTATGATCATTGTGCAGTAGCTGCACGTCCATGATCCTTGTCTGGAAGCTGCAGTCCCATTTTCATTGTGCAGTAGCTGCATGTCCATGATCATTGTGTAGAAGCTGCGGGTCCATGATCATTGTGTAGTCGCGTCAGGTTACTGATCATTGTGTAGTAGCTGCAGGTCCATGATCATAGTGTGGCAGCCGCAGGTCCATTATCATTGTGCTATAGCGGCAGGTCCATGATCATTGTGTATTAGCTGCAGGTCTATGATCATCGTGAAGTAGTGGCAGATCCATGATCATTTTGTAGTAGCTGCAGGTCCATGATCATTGTGTAGTTGCGTCAGGTCCATGATCATTGTGTAGTGGCTGCAGGTACATTTAAATTGTGTGTGAGCTGCAAGTCCGTGATCATTGTGCAGTCGCGGCAGGTCCATGATCATTGTGTAGAAGCTGCAGGTCCTCGATCATTGTGCAGTAGCTGCAGATGTATGATCACTTTGTAGTAGCTCCAGATTCGTGATCATGGTGTAGTATCTGCAGGTCTATGATAATTTTGTAGTAGCTGCAGGCGCATGATCATTGTGTCGTAGCTGCAGGTCCATGTTCGTTGTGTAGTAGCTGCAGGTCGATGATCATTGTGCAGTAGTTGCAGGTCCATGACCATAGTTCGTAGCTACAGGTCCAAGATCATTATCTGGAAGCTGCAGTCCCATTTTCATTGTGCAGTAGCTGCAAGTCCATGATCGTTGTGTAGTAGCTGCAGGTCCATGATCATTGCGTAGTAGCTGCAGACCCATGATCATTGTGTAGTAGCTGCATTGTCCATGTTCATTGTGTAGTAGCTGCATGTCCATGATCATTGTGTAGTAGCTGCAGGTCCATGATCATTGTGCGGTAGCTGCAAGTCCATGATCTTTGTGTACTAGCTGCATGTCCATGATCATTGCGTAGTAGCTGCAGTCCCATGATCATTGCGTAGTAGCTGCAGACCCATGATCATTGCGTAGTAGCTGCATTGTGCATGATTATTGTGTAGTAGCTGCAGGTCCATGATTTTTGTGTAGTAGCTGCATGTCCATGATCATTGCGTAGTAGCTGCATTGTCTATGATCATAGTGTAGCAGCTGCAGGTCCATGATCATTGTGCTATAGCGGCAGGTCCATGATCATTGTGTAGTAGCTGCAGGTCCATGATCATTGTGCAGTCGCGGCTAGTCCATGATCATTGTGTAGAAGCTGCAGGTCCTCGATCATTGTGTAGTCCGCAGGTCTATGATCATTTTCTAGTAGTTCCATTTCAATGATCATTGTGTAGTAGCTGCAGGTCCATGATCATTGTGTAGAAGCTGCAGGTCCATGATCATTGTGTAGTCGCGTCAGGTTAAAGATCATTGTGCAGTAGCGGCAGGTCCATGATGATTGTGCAGTAGTGGCACGTCCATGATCATTGTGCAGTTCCTGCAGGTCCATGATCATTGTGTACTCGCGTCAGGTTAAAGATCATTGTGCAGTAGTGGCAGGTCCATGATGATTGTGCAGTAGCGGCAGGTCCATGATCATTGTGCAGTAGCGGCAGGTCCATGTTAATTGTGTAGTCGCGTCAGGTTAATGATCATTGTGCAGTAGCGGCAGGTCCATGATCATTCTGTAGTAGCTGCAGGTCCATGATCATTGTGTCGTAGCGGCAGGTCCATGATCATTGTGCAGTAGCTGCAGGTCCATCATCATTGTATATTAGCTGCAGGTCCATGATCATTGTGCAGTAGCGGCAGGTCCATGATCATTGTGCAGTAGCGGCAGGTCCAAGATCATTGTGCAGTAGCGGCAGGTCCATGATCATTGTGCAGTAGCTGCAAGTCCATGATCATTGTGTAGTAGCTGCAGGTCCATGATCATTGTGTAGTAGCGGCAGGTCCATGATCATTGTGCAGTAGCTGCAGGTCCATGATCATTGTGTCGTAGCTGCAGGTCCATGATCATTGTGCAGTAGCGGCAGGTCCATGATCATTGTGCAGTAGCGGCAGGTCCATGATGATTGTGCAGTAGTGGCACGTCCATGATCATTGTGCAGTTCCTGCAGGTCCATGATCATTGTGCAGTAGCTGCAGGTCCATGATCATTGTGCAGTAGCGGCACGTCCATGATCATTGTGTCGTAGCTGCAGGTCCACGATCATTGTGTAGTAGCTGCAGGTGCATTATCATTGTGCAGTAGCGGCAGGTCAATGATCATTTTGCAGTAGCGGCAGGTCAATGATCATTGTGCAGTAGCTGAAGGTCCATGATCACTGTGCAGTACCGGCAGGTCCATGATCATTGCGTAGTAGCTGCAGACCCATGATCATTGCGTAGTAGCTGCAGACCCATGATCATTGCGTAGTAGCTGCATTGTGCATGATTATTGTGTAGTAGCTGCAGGTCCATGATTTTTGTGTAGTAGCTGCATGTCCATGATCATTGCGTAGTAGCTGCATTGTCTATGATCATAGTGTAGCAGCTGCAGGTCCATGATCATTGTGCTATAGCGGCAGGTCCATGATCATTGTGTAGTAGCTGCAGGTCCATGATCATTGTGCAGTCGCGGCTAGTCCATGATCATTGTGTAGAAGCTGCAGGTCCTCGATCATTGTGTAGTCGCGTCAGGTTAAAGATCATTGTGCAGTAGTGGCAGGTCCATGATGATTGTGCAGTAGCGGCAGGTCCATGATGATTGTGCAGTAGCGGCAGGTCCATGATCATTGTGCAGTAGCGGCAGGCCCATGTTAATTGTGTAGTCGCGTCAGGTTAATGATCATTGTGCAGTAGCGGCAGGTCCATGATCATTGTGCTGTAGCGGCAGGTCCATGATCACTGTGCCATAGCTGCAGGTCCATGATCATTGTGTAGTAGCTGCAGGTCTATGATTATCGTGCAGTAGTGGCAGGCCCATGATCATTGCGTAGTAGCTGCAGGTCGATGATCATTGTGTAGTAGTTGCAGGTCCATGATCACCGGTTCGTAGCTGCAGGTCCATGATCATTATCTGGAAGCTGCAGTCCCATTTTCATTGTGCAGTAGCTGCAGGTCCATGATCATTGTGTGGTAGCTGCACATCCATGATCCTTGTGTAGTAGCTGCATTGTCCATGATCATTGTGTGGTAGCTGCACGTCCATGATCCTTGTGTAGTAGCTGCATTGTCCATGATCATTGTGTAGTCGCGTCAGGTCCATGATGATCATGCAGCAGCTGCAGGTCCATGATCATTGTGTAGTAGCTGCAGGTCCATTATCATTGCGTAGTAGCTGCTGGCCCATGATCATTGTGTAGGAGCTGCATTGTCCATGATCATTGTGTAGTAGCTGCAATTCCATGATCTTTGTGTAGTAGCTGCAAGTCCGTGATCTTTGTGTAGTAGCTGCATGTCCATGATCATTGTGTAGTAGCTGCAAGTCGATGATCATTGTGCAGTAGCTGCACGTCCATGATCCTTGTCTGGAATCTGCAGTCCAATGATCACTGTGTAGTAGCTGCAGGTCCATGATCATTTTGTAGAAGCTGCAGGTCCATGATCATTATGTAGTCGCGTCGGATTAATGATCATTGTGTAGTAGCTGCAGGTCCATGATCATTGTGCACTCGCGGCAGGTTCATGATCATTGTGTAGAAGCTGCAGGTCCTCGATCATTGTGTAGTCTGCAGGTCTATGATCATTGTGTAGTAGCTGCAAGTCCATGATCTTTGTGTAGTAGCTGCATGTCCATGATCATAGTGTAGTAGCTGCAGGTCGATGATCATTGTGCTGTAGCTGCACGTCCATGATCCTTGTCTTGAATCTGCAGTCCAATGATCACTGTGTAGTAGCTGCAGGTCCATGATCATTTTGTAGAAGCTGCAGGTCCATGATCATTATGTAGTCGCGTCGGATTAATGATCATAGTGTAGTAGCTGCAGGTCCATGATCATTGTGCACTCGCGGCAGGTTCATGATCATTGTGTAGAAGCTGCAGGTCCTCGATCATTGTGTAGTCTGCAGGTCTATGATCATTTTGTAGTAGTTGCATTTCAATGATCATTGTGGAGTAGCTGCAGGTCCATGATCATTGTATAGTAGCTGCAGGTCCATGATCATTTTGCAGTATCGGCAGGTCCATGATCATTGTGCAGTAGTGGCACGTCCATGATCATTGTGTCGTAGTTGCAGGTCCATGATCATTGTGTCGTAGCTGCAGGTCCATGATCATTGTGTGGTAGCTGCAGGTCCATGATCATTGTGTAGTAGCTTCAGGTCCATGATCATTGTGCAGTAGCGGCAGGTGTATGATCATTGTGTAGTAGCTGCAGGTCCATGATCACTGTGCATTAGCGGCAGGTCCATGATCATTGTGCAGTAGCGGCAGGTCCATGATTATTGTGTAGTAGCTGCAGGTCCATGATTATTGTGTAGTAGCTGCAGGTCCATGATCATTGTGCAGTAGCTGCAGGTCGATGATCACCGGTTCGTAGCTACAGGTCTATGATCATTATCTGGAAGCTGCAGTCCCATTTTCATTGTGCTGTAGCAGCTGGTCCATGATCATTGTGTGGTAGCTGAATTGTCCATGATCATTGTGTAGTCGCGTCAGGTCCATGATCATCGTGCAGCAGCTGCAGGTCCATGATCATTGTGTAGTAGCTGCAGGTCCATGATCATTGCGTACTACCTGCAGGCCCATGATCATTGAGTAGTAGCTGCATTGTCCATGATCATAGTGTAGCAGCTGCAGGTCCATGATCATTGTATTGTAGCTGCAGATGCATGATCATTTTGTAGTAGCTCCAGATCCGTGATCATAGTGCAGTAGCGGTAGGTCCATGATCATCGTGCAGTAGTGGCACGTCCATGATCACCCGTTCGTAGCGGCAGGTCTATGATCACTATCTGGAATTTGCCGTCCCATTTTCATTGTGCAGTAGCTGCAGGTCCATGATCATTGTGTGGTAGCTGCATGTCCATGATCATTGTGTAGTAGCTGCATTGTCCATGATCATTGTGTAGTCGCGTCAGATCCATGATCATCGTGTAGCAGCTGCATGTCCATGCGCAGTAGCTGCAGGCCCATGACCATTGTGTAGTCGCTGCATTGTCCATGATCATTGTGTAGGAGCTGCAATTCCATGATCATTGTGTAGTAGCTGCAGGTCCATGATCATTGTGTTGTAGCTGCAAGTCCATGATCGTTGTGTAGTAGCTGCAGGTCCATGATCATTGTGTAGTAGCTGCAGTTCGATGATCATTGTGCAGTAGCAGCAGGTCCATGATCATTGTGTGGTAGCTGCATGTCCATGATTATTGTGTAGGAGCTGCATTGTCCATGATCATTGTGTGGTAGCTGCACATCCATGATCCTTGTGTAGTAGCTGCATTGTCCATGATCATCGTGCAGCAGCTGCAGGTCCATGATCATTGTGTAGTAGCTGCAGGTCCATGATCATTGTGTAGTAGCTGCAGGCCCATGATCATTGTGTAGTAGATGCATTGTGCATGATCATTGTGTAGTAGCTGCAAGTCCATGATCTTTGTGTAGTAGCTGAATGTCCATGATCATTGTGTAGTAGCTGCATTGTCCATGATCATCGTGTAGTAGCTGCAGCTCCATGATCATTGTGTAGTTGCTGCAGGTCCATGATTTTTGTGTAGGAGCTGCAGGTCCATGATCATCGTGTAGTAGCTGCAGGCCCATGATCATTGTGCAGTAACTGCACGTCCATGATCCTTGTCCGGAATCTGCAGTCCAGTGATTATTGTGTAGTAGCTGCAGGTCCATGATCATAGTGTAGCAGCTGCAGGTCCATGATCTTTGTGCAGTAGTGGCACGTCCATGATCATTGTGCAGTAGCTGCAGGTCCATGATCATTGTGTAGTCGCGTCAGGTTAATGATCATTGTGTAGTGGCGGCAGGTCCATGATCATAGTGTAGCAGCTGCAGGTCCATGATCATTGTGCCGTAGTGGCACGTCCATGATCATTGTGCAGTAGCTGCAGGTCCATGATCATTGTGTAGTAGCTGCAGGTCCATGATCATTGTGTAGTAGCTGCAGGTCCATGACCATTGTGCAGTAGCGGCAGGTGTATGATCATTGTGCAGTAGCGGCACATCCATGATCATTTGCAGTAGCTGCAGGTCCATGATCATTGTGTATTAGCCGCAGGTCCATGAACACTGTGCAGTAACGGCAAGTCCATGATCATTGTGCAGAAGCGGCTGATCCATGATGATTGTGCAGTAGCTGCAGGTCCATGATCATTGTGTAGTAGCTGCAGTTCCATGATCATTGCGCAGTAGCTGCAGATGCATGATCATTTTGTAGTAGCTTCAGGTCCGTGATCATGGTGTACTGGCTGCAGGTCTATGATAATTTTGTAGTAGCTGCAGGCCCATGATCATTGTGTAGTAGCTGCAGGTCCATGATCATTGTGTAGTAGCTGCAGGTCCATGATCGTTGTGTAGTAGCTGCAGGTCGATGATCATTGTGTAGTAGTTGCAGGTCCATGACCATAGTTCGTAGCTACAGGTCCAAGATCATTATCTGGAAGCTGCAGTCCCATTTTCATTGTGCAGTAGCTGCAAGTCCATGATCGTTGTGTAGTAGCTGCAGGTCCATGATCATTGCGTAGTAGCTGCAGACCCATGATCATTGTGTAGTAGCTGCATTGTCCATGTTCATTGTGTAGTAGCTGCATGTCCATGATCATTGTGTAGTAGCTGCAGGTCCATGATCATTGTGCGGTAGCTGCAAGTCCATGATCTTTGTGTACTAGCTGCATGTCCATGATCATTGCGTAGTAGCTGCAGACACATGATCATTGCGTAGTAGCTGCAGACCCATGATCATTGCGTAGTAGCTGCATTGTGCATGATTATTGTGTAGTAGCTGCAGGTCCATGATTTTTGTGTAGTAGCTGCATGTCCATGATCATTGCGTAGTAGCTGCATTGTCTATGATCATAGTGTAGCAGCTGCAGGTCCATGATCATTGTGCTATAGCGGCAGGTCCATGATCATTGTGTAGTAGCTGCAGGTCCATGATCATTGTGCAGTCGCGGCTAGTCCATGATCATTGTGTAGAAGCTGCAGGTCCTCGATCATTGTGTAGTCCGCAGGTCTATGATCATTTTCTAGTAGTTCCATTTCAATGATCATTGTGTAGTAGCTGCAGGTCCATGATCATTGTGTAGAAGCTGCAGGTCCATGATCATTGTGTAGTCGCGTCAGGTTAAAGATCATTGTGCAGTAGCGGCAGGTCCATGATGATTGTGCAGTAGTGGCACGTCCATGATCATTGTGCAGTTCCTGCAGGTCCATGATCATTGTGTACTCGCGTCAGGTTAAAGATCATTGTGCAGTAGTGGCAGGTCCATGATGATTGTGCAGTAGCGGCAGGTCCATGATGATTGTACAGTAGCGGCAGGTCCATGATCATTGTGCAGTAGCGGCAGGTCCATGTTAATTGTGTAGTCGCGTCAGGTTAATGATCATTGTGCAGTAGCGGCAGGTCCATGATCATTCTGTAGTAGCTGCAGGTCCATGATCATTGTGTCGTAGCGGCAGGTCCATGATCATTGTGCAGTAGCTGCAGGTCCATCATCATTGTATATTAGCTGCAGGTCCATGATCATTGTGCAGTAGCGGCAGGTCCATGATCATTGTGCAGTAGCGGCAGGTCCATGATCATTGTGCAGTAGCGGCAGGTCCATGATCATTGTGCAGTAGCTGCAAGTCCATGATCATTGTGTAGTAGCTGCAGGTCCATGATCATTGTGTAGTAGCGGCAGGTCCATGATCATTGTGCAGTTGCTGCAGGTCCATGATCATTGTGTCGTAGCTGCAGGTCCATGATCATTGTGCAGTAGCTGCAGGTCCATGATCATTGTGTAGTAGCTGCAGGTCCATGATCATTGTGCAGTAGCTGCAGGTCCATGATCATTGTGCAGTAGCTGCAGGTCCATGATCATTGTGCAGTAGCTGCAGGTCCATGATCATTGTGTCGTAGCTGCAGGTCCATGATCATTGTGCAGTAGCTGCAGGTCCATGATCATTGTGCAGTAGCGGCAGGTCCATGATGATTGTGCAGTAGTGGCACGTCCATGATCATTGTGCAGTTCCTGCAGGTCCATGATCATTGTGCAGTAGCTGCAGGTCCATGATCATTGTGCAGTAGCGGCACGTCCATGATCATTGTGTCGTAGCTGCAGGTCCACGATCATTGTGTAGTAGCTGCAGGTGCATTATCATTGTGCAGTAGCGGCAGGTCAATGATCATTTTGCAGTAGCGGCAGGTCAATGATCATTGTGCAGTAGCTGCAGGTCCATGATCACTGTGCAGTACCGGCAGGTCCATGATCATTGCGTAGTAGCTGCAGACCCATGATCATTGCGTAGTAGCTGCAGACCCATGATCATTGCGTAGTAGCTGCATTGTGCATGATTATTGTGTAGTAGCTGCAGGTCCATGATTTTTGTGTAGTAGCTGCATGTCCATGATCATTGCGTAGTAGCTGCATTGTCTATGATCATAGTGTAGCAGCTGCAGGTCCATGATCATTGTGCTATAGCGGCAGGTCCATGATCATTGTGTAGTAGCTGCAGGTCCATGATCATTGTGCAGTCGCGGCTAGTCCATGATCATTGTGTAGAAGCTGCAGGTCCTCGATCATTGTGTAGTCGCGTCAGGTTAAAGATCATTGTGCAGTAGTGGCAGGTCCATGATGATTGTGCAGTAGCGGCAGGTCCATGATGATTGTGCAGTAGCGGCAGGTCCATGATCATTGTGCAGTAGCGGCAGGTCCATGATCATTGTGCAGTAGCGGCAGGTCCATGATGATTGTGCAGTAGCTGCAAGTCCATGATCATTGTGTAGTAGCTGCAGGTCCATGATCATTGTGTAGTAGCGGCAGGTCCATGATCATTGTGCAGTAGCTGCAGGTCCATCATCATTGTGTCGTAGCTGCAGGTCCATGATCATTGTGCAGTAGCGGCAGGTCCATGATCATTGTGCAGTAGCGGCAGTTCCATGATGATTGTGCAGTAGTGGCACGTCCATGATCATTGTGCAGTTCCTGCAGGTCCATGATCATTGTGCAGTAGCTGCAGGTCCATGATCATTGTGCAGTAGCGGCACGTCCATGATCATTGTGTCGTAGCTGCAGGTCCACGATCATTGTGTAGTAGCTGCAGGTGCATTATCATTGTGCAGTAGCGGCAGGTCCATGATGATTGTGCAGTAGTGGCACGTCCATGATCATTGTGCAGTTCCTGCAGGTCCATGATCATTGTGCAGTAGCTGCAGGTCCATGATCATTGTGCAGTAGCGGCACGTCCATGATCATTGTGTCGTAGCTGCAGGTCCACGATCATTGTGTAGTAGCTGCAGGTGCATTATCATTGTGCAGTAGCGGCAGGTCAATGATCATTTTGCAGTAGCGGCAGGTCAATGATCATTGTGCAGTAGCTGCAGGTCCATGATCACTGTGCAGTACCGGCAGGTCCATGATCATTGTGTAGTAGCTGCAGGTCCATGATCATTGTGCTGTAGCTGCACGTCCATGATCATTGTGTAGTAGCTGCAGGTCCATGATCATTGTGTAGTAGCCGCAGGTCCATGATCACTGTGTAGTTGCGTCAGGTCCATGATCATTGTGTAGTGGCTGCAGGTACATTTAAAGTGTGTGGGAGCTGCAAGTCTGTGATCATTGTGTAGTAGCTGCAGGTCGATGATCATTGTGTAGTAGTTGCAGGTCCATGATCACCGGTTCGTAGCTGCAGGTCCATGATCATTATCTGGAAGCTGCAGTCCCATTTTCATTGTGCAGTAGCTGCAGGTCCATGATCATTGTGTGGTAGCTGCACATCCATGATCCTTGTGTAGTAGCTGCATTGTCCATGATCATTGTGTGGTAGCTGCACGTCCATGATCCTTGTGTAGTAGCTGCATTGTCCATGATCATTGTGTAGTCGCGTCAGGTCCATGATGATCATGCAGCAGCTGCAGGTCCATGATCATTGTGTAGTAGCTGCAGGTCCATTATCATTGCGTAGTAGCTGCTGGCCCATGATCATTGTGTAGGAGCTGCATTGTCCATGATCATTGTGTAGTAGCTGCAATTCCATGATCTTTGTGTAGTAGCTGCAAGTCCGTGATCTTTGTGTAGTAGCTGCATGTCCATGATCATTGTGTAGTAGCTGCAAGTCGATGATCATTGTGCAGTAGCTGCACGTCCATGATCCTTGTCTGGAATCTGTAGTCCAATGATCATTGTGTAGTAGCTGCAGGTCCATGATCATTGTGGAGAAGCTGCAGGTCCGTGATCATTGTGTAGTCGCGTCAGGTTAATGATCATTGTGCAGTAGCTGCAGGTCCATGATCATTGTGTCATAGCTGCACGTCCATGATCATTGTGTAGTAGCTGCAGGTCCATGACCATTGTGCAGTAGCGGCAGGTGTATGATCATTGTGCAGTAGCGGCACATCCATGATCATTGTGCAGTAACTGCAGGTCCATGATCATTGTGTATTAGCCGCAGATCCACGAACACTGTGCAGTAACAGCAGGTCCATGATCATTGTGCAGAAGCGGCAGATCCATGATGATTGTGCAGTAGCTGCAGGTCCATGATCATTGTGTAGTAGCTGCATGTCCATGGTCATTGCGCAGTAGCTGCAGATGCATGATCATTTTGTAGTAGCTTCAGGTCCGTGATCATGGTGTACTGGCTGCAGGTCTATGATAATTTTGTAGTAGCTGCAGGCCCATGAACATTGTGTAGTAGCTGCAGGTCCATGATCATTGTGTAGTAGCTGCAGTTCGATGATCATTGTGTAGTAGTTGCAGGTCCATGACCACCGGTTCGTAGCTACAGGTCCAAGATCATTATCTGGATGCTGCAGTCCCATTTTCATTGTGCAGTATCTGCAGGTCCATGATCATTGTGTGGTAGCTGCATTGTCCATGATCATTGTGTACTAGCTGCAGGTCCATGATCATTGCGTAGTAGCTGCAGACCCATGATTAATGTGTAGTAGCTGCATTGTCCATGTTCATTGTGTAGTAGCTGCATGTCCATGATCATTGTGTAGTAGCTGCAGGTCCATGATCATTGTGTGGTAGCTGCAAGTCCATGATCTTTGTGTAGTAGCTGCATGTCCATGATCATTGCGTAGTAGCTGCATTGTCCATGATCATTGTGTAGTAACTGCAAGTCCATGATCTTTGTGTAGTAGCTGCATGTCCATGATCATTGTGTAGTAGCTGCAGGTCCATGCTTTTTGTGTAGTAGCTGCATGTCCATGATCATTGCGTAGTAGCTGCATTGTCTATGATCATTGTGCAGTAGCTGCACGTCCATGATCCTTGTCTGGAATCAGCAGTGCAATGATCATTGTGTAGTAGCTGCCGCTCCATGATCATTGTGTAGTAGCTGCAGGCCCATGATCATTGTGCAGTCGCGGCTAGTCCATGATCATTGTGTAGAAGCTGCAGGTCCTCGATCATTGTGTAGTCCGCAGGTCTATGATTATTTTCTAGTAGTTCCATGTCAATGATCATTGTGTAGTAGCTGCAGGTCCATGATCATTGTGCAGTAGCTGCACGTCCATGACCCTTGTCTGGAATCTGCAGTCCAATGATCATTGTGTAGAAGCTGCAGGTCGATGGTCATTGTGTAGTCGCCTCAGGTTAATGACCATTGTGTAGTACCGGCAGGTCCATGATCATTGTGCAGTAGCTGCAGGTCCATGATCATTGTGTAGTAGCTGCAGGTCCATGATCATTGTGTAGTAGCGGCAGGTCCATGATCATTGTGAAGTAGCTGCAGGTCCATCATCATTGTATAGTAGCTGCAGGTCCATGATCATTGTGCAGTAGCGGGAGGTCCATGATCATTGTGCAGTAGCGGCAGGTCCATGATGATTGTGCAGTAGTGGCACGTCCATGATCATTGTGCAGTTCCTGCAGGTCCATGATCATTGTGCAGTAGCGGCAGGTCCATGATAATTGTGCAGTAGCGGCACGTCCATGATCATTGTGTCGTAGCTGAGGTCCATGATCATTGTGTAGTAGCTGCAGGTCCAATGGTCATTGTGTAGTAGCTGCAGGTCCGTGATCATTGTGCAGAAGCTGCAGGTCCATGATCATTGTGTAGTAGCTGCAGGTCCATGATCATTGTGTAGTGGCTGCAGGTACATTTAATGTGTGTGGGAGCTGCAAGTCCGTGATCATTGTGTAGTAGCTGCAGTTCCATGATCATTGCGTTGAAGCTGCAGGTCAATGATCCTTGTGTAGTAGCTGCAGGTCCATGATTATTGTGTGGAAGCTTCTGGTGGATGAATATTGTGGGGTAGCTGCAGAGCCATCTTCATTGTGTTGTAGCGGCAGGTCGATGATCTTTGTGTGGAAACTGCAGTTCCATGATCATTGTGTAGTCACGTGAGGGCCATGATCATTGTGTAGGAGGTGCAGTTCCATGATCATAGTGTAGCAGCTGCAGGTCCATGATCATAGTGTAGCAGCTGCAGGTCCATGATCATTGTGTAGTAGCTGCAGGTCCATGATCATTGTGCCGTAGCTGCAGGTCCATGATCATTGTGTAGTAGCTGCAGGTCCATGATCACTGTGCAGTACCGGCAGGTCCATGATCATTGTGTAGTAGCTGCAGGTCCATGATCATTGTGCAGTAGCTGCACGTCCATGATCCTTGTCTGGAATCTGCAGTCCAATGATCATTGTGTAGTAGCTGCAGGTCCATGATCATTGTGCAGAAGCTGCAGGTCCATGATCATTGTGTAGTTGCGTCAGGTCCATGATCATTGTGTAGTGGCTGCAGGTATATTTAAAGTGTGTGGGAGCTGCAAGTCTGTGATCATTGTGTAGTAGCTGCAGTTCCATGATCATTGTGTTAAAGCTGCAGGTCAATGATCCTTGTGTAGTAGCTGCAGGTCCATGATTATTGTGTGGATGCATCTGGTGGATGAATATTGTGGGGTAGCTGTAGAGCCATCTTCATTGTGTTGTAGCGGCAGGTCGATGATCTTTGTGTGGAAACTGCAGTTCCATGATCATTGTGTAGTCGCGTGAGGGCCATGATCATTGTGTAGGAGGTGCAGGTCCATGATCATAGTGTAGCAGCTGCAGGTCCATGATCATAGTGTAGCAGCTGCAGGTCCATGATCATTGTGCTGTAGCGGCAGGTCCATGATCACTGTGCCGTAGCTGCAGGTCCATGATCACTGTGTAGTAGCTGCAGGTCTATGATTATCGTGCAGTAGTGGCAGGCCCATGATCATTGCGTAGTAGCTGCAGGTCGATGATCATTGTGTAGTAGTTGCAGGTCCATGATCACCGGTTCGTAGCTGCAGCTCCATGATCATTATCAGGAAGCTGCAGACCCATTTTCATTGTGCAGTAGCTGCAGATCCATGATCATTGTGTGGTAGCTGCATATCCATGATCCTTGTCTAGTAGCTGCATTGTCCATGATCATTGTGTAGTCGCGTCAGGTCCATGATGATCGTGCAGCAGCTGCAGGTCCATGATCATTGTGTAGTAGCTGCAGGTCCATTATCATTGCGTAGTAGCTGCAGGCCCATGATCATTGTGTAGGAGCTGCATTGTTCATGATCATTGTGTAGTAGCTGCAAGTCCATGATCTTTGTGTAGTAGCTGCATGTCCATGATCATTGTGTAGTAGCTGCAAGTCGATGATCATTGTGCAGTAGCTGCACGTCCATGATCGTTGTCTGGAATCTGCAGTCCAATGATCATTGTGTAGTAGCTGCAGGTCGATGATCATTGTGGAGAAGCTGCAGGTCGATGATCATTGTGTAGTCGCGTCAGGTTAATGATCATTGTGCAGTAGCTGCAGGTCCATGATCAATGTGTCATAGCTGCATGTCCATGATCATTGTGTAGTAGCTGCAGGTCCATGACCATTGTGCAGTAGCGGCAGGTGTATGATCATTGTGCAGTAGCGGCACATCCATGATCATTGTGCAGTAACTGCAGGTCCATGATCATTGTGTATTAGCCGCAGATCCACGAACACTGTGCAGTAACAGCAGGTCCATGATCATTGTGCAGAAGTGGCAGATCCATGATGATTGTGCAGTTGCTGCAGGTCCATGATCATTGTGTAGTAGCTGCATGTCCATGATCATTGCGCAGTTGCTGCAGATGCATGATCATTTTGTAGTAGCTTCAGGTCCGTGATCATGGTGTCCTGGCTGCAGGTCTATGATAATTTTGTAGTAGCTGCAGGCCCATGATCATTGTGTAGTAGCTGCAGGTCCATGATCATTGTGTAGTAGCTGCAGGTCGATGATCATTGTGTAGTAGTTGCAGGTCCATGACCACCGGTTCATAGCTACAGGTCCAAGATCATTATCTGGAAGCTGCAGTCCCATTTTCATTGTGCAGTATCTGCAGGTCCATGATCATTGTGTGGTAGCTGCACGTCCATGATCATTGTGTAGGAGCTGCATTGTCCATGATCATTGTGTACTAGCTGCAGGTCCATGATCATTGCGTAGTAGCTGAAGACCCATGATTAATGTGTAGTAGCTGCATTGTCCATGTTCATTGTGTAGTAGCTGCATGTCCATGATCATTGTGTAGTAGCTGCAGGTCCATGATCATTGTGTGGTAGCTGCAAGTCCATGATATTTTTGTAGTAGCTGCATGTCCATGATCATTGCGTAGTAGCTGCATTGTCCATGATCATTGTGTAGTAACTGCAAGTCCATGATTTTTGTGTAGTAGCTGCATGTCCATGATCATTGTGTAGTAGCTGCATTGTCTATGGTCATTGTACAGTAGCTGCACGTCCATGATCCTTGTCTGGAATCAGCAGTGCAATGATCATTGTGTAGTAGCTGCCGGTCCATGATCATAATGTAGCAGCTGCAGGTCCATGATCATTGTGTAGTAGCTGCAAGTCCATGATTTTGTGTAGTAGCTGCAGGTCCATGATCATTGTGTAGTAGCTGCAGGTCCATGATCATTGTGCAGTCGCGGCTAGTCCATGATCATTGTGTAGAAGCTGCAGGTCCTCGATCATTGTGTAGTCCGCGGGTCTATGATCATTTTCTAGTAGTTCCATTTCAATGATCATTGTGTAGTAGCTGCAGGTCCATGATCATTGTGCAGTAGCTGCACGTCCATGATCCTTGTCTGGAATCTGCAGTCCAATGATTATTGTGTAGTAGCTGCAGGTCCATGATCATTGTGTAGAAGCTGCAGGTCGATGATCATTGTGTAGTCGCGTCAGGTTAATGATCATTGTGTAGTACCGGCAGGTCCATGATCATTGTGCAGTAGCTGCAGGTCCATGATCATTGTGCTGTGGCGGCAGGTCCATGATCATTGTGCAGTAGCGGCAGGTCCATGATCATTGTGCAGTAGCAGCAGGTCCATGATGATTGTGCAGTAGTGGCCCCTCCATGATCATTGTGCAGTTCCTGCAGGTCCATGATCATTGTGCAGTAGCGGCAGGTCCATGATAATTGTGCAGTAGCGGCACGTCCATGATCATTGTGTCGTAGCTGCAGGTCCATGATCATTGTGTAGTAGCTGCAGGTCCATGATCATTGTGCAGTAATGGCAGGTCCATGATCATTGTGCAGTAGCGGCAGGTCCATGATCATTGTGTTGTAGCTGCAGGTCGATGATCATTGTGCAGTAGCTGCACGTCCATGATCCTTGTCTGGAATCTGCAGTCCAATGATCATTGTGTAGTAGCTGCAGTTCCATGATCATTGTGCAGAAGCTGCAGGTCCATGATCATTGTGTAGTCGCGTCAGGTCCATGATCATTGTGTAGTGGCTGCAGGTACATTTAATGTGTGTGGGAGCTGCAAGTCCGTGATCATTGTGTAGTAGCTGCAGTTCCATGATCATTGTGTTGAAGCTGCAGGTCAATGATCCTTGTGTAGTAGCTGCAGGTCCATGATTATTGTGTGGAAGCTTCTGGTGGATGAATATTGTGTGGTAGCTGCAGAGCCATCTTCATTGTGTTGTAGCGGCAAGTCGATGATCTTTGTGTGGAAACTGCAGTTCCATGATCATTGTGTAGTCGCGTGAGGGCCATGATCATTGTGTAGGAGGTGCAGGTCCATGATCATAGTGTAGCAGCTGCAGGTCCATGATCATAGTGTAGCTGCTGCAGGTCCATGATCATTGTGCTGTAGCGGCAGGTCCATGATCATTGTGCCGTAGCTGCAGGTCCATGATCATTGTGTAGTAGCTGCAGGTCCATGATCATTTTGCAGTAGCGGCAGGTCCATGATCATTGTGCAGTAGCGGCAGGTCCATGATGATTGTGCGGTAGTGGCTCGTCCATGATCATTGTGCAGTTCCTGCAGGTCCATGATCATTGTGCAGTAGTGGCAGGTCCATGATAATTGTGCAGTAGCGGCACGTGCATGATCATTGTGTCGTAGCTGCAGGTCCATGATCATTGTGTAGTAGCTGCAGGTCCATGATCATTGTGCAGTAGCTGCAGGTCGATGATCATTGTGCAGTAGCTGCACGTCCATGATCCTTGTCTGGAATCTGCAGTCCAATGATCATTGTGTAGTAGCTGCAGGTCCATGATCATAGTGTAGCAGCTGCAGGTCCATGATCATTGTGCTGTAGCGGCAGGTCCATGATCATTGTGCCGTAGCTGCAGGTCCATGATCATTGTGTAGTAGCTGCAGGTCCACGATCATTGTGCAGTCGCGGCAGGTCCACGATCATTGTGTAGTAGCTGCAGGTCTAAGATTATCGTGCAGTAGTGGCAGGCCCATGATCATTGCGTAGTAGCTGCAGGTCGATGATCATTGTGTAGTAGTTGCAGGTCCATGATCACCGGTTCGTAGCTGCAGGTCCATGATCATTATCTGGAAGCTGCAGTCCCATTTTCATTGTGCAGTAGCTGCAGCTCCATGATCATTGTGTGGTAGCTGCACGTCCATGATCCTTGTGTAGTAGCTGCATTTCCATGATCATTGTGTAGTAGCTGCAGGTCTATGATCATTGTGCAGTAGCTGCACGTCCATGATCCTTGTCTGGAATCTGCAGTCCAAAGATCATTGTGTAGTAGCTGCAGGTCCATGATCATTGTGGAGAAGCTGCAGGTCCGTGATCATTGTGTAGTCGCGGCAGGTCCATGATCATTGTGTAGTCGCGGCAGGTCCATGATCATTGTGTAGTCGCGGCAGGTCCATGATCATTGTGTAGTGACTGCAGGCCCATGATCATTTCCTGGAATCTGCAGGACCATGATCATTGTGTAGTCACTGCAGGCCCATGATCAGTGTGTAGTAGCTGCAGTTCCATGATCATTGTGTAGAAGCTGCAGGTCCTCGATCATTGTGTAGTCTGCAGGTATATGATCATTTTGTAGTAGTTGCATTTCAATGATCATTGTGTAGTAGCTGCAGGTCCATGATCATTGTGTAGTAGCTACAGGTCCATGATCATTGTGTAGTAGCTGCAGGTCCATGATCATTTTGTAGGAGCTCCATTTCCATGATCATTGTGTAGTAGCTGAAGGTGTATGACAATTTTGTAGTAGCTGCAGGTCCATTATCATTGTGCAGTAGCGGCTGGTCCATGCTCATTGTGCAGTAGCTTCAGGTCCATGATTATTGTGTAGTAGCTGCAGTTCCATGATCACTGTGTCATATCTGCAGGTCCATGATCATTGTCTGGAAGCTGCAGTCCCATTTTCATTGTGTAGTAGCTGCAGGTCCATGATCATTGTGTAATAGTTGCAGGTGCATGATCATTGTTTAATACCTGCATGTCCATGATCATCGTTTAATAGCTGCAGGTCCATGATTATTTGTAGTAGCTGCAGGCCCATGATCATTGTTTAGTCATTGTGGAGTAGCTGCAGGTCGATGATCTTTGTGTGTAAGGTGCAGTTCCATGATCATTGTGTAGACGCGTCACGGCCATGATCGTTGTGCAGTAGCTGCAGGTCCTTGATCATTGTGCAGTAGCTGCAGATGCATGATGATTTTGTAGTAGCTCCAGGTCCATTATCATTGTGTAGTAGCTGCAGGTCTATGGTAATTTTGTAGTAGCTGCAGGTCCATGATCATTGTGTAGTGGCTGAAGGTCCATGATCATTGTGCAGTAGCTGCAGTTCCATGATCCTTGTGCGGTAGTGGCAGCTCCATGATCATTGTGCACTTGCTGCAGGTACACCAAGATTGTGTGCGAGCTGGAGGTCTGTGATCATTGTGTAGTTGCTGCATTGTCCATGATCATTATGTAGTAGCTGCAGGGCCATGATCATTGTGTAGTAGCTGCAGGTCCATGATCTCTGTGTCCTAGCTGCACAACCATGATCATTGTCTGGAAGCTGCAGTCCTATTTTCCTTGTGTTTTAGCTGCAGGTCCATGATCACTGTGCAGTAGCGGCTGGTCCATGCTCATTGTGCAGTAGCTTCAGGTCCATGATCATTGTGTAGTAGCTGCAGTTCCATGATCACTGTGTCATAGCTACAGGTCCATGATCATTGTCTGGAAGCTGCAGTCCCATTTTTATTGTGCTGTAGCGGCAGGTCCATGATCATTGTGCCGTAGCTGCAGGTCCATGATCATTGTGTAGTAGCTGCAGGTCCATGATCATTGTGCAGTCGCGGCAGGTCCATGATCATTGTGTAGTAGCTGCAGGTCTATGATTATCGTGCAGTAGTGGCAGGCCCATGATCATTGCGTAGTAGCTGCAGGTCGATGATCATTGTGTAGTAGTTGCAGGTCCATGATCATTATCTGGAAGCTGCAGTCCCATTTTCATTGTGCAGTAGCTGCAGGTCCATGATCATTGTGTGGTAGCTGCACGTCCATGATCCTTGTGTAGTAGCTGCATTGTCCATGATCATTGTGTAGTCGCGTCAGGTCCATGATGATCGTGCAGCAGCTGCAGGTCAATGATCATTGTGTAGGAGCTGCATTGTCCATGATCATTGTGTAGTAGCTGCAAATCCATGATCTTTATGTAGTAGCTGCATGTCCATGATCATTGTTTAGTAGCTGCAGGTCCATGATCATTGTGTAGTAGCTGCAAGTCCATGATCATTGTGTAGTAGCTGCAAGTCGATGATCTTTGTGTAGTAGCTGCATGTCCATGATCATTGTGTAGTAGCTGCAGGTCGATGATCATTGTGCAGTAGCTGCACGTCCATGATCCTTGTCTGGAATCTGCAGTCCAAAGATCATTGTGTAGTAGCTGCAGGTCCATGATCATTGTGGAGAAGCTGCAGGTCCATGATCATTGTGTAGTTGCGGCAGGTTAATGATCACTGTGTAGTAGCTGCAGGTCTATGATCATTGTGCTGTAGCGGCAGGTCCATGATCATTGTGCAGTAGCTGCAGGTCCATGAACATTGTGTAGTGACTGCAGGTCCATGATCATTTCCTGGAATCTGCAGGACCATGATCATTGTGTAGTTACTGCAGGCCCATGATCAGTGTGTAGTAGCTGCAGTTCCATGATCATTGTGTAGAAGCTGCAGGTCCTCGATCATTGTGTAGTTTGCAGGTATATGATCTTTTTGTAGTAGTTGCATTTCAATGATAATTTTGTAGTAGCTCCAGGTCCATGGTCATTGTGTAGTAGCTGCAGGTGTTTGATAATTTTGTAGTAGCTGCAGGTCCATGATCATTGTGTAGTAGATGAAGGTCTATGATCATTGTGCAGTTGCTGCAGGTACATCAAAATTGTGTGCGAGCTGGAAGTCTGTGATCATTGTGTAGTAGCTGCAGGGCCATGATCATTATGTAGTATCTGCAGATGCATGATCATTTTGTATTAGCTCCAGGACCATGATCACTGTGTCGTAGCTGCACGTCCATGATCATTGTCTGGAAGCTGCAGTCCCATTTTCATTGTGTAGTAGCTGCAGGTCCATGATCATTGTGTAGTAGCTGCAGGTCCATGGTCATTGTGTGGAAGCTGCAGGTCCATGATCATCGTCTAATGGCTGCATGTCCATGATCATTGTTTAATAGCTGCAGGTCCATGATCATTGTTTAATATCTGAATGTCCATGATCATTGTGCAGTAGCGGCAGGTCCATGATCATTGTGTCGTAGCTGCAGGTCCATGATCATTGTGTAGTAGCTGCAGGTCCATGATCATTGTGCAGTAGCTGCAGGTCGATGATCATTGTGCAGTAGCTGCACGTCCATGATCCTTGTCTGGAATCTGCAGTCCAATGATCATTGTGTAGTAGCTGCAGGTCCATGATCATTGTGCAGAAGCTGCAGGTCCATGATCATTGTGTAGTTGCGTCAGGTCCATGATCATTGTTTAGTGGCTGCAGGTACATTTAAAGTGTGTGGGAGCTGCAAGTCTGTGATCATTGTGTAGTAGCTGCAGTTCTATGATAATTTTGTAGTAGCTGCAGGCCCATGATCATTGTGTAGTAGCTGCAGGTCCATGATCATTGTGTAGTAGCTGCAGGTCGATGATCATTGTGTAGTAGCTGCAGGTCCATGACCATTGTGCAGTAACTGCAGGTCCATGATCATTGTGTATTAGCCGCAGGTCCACGAACACTGTGCAGTAACAGCAGGTCCATGATCATTGTGCAGAAGCGGCAGATCCATGATGATTGTGCAGTAGCTGCAGGTCCATGATCATTGTGTAGTAGCTGCAGCTCCATGATCATTGTGCAGTAGCTGCAGATGCATGATGATTTTGTAGTAGCTCCAGGTCCATTGTCATTGTGTAGTAGCTGCAGGTCTATGGTAATTTTGTAGTAGCTGCAGTTCCATGATCATTGTGTAGTAGCTGCAGTTCCATGATCATTGTGTAGTAGCTGCAGGTCCATGATCACTGTGTCATAGCTACAGGTCTATAATCATTGTCTTGAAGCTGCAGTCCCATTTTTATTGTGTAGTAGCTGCAGGTCCATGATCATTGTGTAATAGCTGCAGCTCCATGATCATTGTCTGGAAGCTGCAGTCCCATGATCATCGTGTAGTAGCTGCAGGTCCATGATCATTGTTTAGCGGCTGCAGATCCATGATCATTGTTCAATAGCTGCAGGTCCATGATCATTGTTTAATAGCTGCAGGTCCATGATCATTGTGTAATAGCTGCAGGTCCATGATTATTTGTAGTAGCTGCAGGCCCATGATCATTGTTTAGTCGCCTCCGGTCCATGATCATTGTGGAGTTGCTGCAGGTCGATGATCTTTGTGTGTAAGATGCAGTTCCATGATCATTGTGTAGTAGCTTCAGGCCCATGATCATTGTGTAGACGCGTTAGCGCCATGATCATTGTGTAGTTGCTGCAGGTACATCAAAATTGTGTGGGAGCTGCAAGTCCGTGATCATTTTGTAGTAGCTGCAGGTCCATGATCATTGTGTAGTAGCTCCATTGTCCTTGATCATTGTGTAATAGCTGCAGGTCCATGATCTTTGTGTAGTAGCTGCAGTTCCATCATCATTTTTTAACAGCTGCAGGTCCATGATCATTGTGTCGCAGCTGCAGTTCCATGATCATTTTTTAATAGCTGCAGGTCCATGATCATTGTTTAGTAGCTGCAGGTCCATGATCATTGTGTATTAGCTGAATGTCCATGATCATTGTGTGGAAGCTGCAGGTCCATGATCATCGTTTAATAGCTGCGGGTCCATGTTCATTGTGTATCAGCTGCAGGTCCATGATCATTGTGTAGTATCTGCAGGCCCATGATCATTGTGTAGTAGCTGCAGGTATATCAAAATTGTGTGGGAGCTGCAAGTCCGTGATCATTGTGTCGTAGCTGCAGGTCCGTGATCATTGAACAATGCAGGTACTACACAATGATCATGGACCTGCAGCTACTACAAAATTATCATAGACCTGCAGCAACTGCAAAATGATCACGGACTTGCAGCTCCCACACAATTTTGATGTACCTGCAGCAACTACACAATGATAATGGGCCTGAAGCTACTACACAATGATCATGGAACTGCACCTTCCACACAATGATCATGGTCATGCAGCTAATACACTATGATCATGGACCTGCAGCTACCAAACAATGATCATGGACCTGCAGCTATTAAACAATGATCATGGATCTGCAGCAGCTACACAATGATCATGGACCTGCAGCTACTACACAATGATCATGGGACTGCAGCTTCCAGACAATGATCATAGACGTGCAGCTACAGCACATGATCATGGACCTGAAGCTATTATACAATGATCATGCACATGCAGGTATTAAACAACGATCATGGACTTGCAGCTATTAAACAAAAATCATGGACCTGCAGCTACCACACAATGAAAATGGGACTGCAGCTTCCAGACAATGATCATGGACCTGCAGCTACTACACAATGAAAATGGGACTGCAGCTTCCAGACAATGATCATGGACCTGCAGCTACTACACAATGATCATGGACCTGAAGCTACTTCACAATGAGCTTGGACCAGCCGCTACTTCACAATGATAATGGACCTGCAGCTACTACAAAATTGTCATAGACCTGCAGCTACTACACAATGATCATGGAACTGGAGCTCCTACAAAACGTCCATGATCATTGTCTGGAAGGTGCAGTCCAATGATCATTGTCTAGTAGCTGCAGGTCCATGATCATTGTGTAGCAGCTGCAGTTCAATGATCATTTTTTAATAGCTGCAGGTCCATGATCATTGTTTAGTAGCTGCAGGTCCATGATCATTGTGTATTAGCTGAATTTCCATGATCATTGTGTAGAAGCTGCAGGTCCATGATCATCGTTTAATAGCTGCAGGTCCATGTTCATTGTGTATCAGCTGCAGGTCCATGATCATTGTGTAGTAGCTGCAGGCCCATGATAATTGTGTAGTAGCTGCAGGTATATCAAAATTGTGTGGGAGCTGCAGGTCCGTGATCATTGTGTAGTAGCTGCAGGTCCATGATCATTGTTTAGTAGCGGCAGGTCCATGATCATTGTGCAGTAGCGCAGGTCCATGATCATTGTGCAGTAGCTCCAGATGCATGATCATTTTTTAGGAGCTCCAGTTCCATGATGACTGTGTAGTAGCTGCAGGTCTATGACAATTTTGTAGTAGCTGCAGGTCCATTAGCATTGTGAAGTAGTGGCTAGTCCAAGCTCATTGTGAAGTAGCTGCAGGTCCATGATCATTGTATAATAGCTGCAGGTCCATGATCATTGTGTATCAGCTGCAGATCCATGATCATTGTATAGTAGCTACAGACCCATGATCATTGTGTAGTCGCGTCATGTCTATGATCGTTGTGCAGTAGCTGCAGTTACAACAAAATTCTGTGGGAGCTTCAGGTCCGTGATCATTGTTTGATAGCTGCAGGTCTATGACCATTGTGCACTAGCGGCAGGTCCATGACATTGTGTAGAAGATACAGGTCCATAATCATTGTGTAGTAGCTGCAGGTCCATGATCATTGTTTTGTAGCTGCCGGTCCATGATCATTGTGCAGTGGCGGCAGGTCCATGATCCTTTTGCAGTTGCTGCAGGTACATCAAAATTTGGTGGGAGCTGCAGGTCTGTGATCATTGTGTAGTAGCTGCAGGTCCATGATCATTGTGCAGTAGCTGCATTGTCCATGATCATTGTGTAATAGCTGCAGGTCCATGATCATTGCATAGTAGCTGCAGGCCCATGATCATTGTGTAGTCGCGTCAGGTCAAAGATCATTTTGTAGTAGCTGAAGGTACATCAAAATTGTGTGGGAGCTGCAGGTCCGTGATCCTTGTGTAGTAGCTGCAGGTCCGTGATCCTTGTGTAGTAGCTGCAGGTCCATGATCATTGTGTTGCAGCTGCAGGTCCATGGCCATTGTGGGGTAGCTGCAGGTACATCATCAGTGTGTTCTTGCTGCTGGTGCATGATCATTTTGGGGAAGTATACGGCCATGATCATTGTTTAGCAGCTGTATGTCAATGATCATTGTATATCAGCTGTCTATGATAATTTTGTACTAGCTGCAGGTCCCTGATCAGTGTGGGCAAGCTGCAGGTCCATGATCATTGTATTGCAACTGCAGCGCACTGATCATTGTTTAGTAGCTGCAGCTCCATGTTCATTGTATAGTAGCTGCAGGTCCATGATCATTGTGCAGTAGCTGCAGTTCCATGATCATTGTGCAGTTGCTGCAGGTACATCAATTGTGTGCGAGCTGGAGGTCTGTGATCATCATGTCGTTGCTGCAGGGCCATGATCATTGTGTAGTAGCTGCAGGTCCATGATCAATGTGTCGTAGCTGCACATCCATGATCATTGTCTGGAAGCTGCAGTCCCATTTTCCTTGTGTTTTAGCTGCAGGTCCATGATCATTGTGTAGTAGCTGCAGGTCCATGGCCATTGTGTGGAAGCTGCCGGTCCATGATCATCGTCTAATAGCTGCAGGTCCATGATCATTGTTTAATAGCTGCAGGTCCATGATCATTGTGTAGTAGCTGCAGGTCCATGATCATTGTGTTGTAGCTGCAGGTCCATGATCATTGTGTAGTAGCTGCAGGTCCATGATCATTGTTTAATTGCTGCAGGTCCATGATCATTGTTTAATAGCTGCAGGTCCATGATCATTGTGCAGTAACTGCAGGTCCATGATCATCTTGTAGTATCTACAGGTCCATGATCATTGTGTAGTAGCTGCAGGTCCATGATCATTGTTTAATAGGTGCAGGTGCATGATCATTGTTTGATACCTGCATGCCCATGTCAATGTATAGTAGCTGCAATTCCATGGTCATTGTGTAGTAGCTGCAGGAAAATCAAAATTTGGTGGGAGCTGGAGGTCCACGGTCATTGTATAGTAGCTGCAGGTCCATGATCATTGTTTCGTAGCTGGAGGTGCATCATCATTGTGTAGTAACTGCAGGTCCATGATCATTGTGCAGTAGCTGCAGGTGTATGATAATTGTGTAGTAGCTACAGGTCCATGATCATTGTGTAGTAGATGAAGGTCTATGATCCTTGTGCAGTAGCGGCAGCTCCATGATCATTGTGCAGTTGCTGCAGGTACATCAAAATTGTATGCGAGCTGGAGGTCTGTGATCATTGTGTAGTAGCTGCATTGTCCATGATCATTATGTAGTAGCTGCAGGGCCATGATCACTGTGTCGTAGCTGCACGTCCATGATCATTGTCTGGAAGCTGCAGTCCCATTTTCATTGTGTAGTAGCTGCAGGTCCATGGTCATTGCGTGGAAGCTGCAGGTCCATGATCATCGTCTAATAGCTGCAGGTCCATGATCATTGTTTAATATCTGCATGTCCATGATCATTGTATAGCAGCTGCAGGTCCAGGATCATTCTGTATCATCTGCAGGTCGATGATCATTGTGTAGTAGCTGCAGGTACATCACAATTGGGTGGGAGCTGCAGGTCTGTGATCATTGTGTGGTAGGTGCAGGGCCATGATCATTGTGTGGTCGCGTCACGTCCATGATCATTGTGTAGTAGCTGCTGGTCCATGATCATTGTGCAGTAGCGGCAGGTCAATGATCATTCTGCAGTAGCGGCAGGTCCATGATCATTGTGCAGTAGCTGCAGGTCTATGATAATTTTGTAGTAGCTGCAGGTCCATGATCATTGTGTAGTAGCTGCAGGTCGATGATCATTGTGTAGTAGCTGCAGGTCCATGATCATTGTGTAGTAGATGAAGGTCTATGATCCTTGTGCAGTAGCGGCAGCTCCATGATCATTGTGCAGTTGCTGCAGGTACATCAAAATTGTATGCGAGCTGGAGGTCTGTGATCATTGTGTAGTAGCTGCATTGTCCATGATCATTATGTAGTAGCTGCAGGGCCATGATCACTGTGTAGTAGCTGCAGGTACATCACAATTGGGTGGGAGCTGCAGGTCTGTGATCATTGTGTAGTAGGTGCAGGGCCATGATCATTGTGTGGTTGCGTCACGTCCATGATCATTGTGTAGTAGCTGCTGGTCCATGATCATTCTGCAGCAGCGGCAGGTCCATGATCATTGTGCAGTAGCTGCAGGTCTATGATAATTTTGTAGTAGCTGCAGGTCCATGATCATTGTGTAGTAGCTGCAGGTCGATGATCATTGTGTAGTAGCTGCAGGTCCATGATCATTGTTTAATAGGTGCAGGTCCATGATCATTGTTTAATACCTGCATGTCCATGATCAATGTATATAAGCTGCAATTCCATGATCATTGTGTAGTAGCTGCAGGAAAATCAAAATTTGGTGGGTTCTGCAGGTCCGTGATCATTTTGTAGTAGCTGGAGGTCGATGATCATTGTGCAGTAGCTGCAGATGGATGATCATTTTGTAGTAGCTCCAGGTCCATGATCATTGTGTAGTAGCTGCAGGTATATGATAATTTTGTAGTAGCTGCAGGTCCATGACCATTGTGTAGTAGCTGTAGGTCCATGATCATTGTTTAGTAGCTGCAGGTCCATGATCATTGTGTAGTAGCTGCAGGTCCATGATCATTGTGTAGTAGATGAAGGTTTATGATCCTTGTGCAGTAGCGGCAGCTCCATCATCATTGTGCAGTTGCTGCAGGTGCATCAAAATTGTGTGCGAGCTGGAGGTCTGTGATCATTGTGTAGTAGCTGCAGGGCCATGATCATTATGTAGTAGCTGCAGATGCATGATCATTTTGTAGTAGCTCCAGGTCCATGATCACTGTGTCGTAGCTGCACCTCCATGATCATTGTCTGGAAGCTGCAGTCCCATTTTCATTGTGTAGTAGCTGCAGGTCCATGATCATTGTGTCGTAGCTGCAGGTCCATGGTCATTGTGTGGAAGCTGCTGGTCCATGATCATTGTGCAGTAGCTGCAGATCCATGATTGTTGTGCAGTAGCGGTAGGTCTATGATCATTTTGTAGTAGCTGCAGGTCCATGATCATTGTGTAGTAGCTGCAGGTCCATGATCATTGTTTAATAGCTGCAGGTCCATGATCATTGTTTAATATCTGCATGTCCATGATCATTCTGTATCAGCTGCAGGTCGATGATCATTGTGTAGTAGCTGCAGGTACATCACAATTGGGTGGGTGCTGCAGGTCCGTGGTCATTGTATAGTAGGGGCAGGCCCATGATCATTGTGTGGTCGCTGCTGGTCCATGACCATTGTGCAGTAGCGGCTGGTCAATGATAATTCTGCAGTAGCTGCAGGTCCATGATCATTGTGTAGTAGCTGCAGATCCATGATCATTGTGCAGTAGCGGCAGGTCCATGATCATTGTGCAGTAGCTGCAGATGCATGATTATTTTGTAGTAGCTCCAGGCCCATGATCATTGTGCAGCAGTGGCAGGTCCATGATGATTGTGCAGTAGCTGCAGGTCCATGATCATTGTGCAGTAGCTGCAGATGCATGATTATTTTGTAGTAGCTCCAGACCCATGATCATTGTGCAGCAGCGGCAGGTCCATGATGATTGTGCAGTAGCTGCAGGTCCATGATCATTGTGCAGTAGCCGCAGATGCATGATCATTTTGTGGTAGCTCCAGGTCCATGATCATTGTGTAATAGCTGCAGGTCTATGATAATTTTGTAGTAGCTGCAGGTCCATGATCATTGTGTAGTAGCTGCAGGTCCATGATCATTGTGCAGTAGCTGCAGTTGCATTATCATTGTGCAGTAGTGGCAGCTCCATGATCATTGTGTAGTAGCTGCAGGTCCATGATCATTGTGCAGTAGCTGCAGTTCCATGATCATTGTGTAGTAGTGGCAGCTCCATGATCATTGTGTAGTAGCTGCAGGTCCATGATCATTGTGCAGTAGCTGCAGTTCCATGATCATTGTGCAGTTGCTGCGGGTACATCAATTGTGTGCGAGCTGGAGGTCTGTGATCATCGTGTCGTAGCGGCATTGTCCAGGATCATTATGTCGTAGCTGCAGGGCCATGATCATTGTGTAGTAGCTGCAGGTCCATGATCAATGTGTCGTAGCTGCACATCCATGATCATTGTCTGGAAGCTGCAGTCCCATTTTCCTTGTGTTTTAGCTGCAGGTCCATGATCATTGTGTAGTAGCTGCAGGTCCATGGCCATTGTGTGGAAGCTGCCGGTCCATGATCATCGTCTAATAGCTGCAGGTCCATGATCATTGTTTAATAGCTGCAGGTCCATGATCATTGTGTAGTAGCTGCAGATCGATGATCATTGTGCAGTAGCGGCAGGTCCATGATCATTGTGCAGTAGCTGCAGATGCATGATCATTTTGTAGTAGCTCCAGGTCCATTATCATTGTGTAGTAGCTGCAGGTCTATGGTAATTTTGTAGTAGCTGCAGGTCCATGATCATTGTGTAGTGGCTGAATGTCCATGATCATTGTGCACTAGCGGCAGGTCCATGATCATTGTGCAGTAGCTGCAGTTCCATGATCCTTGTGCAGTAGTGGCAGCTCCATGATCATTGTGCACTTGCTGCAGATACATCAAGATTGTGTGCGAGCTGGAGGTCTGTGATCATTGTGTCGTAGCTGCATTGTCCATGATCATTATGTAGTAGCTGCAGGGCCATGATCAATGTGTCGTAGCTGCACATCCATGATCATTGTCTGGAAGCTGCAGTCACATTTTCCTTGTGTTTTAGCTGCAGGTCCATGATCATTGTGTAGTAGCTGCAGGTCCATGATCATTGTGCAGTAGCCGCAGATGCATGATCATTTTGTAGTAGCTCCATGTCCATGATCATTGTGTAATAGCTGCAGGTCTATGATAATTTTGTAGTAGCTGCAGGTCCATGATCATTGTGTAGTAGCTGCAGGTCCATGATCATTGTGCAGTAGCTGCAGTTGCATGATCATTGTGCAGTAGTGGCAGCTCCATGATCATTGTGTAGTAGCTGCAGGTCCATGATCATTGTGCAGTAGCTGCAGATGCATGATCATTTTGTAGTAGCTCCAGGTCCATGATCATTGTGTAATAGCTGCAGGTCTATGATAATTTTGTAGTAGCTGCAGGTCCATGATCATTGTGTAGTAGCTGCAGGTCCATGATCATTGTGCAGTAGCTGCAGTTGCATGATCATTGTGCAGTAGTGGCAGCTCCATGATCATTGTGTAGTAGCTGCAGGTCCATGATCATTGTGCAGTAGCTGCAGTTGCATGATCATTGTGCAGTAGTGGCAGCTCCATGATCATTGTGTAGTAGCTGCAGGTCCATGATCATTGTGCAGTAGCTGCAGTTCCATGATCATTGTGCAGTAGTGGCAGCTCCATGATCATTGTGTAGTAGCTGCAGGTCCATGATCATTGTGCAGTAGCTGCAGTTCCATGATCATTGTGCAGTTGCTGCAGGTACATCAATTGTGTGCGAGCTGGAGGTCTGTGATCATCGTGTCGTAGCGGCATTGTCCATGATCATTATGTCGTAGCTGCAGGGCCATGATCATTGTGTAGTAGCTGCAGGTCCATGATCAATGTGTCGTAGCTGCACATCCATGATCATTGTCTGGAAGCTGCAGTCCCATTTTCCTTGTGTTTTAGCTGCAGGTCCATGATCATTGTGTAGTAGCTGCAGGTCCATGGCCATTGTGTGGAAGCTGCCGGTCCATGATCATCGTCTAATAGCTGCAGGTCCATGATCATTGTTTAATAGCTGCAGATCCATGATCATTGTGCAGTAGCGGCAGGTCCATGATCATTGTGCAGTAGCTGCAGATGCATGATCATTTTGTAGTAGCTCCAGGTCCATTATCATTGTGTAGTAGCTGCAGGTCCATGATCATTGTGCAGTAGCTGCAGTTGCATGATCATTGTGCAGTAGTGGCAGCTCCATGATCATTGTGTAGTAGCTGCAGGTCCATGATCATTTGTGCAGTAGCTGCAGTTCCATGATCATTGTGCAGTAGTGGCAGCTCCATGATCATTGTGTAGTAGCTGCAGGTCCATGATCATTGTGCAGTAGCTGCAGTTCCATGATCATTGTGCAGTTGCTGCAGGTACATCAATTGTGTGCGAGCTGGAGGTCTGTGATCATCGTGTCGTAGCGGCATTGTCCATGATCATTATGTCGTAGCTGCAGGGCCATGATCATTGTGTAGTAGCTGCAGGTCCATGATCAATGTGTCGTAGCTGCACATCCATGATCATTGTCTGGAAGCTGCAGTCCCATTTTCCTTGTGTTTTAGCTGCAGGTCCATGATCATTGTGTAGTAGCTGCAGGTCCATGGCCATTGTGTGGAAGCTGCCGGTCCATGATCATCGTCTAATAGCTGCAGGTCCATGATCATTGTTTAATAGCTGCAGATCCATGATCATTGTGCAGTAGCGGCAGGTCCATGATCATTGTGCAGTAGCTGCAGATGCATGATCATTTTGTAGTAGCTCCAGGTCCATTATCATTGTGTAGTAGCTGCAGGTCTATGGTAATTTTGTAGTAGCTGCAGGTCCATGATCATTGTGTAGTGGCTGAATGTCCATGATCATTGTGCACTAGCGGCAGGTCCATGATCATTGTGCAGTAGCTGCAGTTCCATGATCCTTGTGCAGTAGTGGCAGCTCCATGATCATTGTGCACTTGCTGCAGGTACATCAAGATTGTGTGCGAGCTGGAGGTCTGTGATCATTGTGTCGTAGCTGCATTGTCCATGATCATTATGTAGTAGCTGCAGGGCCATGGTCAATGTGTCGTAGCTGCACATCGATGATCATTGTCTGGAAGCTGCAGTCGCATTTTCCTTGTGTTTTAGCTGCAGGTCCATGATCATTGTGTAGTAGCTGCAGGTCCATGATCATTGTGCAGCAGCGGCAGGTCCATGATCATTGTGCAGTAGCCGCAGATGCATGATCATTGTGCAGTAGCTGCAGTTGCATGATCATTGTGCAGAAGTGGGAGCTCCATCATCATTGTGTAGTAGCTGCAGGTCCATGATCATTGTGCAGTAGCTGCAGTTGCATGATCATTGTGCAGTAGTGGCAGCTCCATGATCATTGTGCAGCAGCGGCAGGTCCATGATCATTGTGCAGTAGCCGCAGATGCATGATCATTTTGTAGTAGCTCCAGGTCCATGATCATTGTGTAATAGCAGCAGGTCTATTATAATTTTGTAGTAGCTGCAGGTCCATGATCATTGTGTAGTAGCTGCAGGTCCATGATCATTGTGTAGTAGCTGCAGGTCCATGATCATTGTGCAGTAGCTGCAGCTCCATGATCATTGTGTAATAGCTGAAGGTCCATGATCATTGTGCACTAGCTGCAGTTCCATGATCATTGTGCAGTTGCTGCAGGTACATCAATTGTGTGCGAGCTGGAGGTCTGTGTTCATCGTGTCGTAGCGGCATTGTCCATGATCATTATGTCATAGCTGCAGGGCCATGATCATTGTGTAGTAGCTGCAGGTCCATGATCAATGTGTCGTAGCTGCACATCCATGATCATTGTCTGGAAGCTGCAGTCCCATTTTCCTTGTGTTTTAGCTGCAGGTCCATGATCATTGTGTAGTAGCTGCAGGTCCATGGCCATTGTGTGGAAGCTGCCGGTCCATGATCATCGTCTAATAGCTGCAGGTCCATGATCATTGTTTAATAGCTGCAGGTCCATGATCATTGTGTAGTAACTGCAGATCCATGATCTTTCTGCAGTAGCGGCAGGTCCATGATCATTGTGCAGTAGCTGCAGATGCATGATCATTTTGTAGTAGCTCCAGGTCCATTATCATTGTGTAATAGCTGCAGGTCTATGGTAATTTTGTAGTAGCTGCAGGTCCATGATCATTGTGTAGTGGCTGAATGTCCATGATCATTGTGCACTAGCGGCAGGTCCATGATCATTGTGCAGTAGCTGCAGTTCCATGATCCTTGTGCAGTAGTGGCAGCTCCATGATCATTGTGCACTTGCTGCAGGTACATCAAGATTGTGTGCGAGCTGGAGGTCTGTGATCATTGTGTCGTAGCTGCATTGTCCATGATCATTATGTAGTAGCTGCAGGGCCATGGTCAATGTGTCGTAGCTGCACATCGATGATCATTGTCTGGAAGCTGCAGTCGCATTTTCCTTGTGTTGTAGCTGCAGGTCCATGATCATTGTGTAGTATCTGCAGGTCCATGATCATTGTGCAGCAGCGGCAGGTCCATGATCATTGTGCAGTAGCCGCAGATGCATGATCATTGTGCAGTAGCTGCAGTTGCATGATCATTGTGCAGTAGTGGCAGCTCCATCATCATTGTGTAGTAGCTGCAGGTCCATGATCATTGTGCAGCAGCGGCAGGTCCATGATCATTGTGCAGTAGCCGCAGATGCATGATCATTTTGTAGTAGCTCCAGGTCCATGATCATTGTGTAATAGCAGCAGGTCTATGATAATTTTGTAGTAGCTGCAGGTCCATGATCATTGTGTAGTAGCTGCAGGTCCATGATCATTGTACAGTAGTGGCAGCTCCATGATCATTGTGTAGTAGCTGCAGTTCCATGATCATTGTGCAGTAGTGGCATCTCCATGATCATTGTGTAGTAGCTGCAGGTCCATGATCATTGTGCAGTAGCTGCAGTTCCATGATCATTGTGCAGTAGTGGCAGCTCCATGATCATTGTGTAATAGCTGAAGGTCCATGATCATTGTGCACTAGCTGCAGTTCCATGATCATTGTGCAGTTGCTGCAGGTACATCAATTGTGTGCGAGCTGGAGGTCTGTGATCATCGTGTCGTAGCGGCATTGTCCATGATCATTATGTCATAGCTGCAGGGCCATGATCATTGTGTAGTAGCTGCCGGTCCATGATCATCGTCTAATAGCTGCAGGTCCATGATCATTGTTTAATAGCTGCAGGTCCATGATCATTGTGTAGTAACTGCAGATCCATGATCTTTGTGCAGTAGCGGCAGGTCCATGATCATTGTGCAGTAGCTGCAGATGCATGATCATTTTGTAGTAGCTCCAGGTCCATTATCATTGTGTAGTAGCTGCAGGTCTATGGTAATTTTGTAGTAGCTGCAGGTCCATGATCATTGTGTAGTGGCTGAATGTCCATGATCATTGTGCACTAGCGGCAGGTCCATGATCATTGTGCAGTAGCTGCAGTTCCATGATCCTTGTGCAGTAGTGGCAGCTCCATGATCATTGTGCACTTGCTGCAGGTACATCAAGATTGTGTGCGAGCTGGAGGTCTGTGATCATTGTGTCGTAGCTGCATTGTCCGTGATCATTATGTAGTAGCTGCAGGGCCATGATCAATGTGTCGTAGCTGCACATCGATGATCATTGTCTGGAAGCTGCAGTCGCATTTTCCTTGTGTTTTAGCTGCAGGTCCATGATCATTGTGTAGTAGCTGCAGGTCCATGGCCATTGTGTGGAAGCTGCATGTCCATGATCATTGTGCAGTAGCTGCAGGTCCATGATCATTGTGTAGTAGTTGCAGTTCCATGATCATTGTCTGGTAGCTGGATGTCCATGATCATTGTGTAGTATCTACACGTCCATGGTGTTCGTTTACTTTCTGCAGTTCCATGATCATTATGTTGTAGCTGCAGGTCCAAGATCATTGTCTGGAAGCTGCAGTCCCATGAACATTGTGTAGTAGCTGCAGGTCCATGATTGTTGTCTGGTAGCTGTAGGTCCATAATCATCGTGTAGAAGTTGTAGATCAATGATCATTGTATATCAGCTGTCGGTCCATGATCTTTGAGTACTAGCTGCAGGTCCATGATCATCGTGTAGAAGCTGCATGTCCAAGATCATTGTGCAGTAGCTGCACGACCATGATCATTGTCTGGAAGTTGCAGTACCATGATCATTGTCTATCCGCTGCAGCTCCATGATCTTTTTGTGGTATCTGCAGGTCCATGATCATTGTGTCGGAGCTGTAGGTTCATGATCACTGTATCGTAGCTGCAGGTCCATGATCATTGCGTAGGACCTGCAGGTCCATAATCATTGCGTAGTATCTGCACGTCCATGATCATTGTCTGGTAGCTGTAGGTCCATGACCATTGTGTAGTAGCTGAAGGTCTATGATCCTTGTGCAGTAGTGGCAGTTCCATGATCACTGTGCAGTTGCTGCAGGTACATCAAAATTGTGTGCGAGCTGGAGGTCTGTGATCATTGTGGAGTAGCTGCATTGTCCATGATCATTATGTAGTAGCTGCAGGGCCATGATCACTGTGTCGTAACTGCACGTCCATGATCATTGTCTGGAAGCTGCAGACCCATTTTCATTGTGTAGTAGCTGCAGGTCCATGATCATTGTGTAGTAGCTGCAGGTCCATGGTCATTGTGTGGAAGCTGCAGGTCCATGATCATCGTCTAATAGCTGCAGGTCTATGATCATTGTTTAATATCTGCATGTCCATGATCATTGTATAGCAGGTGCAGGTCCAGGATCATTCTGTAAAAGCTGCAGGTCGATGATCATTGTGTAGTAGTTGCAGGTACATCACAATTGGGTAGGAGCTGCAGGTCCATGATCATTGTTTAGTAGGTGCAGGGCCATGATCATTGTGTGGTCGCGTCACGTCCATGATCATTGTGTAGTTGCTGCTGGTCCATGATCATTGTGCAGTAGCAGCAGGTCAATGATCATTCTGCAGTAGCGGCAGGTCCATGATCATTGTGCAGTAGCTGCAGGTCTATGATAATTTTGTAGTAGCTGCAGGGCCATGATCATTATGTAGTAGCTGCAGATACATGATCATTTTGTAGTAGCTCCAGGTCCATGATCACTGTGTCGTAGCTGCACCTCCATGATCATTGTCTGGAAGCTGCAGTCCCATTTTCATTGTGTAGTGGCTGCAGGTCCATGATCATTGTGTCGTAGCTGCAGGTCCATGGTCATTGTGTGGAAGGTGCTGGTCCATGATCATTGTGCAGTAGCTGCAGGTCCATGATCATTGTGCAGCAGCGGCAGGTCCATGATCATTGTGCAGTAGCCGCAGATGCATGATCATTGTGCAGTAGCTGCAGTTGCATGATCATTGTGCAGTAGTGGCAGCTCCATGATCATTGTGTAGTAGCTGCAGGTCGATGATCATTGTGCAGCAGCGGCAGGTCCATGATCATTGTGCAGTAGCCGCAGATGCATGATCATTTTGTAGTAGCTCCAGGTCCATGATCATTGTGTAATAGCTGCAGGTCTATGATAATTTTGTAGTAGCTGCAGGTCCATGATCATTGTGTAGTAGCTGCAGGTCCATGATCATTGTGCAGTAGCTGCAGTTGCATGATCATTGTGCAGTAGTGGCAGCTCCATGATCATTGTGTAGTAGCTGCAGGTCCATGATCATTGTGCAGTAGCTGCAGTTCCATGATCATTGTGCAGTAGTGGCAGCTCCATGATCATTGTGTAGTAGCTGCAGGTCTATGATCATTGTGCAGTAGCTGCAGGTCCATGATCATTGTGCAGTAGCTGCAGTTGTATGATCATTGTGCAGTAGTGGCAGCTCCATGATCATTGTGTAGTAGCTGCAGGTCCATGATCATTGTGCAGTAGCTGCAGTTCCATGATCATTGTGCAGTAGTGGCAGCTCCATGATCATTGTGTAGTAGCTGCAGGTCCATGATCATTGTGTAGTAGCTGCAGGTCCATGGTCATTGTGTGGAAGCTGCCGGTCCATGATCATCGTCTAATAGCTGCAGGTCCATGATCATTGTTTAATAGCTGCAGGTCCATGATCATTGTGTAGTAACTGCAGATCCATGATCATTGTGCAGTAGCGGCAGGTCCATGATCATTGTGCAGTAGCTGCAGATGCATGATCATTTTGTAGTAGCTCCAGGTCCATTATCATTGTGTAGTAGCTGCAGGTCTATGGTAATTTTGTAGTAGCTGCAGGTCCATGATCATTGTGTAGTGGCTGAATGTCCATGATCATTGTGCACTAGCGGCAGGTCCATGATCATTGTGCAGTAGCTGCAGTTCTATGATCCTTGTGCAGTAGTGGCAGCTCCATGATCATTGTGCACTTGCTGCAGGTACATCAAGATTGTGTGCGAGCTGGAGGTCTGTGATCATTGTGTCGTAGCTGCATTGTCCATGATCATTATGTAGTAGCTGCAGGGCCATGATCAATGTGTCGTAGCTGCACATCCATGATCATTGTCTGGAAGCTGAAGTTGCATTTTCCTTGTGTTTTAGCTGCAGGTCCATGATCATTGTGTAGTAGCTGCAGGTCCATGATCATTGTGCAGCAGCGGCAGGTCCATGATCATTGTGCAGTAGCCGCAGATGCATGATCATTTTGTAGTAGCTCCAGGTCCATGATCATTGTGTAAAAGCTGCAGGTCTATGATAATTTTGTAGTAGCTGCAGGTCCATGATCATTGTGTAGTAGCTGCAGTTCCATGATCATTGTGCAGTAGTGGCAGCTCCATGATCATTGTGTAGTAGCTGCAGGTCCATGATCATTGTGCAGTAGCTGCAGTTCCATAATCATTGTGCAGTAGTGGCAGCCCCATGATCATTGTGTAGTAGCTGCAGGTCCATGATCATTGTGCACTAGCTGCAGTTCCATGATCATTGTGTAATTGCTGCAGGTACATCAATTGTGTGCGAGCTGGAGGTCTGTGATCATCGTGTTGTAGCGGCATTGTCCATGATCATTATGTCATAGCTGCAGGGCCATGATCATTGTGTAGTAGCTGCAGGTCCATGATCAATGTGTCGTAGCTGCACATCCATGATCATTGTCTGGAAGCTGCAGTCCCATTTTCCTTGTGTTTTAGCTGCAGGTCCATGATCATTGTGTAGTAGCTGCAGGTCCATGGCCATTGTGTGGAAGCTGCCGGTCCATGATCATTGTCTAATGGCTGCAGGTCCATGATCATTGTTTAATAGCTGCAGGTCCATGATCATTGTGTAGTAGCTGCAGATCGATGATCATTGTGCAGTAGCGGCAGGTCCATGATCATTGTGCAGTAGCTGCAGATGCATGATCATTTTGTAGTAGCTCCAGGTCCATTATCATTGTGTAGTAGCTGCAGGTCTATGATAATTTTGTAGTAGCTGCAGGTCCATGATCATTGTGTAGTGGCTGAATGTCCATGATCATTGTGCACTAGCGGCAGGTCCATGATCATTGTGCAGTAGCTGCAGTTCCATGATCCTTGTGCAGTAGTGGCAGCTCCATGATCATTGTGCACTTGCTGCAGGTACATCAAGATTGTGTGCGAGCTGGAGGTCTGTGATCATTGTGTCGTAGCTGCATTGTCCATGATCATTATGTAGTAGCTGCAGGGCCATGATCAATGTGTCGTAGCTGCACATCGATGATCATTGTCTGGAAGCTGCAGTCGCATTTTCCTTGTGTTTTAGCTGCAGGTCCATGATCATTGTGTAGTAGCTGCAGGTCCATGGCCATTGTGTGGAAGCTGCATGTCCATGATCATTGTGCAGTAGCTGCAGGTCCATGATCATTGTGTAGTAGTTGCAGTTCCATGATCATTGTCTGGTAGCTGGATGTCCATGATCATTGTGTAGTATCTACACGTCCATGGTGTTCGTTTACTTTCTGCAGTTCCATGATCATTATGTTATAGCTGCAGGTCCAAGATCATTGTCTGGAAGCTGCAGTCCCATGAACATTGTGTAGTAGCTGCAGGTCCATGATCGTTGTCTGGTAGCTGTAGGTCCATAATCATCGTGTAGAAGTTGTAGATCAATGATCATTGTATATCAGCTGTCGGTCCATGATCTTTGTGTACTAGCTGCAGGTCCATGATCATCGTGTAGAAGCTGCATGTCCAAGATCATTGTGCAGTAGCTGCACGACCATGATCATTGTCTGGAAGTTGCAGTCCCATGATCATTGTCTATCCGCTGCAGCTCCATGATCTTTTTGTGGTATCTGCAGGTCCATGATCATTGTGTCAGAGCTGTAGGTTCATGATCACTGTATCGTAGCTGCAGGTCCATGATCATTGCGTAGGACCTGCAGGTCCATAATCATTGCGTAGTATCTGCACGTCCATGATCATTGTCTGGTAGCTGTAGGTCCATGATCATTGTTTAATAGCTGCAGGTCCCCAATCATTGTGTAGTAACTGCAGATCCATGATCATTGTGCAGTAGCGACAGGTCCATGATCATTGTGCAGTAGCTGAAGGTCTATGATCATTGTGCAGTAGTGGCAGTTCCATGATCATTGTGCAGTTGCTGCAGGTACATCAAAATTGTGTGCGAGATGGAGGTCTGTGATCATTGTGGAGTAGCTGCATTGTCCATGATCATTATGTAGTAGCTGCAGGGCCATGATCACTGTGTCGTAACTGCACGTCCATGATCATTGTCTGGAAGCTGCAGACCCATTTTCATTGTGTAGTAGCTGCAGGTCCATGATCATTGTGTAGTAGCTGCAGGTCCATGGTCATTGTGTGGAAGCTGCAGGTCCATGATCATCGTCTAATAGCTGCAGGTCTATGATCATTGTTTAATATCTGCATGTCCATGATCATTGTATAGCAGGTGCAGGTCCAGGATCATTCTGTATCAGCTGCAGGTCGATGATCATTGTGTAGTAGCTGCAGGTACATCACAATTGGGTGGGAGCTGCTGGTCCATGATCATTGTGTAGTAGGTGCAGGGCCATGACCATTGTGTGGTCGCGTCACGTCCATGATCATTGTGTAGTTGCTGCTGGTCCATGATCATTGTGCAGTAGCAGCAGGTCAATGATCATTCTGCAGTAGCGGCAGGTCCATGATCATTGTGCAGTAGCTGCAGGTCTATGATAATTTTGTAGTAGCTGCAGGTCCATGATCATTGTGTAGTAGCTGCAGGTCGATGATCATTGTGTAGTAGCTGCAGGTACATCACAATTGGGTGGGTGCTGCAGGTCCGTGATCATTGTATAGTAGGGGCAGGCCCATGATCATTGTGCGGTCGCGTCATGTCCATGAGCATTGTGTAGTAGCTGCTGGTCCATGATCATTCTGCAGTAGCTGCAGGTCCATGATCATTGTGTAGTAGCTGCAGATCCATGATCATTGTGCAGTAGCGGCAGGTCCATGATCATTGTGCAGTAGCTGCAGATGCATGATTATTTTGTAGTAGCTCCAGGCCCATGATCTTTGTGCAGCAGCGGCAGGTCCATGATGATTGTGCAGCAGCGGCAGCTCCATGATCATTCTGCAGTAGCCGCAGATGCATGATCATTTTGTAGTAGCTCCAGGTCCATGATCATTGTCTAATAGCTGCAGGTCTATGATAATTTTGTAGTAACTGCAGGTCCATGATCATTGTGTAGTAGCTGCAGGTCCATGATAATTGTGCAGTAGCTGCAGTTGTATGATCATTGTGCAGTAGTGGCAGCTCCATGATCATTGTGTAGTAGCTGCAGGTCCATGATCATTGTGCAGTAGCTGCAGTTCCATGATCATTGTGCAGTAGTGGCAGCTCCATGATCATTGTGTAGTAGCTGCAGGTCCATGATCATTGTGCAGTAGCTGCAGTTCCATGATCATTGTGCAGTTGCTGCGGGTACATCAATTGTGTGCGAGCTGGAGGTCTGTGTTCATCGTGTCGTAGCGGCATTGTCCATGATCATTATGTCGTAGCTGCAGGGCCATGATCATTGTGTAGTAGCTGCAGGTCCATGATCAATGTGTCGTAGCTGCACATCCATGATCATTGTCTGGAAGCTGCAGTCCCATTTTCCTTGTGTTTTAGCTGCAGGTCCATGATCATTGTGTAGTAGCTGCAGGTCCATGGCCATTGTGTGGAAGCTGCCGGTCCATGATCATCGTCTAATAGCTGCAGGTCCATGATCATTGTTTAATAGCTGCAGGTCCATGATCATTGTGTAGTAGCTGCAGATCGATGATCATTGTGCAGTAGCGGCAGGTCCATGATCATTGTGCAGTAGCTGCAGATGCATGATCATTTTGTAGTAGCTCCAGGTCCATTATCATTGTGTAGTAGCTGCAGGTCTATGGTAATTTTGTAGTAGCTGCAGGTCCATGATCATTGTGTAGTGGCTGAATGTCCATGATCATTGTGCACTAGCGGCAGGTCCATGATCATTGTGCAGTGGCTGCAGTTCCATGATCCTTGTGCAGTAGTGGCAGCTCCATGATCATTGTGCACTTGCTGCAGGTACATCAAGATTGTGTGCGAGCTGGAGGTCTGTGATCATTGTGTCATAGCTGCATTGTCCATGATCATTATGTAGTAGCTGCAGGGCCATGATCAATGTGTCGTAGCTGCACATCCATGATCATTGTCTGGAAGCTGCAGTTGCATTTTCCTTGTGTTTTAGCTGCAGGTCCATGATCATTGTGTAGTAGCTGCAGGTCCATGGCCATTGTGTGGAAGCTGCATGTCCATGATCATTGTGCAGTAGTGGCAGCTCCATGATCATTGTGTAGTAGCTGCAGGTCCATGATCATTGTGCAGTAGCTGCAGTTCCATGATCATTGTGCAGTAGTGGCAGCTCCATGATCATTGTGTAGTAGCTGCAGGTCCATGATCATTGTGCAGTAGCTGCAGTTCCATGATCATTGTGCAGTTGCTGCAGGTACATCAATTGTGTGCGAGCTGGAGGTCTGTGATCATCGTGTCGTAGCGGCATTGTCCAGGATCATTATGTCATAGCTGCAGGGCCATGATCATTGTGTAGTAGCTGCAGGTCCATGATCAATGTGTCGTAGCTGCACATCCATGATCATTGTCTGGAAGCTGCAGTCCCATTTTCCTTGTGTTTTAGCTGCAGGTCCATGATCACTGTGTAGTAGCTGCAGGTCCATGGCCATTGTGTGGAAGCTGCCGGTCCATGATCATCGTCTAATAGCTGCAGGTCCATGATCATTGTTTAATAGCTGCAGGTCCATGATCATTGTGTAGTAGCTGCAGATCGATGATCATTGTGCAGTAGCGGCAGGTCCATGATCATTGTGCAGTAGCTGCAGATGCATGATCATTTTGTAGTAGCTCCAGGTCCATTATCATTGTGTAGTAGCTGCAGGTCTATGGTAATTTTGTAGTAGCTGCAGGTCCATGATCATTGTGTAGTGGCTGAATGTCCATGATCATTGTGCACTAGCGGCAGGTCCATGATCATTGTGCAGTAGCTGCAGTTCCATGATCATTGTGCAGTAGTGGCAGCTCCATGATCATTGTGTAGTAGCTGTAGGTCCATGATCATTGTGCAGTAGCTGCAGTTCCATGATCATTGTGCAGTAGTGGCAGCTCCATGATCATTGTGTAGTAGCTGCAGGTCCATGATCATTGTGCACTAGCTGCAGTTCCATGATCATTGTGCAGTTGCTGCAGGTACATCAATTGTGTGCGAGCTGGAGGTCTGTGATCATCGTGTCGTAGCGGCATTGTCCATGATCATTATGTCATAGCTGCAGGGCCATGATCATTGTGTAGTAGCTGCAGGTCCATGATCAATGTGTCGTAGCTGCACATCCATGATCATTGTCTGGAAGCTGCAGTCCCATTTTCCTTGTGTTTTAGCTGCAGGTCCATGATCACTGTGTAGTAGCTGCAGGTCCATGGCCATTGTGTGGAAGCTGCCGGTCCATGATCATCGTCTAATAGCTGCAGGTCCATGATCATTGTTTAATAGCTGCAGGTCCATGATCATTGTGTAGTAGCTGCAGATCGATGATCATTGTGCAGTAGCGGCAGGTCCATGATCATTGTGCAGTAGCTGCAGATGCATGATCATTTTGTAGTAGCTCCAGGTCCATTATCATTGTGTAGTAGCTGCAGGTCTATGGTAATTTTGTAGTAGCTGCAGGTCCATGATCATTGTGTAGTGGCTGAATGTCCATGGTCATTGTGCACTAGCGGCAGGTCCATGATCATTGTGCAGTGGCTGCAGTTCCATGATCCTTGTGCAGTAGTGGCAGCTCCATGATCATTGTGCACTTGCTGCAGGTACATCAAGATTGTGTGCGAGCTGGAGGTCTGTGATCATTGTGTCGTAGCTGCATTGTCCATGATCATTATGTAGTAGCTGCAGGGCCATGATCAATGTGTCGTAGCTGCACATCCATGATCATTGTCTGGAAGCTGCAGTTGCATTTTCCTTGTGTTTTAGCTGCAGGTCCATGATCATTGTGTAGTAGCTGCAGGTCCATGGCCATTGTGTGGAAGCTGCATGTCCATGATCATTGTGCAGTAGCTGCAGGTCCATGATCATTGTGTAGTAGTTGCAGTTCCATGATCATTGTCTGGTAGCTGGATGTCCATGATCATTGTGTAGTATCTACACGTCCATGGTGTTCGTTTACTTTCTGCAGTTCCATGATCATTATGTTGTAGCTGCAGGTCCAAGATCATTGTCTGGAAGCTGCAGTCCCATGAACATTGTGTAGTAGCTGCAGGTCCATGATCGTTGTCTGGTAGCTGTAGGTCCATAATCATCGTGTAGAAGTTGTAGATCAATGATCATTGTATATCAGCTGTCGGTCCATGATCTTTGTGTACTAGCTGCAGGTCCATGATCATCGTGTAGAAGCTGCATGTCCAAGATCATTGTGCAGTAGCTACACGACCATGATCATTGTCTGGAAGTTGCAGTCCCATGATCATTGTCTATCCGCTGCAGCTCCATGATCTTTTTGTGGTATCTGCAGGTCCATGATCATTGTGTCGGAGCTGTAGGTTCATGATCACTGTATCGTAGCTGCAGGTCCATGATCATTGCGTAGGACCTGCAGGTCCATAATCGTTGCGTAGTATCTGCACGTCCATGATCATTGTCTGGTAGCTGTAGGTCCATGATCATTGTGTAGTAGCTGAAGGTCTATGATCCTTGTGCAGTAGTGGCAGTTCCATGATCATTGTGCGGTTGCTGCAGGTACATCAAAATTGTGTGCGAGCTGGAGGTCTGTGATCATTGTGGAGTAGCTGCATTGTCCATGATCATTATATAGCAGCTGCAGGGCCATGATCACTGTGTCGTAACTGCACGTCCATGATCATTGTCTGGAAGCTGCAGACCCATTTTCATTGTGTAGTAGCTGCAGGTCCATGATCATTGTGTAGTAGCTGCTGGTCCATGGTCATTGTGTGGAAGCTGCAGGTCCATGATCATCATCTAATAGCTGCAGGTCTATGATCATTGTTTAATATCTGCATGTCCATGATCATTGTATAGCAGGTGCAGGTCCAGGATCATTCTGTATCAGCTGCAGGTCGATGATCATTGTGTAGTAGCTGCAGGTACATCACAATTGGGTGGGAGCTGCAGGTCTGTGATCATTGTGCAGTAGGTGCAGGCCCATGATCATTGTGTAGTAGCTGCAGGTCCATGATCATTGTGTACTTGCTGCAGGTCCATGGGCATTGTATAGTAGCTGCAGGTCCATGATAATTTGCTGTGCCTGCAGGTCCATTGTGTAGCAACTGAAGGTCACTGATCATTGTTTATCAGCTGCAGGTCCATGATTATTTTCTGGAAGCTGCAACTCCATGATCATTGTGTAGTGGCTGCAGGTCCATGATCATTGTGTAGTAGCCGTAGGGCCATGATCATCGTGTAGTAGCCGCAGGTCCATGATCATTGTGTAGCAGCTGCAGGTCCATGATCATCGTGTAGTAGCCGCAGGGCCATGATCATTGTGCAGTTGCTGCAGGTCCATGATCATCGTGTAGTAGCCGCAGGGCCATGATCATTGTGTAGCAGCTGCAGGTCCATGATCATCGTGTAGTAGCCGCAGGGCCATGATCATTGTGCAGTGGCTGCAGGTCCATGATCATCGTGTAGTAGCCGGAGGGCCATGATCATTGTGTAGCAGCTGCAGGTCCATGATCATCGTGTAGTAGCCGCAGGGCCATGATCATTGTGTAGTGGCTGCAGGTCCAAGATCATTTTCTGGAAGCTGCTGGTCGATGATTACTCTGTAGTAGCTGCAGGTCCATGATAATTGTGTAGGAATTGGAGGTCCATGATAACTGTCTGTTCCCTGTAAGACCAGGATCATTGTGTACTAGCTGCATGTCCATGATCATTGTGCAGTCGCTGCAGTTCCATGATTATTGTCTGGTAGCTGTAGCTCTATGATCATTGTGTTCTAGCTGCACGTCCATGATCATTGTGTAGTATCTGCACGTCCATGATGATCGTGTAGTTGCTGCAGTTCCATGATCATTGTGTTGTAGCTGCAGGTCCATGATCATTGTGTAGTAGTTGCAGGTCCATGATCATTGTATATCAGCTGTAGGTCCATGATCATTGGGCAGTAGCTGCAGGTCCATGACCATTGTGCAGTTGCGGCAGGTCCATGATCATTGTGTGGCAACTGAAGGTCACTGATCATTGTTTATCAGCTTCAGGTCCATGATCATTTTCTGGAAGCTGCAGGTCCATGATCATTGTGGGTAGCTGCAGTTCCATGATCTTGTATAGCAGCTTTATGTCCATGATCATTGTGTAGCAGCTGCAGGTCCATGACCATTGTGGGGTAGGTGTAGGTACATGATCATTGTGTACTAGTTGCTGGTACATGATCATTGTGAGGTAGCTGCAGGCCCATGATCATTGTGAGGTAGCTGCAGGCCCTTGATCGTTGTGTATTTGCTGCAGGCCCATGATCATTGTGAGGTAGCTGCAGGCCCTTGATCGTTGTGTATTTGCTGCAGGCCCATGATCGTTGTCCAGTTGCTGCAGTCCCATGATGTTTGTGTAGTAGCTGCAGGTCCACAATCATTGCCTGTAACATTGTGGTGTAGCGCAGATCCATGATAATTATGTAGCAGCTGCAGGTCCATGATCATCATGTGGAAGCTGCAGGCCCATGATCATTATCTTGTAGCTGTAGGCCCATGCTCATTGTGTAGTAGCTGCAGGTCCATGTTCATTGTGTGGCAGCTGCAGGTTCATGATCATTGTGTGGAAGCTGCAGGCCCATGGTCATTGTGTGGAAGCTGCAGGCCCATGGTCATTGTGTAGTCACTTCTGGTCCCTGACCATTGCGGGCTAGGTGTGGGTACATGATCATTGTGTACTAGCTGCTGGTGCATGATCATTGTGAGGTAGCTGCAGGCCCATGATCATTGTGAGGTAGCTGCAGGCCCTGGATCGTTGTGTAGTTGCTGCAGGCCCATGATCGTTGTCCAGTAGTTGCAGTCCCATGATCTCTGTGTAGTAGCTGTAGGTCCATCATCATTGTGCAGTGGCTGCAGGTCATTTATCATTGTGTGGTAGATGCAGGCCCATGATCATTGTGTTGTAGCTGTAGGCCTGTGATCATTGTATAGTATATTCAGGCCCACGATCATTGTGTTGTTAATGCAGACCCATGATCATTGTATAGTAGCTGCAGATCCATGATCATTGTGTAGCAGCTGCAGGTCCATGATCATTGTGTGGATGCTGCAGGCCCATGATCATTGTGTTGACACTGCAGGTCCATGATCATTGTGTTGTAGCTGTAGGCCCATGATCATTGTGTAGTAGCTGGAGGTCCATGTTCATTGTGTGGCAGCTGCAGAAGCATGATCATTGTGTAGTAGCTGTAGGCCTATGATAATTGTCAACTAGCTGCAGGCCCTGGATCGTTGTGTAGTTGCTGCAGGCCCATGATCGTTGCCTGGTAGCTGGAGTCCCATGATCATTGTCTGGAAGAGGTGTCAGCTGTGGCTCAGTTCATAGCACCCTCGCCTTTGAATCAGAGGGTTGTGGGTTCATGTCCCACTCCCGGAAACCAAGAACTGTGATTGTACTCAAAAAAGAGTTGCAATCTGTGACTGTTGATAACTCGAAAGAGTATCATTGTGCAGTAGCTACAGGTCCATGATCATTGTATCATAGTTTCAGGCCCATGGTCGTTGTGTAATAGCTGCAGACCCATGATCATTGTAAAATAGCTGCAGGTTCATGACCATTGTGTATGCTGCAGTCCAATGATGATTGTGCGGTAGCTGCAGCCCCATAATCATCGTGCTGAAGCTGCAGGCCCATGCTCATTATGTAGTAGCTGCAGGCCCATGATCATTGTGTAGTAGCTTCAGATCCAAGATCATTGTCTGAGAGCTGCAGTCCCATGAACATTGTGTAGTGGATGCAGGACCATGATCATTGTCTGGTAGCTGTAGGTCCATGATCATTGTGTAGTAGCCGCAGGTTCATGATCATGGTGAATTAGCTGCAGGCCCATGATCATTGTGTAGGAGCTGTAGGTCCATGATCATCGTGTAGAAGCTGCAGGTCCAAGATTATTGTCTGGAAGCTGTAAGTCCATGATCATTGTGTACTTGCTGCAGCTCCATGATCACTGTCGGGTAGCTGCAGGTCCATGATCATTTTCTGGAAGCTGCAGGCCCATGATCATTGTGTAGTGGCTGCAGGCCCATGAACATTGTGTAGTGGCTGCAGGCCCATGATTGTTGTGTATTAGCTGCATGTCCTTGAACATTGCCTGCAAGTTGCCGGTCCTTGATCGTTGTGTAGTAGCTGCAGTCCCTGTATCATTGTGTAGCTGCTGCAGGCCCATGATCATTGCCTGGAAGCTGCAGCTCCATGATCATTTATTGGTAGCTGCAGGTCCATGATCATTGTGGGGTAGCTGCATGTCTATGATAATTGTGGTTTTGCTGCAGGTCCATGATCATTGTGTAGTAGCTGCAGGTCCATGAACATTGCCTGGAACCTGCACGTCCTGGATCGTTGTGTGGTAGCTGCAGGCCCATGATCACAGTGGAGTAGCTGCAGGTCCAAGATCATTGTGTATTAGCTGTAGGCCCATGATCATTGTGTGGTAGGTGCAGGTCAATGATCATTGTGTACTATCTGCAGGTCCATTATGATTGTGTAGTAGCCGCAGGCCCATGATCAGTGCCTGGAAGCTGCAGGTCCATGATCATTGTATAGCAGCTTCAGATCCATGATCATTGTGTAGTATCTGCCGGCCCACGATCATTGTGTAGTAGCTTCAGGCCCTGATTCATTGTGTCGTGGCTGCAGGCCCATGATCGTTGCCTGGAAGCTGCAGCTCCATTATGATTTTGTTTTAGCTGCAGATACATGACCATTGTATGGTAGCTTCAGGCCCTGGATCATTGTGTAGTGGCTGCAGGAGCATGATCATTGCCTGGATGCTGCAGCCCAATGATCATTTTGTGGTAGCTGCAGGTCCATGATCTTTGGGGAGTAGCTGCAGGTCCATAATCATTGTGTATTTGCTGCAGGTCCATGACCATTGTGTGGTAGCTGCAGGTCCATGATGATTGTGTAGTAGCTACAGATCCATGACCATTGTGTCGTAGCTGCAGGTCCATTCTCATTTTGTCGTAGCTGCAGGTCCGTGATCATTATGTAGTAGCTGCAGGTCCACGATCTTTGTGTAGTAGCTGCAGGCCCATGATCAGAGCCTGGAAGCTGCAGGCCCATGATCATTGTGCAGTAGCTGCAGTTCTATGATCATTGTGTAGTGCTGCAGTCCCCTGATCATTGTGGAGTAGCTGCAGGTCCAAGGTCATTGTGTAGCAGCTGCATGCCCTGGATCACTGTGTAGTGGCTACAGGCCATGGTCATTGCCTGGAATCTGCAGCTCCATGATCATTGTGTAGTGGCTACAGGCCCATGATCATAGTGTGGTAGCTGCAGGTCCATGATCATTGTGTAGTAGCTGCAGGTCCATGATCATTGTGTAGCAGCTGCAAGTCCATGATGATTGTGAAGTACCTGCAGACCCATCATTATTGTATAGTTGCTGCAGGTCCATGATCATTGTGTAGTAGCTGCAGGTCGATGATTATTGTGTATTGCTGGAGATCCATGATCATTGTGTAGTTGCTTCAGGCCCTGGATCATTGCCTGGAAGCTTCAGCTCCATGATCGTTTTGTTTTCGCTGCAGGTCCCTGATCATTGTGTTGTAGCTGCAGGTACATCATTTTTTAGTAGCTGCAGGTCGATGATCATTGTGTAGTAACTGCAGATCCATGATCATTGTGTAGTAACTGCAGATCCCTGATCATTGTGTAGTAACTGCAGATCCATGATCATTGTGTAGCAACTGCAGATCCATGATCATTGTGTAGTAACTGCAGATCCCTGATCATTGTGTAGTAACTGCAGATCCATGATCATTGTGTAGTAACTGCAGATCCCTGATCATTGTGTAGTAACTGCAGATCCATGATCATTGTGTAGTAACTGCAGATCCATGATCATTGCCTGGAATCTGCAGGACCTTGAATATTGTGTGTTACCTGCAGTCCCATGATTGTTGTGTATTAGCTGCATGTCCATGAACATTGCCAGCAAGTTGCAGGTCCTTGATCGTTGTGTCGAAGCTGCAGGCCCATCATCATTGCCTGGAAGCTGCAGCTCCATGATCATTTTTTGGCAACTGCAGATCCATGATCATTGTGGGATATCTGCAGGCCCATGATCTTTGTGGAGTATCTGCAGGTGGATGATCATTGTGTAGTAACTGCAGATCCCTGATCATTGTGTAGTAACTGCAGATCCATGATCATTGTGTAGTAGCTGCAGGCCCATGAACATTGTGTAGTAGTTGCAGGCCCATAATCTTTGTGGAGTATCTGCAGGTCCATAATCATTGTGTAGTAACTGCAGATCCATGATCATTGTGCAGTAACTGCAGCTCCATGATCATTATGTAGTAGCTGCAGGCCGATGATCATTGTGGAGTAGCTGCAGGTAATTGATCATTGTGTAGTAACTGCAGATCCATGATCATTGTGGAGTGACTGCAGATCCATGATGATTGTGGCGTAGCTGCAGGCCCATGAACATTGTGTCGTAGCTGCAGGACCATGAACATTGTGTAGTAGCTGCAGGCCCATGATCTTTGTGGAGTATCTGCAGGTTCATGATCATTGTGTTGTAACTGCAGATCCATGATCATTGTGTAGTAACTGCAGCTCCATGATCATTGTGTAGGAGCTGCAGGCCCATGAACATTGTGTGGTAGTTGCAACCCATGAATATTTTGTAGTAGCTGCAGCCCCATGATCATTGCCTGGAATCTGCAGGACCATGATCATTGTGTAGTTACTGCAGGCCCATGATCATTGCCTGGAATCTGCAGGACCTTGAACATTGTGTGTTAGCTGCAGTCCCATGATTGTTGTGTATTAGCTGCATGTCCATGGACATTGCCTGCAAGTTGCAGGTCCATGATCATTGTGTAGTAGCTACAGGCCCATGATCATTGCTGGAAGCTGCAGCTCCATGATCATTTTTTGGTAGCTGCAGGTCCATGATTATTGTGGGGTAGCTGCATGTCTATGATAATTGTGGTTTAGCTGCAGGTCCATGAACATTGCCTGGAACCTGCATGTCCTGGATCATTGTGTGGCATCTGCAGGCCCATGATCATAGTGGAGCAGTTGCAGGTCCAAGATCATTGTGTAGTAGCTTCAGGCCCTGGATTATTGTTGTTGGCTGCAGGCCCATGATCGTTGTCTGGAAGCTGCAGCTCCATGATGATTTTGTTTTAGCTGAAGGCCCATGATAATTGTGTAGCAGCTGCAGGTCCATGATCATTGTATAGTAGCTGCAGGTCGATGATCATTGTACAGTAGCTGCAGTTCGATAGTCATTGTGCAGTAGCTGCAGGTCCATGATCATTGTGTAGCAGCTGCAGGCCCATGATCATTGCCTGGATGCTGCAGGCCCATAATCATTCTGTAGTAGCTGCATGTCTATGATCATTGTGCAGTAGCTGCAGTTCGATCGTCATTGTGCAGTAGCTGCAGGTCCATGATCATTGTGTAGGAGCTGCGGTCCCATGATCATTGTGTAATAGCTGCAGGTCCATGAACATTGCCCGTATGCTGCAGGTCCTTGATCATTTTGTGGTAGCTGCAGGTCCATGATCATTGGTCAGAAGCTGCAAATCCATGATGATTGTGTGGTAGCTGCAGTTCCATGATCATTGTGTAGTAGCGGCAGTTCCATGATCATTGTGTCTTTGCTGCAGTCCCATGAACATTGTGTAGTAGCTGCAGGTCCAGGAACATTGTTTGGAAGCTGCAGGTCCTTGGTCCTTTTGTAGTAGCTGCACACCCATGATCATAGTGGAGTTGCTGTAGGTCCAAGATCATTGCGTACTAGCTGCAGGCCCATGATCATTCTGTAGTAGCTGCAGGTGCATGATCAGTTTGTAGTAGCTGCAAGTCGATGATCTGTGCGTAGTTGCAGGTCCATGATCTGTGTGCGGTAGCTGCAGGTCCATTATCATTGTGTAGTTGCTGCAGGTGCAAGATCATTGTGTAGTATCTGCAGGGCCTTGATCATTGTGTAGTTGCTGCAGCTGGATGATCAATTTCTAGTAGCTGCAGGTCGATGATCTGTGTGTAGTGGCTGCAGGCCCACGATCATTTCCTGGAATCTGCAGGACCATTATCATTGTGTAGTTACTGCAGGCCCATTATCATTGCCTGGAATCTGCAGGACCATGAACATTATGTGTTTGCTGCAGGCCCATGATCATTGTGTACTAACTGTAGGCCCTGGATCATTGTGTAGTGGCTACAGCCCCATGATCATTGCCTAGAAGCTCCATGATCATTGTGTAGTGGCTACAGCTCCATGATCATTGTGTGGTAGCTGTAGTCCATGATCAGTGTGTAGTAGCTGCAGGTCCATGATCATTGTGTCGTAGCTGCAGGCCCATGATCATAGTGGAGTTGCTGCAGGTCCAAAATCATTGTGTAGTAGCTCCAGGTCCATGATCATTGTGTAGTAGCTGCAGGTCTATGATAATTGTGTAGTAGCTGCAGTCCCATCATCGTTGTGTAGTAGCTGCAGGCCCATGATCATTGTCTAGCAGCTGCAAGCCCATGAACATTGTGTAGTGACTGCAGGCCCATGATCATTTCCTGGAATCTGCAGGACCATGAACATTTTGTGTTTGCTGCAGGCCCATGATCATTGTGTACTAACTATAGGCCCTGGATCATTGTGTAGTGGCTACAGCCCCATGATCATTGTGTAGTAGTTGCAGGTCCATGATCTGTGTGTAGTAGCTGCAGGTCGATGATCATTGGGCAGTAGCTGCAGGTCAATGATCATTGTGACGTAGGTGCAGTTCCATGATCGTTGTGTAGTAGCTGCAGTTCCATGATCATTGTGTAGTAGCTGCAGGTCCATGATCATTGTGTAGTAACTGCAGGTCCATGATCATTGTGTACTAGCTGCTGCTCCATGATCATTGTGTAGTAGCTGCAGGCCCATGATCATTGCCTGGAATCTGCAGGACCATGAACATTCTGTGCTTGTGCAGGTCCATGATCATTGTGAAGTAACTGTAGGCCCTGGATCATTGTGTAGTGTATGGTAGCTACAGATCCATTATCATTGTCTAGTAGGTGCAGTTCCATGATCATTGTGTAGTAGTTGCAGGTCCATGATCATTGTGTAGTTGCTGCAGGTGCATGATCAATTTCTAGTAGCTGCAGGCCGATGATCTGTGTGTAGTAGCTGCAGGTCCATGATCATTGTGTAGTTGCTGCATGTGCAAGATCATTGTGTAGTGTGTGCAGGCCCATGACCATTGTGTACTAGCTGCAGGCCCATGATCATCGTGGAGTAACTGTAGGCCCTGGAGCATTGTGTAGTGGCTACAGCCCCATGATCATTGCCTGGAAGCTGCAGCCCCATGATCATTTTGTGGTCGCTGCAGGTCCATGATCATTGTGTAGTAGCTGCAGGTCCATGATCATTGGGCAGTAGCTGCAGGCCCTGGATCATTGTGTAGTTGCTGCAGGACCATGATCATTGCCTGGAAGCTGCAGCCCAATGATTATTTTATGGTAGCTACAGGTCCATAATCATTGTGTATTTGCTGCAAGTCCATGACCATTGTGTGGTAGCTGCAGGTCCATGATGATTGTGTAGTAGCTACAGATCCATGACCATTGTGTAGTAGCTGCAGGTCCGTGATCATTATTTGGTAGGTGCAGGTCCATGATCATTGCGTGGTAGCTGCAGGCCGATTATCATTGTGTCGAAGATGGTCACTGTATAGTAGCTCCAGGCCCATAATCAGAGCCTGGAAGCTGCAGGTCCATGATCATTGTCTAGTAGGTGTAGTTCCATGCTCATTGTGTAGTAGCTGCAGCTCTATGATCATTGTGTAGTAGCTGCAGTCCCATGATCATTGTGTAGTAGGTGTAGTTCCATGCTCATTGTGTAGTAGCTGCAGGTCCAAGATCATTGTTTAGCAGCTGCATGCCCTGTATCATTGTGTAGTAGCTACAGTCCCATGGTCATTGCCTGGAAGCTGCAGCTCCATGATCATTGTGTCGTGGCTACAGGCCCATGATCATTGTGTAGTAACTGCAGGTCCATGATCATTGTGTACTAGCTGCTGCTCCATGATCATTTTGTGGTAGCTACAGGTCCATTATCGTTGTCTAGTAGGTGCAGTTTCATGATCATTGTGTAGTAGCTGCAGGTTCTTGATCATTGTGTAGTAGCTGCAGGTCCATGATCATTGTGGAGTAGCTTTAGATCCTTGATCATTGTGTAGTAGCTGCAGGTCCATGATCATTGTGTAGTAACTGCAGTTGAATGATCATTGTGTAGTAGCTGCAGGCCAATGATCATTGCCTTGAATCTGCAGGACCATGAACATTGTGTGTTAGCTGCAGTCCCATTATTGTTGTGTATTAGCTGCAATCCCTGTATCATTGTGTAGCGGCTACAGGCCCATGATCATTGCCTGGAAGCTGCAGCTCCATGATGATTTTGTTTTAGCTGCAGGCCCATGACCATTGTGTGGTAGCTGAAGGTCCATGATCATTGTGTACTATCTGCAGGTCCATTATTGTTGTGTAGCAGCTGCAGATCCATGATCATTGTGTAGTCGCTGCAGGTCCATGATCATTGTGCAGTAGCTGCAGGTCCATGCTCATTGTGTAGTAGCTGCAGGTCCATGATCATTGTGTAGTAGCTGCAGATCCATGATCATTGTGCAGTAGCTGCAGGTCCATGATCATTGTGCAGTAGCTGCAGGTCCATGATCATTGTGTAGTAGCTGCAGATCCATGATCATTGTGTAGCAGCTGCAGGCCCATGTTCATTGTGTAGTAGCTGCAGGCCCATCATCATTGCCTGGATGCTGCAGGCCCATCATCATTGTGTGGTAGCTGCAGACCCATGATCATTGTGTAGTAGCTGCAGGCCCATGATCATTGTGTAGTAGCTGCAGTCCCATGATCATTGTGTAGTAGGTGTAGTTCCATGCTCATTGTGTAGTAGCTGCAGGTCCAAGATCATTGTTTAGCAGCTGCATGCCCTGTATCATTGTGTAGTAGCTACAGTCCCATGGTCATTGCCTGGAAGCTGCAGCTCCATGATCATTGTGTCGTGGCTACAGGCCCATGATCATTGTGTGGTAGCTGCAGGTCAATGATCATTGTGTACCAGCTGCAGGCCCTGGATCATTGCCTGGAAGCTTCAGCTCCATGATCGTATTGTTTTCGCTGCAGGTCCATGATCATTGTGTAGTATCTGCAGGTCCATGATCATTGTGTAGTAGCTGCAGTTCCATGATCATTGTGTAGCAGCTGCAGGTCCAATGTCATTGTGGAGTAGCTGCAGATTCTTGAACATTGTGTAGTAACTGCAGGTCCATGGTCATTGTGTCGTAACCGCAAGTCCAGGAACATTCTCTGGAAGCTGCAGGTCCTTCATTGTGTAGTAGCTGTAGCCCCATGATCATAGTGGAGTTGCTGCAGGTCCAAGATCATTGTGTAGCAGCTGCAGGTCCATGATGATTCTGTAGTAGCTGCAGGCCCATCATCATTGTGTAGTTGCTGCAGGTGCATGATCATTTTGTAGTAGCTGCAGGTCGATGATGTGCGTGCAGTAGATACAGGTCCATGATCATTGTGTAGTAGCTGCAGTTCCATGATGATTGTGTAGCATCTGCAGGCCTATGATCATTGTATAGTAGCTGCTAGCACTAGATCATTTTGTCGTGGGTGCAGATCCATGATCATTGTGTAGCAGCTACAGGCCCAAGATCTTTGTGTAGTAGCTGAAGGGATATGATCATTTCCTGGAATCTGCAGGACCATGATCATTGTGTAGTAGCTGCAGGCCCATGATAATTGTGTCGTAGCTGCAGGCCCATGACCATTGTGTCATAGCTGCAGTCCGATGATCATTGTGTAGTAGCTGGAGGCCCTGGTTCATTGTGTCATGGTTGCAGATCCATGATCATTGTGTAGTAGCTGCAGGTCCAGGATCATCGTGTAGTTGCTGCAGCTCCATGATCATTGTGTATTAGCTGCAGGTCCATGATCATTGTGTAGTAGCTGAAGGCCCATGATCATTTCCTGGAATCTGCAGGACCATGATCATTATGTAATTACTGCAGGCCCATGATCATTGCCTGGAATCTTCAGGACCATGAACATTGTGTGGTTGCTGCAGGTCCATGATCATTGTGTAGTAGCTGCAGGTCCATGATCAGTGTGTAGTAGCTGCAGGTCCTTGATCATTGTGTAGTATCTGCAGGTCCATGATCATTGTATAGTAGCTGCAGATCCATGATCATTGTGTAGCAGCTGCAGGTCCATGATCATTGTGTGGATGCTGCAGGCCCATGATCATTGTGTTGACACTGCAGGTCCATGATCATTGTGTTGTAGCTGTAGGCCCATGATCATTGTGTAGTAGCTGGAGGTCCATGTTCATTGTGTGGCAGCTGCAGACGCATGATCATTGTGTAGTAGCTGTAGGCCTATGATAATTGTCAACTAGCTGCAGGCCCTGGATCGTTGTGTAGTTGCTGCAGGCCCATGATCGTTGCCTGGTAGCTGGAGTCCCATGATCATTGTCTGGATGAGGTGTCAGCTGTGGCTCAGTTCAAAGCACCCTCGCCTTTGAATCAGAGGGTTGTGGGTTCATGTCCCACTCCCGGAAACCAAGAACTGTGATTGTACTCGAAAAGAGTTACAATCTGTGACTGTTGATAACTCGAAAGAGTTACTTCTGGCATACATTCCCTTGGAGGTGTCAGCTGTGGCTCAGTTCATAGCACCCTCCCCTTTGAATCAGAGGGTTGAGGGTTCATGTCCCACTCCCGGAAACCAAGAACTGTGATTGTATTCAAAAGAGTTGCAATCTGTGACTGTTGATAACTCGAAAGAGAAAGAGTATCATTGTGTAGTTGCTGCAGGTGCAAGATCAATGTGTAGTAGCTGCACCTCCATGATCATTGTTTAGTAGCTGCAGGCCCTGGATCATTGCCTGGAAGCTTCAGCTCCATGATCGTATTGTTTTCGCTGCAGGTCCATGATCATTGTGTAGTATCTGCAGGTCCATGATCATTGTGTAGTAGCTGCAGTTCCATGATCATTGTGTAGCAGCTGCAGGTCCAATGTCATTGTGGAGTAGCTGCAGATTCTTGAACATTGTATAGTAACTGCAGGTCCATGGTCATTGTGTAATAGCTGCAGGTCCATGATCATTGTGTAGCAGCTGCAGGTCCAATGTCATTGTGGTGTAGCTGCAGACCCTTGATCATTGTGTAGTAACTGCAGGTCCATGGTCATTGTGTCGTAACCGCAAGTCCAGGAACATTCTCTGGAAGCTGCAGGTCCTTCATTGTTGTGTAGTAGCTGTAGCCCCATGATCATAGTGGAGTTGCTGCAGGTCCAAGATCATTGTGTAGCAGCTGCAGGTCCATGATGATTCTGTAGTAGCTGCAGGCCCATCATCATTGTGTAGTTGCTGCAGGTGCATGATCATTTTGTAGTAGCTGCAGGTCGATGATGTGTGTGCAGTAGGTGCAGGTCCATGATCATTGTGTAGTTACTGCAGGCCCATGATCATTGCCTGGAATCTTCAGGACCATGAACATTGTGTGGTTGCTGCAGGCTCATGATCATTGTGTAGTAACTGTAGGCCCTGGATCATTGTGTAGTGGCTACAGCCTTATGATCATTGCCTGGAAGCTGCAGGCCCATGATCATTGTGTAGTAGCTGCAGGTCCATGATCAGTGTGTAGTAGCTGCAGGTCCTTGATCATTGTGTAGTATCTGCAGGTCCATGATCATTGTGTGGTAGCTGCAGGCCCATGATCATTGTGTAGTAGCTGCAGTTCCATGATCATTGTGTATTAGCTGCAGTCCCGTGATCATTGTGTCGTACATGAAGGTCCAGGAACATTGTCTGTAAGCTGCAGGTCCTTGATCGTTGTCTAGTAGCTGCAGGCCCACGATCATAGTGGAGTTGCTGCAGGTCCAAGATCATTGTGTAGTAGCTGCAGGTCCATGTTCATTGTGTAGCAGCTGCAGGTCGATGATAATTGTGTAGTAGCTGCATGTATTTGATCATTGCCTGAATGCATTAGGCCTATAATCAGTGTGTTGCAGCTGCAGGTCTATGATCATCGTGTAGTTGCTGCAGTCCCATGATTATAGCGTAGTAGCTGCAGGTCGATGAACATTGCCTGGAAGCTGCTGGTCCTTGATCATTGTGTCGTGGCTACAGGCCCATGATCATTATGTGGTAGCTGCAGGTCAATGATCATTGTGTACCAGCTGCAGGCCCATGATCATTGCCTGGAAGCTGAAGTTCCATGAGCATTGTGTAGTAACTGCAGGTCCATGATCATTGTGTACTAGCTGCAGGTCCATGATCATTGTGTACTAGCTGCAGGACCATGATCATTGTGTAGTGGCTACAGGCCCATGATCATTGTGTAGTGGCTACAGGCCCATGATCATTGTGTAGTGGCTACAGGCCCATGATCATTGTGTAGTGGCTACAGGCCCATGATCATTGTGTAGTGGCTACAGGCCCATGATCATTGCCTGGAAGCTGAAGTTCCATGATCATTGTGTAGTAACTGCAGGTCCATGATCATTGTGTACTAGCTGCTGCTCCATGATCATTTTGTGGTAGTTACAGGTCCATTATCGTTGTCTAGTAGGTGCAGTTTCATGATCATTGTGTAGTAGCTGCAGGTTCTTGATCATTGTGTAGTAACTGCAGTTGAATGATCATTGTGTAGTAGCTGCAGGCCAATGATCATTGCCTTGAATCTGCAGGACCATGAACATTGTGTGTTAGCTGCAGTCCCATTATTGTTGTGTATTAGCTGCAATCCCTGTATCATTGTGTAGCGGCTACAGGCCCATGATCATTGCCTGGAAGCTGCAGCTCCATGATGATTTTGTTTTAGCTGCAGGCCCATGACCATTGTGTGGTAGCTGAAGGTCCATGATCATTGTGTACTATCTGCAGGTCCATTATTGTTGTGTAGCAGCTGCAGATCCATGATCATTGTGTAGTCGCTGCAGGTCCATGATCATTGTGCAGTAGCTGCAGGTCCATGCTCATTGTGTAGTAGCTGCAGGTCCATGATCATTGTGTAGTAGCTGCAGATCCATGATCATTGTGCAGTAGCTGCAGGTCCATGATCATTGTGCAGTAGCTGCAGGTCCATGATCATTGTGTAGTAGCTGCAGATCCATGATCATTGTGCAGTAGCTGCAGGTCCATGATCATTGTGTAGCAGCTGCAGGCCCATGTTCATTGTGTAGTAGCTGCAGGCCCATCATCATTGCCTGGATGCTGCAGGCCCATCATCATTGTGTGGTAGCTGCAGACCCATGATCATTGTGTAGTAGCTGCAGGCCCATGATCATTGTGTAGTAGCTGCAGGTCCATGATCATTGTGTAGTAGCTGCAGGCCCATGATCATTGTGTAGTAGCTGCAGGTCTATGTTCATTGTGTAGTAGCTGCAGGTCCATCATCATTGCCTGGATGCTGCAGGCCCATGATCATTGTATAGTAGCTGCAGTCCCATGAACATTGTGTAGTGGCTGCAGGTCCATGGACATTGCCCGGAAGCTGCAGGTCCATGATCATTGGGCAGTAGCTGCAGGTCCATGATGATTGTGTAGTAGGTGCAATTCCATGATCATTGTGTAGTAGCTGCAGTTCCATGATCATTGTGTAGTAGCTGCAGGTCCATGATCATTATGTAGTAGCTGCAGGTCCAAGATCTTTGTGTAGTAGCTGAAGGCCCATGATCATTGCTTGGAATCTGTAGGACCATGAACAATGTGTGGATGCTGCAGGCCCATGATCATTGTGTAGTAACTGTAGGCCCTGGATCATTGTGTAGTGGCTCCAGCCCCATGATCATTGCCTGGAAGCTGCAGCCCCATGATTATTTTGTGGTCGCTGCAGGGCCATGATCATTGTGTAGTAGCTGCAGGTCCATGATCTGTGTGTAGTTGCTGCAGGACCATGATCATTGCCTGGAAGCTGCAGCCCAATGATCATTTTGTAGTAGCTACAGGTCCATGATCATTGTGTAGTAGCTGCATGTCCATAATCATTGTGTATTTGCTGCAAGTCCATGACCATTGTGTGGTAGCTGCAGGTCCATGATGATTATGTAGTAGCTACAGATCCATGACCATTGTGTAGTAGCTGCAGGTCCGTGATCATTATTTGGTAGGTGCAGGTCCATGATCATTGTGTGGTAGCTGCAGGCCGATTATCATTGTGTAGAAGATGCAGGACCATGGTCACTGTGTAGTAGCTGCAGGCCCATGATCAGAGCCTGGAAGCTGCAGGTCCATGATCATTGTGTAGTAGCTGCAGTCCCATGATCATTGTGTAGTAGTTGCAGGTCCAAGATCATTGTGTAGCAGCTGCAGGTCCATGATCATTGTGGAGTAGCTGTAGATCCTTGATCGTTGTGTAGTAGCTGCAGGCCAATGATCATTGCCTTGAATCTGCAGGACCATGAACATTGTGTGTTAGCTGCAGTCCCATTATTGTTGTGTATTAGCTGCAATCCCTGTATCATTGTGTAGCGGCTGCAGGCCCATGATCATTGCCTGGAAGCTGCAGCTCCACGATGATTTTGTTTTAGCTGCAGACCCATGACCATTGTGTGGTAGCTGAAGGTCCATGATCATTGTGTACTATCTGCAGGTCCATTATCATTGTGTAGTAGCTGCAGGCCCATGATTAGTGCCTGGAAGCTGCAGGTCCATTATTATTGTGTAGAAGCTGCAGGTCCATGATCAGTGTGTATTAGCTGCAGGTCCTTGATCATTGTGTAGTATCTGCAGGTCCATGATCATTGCCTGGATGCTGCAGGCCTGTGATTATTGTGTAGTCGGTGCAGGTCCATGATCATTGCATAGTAGCTGCAGTCCTATGATCGTTGTGTAATAGCTGCAGGCTCATAATCATAGTGGAGTTACTGCAGGTCCAAGATCATTGTGTAGCAGCTGCAGGTCCATGATCATTGTGGGTTAGCTGCAGTTCCATGGTCACTGTGTAGTAGCTAAAAGGCCATGATCATTGTGTAGTAGCTGCAGGGCCATGATCATTGTGGAGTTGCTGCAGGTCCATGGTCATTAATTAGTTGCTGCAGGGCCATGATCATTGTGGAGTTGCTGCAGGTCCATGATCATTGGTTAGTTGCTGCAGGCCCATGATCATTGTGTTGTGGCTGCATGTGCATGATCTTTGTGTAGTTGCTGCTGGTCCATGATAATTGCTTGGAAGCTGCAGATCCATGATCATTGTCTGGAAGCTGCAGGTCCATGATTATTGTGTAGTAGCTGCAGGCACGTGATGTCTGATAGTAGCTGCAGCTTCATGATCATTGAGTAGTTGCTGCAGGTCCATGATCATTTTCTGGAAGTTGCAGGTCCATGATTATAGTGTAGTGGCTGCAGTCCCATGATCATTGTTTAGTAGCTACGGGCTCTTGAGGAAGAACACTATTGTTCATTGAGTAGTCTAGGGCCACAAGCGGCTGCATCATTTTGAATCTCACCTCTCCTTGTCTTTGGAGTTGTGGGATATGTTAAATATCCTAAGGTGTGTCACCTAAACGTTGTCACAAAACATCTACATCTCATCTGCCTGTTATTGCCCTGTTCCTGATGCATGAACCGATGTAATCTCACTGATATTATGCTAGGACTGATTCATTGGCTTTGGAATAGACTTGGTTGCTGAAAATGCCCCATGCTCAGTGGCCTGTGCCTTGTATGGGATATTTGCGACTTCAATCTGGCACTTCCCCCACAAAGCGGGAATCATGTTTCATGAAATCAGATAGTACCTCAACTTGGGATGTGTTTTCATTCCTAGGTTTTTGGTTGCTTAGTTGCATTGGTAATTCTGAATAGTTTGTGAGATGGAGCCAATCAGTCCTTCCATTATCCTTTTGATAGGGTAGGGCAGAGCTGATGCTCGTCTATAGTTTACACCCTCCTCTAGACCCCTGTTACCCAACTTGTGGAGCTGGGGAGATCATTAACAGAGGAGCAGGGTTGTCAGATGTGTGCTGGATTCATATGTTGTGAACTGACAGATACTTCCAACAGGCAGCATCGCATCAACATCATCAGTCAAAAAAGAAAGAACAACCTGTGTTAATATATCACCTTCCAAATCCTCATGACATCCCAAAGTGCTTTACTGTCAATGAAACACTTTTTGAAGGGTCATGGTTGTTGTGATGTTGGCAATGTACCAGTTAATCTGTGAATAGCAGCTACTTGATGTAAAGATAATCAGTGTTTTTTTTGAGGGATAAATCCAGGATAACGGGAAGAATATCCTTGCATTTCTCTGACAGGACTCTCCCTTTCTTGTGCAACAAGGGACAGGATGTTGTGTTTCAGAAAGGATAGAACTAGATTAAATCTTCACACTTTTTTATATTTATTGACAGAGTCAGCTATTACAAGCATACACCTCCCAGGATGCTGCATGTTTTATTAACCATTTATTCCACTTGCCTTGCCACCGTCAATGATTTTTAAAAAATTCCTTCAGGGGATGTGGGCTTCGCTGGCTAGGGCAGCATTTATTGTCCATCCCTAATTGCCCTTGAGAAGGTGGTGGTGAGCTGCCTCCTTGAACTGCTGCAGTCCACGAGGTGTGGGTACAACCACTGTGCTGTTAGGAAGGGAGTTCCAGGATTTTGAACCAGCGACAGTGAAGGAACAGCAATATATTTCCAAATCAGGATGGTGAGTGGCTTAGAGGGGAACTTCCAGATGGTGGTGTTCACATGTGTCTGCTGCCCGTGTCCTTCTAGATGGTAGTGGTCGTGGGTTTGGAAGGTGCTGTCGAAGGAGCCTTGGTGAGTTGCTGCAGTGCATCTTGTAGATGGTACACACTGCTGCTACTGTGCGTCGGTGGTGGAGGGAGTGAATGTTTGCGGGTGGGGTGCCAATCAAATGGACTGCTTTGCCCTGGATGGTGTCAAGTTTCTTGAGTGTTGTTGGAGCTGCACTTATCCAGGCAAGTGGAGAGTATTCCATCACACTCCTGACTTGTGCCTTATAGATGGTGGACATGCTTTGGGGAGTCAGGAGGTGGGTTACTCATTGCACTATTCCTAGCCTCTGACCTGCTCTTGTAGCCACAGTATTTATATGGCTAGCCCAGTTCATTTTCTGGTCAATGGTAACCCCAGGATGTAGATAGTGGGGGATTCGGTGATGGTAATGCCATTGAATGTTAAGTGGCGATGATCAGATTCTCCCTTATTGGAGATGGTCATTGCCTGGCACTTGTATGGCACGAATGTTACTTGCCACTTCTCAGCAGAAATCTGGATATTGATGAAGCAGCTGAAGATGGTTGGGCCTAGGACACTACCCTGAGGAACTGCTGCGGCGATGTCCTGGAGCTGAGATGATTGATCTCCAACAACCACAACCACAATCCTTTGTGCTAGATATGACTCCAACCAGCGGAGAGTTTCCCCCCTTATTCCCATTGACTCCAGTTTTGCTAGGGCTCCTTGTTGTCACATTCGGTCAAATGCGACATTGATATCACTGTCACCTCACCTCTGGAATTCAGCTCTTCTGTCTATGTTTGAACCAAGGCTGTAATGAGGTCAGGAGATGAGTGGCGCTGGCGGAACCCAAACTGGGCATCAGTGAGCAGGTTATTGCTAAGCAAGTGCCACTTGATAGCACTGTTGATAACCCATTCCATCACTTATTGATGAGGCAGAGTAGACTGATGAGGTGGTACCTCCTGCACCCCTTTTAGAACTGTACCCTTTATTTTGTATTGGCATTCTTTCTACCAAAATGAATCACCTCATACTTCTCTGTATTAAATGTCATTTGTCACTTGTCTGCCCATTCCACCGTACTGTCTATGTCCATTTCTACACCATCCTTCTCACAGTTCACAATACTTCCAAGTTTTGTATCAACTACAAATTTTGAAATTGTGCCCTGTACACCAAGGTGTCGGTCATGAATATATATCGGGAAGAGTATGATTCCTTTCACAGAGACTTTCAGCTGCAGTGTTCGTGACCATGATGTCCATGTTTTCAAACATCTCCCTGAACTCATCATTAGTAAATTTTCCTCAATTATCGATCGGAAATTTTGTTGGTGCCCCAAATCCAGTCCTTTCCAGTTCTCCATGATTTTATCTGTCATAACCCTTTAGTCCTTATCATGTATTAGTTTAGAAAGACTAAACCTAGTTACCAGGCCTACAAAATGTAGAATTAAAATATTTCAGTCTTTGTCCCAGGCCTTTAGATCATTGGTAACTACCCTGTTAAAGATGGATGCCTTACAATAGGACGTGGAGGTGTCCCTTGATACGTTTTACAGATTTCACACTTTTCGCTAACCTCTTCTATTAGCCTCGTTTACTCTTTTATTAACTGCTTCTTGGCCACTCCTTGGAATTATTTGCCCAATATTGCTGTTCCAATTCTGTCTTCTGCTGTAATAGCCAGATCTGGAAGGGTGCTTTCATCCTCATTCTGCCTGTCTTTAACCCTTCCATTGCAATTTTTACCTGTGTCCAGAATCTAGGCCATTTTAAAATCGGGCAATTACTGAGACCTCTATTCTTTGTGTCACCGTGGAATGTTCCATTGGTTCTATGAAGGCTGAAGGAAGTGATTGTTTCACCAGGAACTTTATCAAGGCAGCAAATATCTGATTGAACAGGGTCTCCCTCTCTGAGAACTGAACGTCAGTCAGAACAAGGAACCGGTCCATATGAGACACCTTAGCACAATCCACTAGTTTAAACACTAGTATTGAACCAGGGATCCCCAGATAGAAGCTCATCAGTTTATTATAAATCCTGTTAAAGTTCTTAACATTGGGAATGACCATCTGTTTGCCAAAATCGATCAACACCTGACAGGCATTTATAGATCATCTTTCTTGTAAACTTCATCCAAGAACTGAAAAAGGAGGTTCAAAGTCTTTTCATTATCCCACGGCTGGGCATTCAGCTCACAAAATACTTTCCTTCTGATTTTATTTCTGGTAGAAAGTGACAATACCAAGGCCATATTTTGTTTCCTCTTTGGTAGGGATGTAACCCATGTCCACATATCCACTTCATTCTTCCACTGGTTTTAGACTTCCAGAACATCAGAGGGGAATTCTACCCTGACAATTTACATTTGCTTTCTGCCATTTTTCATCATGGCGACTGGGATTGTAGTTTTCTGCCTGGACTTCTTTTCTTAGCTTCCAATCTTCACCTTTAGGAACATAGGAGCAGGGTTCATCCATTTGGCCCATTGAGCCTGCTCTCCCATTCAAAATGATCAAAGCTGATCATCTACTTCAATTCCCGCACTATCCCCATATCCCTTGATGTTATTCATCTCCAGAAATCTATTGATCTCAGTCTTGAACATACTCAATGATTGAGCTTCCAGAGCCCTTTGGGGTGGAGAATTCCAAAGATTCACCACTCTGAGTGAAGAAATTCCTCCTCAGTTGTCTTAACTGACCTGCCCCTTATTCTGAGAGTGTGCCCTCTGGTTCTAGACTCACCAGCAACGGGAATCATCCTATCCACATCTAGCCTGTCACACAATGTAAGAATTCTGTAAGTTTCAATGAGATCACCACTCATTCTTCTAAACGCCATAATATACAGGCCCACTCTCCTCAATCTCTTCTCATTAGATAATTTTGCCATCCCAGGAATCAGTCTGGTGAGCCTCCATTGCACTCTCCCTATAACAAGTTTATCCTTCCTTAGATAAGGAGACCAAAGCTCTTCACAATACTCCAGGTTCGGTCTCACCAAGGCTGTATACAACTGCAGCAAGACATCTTTACTCCCGTGCTCAAATCCCCTCACGATGAAGGCCAACATACCATTTGCTTCACAACAAAAACAGAATTACCTGGAGAAACTCAGCAGGTCTGGCAGCATCGGCGGAGAAGAAAAGAGTTGACGTTTCGAGTCCTCATGACCCTTCAGCAGAACAGATCATTTGCTTTCCTAATTTCTTGCTGTACCTGCATGTTAGCTTTTAATGACTTATGAACAAGGACACCCAGGTCCCTTTGGACATCAACACTTCCCAATCCCTCACCATTTAAGAAATACTGTCTTTCTGTTTTTTCCACCAAAGTGGATAACTTAACTTATTCACATTATATTCCATCTGCCATGTTCTTGCTCATTCACCAGCCTGTCCAAATCTCCTTGAAGCCTCCTTGCATCCTCCTCACAACTTACATTCCCAGCCAGTTTTGTGTCATCAGCAAATTTGAAAATATTACATTTGGCCCCTGCATCCAAATCATTTATATAGATTGTGAACTGCTGTGGCCCCAGCACCGATCATTGCAGTACCCCACTAGTAACAGTCTGCCACCCCGAGAATGACCCATTTATTCCTACTCTGTTTTCCGTCTGTTAACCAATTCTCAACCCATGCTAGTATAGTACCCCAATCCCATTTTATTTACTAACCTCCTGTGTGGGACCTAATCAAAAGCCTTCTGAAAATCCAAATAAACCGCATCTATTGGTTCTATACTACAGGTAACATCCTCAAATAACTCCAACAGGTTTGCCAAACACATGATTTCCCTTCCATAAATTTATTGACTCTGCCCAATCATATTATTATTTTCCAAGTGTCTAGTTACCGCATCCTTTACAATAGATTCCAATATTTTCCCTACTACTGACGTCAAACTAGCAGGTTTGTAGTTCTCCATCCTCCCTCTTCCTCCCTTCTTAAACAGTGGGGTTACATTTGCTACTTTCCAGCTGGCAGGAACCTTTCCAGAATCTACAGAATTCTGAAAAATAACCACCAAAGTGTTCGACATCTCTCTAGCTGCCTCCTTCAAAACTCTGGGGTGAAGCTCACAGAGTCCAGGGGATTTATCAACCTTCAATCCAATTAATTTTTCGAGTACTACCTCTTTATTACTATTAATTCCTTTTAGTTCCTCATTTTCACAAACCCCTTGGTTCCATAGTATTTCTGGGAGATTTTCTGTATCTTCCTCTGTGAAGACAGACACCAAACAATTGTTTAGTTTCTCCACCATTTCCCTGTTTTCCATTATAAATTATCCTTTCTCCAACTGTAATGGACCCACATTTGTCCGAGCTAATCTTTTTCTTTTCACATACCAAAAGAAGCTTTTACAGTCCGACTTTATGTTCCTCACTAGTTTACATTCATATTCTCTTTTTCCTTTCTTAATCAGTTTCTTAATCTCCCTTAGGTGGGTTCTAAATTTTCTAATTGTTCCCAATCCTCAGGTTTACCACTTTTTCTGGCATCCAAAAAAGCCACTTCCTTTGATCTAATGCAGTCGCTCTCTCTTTCTCTTTCTTGGGTTTGGAAAATGGGCGAGGTGAGAATGTGAGGGCTGGTGAGGAGTGTGGAGGCTGGTGAGGAGGGGGAGGGTGGTGGGGAGTGTGTGGGCTGGTGAGGATGGGGAGGGTGGTAGGGAGTGTGTGGGCTGGTGAGGAGGGGGAGGGTGGTGGGGAGTGTGTGGGCTGGTGAGGAGGGGGAGGGTGGTAGGGAGTGTGTGGGCTGGTGAGGATTGTGAGGACTGGTGAGGAGGGTGAGGGTGGTGGGGAGTGTGAGGGCTGGTGAGGAGTGAGGGTTGGGGGAAATGTGAAGGGTAGTGGGGAGTGTGAGGGTGGAGGGGAGGGTGAGGCTGGTGGGGATTGGAGGGGAGGGTGAGGGTGGGGGGGAGGGGGAGGGTGGTGTGGACGGTGAGGGTGGTGTGGAGGGTGAGGCTGATGGGGAGGGTGAGGGTGTAGGGTGGTTGAGAGGAGGGTGAGGCTGGTGTGAGGGTTGAAGAGAGGGTGAAGGTGATGTGGAATGTGAGGTTAATGGGGAGGGTGAGGGTGGTGGCGAGTATGAGGATGGAGGGGAGGGCGAGGGTGGTGTGGAGGGTGAGGCTGATGGGGAAGGTGAGGGTGGAAGGGAGGTTGAGGGGAGGGTGAGGCTGGTGTGAGGGTAGAGGGGAGGATGAGGGTGGCGTGGAGTGGTGTCTGCTGTAATCTGTGAGGAATTCTGATCATTCCCACAGGAAATGTCTGTAGCCTAATGATGGCCTTGTAAGGTAACAGCAGCCAGAGTCACACTGGCAGCAGCTGGAAACAGCAACTCAGGGAAAGGTTGCTGACTCTTGTTGGGTTTATTCCTGGAAGTTTCATCACATGATCTCTGACCTCACTCAGCCCCGCCTCCACACTCGCACCATTGGCCTATCCTCCAGGCACAGTGGCCAATTGGAAAGGGAATAGACTCTTTTTTACCCAATTTGATTAATCCTGACTGTCATTTGCCTCACTTTCAATATTTTAATTGCTAATAATTAGAAGCGTTTCAAGAAAATGAAGACGTTGTTTCACACCCAGTGTGTTGTTCCTCCCAGGCAGTATCCTGGAGGTGATCCTTCAATTTCTGAAGGGTTGCCAGTATTACCATGGGGAGAGCAAAGCTTTCAACAGGGCAGAGAACAACATGGTTAATCAATGATGTCGATCCTCTTGATTCTCCCTCTCATGTTCCCCTTCCCTCATTCTGACGGCCCAGAGGGCAGGGGATCACTTGCCCAGTGCGTTTGTGATTGATGTAGGTCTCTGATGGAGCGAGAGAGAGCTGCTGCTGAGGACAACATTCACTCCAAAAGGAGCTCAGCAGAGATCAGGCTTCAGTGAGATTTAGCTGACTGGATTGCTGGTGGTGCTTTGAGAGTGGAAGGGACACTCAATAAAATCAGTTTAAGATAAAACCTTTAACCTTCACACATTATAATCAGCAGTGGCTCTTGGTGTAAGTTAGTGAATGTTGCTGGCATTGTTCACAGTGAGTTGCAGAGTAAATTTACCGTCACATTGTGGGTGTTACTGGACTAATGATCCAGAGACCCTTACTGGAAAAATGAGCGTAAATCTCACTACACTGCCCCAATGAATTTAAATTCAATTAGAATTATAATATGGTTATAACACAGAAGGAGGCCATTCAGCCCCTTACATTTATGTTAGTTCTTTGCAGGAGCAACTTAGTCCCACTTCCCTGCCCTTCAATTTTCCTCTCTTCAGGCGCTTTGAACTCCAATTCCTCTCCGAAAGCCACGGTTTACATGGAGACCTTCTCTTCCGCCTCCACCACATTCTCAGCTTGTGCACTTTAGACCCTAACCACTCACTGCGAAAATCGCTTTCCTTATGTTGCTGAAGCTTTGTTTTACCAATCAGCTTAAATTGGTGTCCTCTTGTTCTTAACCCTTCCACCACTGGGAACAGTATCTCTCCTGTCTAGGCCCCTCATCATTTTGAACACCTCTATGAAATCTCCTCTCAACCTTCTCTTCTCCAAGGACAACAGTCCCAACTTCGCCACCTAAATGAAGTCCCTCATCCCTGCAGCCCTTTGAGAGTTGTACCTTTTATCTTATATTGTCTTTCCTTATTCTTCACAATGCATTACTTCACAATTCTCTGCATTAAATTTCATCTGTCACTTGTCCACCAATTCCACCTGCCTAAGTGTGCTGTTTATTCCCACCTTCCTGGAGGCTTTGTGGCCTGTACATCAGTCTCAAACTTCCGCTTTCCTGACTCCTGCATAAATTATTGAAGGCGGCAGGACAGGTTGAGGGTGCGGTTAATAAAGCATACAGGATCCTGGGCTTTATAAAAAGCGGCATCGAATACAAAAGCAAGAAATTTGGTGAACCTTTATAAAACACTGGTTTGGCATCATCTGAAGTATTAGCCGGGATCTTCCGGTCCCGCCAAAAGTCAACGGACCTTTGACTGGCCCACTGCATCCCACACGGTATGTCCCGCTTCATGAGGCTGGAAAATCCCGGACATCGTGTCCAGTTCTGGGCACCACACCTTAGGAAAGATGTGAAGGCTTTAGAGAGGGTGCAGAAAAGATTAAAATGCTCCATAGTGGCTCACAGGACCCCTCAAATAAAATTTGACACTGAAGGGATATCAGGGCTTTTCAATACCTATTTTCAAAATGCTTGGTCAAAGAGGTAGATTTAAAGAAGCATCTTAAGGGGTGGGGGTGTGTAGGAGGTTGGGGGAGAGGCAGAGAGGTTTAGGGAGGGAATTCCAAAATTCAGAACTCTGCCAGCTGAAGGCACAGCCAACAGTAGTGAAGTTATTAAAGTCAGGAACTGGAGAAACAAGATTAACGTTTCAAGTCCACAGGTGTTGCCAGACCTGCTGAGTTTTACCAGCATTTTCTGTTTTTATTTCAGATTTCCAGTATCTGCAGTATTTTGCTTTTGTTAAAGAAAGGGATGTGTATGAGACCAGAATTGAGGAGAATGGAGAAATCTCTGAAGGTTGTGTGATTGGGGTATTCTTCTCCCTCTCTTCCATCCCTCTTGCACTGTCTATCACCCTAGTTTTTTCTCTTTTTCACACCATTTCACTCTCTCTTGTAGTCGATCACCACCTCTCCCTTTCCCCATCTTGTTCTCTCTTGCATCCCTGTCACTGACTCCCGGCATTTAATCTCAATCCTTCTCTCCCTTTCATCCACCCATGTTGCATTTTTCTCCCTCTCTTTCTCTCACATTCACCCTTGACTGTCCTCCATCTCCTCTCCCTCTTGTGCTCTCCTCTCCCTCTCTCACTCTTCCTCTTGTGCTTTCTTCCCCTTCCTCTCTCTCTCTGTCTCTCTCTCTCACACAATCCCTCTTGTTTTCCCCTCCCCTCCCATTCTAAAATTTACTGACTCCTGCTGGTTTGTCTCTGTGTGTCTCCGTGTATTATTTTTCCATTGTTTGATTGTGTTCTGTATTCATTTTTGATTTCCCTACATGCATGAATAATGTAAATGAAAGCATCCTGCTAATTCTGAATCCTAATGTAAGGTATTTATCTAGCTCATTTTGCATTTATTTTTGAATTGCTGCACACTCCCTGGTGCTAAGTTGAGTTTGAGGTTGCTCTGAAACAGATTCTAATCAGCCTGCTGTTGATAATTTATTGTAGACTCCACAACAATTGCTGAAACCTACAGCCAAGACCCTCACTGCCCCATTTGCATGAGCAACAAATAATGGCCAAGCCCGCATAGTGAATGAAGAGTCCCCACCCTCCCCCACTGAGTGAATTCTGCAGATTGGGGGCCACTTCATATTGATTGACTGAAGGGCTGGGCAGAATGTGAGAGAGAAAAGTCCTACAATAAAGTCCTGATTCTAAAGAGACACTGGGTTGAGTTGAGACTGTGAGGATTTATTCTTTCGAGTTCAGTCAGGCTGTGGAACGTGGCGTACTCTTCACAGTCTGGGTCTCAGAGTGACAACATCCTCTAGCTATGCAGAGTGAACAACTCCTCACTAACTACAGGAACCCGTGGCCTTTTTTAGGTTACGTGAAAATGAGCCAATCTGCTAACCTTTGAACTTTAACTATTGGCAGCATCCATTGTTGATTTTATTTTGAATTGTGAGGTAATTAGTCATTTGGTAGTTCAAATGTGCAACATTGAGTGTGGGTGGGAGCAAGCCTGAGAAATGTTTACTCAAGTTGTTCAATGTCTTTTTAAGAAAGTTTAACTATTTTGATTCTCACTCTGAAAGAATCCAAAGGCTGTGAGATTCCTCCGAGCTGCTCTCAGTGTAGACTGGAAACGCGCTAGACTCTCCATTTCCATGTGGTAACGGGCCTTACATCACGTTTCTGATGTAGAGACAGTGCTGCAGTGGAACGAAGGCTCATGATATAGTGGCCTATCACTATATCACACCACCCCGTCTCTCCTGAAGCTGGGGTTTGTTTCAAACTCACAGTGTAAAAATCCATAGCACTGGCAGCTAGACGGGAACCATGTCAAATGGGCCTGTCCCTACATCAGCTAAGTTCTTGTGTTTATGTAGCACTTTTCACGACCTCAGGATGTCCCAAAACATTTTACATTATATTAAGTATATTTGAAATATATTTAGGCTAATAATATGGCAAATGCAATAGCATACACAGCCAGCTCCCACAAACAAAAGGGACCGTCTGACAAGTGCAGCACTCGCTCAGCACTGATTCTCCGAAAGTGCAGCACTCCCTCAGTACTGTCCCTCTGACAATACAGCACTCCCTCATTACAGAACCTCCAAAGTGCAGCACTCCCTCAGTACTGTCCCTCTGACAGTACAGCACTTCCCCATTACAGACCCTCCAAAGTGCAGCACTCCCTCAGTACTGTTCCTCTGACAGTACAGCACTCCCTCAGTACAGATCCTCCAACAGTGCAGCACTCCCTCAGCACTGACCCTCTGACAGTGCAGCACTCCCTCAGCACTGACCCTCTGACAGTACAGCTGTCAGGGCGATGGGCCAAGTGCTGGAAAATGGGATTAGAATAGATAGGTGCTTGATGGACATGATGGGCCGAAAGGCTGGTTTCTGTGCTGTATAACACTATGACTCTCTGACAGTGCAGCACTCCCTCCTTACTGACCCTCTGACAGTGCAGCACTCCCTCAGTACAGACCCTCTGACAGTGCAGCAGTCCCCCAGTATTGACGCTCCGACAGTGCAGCGCCCCCTCAGCACTGATCCTCTGACAGGGCAGTAGTCCCCCAGTATTCACCCTCTGACAGTGCAGCACACCATCCTTACTGACCCACCGACAGGGCAGCACTCCCTCAGCACTGACCCTCTGACAGAGCAGCGCTCCCTCAGCACTGACCCTCTGACAGTGCAGCACTCCATCTGTACTGACCCTCCAGCAGTGCAGCTGACAGGGCTACAGGCCAAGTGCTAGAAAATGGGATTAGAATAGATAGGTGCTTGACAGCCTTCATGGCAATGATGGGTCGAAGGGCCTGTTTCTGTGTTGTATAACACTATGACTCTCTGACAGTGCAGCACTCCCTCAGTACCGACCCTCTGACAGTGCAGCAGTCCCCCAGTATTGACTCTCCGACAGTGCAGCACTCCATCAGTACAGACCCTCCAACAGTGCAGCTGATAGGGCTACGGGCTAAGGGCTAGAAAATGGGATTAGAATAGATAGGCGCTTGACGGCCTGCATGCCATGATGGGTCGAAGGGTCTGTTTCTGTGCTGTATAACACTGTAACTCTATGACAGTGCAGCACTCCCACCTTACTGACCCTCTGACAGTGCAGCGCTCCCTCATTACTGACCCTCTGACAGTGCAGCGCCCTCTCATTACTGATCCTCTGATAGTGCAGCGCACTCTCAGTATCGACCCTCTGACAGTTCAGCACTCCTTCAGTACTGACTCTCTGACAGTGCAGCTCTCCCTCAGTACTGACCCTCCGACAGCGCTGCACTCCTTCAGTACTGACTCTCTGACAGTGCAGTAGTCCCCCAGTATTCACCCTCTGACAGTGCAGCACACCATCCTTACTGACCCACCGACAGGGCAGCACTCCCTCAGCACTGACCCTCTGACAGAGCAGCGCTCCCTCAACACTGACCCTCTGACAGTGCAACGCTCCCTCAGCACTGACCCTCTGACAGTGCAGCACTCCATCTGTACTGACCCTCCAGCAGTGCAGCTGACAGGGTTACAGGCCAAGTGCTAGAAAATGGGATTAGAATAGATAGGTGCTTGACAGCCTTCATGGCAATGATGGGTCGAAGGGCCTGTTTCTGTGTTGTATAACACTATGACTCTCTGACAGTGCAGCACTCCCTCAGTACCGACCCTCTGACAGTGCAGCAGTCCCCCAGTATTGACTCTCCGACAGTGCAGCACTCCATCAGTACAGACCCTCCAACAGTGCAGCTGACAGGGCTACGGGCTAAGGGCTAGAAAATGGGATTAGAATAGATAGGCGCTTGACGGCCTGCATGCCATGATGGGTCGAAGGGTCTGTTTCTGTGCTGTATAACACTGTAACTCTATGACAGTGCAGCACTCCCACCTTACTGACCCTCTGACAGTGCAGCGCTCCCTCATTACTGACCCTCTGACAGTGCAGCACCCTCTCATTACTGATCCTCTGATAGTGCAGCGCACTCTCAGTATCGACCCTCTGACAGTTCAGCACTCCTTCAGTACTGACTCTCTGACAGTGCAGCTCTCCCTCAGTACTGACCCTCCGACAGCGCTGCACTCCTTCAGTACTGACTCTCTGACAGTGCAGTAGTCCCCCAGTATTCACCCTCTGACAGTGCAGCACACCATCCTTACTGACCCACCGACAGGGCAGCACTCCCTCAGCACTGACCCTCTGACAGAGCAGCGCTCCCTCAACACTGACCCTCTGACAGTGCAACGCTCCCTCAGCACTGACCCTCTGACAGTGCAGCACTCCATCTGTACTGACCCTCCAGCAGTGCAGCTGACAGGGTTACAGGCCAAGTGCTAGAAAATGGGATTAGAATAGATAGGTGCTTGACAGCCTTCATGGCAATGATGGGTCGAAGGGCCTGTTTCTGTGCTGTATAACACTATGACTCTCTGACAGTGCAGCACTCCATCAGTACAGACCCTCCAACAGTGCAGCTGACAGGGCTACGGGTTAAGGACTAGAAAATGGGATTAGAATAGATAGGCGCTTGACGGCCTGCATGCCTGATGGGTCGAAGGGTCTGTTTCTGTGCTGTATAACACTGTGACTCTATGACAGTGCAGCATTCCCACCTTACTGACCCTCTGACAGTGCAGCGCTCCCTCATTACTGACCCTCTGACAGTGCAGCGCCCTCTCATTACTGATCCTCTGATAGTGCAGTGCAGCGCACTCTCAGTATCGACCCTCTGACAGTTCAGCACTCCTTCAGTACTGACTCTCTGACAGTGCAGCTCTCCCTCAGTACTGACCCTCCGACAGCGATGCGCTCCCTCAGTACTGACTCTCCGACAGTGCAGTAGTCCCCCAGTATTGACCCTATGACAGTGCTGTGCTCCCACAGTACTGACCCTCCGACAGTGCAGTACCCCCTCAGTACTGACGCTCCAACAGTGCAGTATCTCCTTAGTACTGACCCTCTGACAGTTCAGCACTCCCTCGCTACTGACCCTATAACACCGCAGCACTCCATCTGTATTGACCCACCGTGCAGCACTCTCTCAGTACTGTCCCTCTGACAGTGCAGGAATCCTTCAGTACTGACCCTCCAATAGTGCAGCAGTCCCTCAGTACTGACCCTCCAACAGTTCAACACTCGTTCAGTACTGACCCTCCAACAGTGCAGTACCCCGTCAGTACTGACCCTCCCAACAGTGCAGTATCTCCTCAGTACTGACCCTCCAACAGTTCAACACTCCTTCAGTACTGACCCTCTGATGGTGCAGTACTCCCTCAGTTCTGACCCTCTGACAGTGCAGCCTTCTCTCATTACTACCTGTCTGACAGTGCAGCACTCCTTCAGTACGGAACATCCGATAATGCAGCTCTCTCTGATTACTGTCCCCTTGACAGCGCAGCACTCCTTCAGTACTGACCTTCCAGCAAGGCAGCACTCTATCTCTCTACAGACCCTCTGACAGTGCAACACTCCCTCAGCGCTGACCCTCTGACAGTAAAGAACACTGTTAGTACTGACCCTCTGAAAATGCAGCGTTCTGTCTGTACTGACCATCCAGCAGTGCAGCACTTCCTCAGCACTCTCCCTCAGACAGTACAGCACTCCATCAGTCCTGACCCTCTGACGTTGCAGTACTCCCTCAGTCCTGACCCTCTGACAGTGCAGCACTCCCTCAGTCATGACACTCTGACAGTGCAGTACTCCCTCGGTACTGACCCTCTGATAGTGCAGCACTCCCTCAGCACTGACCCTCTGAGAGTGCAGCACTCCCTCCGTACTGACCCTCTGATAGTGCAGCATTCCCTCAGTACTGATCCTCCGACACTGCAGCAGTCCCCCAGTTTTGACCCTCTGACAGTGCTGCGCTCCTTCAGTTTTGACCCTCCGACAGCACAGCGCTCTCTCTGTACTGACCCTCTGACAGTGCAGCACTCCCTCAGTACTGACCCTCCGACAGTTCAGCACTCCTTTAGTACTGTCCTCCAATGGTTCAGTACTCACGCAGTTCTGAACCTCTGACAGTGCAGCTCTCTCTCAGTACTGCCTGACTGACGGTGCAGCACTTCTTCAGTACGGAACCTCTGATAGTGCAGCACTCCCTCAGTACTGACCCTCCAACAGTGCAGCACTCTCTCCGTACTGACCCTCTGACAATGCAGTGTTCTCTCAGTACTGACCCTCTTACAATGCAGCACTCCCACAATACTGATCCTCTGACAGTGCTGCACTCCCCCAGTACTGACCCTCTGACAATGCAGCACTCTCTCAGTATTGGCCCTCTGACAGTGCAGCACTCACCCAGTAATGTCCCTATGACACCGCAGCACTACCTCAACACTGACCCTCTGACAGTACAGAAGACTGTCATTACTGACCCTCTGATAGTGCAGCGCTCTCTCTGTACTGACCTTCCAGCAGTGCAGCACTCTATCTTTTTACTGACTCTTCAACAGTGCTGCATGGTCAAAGGGTCAGTACTGCAGGAGTGCTGTATTGTCGGAGGGTCAGTACTGGGTGAGTGCGGCACTGTCGGAGAATCAGTACTGCATGAGTGCTGCACTGTCAGAGGGTCAGTACTGGGGGAGTGCTGCACTGTTGAAGGGTCTGTACTGAGGGAGTGCTGCACTATCAGAGCATCAATACTGAGAGAGTGCTGCACTTTCAGAGGGTCAGTATCGGGGGAGTGCTGCACTGTTGAAGGGTCTGTACTGAGGAAGCGGTGCACTGTCAGAGGGTCAGTACTGAGACAGCACTGCACTGTCGGGAAGTCAGTACTGAGAGAGTGCTGCACTGTCAGAGTTTCAATACTGAGAGAGCACTGAATGTTGGAGGGTCAGTACTAACGGAATTCTGCACTGTTGGAGGGTCAGTACTGAGGGAGTGCTGCACGGTCAAAGGGTCAGTATGGGGGAGTGAAGCACTATCTGAGGATCAGTATTGCGGGAGTGCTGCATTGTAAGAGGGTCAGTGCAGAGGGAGCACTGCACTGTCGGAGGGTCAGTACTGAGAGACCGCTGCACTATTGGAAGGTCAGTGCTGAGAGAGCACTGCACTTTCAGAGGGTCAATACTGAGGGAGTGCTGCACTGTCGGAGGGTCAGTGCTGACGGATGGCTGCCCTGTCAGATGTTCAATGCTGAGAGAGCGCTGCACTGTCAGAGGGTCAGTACTGAGGGAGTGCTGCACTGTCAGAGGGTCAGTACTGAGGGAGTGCTGCACTGTCAGACGGTCAGTACTGAGGGAGTGCTGCACTGTCAGAGGGTCAGTACTGAGGGAGTGCTGCACTGTCAGAGGGTCAGTACTGAGGGAGTGCTGCACTGTCAGAGGGTCAGTACTGAGGGAGTGCTGCACTGTCAGAGGGTCAGTACTGAGGGAGTGCTGCACTGTCAGAGGGTCAGTACTGAGGGAGTGCTGCACTGTCAGAGGGTCAGTACTGAGGGAGTGCTGCACTGTCAGAGGGTCAGTACTGAGGGAGTGCTGCACTGCCAGAGGGTCAGTACTGAGGGAGTGCTGCACTGCCAGAGGGTCAGTACTGAGGGAGTGCTGCGTTACGGTGCAGCTCTCTCTCAGTGCTGATGCTCTGACAGTGCAGCGCGCACTCCATACTGACTCTCAAACAGTGCAGCAATCCCTCAGTACTGACTATCTGACAGTTCACCGCTGCTTCAGCACTGACCTTCCAATAGTGCAGCACTCCCTCAATACTGACCCTCCGACAGTATATCACTCCCTCAGTATTGACCCTCTGAAAGTGCAGCACTCTCTCAGCACTGACCTTCCAACAGTGCAGTGCTCCTTCTGCACTGACCCTCTTACAATGCAGCACTCCTGCAATAGTGATCCTCAGACAGTGCTGTACTTCCCCAGTACTAACCCTCTGACCATGCAGCTCCCCTTCAGTACTGACCCTCCAACAGTGCAGAATTCCCTCCGACATTTAGTGCTCTCTCAGTACTGAAACTCTTGACAGTGCAGCACTCTCTCAGTACTGACTGTCCGACAGTGCAGTGCTATCTCAGTACTGACCCTCTGACAGTGCTGCGCTCATTCAGAACTGACCCTCTGACAGTGCAGCACTCCCTCAGTACAGACCCTTCAATAGTGCAGCACTCCCCCGGTACTGACCCTCATACAGTGCAACATCCCCTCCATACTGACTCTCCACCTGTGCAGTATTTCTCCAGTAGTGACCCTCTATCAGTGCGGCACTCCCTCTGTACTGACCCTCGGACAGTGTAGCGCTGTTCCAGTACTGACCCTTCAACAGCACAGCACTCCCTCAGTACTGACCCCATGAAAGTGCAGCACTCTCTCAATACTGACCCTCCAAAAGTGCAGAGCTCCCTCAGTACTAACCCCCTGACAGTGCAGCACACCGTCATTACTGACCCTCTGAATGTGCTGCGATCCCTCAGTACTGACCCTATAACACGGCAGCACTCCCTCAGTACTGACCCTCCGACAGTGCTGCACTCCATCAGTATTGACTCTCCAACTTGCAGCGCCCTCTCAGTACTGACCCTCTGACAGTGCAGTGCTGTCTCATTACTTACCCTCTGACAGTGCTGTGCTCGTTCAGTGCTGACCCTTTAACAGTGCAGCGCTCTGTCAGTAATGACCCTCTGGGAGTGCATTGCACTCTCAGGACGGACCCTCCGACAGTACAGCGCTCCCTTAGTACTGACCCCCTGACAGTGCAGCACTCTCTCAGTACTGATCCGCTGACAGTGCAGCAATCCCTCAGTACTGACCCTCCGACAATGCCGCAATCCCTCAGTACTGACCCTCTGACAGTGTGGTGCTCCCTCAGTACTGATCCTCCGATAGTGCCGCTCTCCCCTGTACTGACCCTCTGGCAGTGCAGCACTCCCGCAGTACTGATCTTCTGACAGTGTAGTGGTCCCTGAGCACTGACCCTCCAACAGTACAGCACTCCCTCAGTACTGGCCCTCCGACAGTGCAGCACTCCCTCAGCACTGACCCTCCAACAGTGCAGCACTCCCTCAGTACTGGCCCTCCGACAGTGCAGCACTCCCTCAGTACTGACCCTCCGACAGTGCAGCACTCACTCAGAACTGCCCCTCTGACAATTCACCGCTCCCTCAGTACTGGAACCCTGGAATTGCAGGGGTCTCTCAGTACTGGCTCTCCGACAGTGCAGCATTCCCTCAGTACTGACCCTCTGACAGGGCAGCACTCACTCAGTACTGACCCTCTGACAGTGCACTGCTCCCTCAGTACTGGAACTCCAAAATTGCAGGAGTCCCTCAGTACTGGCTTCCCACAGTGCGGCATTCCCTCAGTACTGACCCTCTGACAGTGCACCGCTCCCTCAGTACTGACCCTCGACAGTAAAGCACTCCCTCAGTATTGACCCTCTGACAGTGCAGCACTCCCTCAGTTCTGGCCCTCCGACAGTGCAGCACTCCCTCAGTACTGACCCTCCGACAGTGCAGCACTCCCTCAGTACTGACCCTTCAACAGTGCAGCACTCCCTCAGTACTGATCCTGTGACAGCGCAGCGCTCCCTCAGTACTGCCCCTCTGACACTGCTGCACTCCTTCAGTACTGGAACTCCAAAATTGCAAGGCTCTCTCAGTACTGGCCCTCCGACAGTGCAGCACTCCTTTAGTACTGACCCTCTGACAGTGCAGCACTCACTCAATACTGACCCTCTGACAGTGCACCGCTCCCTCAGGACTGACCCTCGACAGTGCAGCATTCCCCCAGTGCTGACCCTCCGACAGTGCTGCACTCCTTCAGTACTGGAACTCCAAATTTGCAGCAGTCTCTCAGTACTTATCCTCTAACAGTGCAGTACTCCCTCATTGCTGACCCTCCGACAGTGCAGCACTCCCTCAGTACTGCCTCTGGATCGTCAGCCTAGATTTTTGTGCTCAGGCACTGGAGTGGGAGATGAATCTAGAACTTTCTGACTACTCTGTAATCTTGTGTACTTATTCAATTGTCTATTACGTTTGGAGTGGAACTTCCCAAAATTATCCCCCCAATTCGCCCTGGGCTATAATCTGATTTTTTTTTGACTCTCCCAGGAGGTTATATAGTTTTGGGTGAGCTGGACATTATGTTGTGAGACATAATGTTTTCCAATTGTGCAAGACAGCCTGAATCAGAGGACTATGACATTGCTCATATGTTAAGAGTAAAGTTACAATGAGTTGTCCGTGAAGCAGCGGGTGACAGGGACCAGCTGTCAAGGCTACAAGTGAAGAGATGGTGAAATAGAAGGGGCCAGAGAACTTTTCTTGAAGATTTCTGAAGGCAGAAGTTTATTTCTGCGTTCATCCTGTGCTTGCTGCTGACTGCCTTCCAACAGGTTGGGGCATCAGCAAATTTACAAACCCTGTTCCTTCCCCAACCCAATACGGCTGGCATCGGGAGTAAGGGTGGCACCCCCTATTGCAGCTCTTCATGTGCTTCTTCAGCATTGCTGCATGTGGTAGGATCCTTGTGCTGCACAGAGCGGTCGTGATCTTTGATCCAGAGCAGTTGGCTCCTAGCTACATCTCTAAAGGGTGCAGCCTCTCTGATGATACATTAGATAAAGACGGGTGGGAGGAGGCTCATGTGGAACATAAATACCAGCATGTGCTTCATGGGCCGGATGATTTGTCCCTGTACTGTAAATTCTATGTAATATTTTGAGTATTGCTTAGAATTAGCTAGAATCCATTATTAAGAAAGTTATAGCAGGATACTTAGAAAATCACTATGTAACCAGGCAGAGTCAACATGGCTTTCTTTACAGCCATGCGAAGAGGGGTAAAAATTAATCCCCCATCCCATCACTCCAGGTCTGACTGTAACAGGGTTTAGTCGTGAATTTAGAGCGGGTGTGCTTTGCCAATACTGCAGGAGTCCCAACATGTACACTTTCAAATGATAAAGAATTAGCCAGACAGGTTTTCTGAGGTTTAACCAAAGAATAACATAAGTCTATTGACACCACTCCCCAAATGAAAAGAAAACTATGTAAATCGCAACCACTTCACACACATTCCCAGACAGACACACACACTAGTACTGATGGTAGAATAAGAGGATAGGCTTAAAGATTTTTTTACGGTTTGTGAGGAAGATAGACAATCAGAGGAATATATGGTTAACTATCCTTTGGCTGGTCTGGTTGTGGTGATTCCACATTGTGGCTGTTTCGTTCAGTTGTCTATCTGGGTGTAGATGTATGGAGCAGACTGCTGTTTTTATTCCCAAAAGATCTCGGTTTGTAGTAGATTTTTCTTCTCAGGATGGATACTTTGCAAATCCAGACTGGACTCCATTTGCCACTTTTCTGCTCATCTGACCAGTTCATTGACATATTCCTGTAATCTCCAGCTCTTTTCCTCACTATCAACCACACAATCCATTCTTGTGCCATCTGCAAAATTCTTAATCATATTTAAGTCCAGATCATGATTTACACTACAAAAATCAAGGGACGCAGTACTGAGCCCTGTGGAACCTGGAAACAGTCTTCCAGACATAAAAACACCCTTCGAACGTAACCTTTTGCTTCCGGCCTCTGAGATAATTTTGATTCCAACTTGCTACTTGCCCTTGGATCCCAGGGGATTTTGCTTTTCTGACAAGCCTGCCATGTGGGGCCTTGTCAAATTTATTACTAAAATCCATGTAGACTACATCAAACACACTACCCTCATCAACCCTCCCTGTAAACTCCTCAAAACATTCAATCAAGTTAGTCAGATATGAACTTCCCTTATCAAACCCATTGATTATTCTGTATCTTTCTAAATTATGATTTTTACAGTTTCACGGAACTTTTTCCAATGATTTACCCACCACCAAAGTAAGGCTGAGAGGCCTGCAATTACTTGGCCGAGCCCTTCTTCCTTAATTAGACAACACACCCAAAAATCTTGTTTCCCCCCTCCCGAATCCCCTGCGGGAGGGCTTTGAGATCTGTGCGGGTAAGCTTATGCATTCTTCTCTTCTGGCATGCCAGGCCTTGAAAACCTCTGGATGCAGGTGGCAGTAGAACTTGATAATTCTTATCAAATTTAATAAAACCATTGGAAGACATGCAGTTGAAATTATTTGAGAATGTGGTGATAGAGTGTTCCTGTATTGTCATCTTGGTCTCCAGGGTTCTGCTGAATAGCACAGCCCGAACAGTGCATTTGAATGGCTGCACAGATGTTTCCTGCCAGTTCAACTGCCTGTAATGGTTTTATTTCAATGCTTACACAAATAGAAATGCAATGAGCATAGCCCGGAAATGTCCAAATATCTTCTTTTGCAGACCTGGGGCTGCAAGCCATACATTACTCTCTCAAGATCCATTAGCCAATCTGCACTGGTCACAAATCACCAGTCAATAGTCACTCTAGTGACTGGTCATTGATCACTAGTCACCACTGATCACCAGTCAACAACAGTCACTAATCAACAGTCACTAGTCACTGCTCATCCATCACTGACCACTGCTTACTGGTCAATGGTCACTGGTTACTAGCCATTAGTCACTGGTCACCACCCATTGGTCACTCATCACCCCTCACTTATTACCCACACTCTTCCTAAGCGTTTGCCAGAGACACGCCATTTATTAAGCAAATTGTTGTTAATTGTGTCACTTAATGGTTTAACTCCTCCACAATTATACACTGACTAGATGGTGAAGGACTTGGATTTATATACTGCCTTGCACATCTTCAAAACATCCCACATTGCTTTACAGCCAATGAAGTACTTTTGAACATAGGAACATAGGACTTAGGAACAGGAGTAGGACATTTGGTCCTTTGAGCCTTCTCCACCATTCAATAAGATCATGGCTGATCTGATTGTGGTCTCAGCTCCACCTTCTTGTCTGCCCCCATAACCCTTGACTGTAGTCACTATTTTGCAATGGAGAAATGGGTGTGCGGGCTGTTATTGAGCTATAGGAAAATGGGTGCATGGGTGGAGCGAGTGTCACACTGTTGGATCGGGGGAAGAGGACACACCTGAATCTGTAGGCTCTTTCTTTAACTGTGTAAATCAGGGCTGAATGATGTCAGACTTTCTGTTGGAGAGGACGTGGTGAGAGATGCTCAGCTCTGTGTCAATCGATTCAGCTTGAGGCAGTGGCCAGGAATGGGGTTGGAATCTGTGGCTAGGGTATAAAGACACAAGTTTGCAGACAGTGCCACTGCCCAGATGCCAGCATTGTGTCTTACACTGTTATTATTTGCATCAAAGGTGCTGCTGACTTTTCAACGTCAATGATATAGTGTCCACCCATCCCACCCCTACCCCAGAGTCCAGTGCATCCAGTCACTCCACCACTCACCATAGCAACAAGGGTTGAACAAGTCTATCAGGTACTTTAGTTAATTATTATTCATACTGGGAATGGATTAATATTATTTGTGCGGTTTGTAAACCAATTATGGGTTGGGCTAATAGCCTGATTGTACCATCCCTCCCTTCTTCTGAAGTCACACATTTGCTGGGCTCGGTGCCTCCCCTGTCAATAGTCATAAGAGTCTGTGATGAAAATAGAGGCACAAACCCAATCTGCTGACCTTTATAAAAACAGAAAGTGCCGGAAATACTAAGCAGGTCTGGCAGCATTTGTGGAGAGAGAAAAAGAATGAATGTTTTGAGTTGAGTGTGACACTTCTTCAGAACTGAAAGAGGATAGAAATCATTGCTACCTTCCTTCAGTCCTGAAGAAGTCACTGACTCCAAACACTACCTTCTCAAGGGTGATTGCGGATGGGCAACAAATGTTGGCCTGGCCAGCGACACCCATGTCCCGTGAAAGAATAATTTTTTAAAAACGCTGCCAGACCTGCTGAGTATTTCCGGCATTTTCTATTTTTATTTCAGATTTCCAGCATCTGCAGTATTTTAATTTTATGCTGACCTTCATAAATGGTTTAGTGATTTTGTTAAATATTTAGCACACAGAGGAAAGCTTCCCTCTTATGCTCTCACTGCAGACTGGTGCAATGACTCATCGACCAGCCATGGAATTTCAGCAGGGCAAAGACTGACATGCTTAGGATATTTGAACTGTTATTTGTCAGAGGCGTGGGTTCAAAGAAATTCAGACTTGGCCTGGTTCAGGCTCAGGAGCACAAATATTCAGAGATTTAAACTGCGCAAGTAGACACTCTGGTCCCTAATTAGCTGCACATGTAGAGTATTAAATACAAAAATTAATACGTTTGGATAAGGTGCAATGAAACTTAACACGCAAAGCTATTCTTTCTATAAAGAGGCTTGAATAGCTGGTATAGCAATCATACACAGTGATATTTAATGCAGAAAGTCATAATAATGTGTGTTGCCTTTCTTGTGTTCATAGATAAACTAGCAAAAACCAGCACGCTGCCGGGAATGTGCTAACTTTTGATAACAGCGCTAAATATACAACTCACGTCACATCTATTTCATTGACATCACTGTCACTAGACTCAACTATCTTGTGCCTCCATCACCAGCGCACTCTGGCTGCAGGATGTACAATCTACAGGATTGCCTGCAGCAACTCAGCAAGGTTAAGCCGGGCAGGGTTTGGGGCTGGGGCAGTGGGGATGAATTGAATAGTTTTTCAAAGTGTCAGCACAGGCATGATGGATTGAATGGCCTCTTTCTGTGCTGTGTATTCAGTGGCTAATTCCTTCCCCTTGTCTATCACCAAGAATGATTAAAGCTGCAATATCTCAAGAACACCAACACCCCCAGTTTCCTTCCAAGTCACACATTATCCTGACTTGGACATACAGCCTCAAACTTCTACATCTAAAAGGCGCAGTCGCTAATATTGGCCAAAAAGATAAAAACATGAACCATTTACGTTATCGCCAATTTCAGAGTTGCCAGCTACAGCATTTAACAGAAAGCAGTAGTTGTGTTTATTTCAGGCAGAATCAGGTCTGAAGTAGGGATGACCGCTGATGATTGCAATATTTGTGCTCACATGCAGCAAGGCCTGGGCAACATTCAGGCTTGGGCTGAAGAGTGATATTGGGGCAATTCAATTATCCTAATTTAGACTGGGATAAGGATAGTGTAAATGGAAGAGAGGAGGAAGAGTTTGTGAAGTGTGTTGAGGAGAATTTTCTAGATCACTATGTCTCTGGCCCAATGAGGAAGGAGGCATTCCTGGATCTGATTTTGGGGAATGAGGTGGGGAATCTTTTAGGGAACAGTGATCATCCTACCATAAGTTTTAGATTAGCTACGGAAAAGGACAAGGGTGAAAATCATTAATTGGAGGTGGGCCAATTACAGTGGGATAGGAATGGACCTGGCTCAGGTAAATTGGAATCAAAGATTACCAGACAAAACTGTAATGGAGCAATCGGCTTTTTTAAAAAGGAGATGCTTCGGGTGCAACCGAGATACATTCCTGTGAACAGGTATTTTGCTTCGGTCTTCACTATAGCGGATACAAGTAACATTCTGGAAATAGCTGTAAATCAGGAAGTGGAAGGGATGGAGGAGTACAAGAAAGTTACAATCACCAGGGAAGTGGTACTGAGCAAATTGTTGGAGCTGCGGGCTGAAAAATCCCTCGGTCCTGATAGACTTCATCCTAGGGTCTTAAAAAAATGGCTAGTGAGATAGTTACTGCGTTGGTTTTAATTTTCCAAACTTCCCTAGATTCGGGGAAGGTTCCATTAGATTGGAAAATAACAAACATAACTCCGTTATTCAAAATGGAGGGAGATGGAAAGCAGGAAACTACAGGCCAGTTAGCTTAACATCTGTCATAGGGAACATGTTAGAAGCTATTATTAAAGATGTTAAAACAGGGCATTTAGGAAAATTCAAGGCAATCAGGCAGAGTCAACATGGTTTTGTGAAAGGGAAATCATGTGTAACCAATTTATTGGAGTTCTTTGAAGAAGTAACATGTGCTGTGGATAAAGGGAAACCAGTTGATGTACTATACTTAGATTTCTGTACTGTACTTAGAAGGTATTTGATGAGGTGCCACATCAAAGTTAATTATGGAAAATCAAAGTTCATGTTGTAGGGGGTAACATATTGGCATAAATGGTCATCTTCTAGTTGGCAAGATGTAACGAGTGGTGTGCCACAAGCACTCAGTGCTTTGACCTCAACTTTTTACAACTTATATAAATGACTTGGATGAAGGAACCAAAGGTATGGTTGCTAAACTTGCTGATGACACAAAGATAGGGAAGAAAGTAAGCTGTGAAGAGGACATAAGGTGGCTACAAAAGGATTTAGGTAGGTTAGGTGAGTGGGCAAAGATCTGGCAAATGGGGTATAATGTAGGAAAATGTGAAATTGTCCATATTGGCAGGAAGAATAAAAAAGAAGCACATTATCTAAATGGTGAGAGGTTGCAGAGCTCTGAGATTCAGAGGGATCTGGGTGTCGCAAAATGTTAGTATGCAGGTACAGCAGGTAATTAGGAAAGCTAATAGAATGTTATCATTTATTGCGAGGGGAATTGAACACAAAAGGAGGGAGGTTATACTTCAGTTATACAGGGCATTGGTGAGACCACATCTGGTGTACTATGTATAGTATTGGTCTCCTTATTTAAGGAAGGATGTAAATGCTTTGGAAGCAGTTCAGAGAAGGTTTACCAGACTAATACCTAGAATGGGCTGGTTGTCTTATGAGGAAAGGTTGGATAGTCGAGGCTTGTGTCCGCTGGAATTTAGAAGAGTAAGCAACGACTTGATTCAAACAAAGAAGATCCTGAGGGGTCTTGACAGGGTGGATGTGGAGAGGATGTTTCCTCTTGTGGGAGATTCTAGAACTAGGGGTCACTGTTTGAAAATAAGGGGTTGCCCATTTAAGACAGAGATGAGGAGAATTTTTTTCTCTCAGAGGGTCATAAGTCTTTGGAACTCTCTTCCTCAAAAGGTGGTGGAAGCAGAATCTTTGAATATTTTTTAAGGTAGAGGTAGATAGATTCTTGATAAGCAAGGGGCTGAAAGGTCATCCATCAAATTACAAGGTCTAGGTGGGACTACACTGAAAATCAAAGACCAACTCATGACAAAATTGAAATATAAAAACAGAGAAATCTTTGAACCTCTCGATGTCATTCAAATTCAGGATTGCTCTTAACTAAGCAGAAAGGCATGTTTAAAAGTGAAGCTAATCTATAAAGTGGATAAGTTGCTGACGAGCAATACAGCAGTACATTCAGGAATAAATTTCCAAAATTATTTACAGGCCTAGGAATGTTAAATATCGAGCAACATATCACCTTACAAGCTGATACTAAACCGATTTGCCGCTTCACACCATGGAAAGTCCCTCAGCCACTCTCGGACAAAGTCAACGGTGAAATTGAGAAGATGCAACAACGAGGAGAAATTTTTACTCTCAGAGAGTCATGAGTCTTTGGAACTCTCTTCCTCAAAAGACAGTGGGAGCAGAGTCTTTGAATATTTTTAAGGCAGAGATAGATAGATCTTTGATTAACAAGGGGGTGAAAGGTTATTGGAGGTAGACAGGAATGTGAGGTTGAGGTCACAATCAGGTCAGCCATGATCTTACTGAATGGCGGAGCAGGCTCGAGGGGCCGAGAGGTCTACTCCTGCTCCTAATTCGTATGTTCATATGTAAAATAGAAATAATGGGTACAGCGAGCAATTTAGAAGGCAAATGGGATGTTGGCTTTTATTACAAAAGGATTTGAATATAGGAGTAAAATTGCCTTAATGCAATTATACAGAGCCTTGATGAGACCACACCTGGAGTATTGTGTGCAGTTTTGATCTCCTTACCTAAGGAAAGATATAATTGCCGTAGAGGGAGAGCAACGATGGTTCACCTGACTAATTCCTGGGATGAAAGGATTGTCCTATGAGGAACGATTGAATAGATTGTGCTTTTAGCCTCTGGAGTTTAGAAGAATGAGAGGTGATCTCATTCAAACATATAAAATTCTTACAGGACTCGACAGGGTTGAGACACGAAGGATGTTTCCCCTGGCTGAGGAGTCTGGAACCAGAAGAGAGAGTCTCAGAATAAGGGGCAGGTTATTTAGGACTGAGATGAGGAGGAATTTCTTCACTTAGAGGGTGGTGAATCTTTGGAATTCTCTGCCCCAGAGGAGTGTGGAGGTTCAGTCATTGAGCATGTTGAAGACTAAGATCGATAGATTTTTACATATTAAAAACATCAAGGAATACGGGGATAGTGCGGGAAAGCAGTGTTGAAGCAGAAGATCTCATTGAATGGCAGAGTGGGCTCGAGGGGCTGAATGGCCATTCCTGCTCCTATTTCTTATGAAACAAATTGCATTTATTATATCACCTATTCATGGCCTGTGAGCCAATTTGCTTACAGCAAGCTCCCACAAACTGCAATGTGACTAAGATCAAATAATCTGTTTTAGTTTTTAAGGATAAATATTGACCAGGACACCAGGAAAACTCCAATATTCTTCTTCAAATAGTCCCCTGGGATTTTTTACATTCACCTGAGCAGACCCTGCTTTGGTTTAAATTCTCATCAGAAATGCTGCACCTCTGACAGTGCAGCACTCCCTCAGTATGGCACCTCCAACATGCAGCACTCCCTCAGTATGGCACCTCTGACAGTACAGCACTCACTCAGTACAGCACCCCATCAGTACAGCACCTCTGACAATGCAGCACTCCCTCAGTATGGCACCTCCAACATGCAGCACTCCCTCAGTACAGCACCCCCTCAGTACAGCACCTCTGACAGTGCAACACTCCCTCAATATGGCACCTCCAACAGTGCAACACTCCTTCAGTACAACACTTCTGACAGTGCAGCACTCCCTCAGTATAACAACTCTGACAGTGCAGCACTCCCTCAGTACTGCACCTCTGACAGTGCAGCACTCCCTCAGTACAGCACCACTGACAGTGCAGCACTCCCTCAGTATGGCACCTCTGACGGTGCAGCACTCCCTCAGTATGGCACTTCTGACGGTGCAGGACTCCCTCAGTACAGCACCCCTGACAGTGCAGCACTCCCTCAGTTCAGCACCTCTGACAGTGCAGCACTCCCTCAGTTCAGCACCTCTGACAGTGCAGCACTCCCTCAGTTCAGCACCTCTGACAGTGCAGCACTCCCTCAGTTCAGCACCTCTGACAATGCAGCACTCCCTCAGTTCAGCACCTCTGACAGTGCAGCACTCCCTCAGTTCAGCACCTCTGACAGTGCAGCACTCCCTCAGTTCAGCACTTCTGACAGTGCAGCACTCCCTCAGTTCAGTACCTCTGACAGTGCAGCACTTCCTCAGTACAGCACCCCTGGCAGTGCAGCACTCCCTCAGTTCAGCACCTCTGACAGTGCAGCACTCCCTCAGTTCAGCACCTCTGACAGTGCAGCACTCCCTCAGTTCAGCACCTCTGACAGTGCAGCACTCCCTCAGTTCAGCACCTCTGACAGTGCAGCACTCCCTCAGTACAGCACCCCTGGCAGTGCAGCACTCCCTCAGTTCAGCACCTCTGACAGTGCAGCACTCCCTCAGTACAGCACCCCTGGCAGTGCAGCACTCCCTCAGTTCAGCACCTCTGACAGTGCAGCACTCCCTCAGTTCAGCACCTCTGACAGTGCAGCACTCCCTCAGTTCAGCACCTCTGACAGTGCAGCACTCCCTCAGTTCAGCACCCCTGGCAGTGCAGCACTCCCTCAGTTCAGCACCTCTGACAGTGCAGCAGTCCCTCACGTTTCTGGCGTGGAACTTACAGCTAAAATCTCCTGATTTCAGGCAACTGCTGAGCCACAGCTGACAGTCTTGGAGCTCGGCCTACAAAGTGTTGCATTTGATCTTGGTGACACACAGCACTGATTTGACCGAGCACTTTCACATGTGAGGGCTCTGCCGTGGTCCCGCGTGTGAGTGAGTTTGTTTCTTTTCTATGGACTGGAGGCTCTTTTTCAGTCCCTGAGAACATGACGGGCCAATCTGTCCATGGATCAATGCTCAGGAACACTGTGCTCCAGATACATAACTAACCTGGCAGTTAGCCAAGTGATGGTAGTAAAATATAAATGCCTGGAATTAATTTAGTCTCAGTGCTTTTATGGTGCTTAAATTCAATTTGCAATAGAATTGAGATTTATTTGATGTAAATGATCCTTAATACAGCTGAGGGAGCTTCAACAACAACTTGTATCTATATAGTGCCTCAAATATTGTCAATTGTTCCAATGCAATTCATAGGAACATAATCAGGCAAAGTTTTGACACCAAGCCAAAGGAGAGTGGCAAAACAAATGCTTGATTAAAGAGAGAAGTTTTAAAGAGTGTCTTGAAGGAGGAGAGAGGTGGAGAGGTTTAGAGATGGTATTTCAGAACTTAGGGTCTAGACAGCTGAAGACATGACTGTCAATATCGCAGTGTTTAAAATGGGGGATGTGTAAGAGGCCCGAATTTAAGGAACAGAGAGTTGAAGGGCTGGGGGATGTTACAGAGATGGGGAAGGGTGGGGCCATGGAGGGATTTGAGTAGAAGAGTGTGAGTTTATTGCTGGACAAGGAGCAAACAGGGGTAGTGAGTGAACAGGACTTAGTGTGAGTTAGGATATGGGTGGTGTTATTGTGGCTGTAAATGAAATGAACAACTTGCCATTAACTGCAGTTGGACAAGGGCAATGAGATACAATTATAGTTCATCAGTGTGAGGTCATTCAAAACTCTGCTGTCCATGTCTTAACTCCCAGCAAGTTCTGCTCCCCTATCACCCCTTTGCTCCCTGACATACATTGACCACTGGCCAAGCAATGTCTTAACTTTAAAACTCGCATCCTTTCAAATCCCACCATGAAATTTCCCCTCTCTATCTCTGTAATCCCTCCAATCCCACAACTCTCCGAGATACCTGCACTCTCTAATTCTGGCCTCCTATGCACCCCCAATTTTAATTGCTCCACCATTGGCGGTCATGCCTTCAGTTCCCCAGGCTCCAAGATCTGGAATTCCCTCCCTGAATCTCTCTTCCCTTTTATCTCGCTTTCCTCCTTTAAAACATTCTTTAAAACCTACGTCTTTGACCAAGCTTTTGGTCACCTGACCTAATGTCTCCTTATGTTACTCAGTGTCATGCTTTACTTTATAATGCCCCTGTGAAGATCTTTGGGACATTTCATTATATTACAGGTGCTATATAAATATAAATTGCTGTTGTAGTGTTGGACTGTTACTGATTGATGTGGTGATTAATTTAGGCCTACCTTGATCTTTCTCTTTGTCTCTGTATAGTTGGCTTCTGTGTATATCAGATATCACAAACAACACACATCAATTCACAAAGAAGCAGTGAAACATCTCTCACTCCGCCCCCCCCCCAGGGGAATCTAGAGATATGCCAATGTATTTAATTTTGCTCGTGTTGGCTTTTTTTAAACTTGTTGACCTAAGAATTGGACCCTGCAGCCTTATCAGGCATTACAAAGACACCTAAGACCCCAAAAGTGGGCGGGCAGAAAGCGCACTGACTGGCACAATGCGTAAGGAGAAGCAAGCAGTGGCCTTTAGCACTGCAGCATTAGGACCTTTGCACATGGTGGGCCAGGAGCTTGGTTTGCCCTGAGGCAGTTATCTGGCACCATGGTGTACTCTAGGGAACCAGTCCTCATTTTCCCCCAAAGTAATTAAGACTCCACATTAAATGACTTTCCAACTGCCCTCAGCTTCTCTTCAGCTGGCCCCTAATCGCTCTAACTCCAAGCCAGCTACTCCAGAACTGTGATTGCAAACCCCCCAAACAACTAAGACCAGGTCCCTGACTCCTGTGAGCCTAGGCCTCAGAGTTATAGTGCTGCACTGCAGTGTCAGCCTGGAATATGTGCTAAAGTCTCTGGAGTCGGACCTGAACCCACAACCTTTTGACTACAGGCAAGACTGCTACCCACTGAGCTAAGGCTTACAGCCAATAGTGTAATAAAATGCGTGTTATGGGGCTGATGTGATGTAAATCTGTGTCCATTGAGAGGAGTGCAGGCAGTAAGTGAAATCAGTGCGGTCTGCTCTGGTCTGTGTGTGCAGCCATTGCTATCCTACTTTGTATATTGGTGGGTGGGCTAATTAAAGGCAGCCAGCAGCTCTTCTAGGGGAGGTGAGTTGTGGATTCTAGGCAGAAGGTTTTTGCATCATTGAAACAGCTGAAGGAAAGAGCCAGAGGCACTGCTCTCCTCTGTTGCTGTACTGGAGGCTTTGGTGCAGGAAGTGGAGATGGAGAGGGGGGATTTACCCGCCACACTCCAGGGGGAAGGAATCCCTCCACAATGTTACTGCTGAGGTTTTGGATGGAGATCATCGATGAGGTCAACACCAGGACCATTGTCATGGATGTAATTTTAGCAGCAGTTCAAAAGTTTGAGTTGTGAAATTCAGATCTTTATCCAAATACCTTCTTGTTATACCTACACCCACTCAGAACGACATTTACCTCTCACAGACACTGATACCATGTGGAGCTCAGGCGGTATCTCCACATCCAGACTCAAGTAAGCAGTAACTAAAACAAAGTGAATTACAGACCAGGTAGTCTACCATCAGTTATCGGGAGTCTATGGCTGGAATTTTCCGTGCCTGCTCGTGTCGGGTGTGTTCAGTGATGTGAGCAGACAATATGGCGCATTCGGTTTCATGACGGCATGAAACCAGTTTGCGATTGTCCGCTCAGCGTTTCCTGCCATCGGATGTCGGGCACCTCATTGTAATACATCTGCATATCATTATTAGGCCTGCCCACCGGAATCGTTACTCCCCTCCCCCACCGCTGGATCGTCCACCCACATCGGCGGGAAAACACACCGACGTGTTTCACGACCACACATAAAAGGCGTGCACTTGGTGGCCTGCGCTTTGAGGGTTACTCGGATGTGAGTACACAGTAACGTTGCCTAGCGTTCACCAGGGTCTCCTGTTGGACTTCAAGCTTGAGGCATGTTGGGTATGGGGGCGGCAAGGCAGCCCTGCGGTTGAGGTGACTTGGGGGGTCCAAGGGCAGTCCTGCGGTTGAATGTAGCACACAAGCATTCGGGGTGGGACGTAGGGTGGGCGAGGGAAGCGGCCAAGCATTAGGGGCACCTTATATAAAGTGACCATTCCTCTGCAGCTGAGACAGTTCAGGCGCAGCCACATTGATAAGATTGGAGTTGGGCCTATAACTCATCTGCCCACTCGAGCAACACAGAGGCCTGAAAGTGCCACCAAGCGCTCCAGAGCTTTTCACCCCTTGGGTACAGTCTGCAAACTAATGAGCATTTTAATGGACTGAAGAATAATTGGACGACTGGGCACATTGTACAATCTCCTTGCTAAAGCCAGCCATGGAGCAGTCACTGGTAGAGGTGCTCACAGCCCCTTGCAATGTCAGCATTCAGGTTTGGACCAGTTTCCCCCATGGTTCAAGCTAGCAGTGCAGCCGTGCAGTGCAGGTTAGGAGAATGCCTGTGCCTGAGCTGAGAGCACAGCATGCAGCAAAGCTGCTGCCAATCAGTTGGGTGGAGTGGGGCAGAGGTGGGTGGGGTTTCGGGCAGCCATGCAGCGCACTAAACTCTGGCCATCCAAGTGGTGTCCAGCACTCTCCACAATGTTTTAAGGGGCCTTCACACTTAACCAGGACAGGTTCTTAGTACACCCATGCTAACCATGTGTCTCTCTCTTTCATCCTGCAGGAGGAGTACATCAGGAGCACGGAGCCTGGTGAACTAGCTGTATGCCTTGTGGCGTACAGAGAGCGAAGACGATGGAGAAGAAAGCGATGGAGGCACCTGGCTGCACAGAGGGAGGAGCAGCACCTTCAGGAGGAAGTGGCAGCTGTGGCTCCTGCACATGACGCTGAAGAGCCACAGTGGGCCCGTCGTTGGTCGGTGCCTAGGTAGGCCCAAGATCTACAGACGCTGCCTTTCATTCCTGCAGATGATCGAGAACCAGTGTCGCTGAAGACTGGTCGGTCACATCTGCCAGCTGCTGCAGGATTTGGTGCCACGGGGACATGGAGGGCATCCATGGCCAGTGGCCATGAAAGTGACCGCGACACTCAATTTTTACGCCAGTGGCTCCTTTCAGGGCTCCACAGGTGACCTGTGTGGGATATCACAGGCCTCCACCCACAAATGCATCCACAAGGTCAGGTGGATGCCACCTTCGCGAAAGCACACAACTTTCTGCATTTTACCCGAGGCCAGGAGAGCCAGGATGCAAGAGCGATTGGATTTGCCCAGATCTCGGGTTTCCCACAGGTGTATGGTACCATCGACTGCACTCGTATGGCGCTCAGATCTCCATCACAACATGGGGTCAACTATATCAACCACAAGGGATTCCATTTGCTGAATGTTCAGTTGGTGTGCGACCACAACAAACGCATCCTGCAGGTCTGTGCACGGTTTCCAGGGAGTGTGCACGACTCCTGCATCCTCAGTCAGTCACAGATCCCTGACATCTTCCAGGGTCCACAGAGGCTGCAGGTTTGGCTTCTCGGGGACAAGGGCTACCTGCAGAGGCCGTGGCTGATGACACCCATGTGGCGGCCTCAGACTACAGCAGAGAGATGGTATAATGAGGCTCATGCTGCAACTCGCACCTTGGTAGAGCAAACCATCGGGATGCTGAAAGTGAGGTTCCGGTGCCTGGACCGGTCCGGTGGAGCCCTGTAATACAGTCCGCAGAGGGTGTCACACATCATCAACACCTGTTGTGCCCTTTACAGCCTGGCACTGCAACAGGGAGACAAGCTGGCTGAGGAGGAGATGGAGGAGTTAGAGGTCTCCTCAGATGAGGGGTTCTGGCAGCGCACATTCCCTTTGTGAGAATGCTCCTGTCATGGAGACACAGCACAGGCCCTAATAGTTGCTCGATTGCAGGAGGTTGATAACGACATGCAGTGAGGACACTCCATAGATCTTCACACAGCCTCTGAAAATGTCTGATTCCTGTCCGGCCGAGGGCAGCTCGCTTGTCTTCCGTGATCAGGGTCATATCATAGAGACGCAGCCATGAAACTTTAGAAGCACCTGATCCTTTGTCTGCCTTGAGCACCTGAGCCCTTCAGTGGTCACAGATGCTGGTGTGATGGGGGCCAACCCCTCCTTAAAGGTGCTGAGAGCAATGTTTCCAGGGAGTGTGAGGCTGGTCTATCACTTTGGTCTGAAGGTTGCACAGAGCACAGGGAAGGGGCCCTGGACTGAGACACCTGCCTTTATCTTGTGCAGAAAGGTTTCACGTCTGAGTGACACGAACACTGCTCATCAGAACAAGGAGCCATAGGCAGGGAGCCAATCATGGGAGCTTATGGACAATAGTGAACATACAAATGATCAACACCCATGCCCAGGCTGTGCAACTACTTTTACCTAACTTTCCTAACCCTGCTGCTACCACAGCGGAGATGGAGGCAGCCTGCTGACTGTGACGCCCTGTCTGTGATGACCTTGGCGGCCGTCCTCTGGAGGACAGAGACCTGGAGGGCCCCGACCTGCATTCGGGATCCTGCTGTGTGGCAGTGGCACCCCCCTCGGCCTGTGAAGCTGGAGCTGCGGAGGTCACAGGAAGAGGGGATTTGTATGGGCCAGATGCTCCCAGAGCCACTTGGATGGATGGCCCCAGGGTGTGCACCTGCTGGTCCTCCTCCCTATGGGTGCCCAAGGGCCCCAGGCTGATTCTGTGAGGAGAAGGTGCAGCTAGAGTGAGATCGGGCTCCCCTGCACCCCTCTCACATACACACTGTTGGTGGCCAACTGCAGCATCAGTGATGGAGTTAAGCCCGTGCAGCAGTGCAGGAGTGACATCCTGGACCAAAGTCTCCATGGCGGCTGCCATTCTGCCAGTGTTGACCTTGGTGTGTTGCAATGCCAGCGCTATCATCTCAGCCTGAAGGCAGACAGAATCCTTCATCGTGCCTTGCAATCTGAGGAGTGCAGCGGACATCCCTTCCTGATGTTCCCTAGCTTGCCTTTGCAGCTCCAGCAACTGTGACATGACCGAGTCCAAAGGCTCATCATCTGACTCAGACTCAGCAAATGTCTGGCCTCTAGCAGTCCTCCGAGTGTCGGACACCTGGGAAGTCCCTGCCTCCGCCTGCTGTGGATCAGACAATGCGATGTGCTCACCAGATTGTGATCCTGAGACTACTCTAAAGCTAGGTCCCACTGAGATGTGTGTCTCTGCGCTGGTGGAGGGTGTGGGTGAGCTCTGTGATGGGACTTCAGGGAGGGTGCCTCCAGATTCCTCTTCAGAGGTTTCTTCAGGGCTTGATTGGAGGCCCTGGTCATGGACTTCATCGGCTGTTTCTCAGACGTGCCTGCAAAAGAAAGGGGAGATAATTGGTTCATGGCAGCGGCCTGTGAAACAGGACACATCACTCACGGCATGGTTGTCTGATGGATGTTGCACTGCTGGAGCCTCACTTGGTGGAGCAGCGCCGATCTCACCATCAGCACAGGACCAGTCCTAGTCATCGCTGGCCAGCTGGATGGCTTTGTTTTCAAAGTCCGTGAGAACCTTGATTTCAGGCTTCCCTCCACCAGTCTGCAACCTCTCCTTGTTGTTGTGTACTGGCTTGACCCGCATGAATAGAGATGGAGAGATTGTAAGCAGAACACCTGCCGGGCCAGATGATAAGTATGCCTGGCCTGTGTGGGTGGTGAATGGTCCCATAGACGGGATGAGGACGATGACAGTGAGTGTGAGAGAGTGAATGGTAATGTCCCTTGAACTGGCAGTGAGTGAGGGCCCTGTGGATGTGTGATGGGTTTGAGAGTGAGAGAGTTGGGAGTGATGAGAAGAGTGACTTAACCTGGCGGAACGAAGAAGATCATTCATCCTTTTGTGGCACTGGGAGGCTGTCCTCTTCTGTAGGGCGCTGGTGCTGACCACCGCTGCCACTGCCTCCCAAGCCTGGTTGGTCACGCCGCTGCCCATCCTGCGGCCAGAGCGAGGGTAGAGGACTTGGCGACCCGCCTCCACAGAATCCAAAAGGCAATCCAGTGATGTCACTAAACCTGGGGCTGCAGCCTTTTTGCCTTTCATGAACATCCTCCCTGCAGTAGTCACGGGCTGGAAGCACTGAGAGGTGTGCGCGCGGTTGGACTTTAAATATAGCGCCCAGCATGCTGAAGCAGCGAAGTGATGGCGTGACAGGAGAATGAGAGCCCAACTGCCATGGAAATGCCGTATTTCCTGAGAATATATAATTAATGAGGTGGGTTTGGGACGATACGGTGTGAAAAGCCGTCATTGCGGCTGATGGGTAAAACGTCATTTTACCCGCCCGCTACCGCACAGTGCAAATTTGGGACAATTCTGCCCTATATTTATGGGTAGGATGACTGGACACACTGAAAATTTTCAGGTGATCAGAGAGAGCCAGACACCTTGTCCCCAAGGTGCACAGACCTGTTTGTCCTCTCAGAATGACAGTGTATCTCGTCCCCAGCTTGGCCAGTGCTCCAGCAGAGCTGTGTGCCAGCCAGTTCAGAATGCTGTAGCCCAAGGCTGGATGATGCAGCGTGAAGACAGGCCCTACAGGGCTGCTCAGAGTCACTCTCCACAATTGCCTGGAGTGTCCGCCATGCAGTCTCAGCAGCTGTCTCTACCTCCCAAGCTGCAGAGACTGGGGAAACACCTGAAAGGAGCACAAGGGAAGATGAAAGGCAGGCACTAAGGGTATGCACAATGATGAATAATCATATTTTCTGTAAAACCAAGATTATTTAATTGGCAAATTTAGTTTTGGATTTGGATTTATGTTTACATTGAAGTGAAAATGAGAATAAATGGGAATGCCAATATCTGCCCCATCAGCCTACTCTCCATCATCAGTAAAGTAATGGAAGGGGTCATCAACAGTGCTATCAAGCGGCACTTGCTTAACAATAACCTGCTCACTGACACCCAGTTTGGGTTCTGCCAGGGCCACTCAGCTTCTGACCTCATTACAGCCTTGGTTCAAACATGGACAAAAGAGCTGAACTCCCAAGGTGAGGCGAGAGTGACTGCCCTTGACATCAAGGCTGCATTTGACAGTGTGTGGCATCAAGGAGCCCTAGCAAAACTGGAGTCAATGGGAATCAGGGGGAAAACTCTCTGCTGGTTGGAATCATACCTAGCACAAAGGAAGATGTTAGTGGTTGGAGGTCAGTCATCTCCAGGACATCACTGCAGGAGTTCCTCAGGGTAGTGTCCTAGGCCCAACCATCTTCAGCTGCTTCATCAATGTCCTTCCTTCCACCATAAGGTCAGAAGTGGGGATGTTCGCTGATGATTGCACAATGTTCAGCACCATTCACGACTCCTCAGATACTGAAGCAGTCCATGTCCAAATGCAGCAAGACCTGGACAATATTCAGGGTTGGGCTGACAAGTGGCATGTAACATTCACACCAAACAAGTGCCACGCAATGACCATCTCCAACAAGAGAGAATCCAACCATCGCTCCTTGATGTTCAATGGCTTTACCAGCACTGAATCCCCCACTATCAACATCCTGGGGTTACCATTGACCAGAAAATGAATTGGACTAACCTTATAATTACTGTGGCTACAAGAACAGGTCAGAAGCTAGGAATCCTGCGGTGAGTAACTCACCTCCTGACTCCGCAAAGCCTGTCCACCATCTACAAGGCACAAGTCAGGAGTGTGATGGGATACTCCCCACTTGCCTGGATAAGTGCAGCTCCCACAACACTCAAGAAGCTTGACACCATCCAGGTAAAAGCAGCCTGCTTGATTGGCACCACATCCACAAACATTCACTCCTTCCACCACCAATGCACAGTGGCAGTAGTGTGTACCATCTACAAGATGCACTGCAGGAATTCACCAAGACTCATTAGACAGCACCTTCCAAACCCACGACCGCTACCATCTGGAAGGACAAGGGCAGCAGATACATGGGAACACCACCACCTGGAAGTTCCCCTCCAAGTCACTCACCACCCTGACTTGGAAATATATTGCCATTTCTTCACTGTCACTGGGTCAAGATGCTGGAAGTCCCTCCCTAATAGCACTGTGGGTGTACCTACACCACACGGACTGCAGCGGTTCAAGAAGGCAGCTCACCACCACCTTCTCAAGGGCAACTAGGGATGGGCAATAAATGCTGGCCCAGCCAGCGAAGCCCACATCCTGTGAATGAATAATAAATAAATAAATAAATAAAGGAAAGCAATGGTGCAGTGGTTTTAAGAGGGGCTGTGGATGAATGAGAGTGATCAATCTAACTTAGTTGAATCACTTACTAATAGTCTTATATTATGGTTGGCTAAATTATCAACAGATTGTCGAGAAATCCCTTATTTTCTTTGGGTAGATACAGGTAGATACTTGGCCAGTGCCACTCCCCGTCCTCTTCCTCCTCTTCTTGTTGCTCTCCCCTGCTGAACATGTTAACTTTTAGCTGGGGATAAGGGTTGGTCCTCGCAATGAGGAAGTGATTGATGACGTGTGCAGCACAGGACACAAGCCTAGATACTCACTGAGGGCTTTACTGCAAGCCTCCCCCAGAATAGTGCTGCATCAAGTGTTGTTGGAGTACATCAATTGTTTATTTGTTTATTGATGTTACTTGTGGCAGCGTAGTTCTTATTGTTGGCTGTCCTGTTTGTGGGATTCCGACTGGAGTCAGTAATTATAAGCCTTGTTTCTGGGCAGCCAGCCCGTAACCTGGCTGGAAGGAGGGTGGCACAGGGGGAAAGGTAATTATTACTAGGCTAATGGGTACAGAGCGTGATGGCCACAAGCCAGCTGCACACAGAGGGGGCAGAATCCCTTTCGATTGATAAATATTCTGGGTGTTGATGTGGAGGATGCAAGGCAAAACACTGGCAGTCCATGGCACCATGCACCCAGGGGGACCCTGGTCATGCCAGATGAAACTTGATGCTCTCTCCTCCTGTTTCTCTCTTTCAATAGGGAAGTAAATGTAAATGCTTCTCTTATTGATCGGAGCCTCAGTGTCTTCCCTGAATTGCAATTTGTGAATGTTACCTGTCCCCAGCTGAAAGAATCCCGTTGCATAAAGGTTGTGAGTTGAGATCTTGACAGATCCAGTGCTGCCCAAGCCCTGGTGTAAGGCTGCAGTTGTGGAATAGAGGAACAGGAAGAGGCCATTCAGCCCCTCAAGCATGCTCAGCCATTCAGTTAGATTGTGCTGACTATTCTCCAGCTTGGCTCCATATCCCAATCTATCGATCTCAGATCTAAAATTAGAATCTGCTGCTTTTTGTGGGAGAGAGTTCCACGCTTGCAGCACCTTTTGTGTGAAGAAGTGATTCCTAACTTCTCTCCAGAGTGACCTGCCTCTGATTTTAATGGGGCAGCCTGCTTGGAAAAGTAAAGTTGCCTCAGTGAAGCTGAATTAAGAGAATGGTTTCCTGAACACACTCCGTAGGTATGGCCTCCTCCTCCCAAACCCCTCCCCGCTCTCCTGGCAGCTTCCCCTGCTCTGTGGTGCTTTCTTTGGATCTCTCAGTCATGGTCTGTACCCAAAGGCAGGCGTCCCAGACCACCCACATGTGCTGGCAGACAGACTGTGAGGCAAATAACAGCAACAGTGCCGAAGCAGCTAAACCTCTCTCTACATAGACAATTTGAAAGGGGTGGGAAGATACTGAAAATGACCCCCATCTTGTGAAGTGCCTGCCAGCAAAGATGAATGCTATGAGTTAAGAGTCCTTAAAACACACAAACATGGCTGGGCTGTAACATCCTTCTCACATGGGATAGGTTAGTGCAGCAGGAATGAGGAGAGATCAAGAGAGAAAGGGAGAGAGAGAGAAAGAAAGGGACGGAGAAAGAGACAGAAAGGGGGAGAGAGGGAAAGAGGAGAGAGAGGGAAAGGGGAGAGAAAGGGGGAGAGAGAGAGAAAGGGGAAAGAAAGAGAGAGAGAAAAGGGGAGAGAGAGAGAGAAAGGGGGAGAGAGAAACAGAAAGAGAAAGGAGAAAGAAAGAGAAAAGAGAAGAGAAGGAAAGGGGGGAGAGAGAGAGAAAGAGAAAGGAAGAGACGGAGAGAGACTGAGAGAAAGAAAAGGAAGAGGGAAGGCAGACGGATGAACAGACCTTCAGCAAAGAATTTATTTTTTGTGATGTTGATTGAGGGATAAATGTTGTCCAGGAACCAGGGAGAACTTTAGTTGTTCTCCTTTGAAATAAAACCATGGGAACTTCTCGGTGCATCTATTGGGCCTCAGTTTAATGTCACACATGAAAGGCACAATGCCAACAGCACCAAACTGCAGCTACACCGCGGTGTCACCCACTAGAGCTGTAACTTTATGACACAAGGACCAATTTCAAAGCCCCATCGTCTACCAAAAAGGGACGAGAGGGGAGAGGGTGAAATAGAGTCAGCACCTGCCTTCCAGCTTAGTGCCACACTCCTACTGTCTCCTGTTTCAACTCTGGCTATTGGGAGAGGTGCAAGTAGTGAAATAAATTAAATCAACTAAATAATTTCATTAAATAAACGTAACAACTTTAACGATTAATCTAACATACATAATATTTTATATATAATTAACTATAATAATATATGAAACAAAATTATTAATTAAAATACATAAAGTGTTGCATTTTAATGTCTGATGGTACATTTCGCCATTAACGACCCCTGCATCACATGTTGTGATTTGGGGCTCTACTGATGTGACACAGCACAACATGCTGATGTGGTGCCAGGTTCCCAAATTTGGGCCTCAAATGTGCAGGTAATGCCTGCACTGGTCACTCATAAAAAGAAGTGAGAATCAGCAAGGAGCCTGTTGCAGGGTTATTGAAAGGACCAGGCATCTGGTTTTCAGGTAAGTTGTATTTGTGGAATTTTTTTCTATTGCAAAGTGTCTGGAATATTTTTGGAGGTGTTGTGCTGAGTTCCTGGATTTGCCAGAACATTGTTGCACCCTCACAAGGAGGGCAGAAGAATAGGTGATTGCTCCATACGAGGGCACCAACAGGTACAGGGGCAGCAGTGCTGGTGTGGCTGGGTCTGTGGCACCACCAGGAGATGGAACAGAGATTGCAAAGAGAGCAAGCTCTGCATCATTCCCTCTCCAACTGGACTCCCCCATGTTCCTTGAGAGTGACAGGAGGCTGTCTGGAAGACCAGCCAATGAGCCCAGTATATCGCTGTGCCTGCCTATCAGTGAAATTCTCTTGTCTGCCACCCCAATGACATTCTTATCTGAGCTGCCTGTAGCAGGGCTAGTCTGCCTACTGCCTAGTCTGGTGAGCTGGCAGACAAATCACCTTTCATGCTAACCAGTTATTCTATTCTGGAAAGCTAATTGGCAAAGGATAGCACTGGAATCAATCTTTACACAGTCTTACATTTATTTACAGAGTGAAACATCACAAGCATACACCTCCTAACTCAACCATACCACAGTTTCATTAATGTCTCTTTATACCTCCTATGCAAATCCATTACCAGTTAAGCACCCCATTTGAAAGAGGGAGTACTGACCCACTGTAATGAAAGCAAATGAAACAAAAACAAACTGCAACTTTACTTAATAATTTAAATTAAAATGTCATTCCTGGGGATAATGATGCTCTCCCCAGTTCCCCTCCTCCACCAGTGCCCAACAATCATGGACAACCTCAAGTGTACTGGTGGAGCTCCCTCTCCAGGGACACTCAGCCACAGACATAACCACAGAAGAGAGGCAGGCAGTCGGGCTGAATGTGTCTCTTTATACTTCTTTTGTTGAACCCTTAACAAATTAAGTGCCCCATTTAAAAGGGGCACTACTATCCCCCCATTTTAATAAATAACAAAAAACTAAAATGTAATTATACATTCCATTCCCAACCCCACTTCCCAGGTGCACAATGATTGAGGAAAGCCTCACGCATTGGTCCAAACAACCCCCATGTGTCTTTTTATATAAACAGTTGCTTGGTTGTATAGAACTTGAATATTGATGAAAAGAGAAAAACGTTGCTGAAGCTTTTCATCTTGCAGTCATCAGGACAAATGCAAGAATGCCAAATTTCAAACAATCACAACATAGAAACATAGAAAATAGGAGCAGGAGTAGGTCAATTGGCCCTTCAAGCCTGCTTTGCCATTCAATATGATCATGGCTGATCCTCTATCTCAACGCCATACTCCCGTGCTCTCCCCATACTCCTTGATGTCTTTAGTGTCCAGAAATCTATCTATTTCCTTCTTAAATATATTCAGTGACTTAGCCTCCACAGCTTTCTGTGGTAGAGAATTCCATAGGTTAACCACCCTCTGAGTGAAGAAGTTTCTCCTCATCTCAGTCCTAAATGCCCTACCCCGTATCCTGAGACTGTGACCCCTTGTTCTAGACCCCCCCAGCCAGTGGAAGCATCATCCCTGCATCCAGTCTGTTCAGCCCTGTCAGGATGTTATACTTTTCAATGAGATCCCCTCTCATTCTTCTAAACTCCAGTGAATATATCTTCCCTCATACAACAATCCTGCCAGTCTATAAATCAGTCTAGTGAACCTTCGCTGCACTCCCTATATGACAAGTATATCCTTTCTTAGGTAAGGAGACCAAAACTGCACACAATACTTCAGGTGTGGTCTCAACAAGGTCCTGTGCAGCTGCAGTAAGACATCCTTGCTCCTGTACTCAAGTCCTCTCGCAATGAAGGCCAAATTATCATTTGCCTTCCTAACTGCTTGCTGCACCTGCATGCTTTCTTTCAGTGATTGGTGTACAAGGACACTCAGGTCCCTTTGTACATCAACATTTCCCAATCTATCATTTAAATTTAATTTAAATGTCATTTAAATAATACTCTGCTATTCTGTTTTTCCTACTGAAGTGGATAACTTCACACTTATCCACATTATACAGCATCTGCCATGTATTTGCCCACTCACTCAACTTGTCTAAATCACTTTGAAGCCTCTTTACATCCTCCTCACCACTCACATTCCTACCTAGTTTTGTGTCGTCAGCAAACTTGGAAATATTGTATTTGGTACCCTCATCTAAGTCATTTATATATATCGTGAATAGCTGGTGCCCAAGCACTGATCCCTGCGGTACCCAACTAGTCAATGCCTGCCACTCCGAAAAAGACCCATTTATTCCTACTCTCTGTTTCCCGTTTTCTAACCAATTCTCAATCCATGCCAACATATTACCCCAACCCCATGTGTTTAATTTTGCACACTAACCTCTTACATGGGACTTTATCAAAAGCTTTTTAAAAATCCAAATATCCCACATCACTGGTTCTCCCTTATAGATTATTAGTTATGTCCACAAAAAACTCCAATAGGTTTGTCAAACATGATTTCCCTTTAATAAATCCACGTTGACTTTGTCTAATCCCATTGATATTTTCTAAGTGTCCTGTTATCACATTCCTTACAATAGACTCTAGCATTTTCCCTACTACTGAGGTTAGGCTAACCGATCTGTAATGCCCTGTTTGCTCCCTCCCTCCTTTTTTAAATAGTGGGGTTACATTTGCCACCATCCAATCTGCCGGGACTGATATAGAATCTACAGAATTTTGGAAGATGACAACCAACACATCCACTATTTCCATGGCCACCTCCTTCAGTACCCTGGAGATTTATCGGCTTTCAGTCCCATTAATTTCTACAGCACTATTGTTTTACTAATACTAATTTCCTTCAATTCCTCCTTCTCACTAGAACCTTGGTTCCCTAGTATTTCTGGGAGGTTATGTCTTTTTCCGTGAAGACAGAACTAAAGTGGTTTAATTGCTCTGCCATTTCCTTGTTCTGTATTATAAATTCTCCCATTTCAGGCTTTAAGGGATCTACATTTGTCTTCAGTAATCTTTTTCTTTTTACATACTTACATAGAATTTCCAGTCCGCTTTTATGTTCCTTACAAGTTTACTCTCGTACTCTATTTTTCCCCTCTTAATCAATCTCTTGGTCCTCCTTTGCTGAATTCTAAGCTGTTCCCAATCCTCAGTTGCTACTATTTCTAGCAACTTTATAAGACTCCTCTTTGGATCTAATACGATCCTTCATTTCTTTTGTTAGCCATGGTTGGGCCACCTTTCCTGTTGTATTTTTGCGCCAGAAGGGAATGTAAAACTGTTGCAATGCATGGATTCATTCCTTAAATATTATCATTGTCTATCCACCCTTTAATGAAGTTTCCCAATCTATCTTAGCCAACTCACCCCTCATACCTTCATGGTTTCCTTTGTTTAGATTTAGGACCCTAGTTTTGGATTGGACTACTACACTTTCCAGCCTAATGAAGAATTTTAACATGTTATGGTCACTCTTCCCTACAACAAGATTATCAATTATCCCCTTCTTATTGCATAACACCATGTCTAGGATAGCCTGTTCCTGAGTCAGTTCCTTGACATACTGGTCTAAAAACCATCTTGTACACACTCCAGGAATTCATCGCCCACAGTATTATTGCTAATTTGGTTTGCCCCATCTATATGTAGATGAAAGTCACCCATGATTACTGTAGCACCCTTGTTACATGCATCTCTAATTTCCATTTAATGCTGTCCCATACCTTACCACTACTATCTGGAGGCCTAAAGACAACTCCCATTAATGTTTTCCATGCCTTGTTACTTCTTAGCTCCACCCAGACTAATTCTACATCTAGATTTTCTGAGCCAATATCCTTTCTCACTATTCCACTGATTTCATCCTTAACTAACAATGCCACCCCACCTCCTTTTCCTTTTTGCCTGCCCTTCCAAAATATCGAATACCCTTGGATATTCAGTTCCCAGCCTTGGTGACCCTGAAGCCATGTCTCCATAATCGCAATCATACCATACCCTTTTACATCTATTTGCGCTGTTAATTCATCTACCTTATTGTGCATGCTCTGTGCATTCAGATACAGTGCCTTTAGACTTGGCTTTTTAACATTTTTACACATTTTTTGTACTATGGCTCTATTTGCTGTTAGCCCTTGTTTCCTCTGCCTTCCACTTTTGCTTTCTACTTTTCTGTCTTTCATTCCTATTTTTGTTTCCCTCTCATATCTCCCTGCTCAGGTACCCACCCCCTGCCAATTTCTGTTCAACCCTCCCCCACAGTGCTAGCGAATATGCCTATGAGGATATTGGTCCTGGTCTTGCTGGGGCGCAACCCATCCAGCTTGTACAGATCCCATCTTCCCCAGAATTGGCCCAATGCCTCAGGAATGTAAATCCCTCCCTCCTTCACCATCCTGCCAGCCACACATTCATTTGATCTATTCTCCTATTCCTAATCTCACTCTCATGTGGCACTGGGTGTAATCCTGAGACTACCGCCTTTGATATCCTGCTTTTTAATTTGTTTCCTAGCTCCCTTTATTCTGCTTCCAGGGACTCATCCCTCTTTTTACCTATGTCATTGGTACCAATATGGACCATGATATCTGGCTGTTCACTCTTCCCCTTCAGAATGCCCTGCTGCTCTCTGAGACATCCTTGACCCTGGCACTAGGGAGGCAACATACTATCCTGGTGTCATGTCTACAGCTGCAGAAAATTCTATCCGTTCCCCTTATGATAGAATCCCCTATCACTATTGCTCTCCCGCTCTTTTTTCTCCCCCACCTCATGTGCAGCTGAGCCACTCCACAGGAGAAAAGGATGCTGATTGGTTGATAAGTCGACTCTGATTGGCTGAGGCATTGCCACGGAGAAAGCAACGGGATCGATAGGCTCCCCTAGCTCCCGGGTAATTCAAAAAAGCCACAAGGCTTGAACATATTCCTTTTGTTTGCAGAGAATGGGCCCCTGTGTATGAATGTATGTTGCTTCAAACAATCATAAATGAGCCATATTATGAGCTTGAATGGTTATCTCTTTATATTGCTGAAGTGAAACCCCAATTGCACCCTCCACCTGCATATAATTAAACACAATTAATATACAATTATCACGGTTTCATCCCCTCACTGCTTGCCCTGCTACCCCCACCGTTCTCCTTGCTCCCCACAATGCTCCCCCTGTTCCCCTCGCTGCCCTCCTCACATCCCATCACATTGCTCTTCACTGCTGGTTCACTTCCAGAACAAAGGCCAGTGGGGTGAGTGAGAAGTGTTGAGGAAGGAAACCCAACTCAAGGAGTTCAATTGGTAATTAGCAGTTAACTAGCTAAGTACCATTTGAATGTATAAAAAAGAAAACAGGTGAGACAAGTTCTTAGTAGAGTTTTATGGACCAAAAATAAAACTTCACTGGAAAAAGCCAGTCTTAGTCTTTATCTTATTGTCAAGTGGGCATTGTGACCTTATCAGATGTAGCAGAGGATGGTTGCTGCTTGTAAGTAAAAGATTGGAGACTAAGCTTTCTTCAGACAAAAGACTATATTTGGCGTTAACTTTAGGAGAGGAGTGGTTTGGAGTAACTTTGGAGAATGGCTGAATCAAAATGTAGAGTCTCGGGGATTGATTACCCACCGATGTTTTCTGAGAGTGAACTCTATGAGCAATGGAAGAATGAAGTAACTATATAACTGGTTACGTCCTTACCGAAGAAAAAACAAGGAATGGCCTTGGCACTTTCCTTACCATACAAGGTTAAAGTAAGATGCAAAGTATTTTCAGAGTTGGAGCCTGAGAATTTGAACATGGATGAAGGTTTGGAAACATTATTAGATTTTATGGGTAAGATCTATCAAAAGGCTGAATTATTAATTGCTTATGAAGCGTGGTCAGATTTTGATAAATTTCGGAAGCTGGTGGATAGTTCCATGGAAGGTTACATAACAGCATTCAATAGGCCATATGCAAGATTGCAAAAATTCCATCTGGAGATTCCCCAATCAGTACTGGCATTTAAATTACTAGGCTGTGACAAAGTGTCCAATATGGATAGACTTCTGGTTTTAACGGGAGTTAAATTTGTGGAAAGACACACACTGCTAGAACAGATGTCAGAAGCTCTAAAGAAATTCTTCGGAAAACATTCCTTTCCAGCAACATTCATGGCACAAATGGATAATTCAGCGGTAAGACATAAAATTGAGGATATAATGTTAACGGGATGGCAAGATCGTTTAGAAACAGGACGCAGGTATCAGTACGAAAGGAAATTTGTAACTAGAAACAATGAGGGCAGAAACACCTTTGACAATTATAGCAGAAGAAAATAACTGGGGAATTACAACAAAAGCATGAACCCCAGGAATGGTCATCTGGTGTTTTAAGTACAATTCAAAGCACCATTATGCAATGAACTGTCCTAAATGATATAATAATGTTTGAAAGTAAACATGAGACAGAAGAATCAGAAGAAGATGGAGATATTGACCAAAGAGAGGGCATTCTATTAGTTACAAGCGGTTTCAGCCCGGTGATGAATGACTTGGATGCAGAGTCATTCAATTGTGCGGTGCAAGATAGTGGATGCATGTCTACAGTCTGTGGAATGCGACTTGGACTCCTCAAATGATAAGGACCGGAATAAGGTTAAGGAACTTGAGAGCTCTGTCAATTTCAGATTTGGAGATAATAATACACTAAAACCTTTAAAAAGGGTACTGATTCCCTGTAAGATAGCTGGAGTCAGTCATTTCATCAGTACAGACATTGTGTCTAGCGAAATATCGTTGTTATTGAGCAGACCATCAATGAAGAAAGTGCAAATGAAGCTGGACATGGAAAACGACAAGGCAATTGTATTTGGAAAACCTGTGGATTTACAATTTACACAATCTGGATTCTGTATTGCTTTAGTGAAACCTAACTTTTCTACTAAGGAGATTAAAGAAGTGTTATTAGCGTCAGGAGATAGGAATTTCGAAGACTAAAAGCTAATTGTGTTAAAATTGCATCGGCAGTTTGCCTACCCTTCTTCGCAAAGATTAAACATTTTGCCAAGGGATGCAGGAATAAGGGATGGAGAGTACACTAAACTTATAGAGGAGATAAACGATAGATGTGATACATGTAAGAAATACGGAAGGACACTGTCACGGTCGATAGTGAGTCTACCCTTAAGGGGTTTCAATGAAGTTGAAGCGATGGATTTAAAGATGTGGGATAAAGAAAAGAATATTTTTATTTTACATTTCATACATTTGGCCTCAAGGTTTAGCCAGTCAACAATCATACACAGTAAAGAAAAGGAAATTATTGTTTATCAGTAATGGAAAAGTGGATAGGGTCCGGATTGGAACCACTGGCAAAATTCTTCACTGACATTAGGGGGGAGTTTGCTAACGATGAATTTCGGGATATGTGTGAAAACATGAATACAATAGTTATGAATACAGCAGCAGAAAGTCCTTTCAGTAACGGAGAGTGTGAAAGGAATCATGTGGTGATCAATGAGATGCTTCGTAAAATATTGGCGTATAGACCAAGCTGTAAATTAACATCAGCTCTAGTATGGGCTATCCATGCCAAGAATTTACTCCAGATGGTTGAGGGCTATAGTCCATACCAGTTGGTTTTTGGTAGAAACCCAAAAATTCCTTCAGTCCTGAGGGATCATCTCCCAGCTTGCGAGGGAACTACGATTAGCTCTACCTTTCCTGAGCATTTAAATGTACCACATGCAGGCAGAGGAATGTTCCTTAAAGCTAAGGTTTCTGAAAGAATTTGGCGAGCTCTAAAACACAATGCACAACCATCAGAAACTAATTTTAATCAGGGAGACATGGTATACTATAAAAGAGGACTTAACGAGTGGAAAAGCCCAGGAAAGATTATAGGTTAATATGGTAAAACAGTCATTTTACAGCGTGGGAACCAGGCTATTTGGGTACACTCATTGAGGTTAGTTGGTGCGGATTACAAATTTGAGGGTCCAGAAAGGGTTGTAGGAAGTGATGAGGAACCATGCACCTCTCACACCTATTTGTGGCATGGCTGTGAAGCTCAGGTTGTTGAAGTTGACAGGGTATTTGAAGATAGAGACAGTAATTTGGATGAAGAAGATGAGGTGATTTGTCCCAGAGGACAACTGCCAAAAGCTGGCACTAAAGTTACATACTTCACAGAATCACACAGTGCAGAAGAGGCCCTTCGGCCCGTCAAGTCTGCACTGACATGTGAGAAACACCTGACCTACCTACCTAATCCCATTTACCAGCAGTTGGCCCATAGCCTTGAATGTTATGATGTGCCAAGTACTCACCCAGGTACTTTTCAAAGGATGTGAGGCAACCCCCCCTACACCATCCTCCCAGGCAGCGCATACCAGACCATCACCACCCTCTGGGTAAAAATGTTTTTCCTCACATCCCCCTAAACCTCCTGCCCCTCACCTTGAACTTGTGTCCCCTTGTGACTGACTCTTCAACTAAGGGGAACAGCTGCTCCCTATCCACCCTGTCCATGCCCCTCTTAATCTTGTACACCTCGATCAGGTTGCCCCTGAGTCTTCTCTGCTCCAACGAAAACAACCCAAGTCTATCCAACCTCTCTTCATAACTTAAATGTTTCATCCCAGGCAACATTGTGGTAAATCTCCTCTGCAACCCCTCCAGTGCAATCACATCCTTCCTATAATGTGGCAACAGAGCTGCACACAGTACTCCAGCTGTGGCCTCACCAAGGTTCTATACAACTCCAACATGACCTCCTTACTTTTGTAATCTATGCCTCGATTGATAAAGGCAAGTGTTCCATTTGCCTTTTTCACCACCCCACTAACATGCCCCTCTGCCTTCAGAGATCGATGGGCACACATGCCAAGGTCCCTTTGTTCCTCAGAACTTCCTAGTGTCATGCCATTCATTGAATACTTCCTTGTCAAATTACTCCTTCCAAAGTGTATCACCTCACACTTTTCAGGGTTAAATTCCATCTGCCACTTATCAGCCCATTTGACCATCCCATCTATATCTTCCTGTAGCCCAAGACACTCAACCTCACTGTTAACCACCCGGCCAATCTTTGTGTCATCCTCAAACTTACTGATCCTACCCCCCCACATAGTCATCTATGTTGTTTATATAAATGACGAATAATAGGGGTCCCAGCACAGATCCCTGTGGTACGCCACTGGACACTGGCTTCCAGTCACTAAAGCATCCTTCTGTCGTCACCCTCTGTCTCCTACGACTTAGCCAATTTTGAATCCACCTTATCAAATTATCCTGTATCCCGTGTGCATTTGCCTTCTTTATAAGTCTCCCAAGTGGGACCTTGTCAAAGGCTTTGCTGAAATCCATATAAACTACATCAACTGCACTACCCTCATCTACACACCTCAAAAAATTCAATCAAATTTGTTAGGCATGACCTCCCTCTGACAAAGCCATGCTGACTATCCCTGATCAAACCTTGCCTCTCTAAGTGGAGACAGATTCTCTCCTTCAGAATTTTCTCCAATAGTTTCCCTACCACTGACATGAGACTCACTGGTCTATAGTTCCCTGGCTTATCTCTATAACCGTTCTGAAATAGCGGAACCACATTAGCTGTTCTCCAGTCCTCTGACACCTCCCCCGTGGCCAGAGAGGAATTTAAAATTTGGGTCAGAGCCCTTGCGATCTCCTCGCTTGCCTCCCTCAGCAGTCTGGGACACAAATCATCTGGACCTGGAGATTTGTCCACTTTTAAGCCTGCCAACACCTCCCTATATCAATTTGCTCAAGAACCTTGCAGCCTCTCTCCCCGAGTCATACAGACTCGAAACATTAACTGTGTTCCTCTCTGCAGATGCTGTCAGACCTGCTGAGTTTTTCCAGCTATTTTTGTTTTGGTTTCAGTTTTGTTAAAGTTGGGCTGTCTTCAGTTAGAAGCAGACCTGGCAATGTTTTATTGATACCATGGAGGGAAACTTGCAGGCATCATTATGATGCATATAGATGATTTTTTGTGGGGTGGTAGTAGTGAATTTGAAACAATTGTTACTAATGAGCTCAAAAAGTAGTTTAAACTTGGAAGTCAGGCTTCTGGTACGTGTAAATACATTGGATTGGAAATCAGGCAGAGCAGATCACATGTCATTTTACATCAGTAATCCTATTTGGAGAATGTCAACCCCATTGCAATTATTCATGGTGGAGCCTCCCAGAAAGACACAGTGGCTTCTGAAACAGAGAAAGAAGAACTCAGAAGTCTAATTAGGCAGCTCAATTGGCTAGCCAGCAAACTAGGCTAGATGTCAGTTTTGACGTTTTTGGAATTGAGCACTAAAGGTTGAAGAAATTATTCAAGCAAACAAAACACAGACAAAATTAAAATTGGAGCAGTGTGTTTTGAAATTCCCATCTTTGGGTGATCTTAGAAAAATGAAACTGATTGTGTTTAGTGACACGTCTTATGCAAATCTATGTGATGGATTTTTGAGTGTGGGAGGATTTATAGTATTTCTCATGGGGGGAGAAGGTAAATGTTGCCCTTTGGCATGGGAATCTAAAAAGATACAAAGAGTTGTAAGACGTAGGTTGACCGCGGTGACTCTCGCTCTTGTTGAGGCAGTAGATATTGCATTCTTCATATCAAAGACGCTGGAGAAGGGTATTCAGAAACGGTACCTATCGAATGTCATAGACAATAAGTCACTTTGGGAAAATGTTCACTTTATGAAGTGTGTTAACGAAAATAAATTGCTAATAGACATTGCAAGCTTAAAACAGATGCTTGAGAATAAGGAGATTGCCAAGACTAATTGGATTGGTAACAGCTACCAATTGTCAGACTGCTTCACAATAAGAGGAACGAGCTCCAAAAATTATTGGAGATCCTGAAAGAGGGACGCCTTTTCCTTTGAGAAGATAAAAGAAGGAACATTCTTTTTGTATGGACATTTCTATACACATGTTTTTTTAAGAAGGGGGAATAAGATGGATTTATTGATGATTGTGTTATGGAAAAGAAGATCCATCTTCATTTTCATACTTCAGGGTTACTTTCATCTTTAGAAGAGGGGAATCATTCAAAAAAAGCATTCCAGACATTGCAAGTACTTCAACTCTAATTAAACACAAAAGCAACAGTCCAACAGGAGGTTACTTGCCAAAAATTTTCGAAAAGCAAAATTCCTGGAGTTTTAAATGGCGAGATGGGTGATGATGTTCAAGAATCAGATTTAGACGTTTGCCATCAGTCCAAAACGAAGTAGATTCAGACAAGAGTTCAATTGGTAATTATCAGTTAACCGCCTAAGTACTTATTTGAATGTATAAAAGAGATAACAGGTGAGAACAGTTCTCTGTCGAGTTTTATGGACCAAAAATAAAACTTGGTTGGAAGAATCGCTCCCTTTGAGCCAGCCACAGACTGGTCTTAGTCTTCATCTTTATTTCAAGCAGGTGTTGTGACTTTATCAAAGAGAACCACAGAGGGAGTGGGGGAAGCAGTGAAGGGCTTGTTGTAAACCACTTTTAAAAGCTAAGGAAACATATGTTTCTAATTGTGTGCCAATTACCAGTTCTTAAGGCAACATTAAGCTGGGATAGCGCCTGCACTGGGAAACTCCTTAGGATTCTAAGTTAACTTGCAGTTAGTATTTGATGCAGGCAATTGCCTGGGACGTTGCTGTCCATGACATCACTGGCTTTGACATGGCATCTGGGCAAGTGCAGGAAGTGCTCTCCCTAGAGCTGCAGCACAAATAAACACAGCCAAACTGAACTGTAGGCAAGCAGCTGTAAGCATGGAGCAGACATTTTAAAGCATTGAATAAAACTCCTATTCAGATATTTAACCTGGAATGTAGAATCTCTGCATGTCTCTGAGGCATAACATACAACAACTGGGCCTGGTTTAACCCTGACATGCTTGTAACCGGGACTGGTTTAACTCTGACTCGCAGTAACCGGGACTGGTTTAACCCTGACTCGCAGTAACCAGGACTGGTTTAACCCTGACTCGCAGTAACTGGGATTGGTTTAACCCTGACTCGCTGTAACCTGGATTGGTTTAACCCTGACTCGCTGTAACTGGGACTGGTTTAACCCTGTTTAGTAATTATGGTTTTGTTAAATGTTGGACTGTACCTTGAAGAATAGTCCTGTGATGTAAGATCACATGATCCATGTAAACCAATGCGTTAACAGCGTGGGCTGCTGCCACAGGCAGTGTGGAGATGAAGTTGAAAACACACGTGTAGTTGCTGCTGGCTGTAATGTAAATAAACCTAATGTTTCCACTTACGAAATTGTCTGCAGATCAACTTTATTACAAATAGGCGACTAGGCCACACTACAACATGAGGATAAATCAAGAAAAATCGGTACTGTACCCTGCCCAGTGATTGTGAGTACCAACATCTGTTTAAAATAACAGAAGATATACTCACCCAAAATGTCACAATCTGGTGGAATCGATCCCTTTGAGCCAGCCACAGACTGGATTCAGTATATAGAACACCTCACGTTCTTCTTTCAAGCAAATGAAGGAAGAGGCAAGCGATCCTGTTGAGTACTTGTGGGAGCAGAACCTACAGTTTGATTCAGTTTGACGGCACCAGTGCCCCAGATTCAATGAATTTTGCAGAATTGTGAAGGGACATTTTCAACCCAAGCCCTCAGACACAATACAGAGGTTCAGGTTCAATTCATGAAATAGAGCCCCAGGGAGACGATGGCTAGCTACATGGCACATTTGAAGCAAATAATGGAACATTGCAAGTTCGGTGAGACTCTCAATGACATGCTCAGAGATCATTTAGTGTGTGATGTGAAAGAAGACACTATTCAGAGAAGGTAGCTGGCTGAAGTGAATCTGTACTTTCAGAAGGCATTAAAAACAGCGCTGGTCATGGAAAGCACTGTAAGAGATTCACAAGCAATACAAGGGGCGCAAAATGGCGCCGTCCTCCAAATCGGGCAGGAACAGTCAGCCGAAAGTGGCTCGAAAAAGCGAGACTCCACCGCAAAGCGGGAAACAAAGCGGCTAACTGAAAAATAAGAAGAAATAATTTAGCCACTAAATTGAAGAACAACTTTAATCGACGTGGAAACAATCAGTCTTTTAGTGGTTGGTAGTTTAAAAAACTAAAATGTTACTTTTGTCACAGAAGTGGACATATAATGAGACAGTGCAAAGAGAGATTTAAACAGGTTTGCAAACAACAGAAGAAGCCCAATGATATCTACAGTGCAGAAGAGCCTGAAACAACAAATTCTGACATCTATTCATTGTTTAACATGAAAGTTGGAAAGACAGAACCAATATTTGTTATAGTACAAGTGAATGGTAAACTAGTAAAAATGGAAGACATGGGAGCTTCCACTACTGTAATTGGAAAATACACTTTCAGATATTTAAATAATGGTGAACATCAATTCAATTTGGAACAAATATCTGCCAAGTTGGAAAAGTACACAGGTGAAGAAATCTAAGTAAAAGGTATTAGCAGAGCAAATGCCCATTATAGAAACCAATTGGCACAGTTACCAGTGAGGGTGGTAGTAGGTGAAGGGCCGAGCCTCCTTGGGCAAGATTGGTTAAAGGAGATTAAATTAAACTGGTCCGAAATCTTCAAATTGAGAGCAAGTGGGCTACCAGATCAGCTTTAAAAAGTATGCCACTGCCTTCAAGGACAAACTGGGAAAAATCCAAGGCCTGCAGGCCAAGATTTATGTGGATCTAGAAGCAACCCCTTGCTTCATGAAAGCAAGGCCGGTGCTATAGGCCCTGAGAGAGAAGGACGACGCTGAGCTGAACCAGTTAGAGAGGTTGGCTGTCATAAAAGCGGTTCTGTTCTCAGAATGGGCAGCATCCATAGTCCCTATTCTTAAACCAGACTGTCATGAAGCTATTAATGTATGTAATATTATTGGAAAATATCATTCTTTTAAAACAGAGGTTTAGTCTGTGGGTGTGTCTTAATTGGATTGAAGCCAGCTAGTCTGGGTGCTTTGTGTTCTAGTTTTGATATGTAAGAGAGGTAGAGTGCATTTGCATTTTTTGAATACAGCATTCAAGAAGTGGGGTGAAAACTACCACCTAGCTAGCAGAGACCAAGATGTTTATATTACTAATAAAATTGGTTTTATGAAAGGGGTTTTATTGTTAAAAGGTGGAGTTCAGAGAGGCTGGTGATACAATGAGAATTTACAGTCAATGAGTGGTGCTAGGTATAACTTCAGCAGTTTTGTGTGTGCAGAGCAGAGGCAATGTGCAGCTGTAAGCCTCCAACTGTCTCCATAGGAGCCAAAGTGAAAAGAACCTCATTTTGAATTAGTAAGATGAAAATGCTTTGCATGGTGTCTGGTTAAGTCTATGTGCAGAATTTTCCTGTTAGCGTGTGGGGGCGGGCCCCGCATGTCCGCTCGTAAAATGACGCGCGATGGCCCGGGCGAGTGTCCCGATGTCACTGTGCGCCATTGCGATATTTAGCTGGGCGGGTGCGCAATGATGTCCGTTGCACTCCCGCCATTAATTAACCGGCCACTTAAGGCCCCTGACTCACTAATCGACACCAATTTTTCGGCGCCCGTGCAATCTTTGGGTCAGCGCATGTGCGCAACGGGCAGACGGGTAGGAGAGATTTATACAAACCTTATCCACGGGTGGGATAAGAGGGCTCACTGGGTTTGCGAGTGTGCACTGCCAAGTATTTATTTATGAGAGTTATTGAAACTTGCCTGTGCAATCTGCAGTACTTCAAAACGCATACCAGCTGCTTTTTCTGGACTCTTAACCTTCAGGTCAGCAGTCTGCAGTGTGGAATCTTTTCTGGGCCTGCAGGTGTCAGGAAGCCTTCCCTTAGCCTGAGTATGGGAGCTGAACTGTCCATTGGAGGCAGCTCCTCTGAGGAGGAAGGGAGGGCTAGAAGGGGGAGGAGGCCAGGAGTGCACATTCAGCCTCCAGGGGAGCCACCTTTGGGAGTACAGGCGCAGGCACAAGGGGCCAACAGGAAGTCCAAGGCGGAAGGGGCTGCAGAAGACGCCACTATCCTGCTGCAAGGGTATACAGCTACCTCAATATGTCAGAGGTGCAGTGCCGAAGGAGGCTCCGGGGAGACAGTCAACTACATCTGTCAGATAATTGGGCCTGAGATCTCCACTAACTGTGTGGGCGGACACCCCATGTCAGTGGCTCTGAAGGTCACAGCTGCCCTCAACTTCTATGCCTCTGGCTCCTTCCAGGGCTCGGTGGGTGATCTTTGTGGTGTCTCCCAATCAGCTGCCCACACTTGTGTCAAGCAGGTTACAGACGCTCTGTTCAGACGTGCATTGACCTTCATCCACTTCCGTTGGGACCAGGCAAGCCAGACACAGCGAGCCAGAGGCTTCACGGCCATTGCTGGCTTCCCTGCGTCCAGAGTGCAATAGACTGCACACACGTGGCCATCAAGGCGTCAGTAGGTGAGCCCGGTGCCTTCGTCAACAGGAAGGGCTTCCACTCCATGAACATGCAGATAGTGTGTGGTCACAGGAGGCTGATTCTACAAGTCTGTGCAAGGTACCCAGGCAGCTCCCATGACGCCTACATCCTCAGACACTCCCAGGTGCCGGGGCTGGATGGTTGGCTGCTGGGTGACAAGGGCTATCCCCTCAGAAGGTGGCTCATGACGCCTCTCCGTCATCCAAGAACAGAAGCTGAGCAGCAGTACAATAGGAGCCATGATTCCACAGGGGTGGAGAGAGCCATCGATCTTCTCAAGAAGCACTTCCGATGCTGCTGAAGGGGTGCACTCCAGTATCCCTCAGATCATGTCTTGGTGATAGTGGTTGCATGCTGCACTCTCCACAATCTTGTGCTGGAAAGGGAGGACACTATGGACAATGAAGTTGTCGATGCAGTGGCTGCGGCTGCACACGATGAGTCCAGCAATGAGTCCGAGGATGAGCAAGCACAGGGGAATGCTGAGGGGGGTAGACGCTGACCTGGGACTACACCAAGGAGGCAGGGACACCCGGGAGGCTTTCAGCCAACAAACCTTAAGCTAGCACAACACAAATGGATCAGCAGGACCAGCCTGGGCTGTAGGATTCATACTCGATACCTAAGTGCCAGGTTAGGAGCAGTAAACTAAGGGCCTTGTTAATAAAGCTGAATGTCCAACAGAGCACTCATTATATTTTTGGAAACCATCCACATGTAGAAGAAAAGAGGCACCCTCAGCCATGATGACATATCTGAATTTAATATGCCAAGCAAACAAAGTTATGCAAAAAAAAGACAATAGTGTAACAAATCAGAACAAATCATAAGGACCTCATCTCGGGCCAACAAAAAAACACCAGTGCAAAACCCGTGGTGTGCCTAAGGTGTCTTATGTTTTTGTTCTGGGTGCTGCGTCTTGGAGCTGCCCCATCGCTTGGAGTGGCATCTGAGACAGCCTGCTGACTATGCTATCCTGTTGGCCTCGATGACCTTGGCGGCCATCCTCTGGTCTATGGAGCTTGTGCTGTCCCTCCCTGGAAGGGATCGGCCAGTTCCACAGCTGCCATCTCTCCAGTCTTTGCAGCCTCAAAGATGCTACGGTCACTGAAAGAGGGGCGGAGGAGTTGCCTCCCTCATCCGGAGCACCCTGAGAGGAGCCCGCAGAGACGACAGGCAGCTGCTGCGCCGACATGTGGTCACTTTGGATCTCTCTGCTCACCGTAGATGGATGGGCACTGATCTGGGAAACTTGATGCCCACACCATCTCCCAAACTGGCAATGACCAGCTGAGGTCAATGCCGATGTGAGGACTTGCTGGTCAGAGCACATCCCCAGGAAGCCCTGACAGATCTCCTGGAGGAGCCTCTCCACGAGAGTCACCACTCTCTCCATGGAGGACACATGGCGCACGGACATGGGGCTCATTGCTTCAGCGATCGTCTGCGTAGACTCCTCCACCACGGAGACTAAGCCAAGCATAGCCTCATGTATCTCCCCGAGATACTCCCACACATCCAGCCACATTTCCTGCCTCTGCTGTGTTGTGGATGACTCCAGAGGCACATCATCAGGTACCAACTGAGCACGTGCCTGGTCCCCTGAAGTCCTCTGACTGCTGGCGCCATGGGCACTCCCAGTCTCCGCCAGCTCCTCCAGCAAATCTGAAGTGCCCTCACCACTGTGCCCCGGGACACTAGCCGATGTTCTAATTCTCACCGAGGTGCTAATATGTGCGCTGGTGCCTGCATGGCAGAGATGGTTGGCACTGGTGAGACTTCAGGCCCCTCAGGTGTGAGAGGGGGCCTCTGCTGCTTCTCCTCCCGGCCCTGCTCTAATGATGCTGAAAGGAGGAACAAGGACAGTGGATCAGTTAACGTGGAGACAATGTCAAAGTGCATCCCTTTCCCCTGGATCATTATGCGCTCATCCTTCCATAAGCAATGGTCAAGCCATGTTGCAAAATTAAATCAATTAACATTCAGCACTGCTATGGCTGTTGGGAGAACAATGCTGACCTCAGTGTTGAGCATATATACTTGGCCGTGGTACCCCAGCCTCACCGACACCAGTGGACCTGGGCACATGGCGCCTCTCCAGATCCAGGGCCTCCTGCTCGAAGCGGCTAAGAATGGCGATCTGCACCTGGCCGCCGCCAGTCCTCGCACGCTCTGCCGCGTTATGAGCATTCTTCTCCTGAAAATGAGAGAAGAGCATTGATTAGTGCAAATTGCACATGGACCCTCTTCGCACACGGCCCATCCCAACCAGAGTGGGACATATCAGGCCTCCAGAGCCTCCTCACCCCACTGCTGCTGAACACTCACACAAAGATTCTGGGCCTGCTCCCCACCTCCCCACCACCATCCTTGGCCACATGCTGCCTACATCACGTTAGGCACCACACGGTATATCCTTCCACAGCAAGGAGGCGCAAGCACGTGAAGCACAGAGCGCAGCAGATGGTTCATTGCCATGCCACCTTGAAGCTCCCCTCCCAGCGTGTCATCATCCTGACTTGGACATGTTCAAACTCTGCGCCTTGGTGCAGCTCCTCCAGGTTGCCCCCAAACCAGTCATGTGGGACTCAGTGTAACACATGCTGCAGGGGCAAAACACATCTCATCACACTCTCAGGCTGACCTCTGCATGGGCGATATCTGTTGGCCCACCCAGCAAAGGACACATGCCATCAATGATTCAATGCAGTCACTACACTCAGACTTGGTGGAGCGGTTGCAACCCTGTTGGGTTAAATGACCAATGACAACATGGTACTTACCCTTCCTGAGCGCAACAAGTCGTTGAAGCCCTTGCGGCGCTGGATCCAGGTGCGTCGCACCACATCGCGGGAGCTCACCACCTCCTCCCAGACACGTTTCGTCTTGTGCAGGGGCCTCCTCCTCCCATCCTGGGGAACCAGCACCTTCTGCCATGCTGCCACCTTCTTGAGGGCAGCAAGGCAGTCATCCGAAAAACAAGGGGCACACTGCCCTACCCTCCCCCCGCCCTACCCTCCGGCCTGCCCCGATGGCCTACCCTCCGGACTTGAATGAACTTCATTGCTCTTCACCCAGACAAATGGCCACAGGACCTTCCTTTATACAGGCCGCTGGGTCGCCATTGGACCCAGTGGCCTGAGTGCGCCCACCGCCGCCCGCCCACTCCCGCTGTGCATGGGAGTCGTGAAGTATGCTGGGCAGGCCTTAATTGGCCCGCCTGCATAAAATGACGGTGTGGACCTGATCGCGAGTGGTGATCGGGTCTGCACCCCCCCGCGCCTGCTCCCACTCCGCCCCCCCCCCCCCCCCCCCCCTACCAACCAGAAAATTCAGCCCTATGGGTTGCTGTTGTCTTAATGGAGATTAGTGTGGGAATTTGTTAAAAAATATGATAGTAGTAATTTGAGTCATATGCGTATATATAGATTTTAACCTGTGTAAATTAATAAAATGTTTCATTTAGTTTAATCTAAAACCTCAAGAACTGATGGTCTGATTCCTGATTTTTAGAGTCGCATCTTAAAAATAACAGTTAAAATTATAGGTTATGACAGTTGTTTAAATTTTCCCTCTGGGATTTTTAAATAGCTCTGCTTTACCCAACTGCATCGGTCATTAAAACTGGGGGCTCTTGCTGGGATAAATTATATTTCTAATTCCTTGATTGGTTTGGAATTGGTGAACCTTAACGTTTACGAGTGAGAGAGGCACTTTGAATTCAGGAGTTGGTGAGGTATTTTAGAAGTGGTGAGACTGCAAGATGGCTTTAGCAATTGCTAAGACTTGTCTGGGAGTAAAAGAGATAACTGATTGGGTTAGAGAATATAACCAAAAGTAATTTAACAGAGTTGCAGATACATTAAAATTGGGGTCACCTGCAGCGGCTAGGAAATCAGATATAGTTAAAAGTAAAGCACAGCATCTATAGTTGGAAGTGAAACCTGACACCAGTGCGTCACAGCTGGAGGTAGTGAGACTTCAGTTGCAAATGAAGAAGCTTGAATTAGAAGCAAAGGACAGAGAAATGGCTTTTAAAAGGGAATTAGAAATTGTGAAGATAGAGAAAGAGAAAGAGAAAGAGAGAGAGAGAGAGAATTCCAACTGAAAATGTTGGCAGTTAGAAAAGAGATGTCAGTAGATGAGGAAGGATTTATCTCTAGAGTAGAATCCAGTGGGGATATGTTTAAATTTGTACAAGCTCTTCCAAAGTTTGAGGAAAAAGATATTGAAGCATTCTTTATTTCATTTGAGAAGCTAGCTAAATATGAAATGGCCACAGGAAAACTAGACGTTGTTATTATAGCCTAAGTTGTTAGGTAGGGAGATTGAGGTATATGCTTCGCTATCAGAAGAAATTTTGGTGAATTATGATGTGGTGTGAAAAGCTATTTTGGGGGCATATGAGTTGGTTCTTGAAGCATACAGACAGACATTTAGGAATGTGAGAAAACAGCCTGAGCAAACTTATATTGAGTTTCAAAGAGTAAAGCAAAGTAATTTTGACTGGTGGATACAGGCGTTAAAAATAGAGACAACCTATGCAGCTCTTAGGGAAGTAATTCTTTTGGAAGAATTTAAAGATTCAATCCCTCCAGTAGTGAGAACTCATGTGGAGGAACAGAGGGTTGATTCTATAAGACAAGCAGCAGCGATAGATGATGATTATGAGTTAGTTCAAACAGCTGAACTTTTCTCGTCACACTTTCAAATTGGAAAAGGACAAAAAAGTGGGAAGGTGAAAGGAAAATAGGTAGTCAGGGAAGAGGAGTAGTAGCTGGAAGTTCCCAGGAAGTTTTTTCTCAGAATAAGAAGGAAGGTGCTGAAGGTAGAAGTGACATTCGAAAATTGGAGATTGCAGGAAAGATCTGTAGGAGTTGTTGGGTTACAGAAAAGCTCTGGAAGTAAAAGTACTGTGGGTTCTGAGGTTCAGGCACAGGAGAAACACATGGTTTGTGTACAGGTGAAACAGGGAGAATCTGTGAAAGGTAAAAAAGTGAGAATGTGTTCACAGTTTAGTAGAGAATTCTGAGGAGCAGGTTGCAGAAATGTTTAAAGACTTCGTATGTGAAGGAAAAGTCTTTCCATGTGTATGGGGTGGCGTAGGTAAAGATGTTAAAATTTTAAGAAGCACAGGGGCTAGTCAATCCTTAATGTTGCGGGATTTGTTGTTCAAAGGGAGTATTGCAGGAGAAGGTAATAATAAGGGGTTCATGGAGATGCTAAACCTATTCTGTTGTGGAAGGTAAATTCAAAGAACAAGTGGTGAAGTTATAGTTGGAGTGGTGGAAAAATTGCCCATTGCAGGGGTTTAATTTGTTCTGGGTAATGCTATAGCTGGATTGTAAATGTGGATGATGCCTATGGTAGTTGAGCAGCCTGTAGAAGTGCTTTCAATGGAGGTGTTACAGGAGGAACACCCTGGATTGTTTCCTGATTATGTTATAACGAGATCAAAAGTCATCGGGAAGAACAAGACAAACAAGATAAGTAGGCAGTTCAAAAAAAGGTGTTGAAATCCAATTAGCTGGCACTGTATTTGATAACATTGTTCGGGAGGAAGGAATGCAGGACAGTTCAGTTGAAATGTTTAACTCAAAGAGGTTAGTGGAGTTATAAAAAAATGATGTGTAATTAAAACAGTTATATCAGAAAGCCTATTCAGAAACTGAAGCAAAATGTATTCCAGTATGTTATTATCTTCGCGGGAATATATTAATGAGAAAGTGGCAGTCGGATCATGTCTCAGCAAATGAAAGCTGGAGGGAGGTGCATCAGATTGTTATCCCATTAGGTTATAGAAATGAGATTCTGATGATTGCTCATGAAATTCCAATGGGGGGACATTTAGGAATTAGGAAAACGCAGGAAAAGATACAGAGGTTTTTTTTTTTGGCCAGGGTTGCATAGGATGTAGTCAAATTCTGAAGAACCTATTATACATGTCAAATAACAGGAAAATCACAAGCAGTGATTAAGCCAGTGCCTTTAATCCCAATACCAGCATTTGAAGAATCTTTTACCAGGGTCATGATTGATTGTGTAGGACCCCTCCCTAAGACTAAAAGTGGAAATCAGTATTTATTGATAATAAAGAATGTGTTTATGAGGTTTCCTGAAGCGATACCTTTAACAAGTATTACAATTAAGAAGATTGTGGAGGAGTTAATTAAATTTATTTTACAAGATATGGTTTACCTAAAGAAATACAATCAGATCAGGGGTCAAATTTCATGTCACAGCTGTTTAAGGAAGTAATAAATAGTTTGGGGATAAAACAGTTTAAGTCAACATCTTATCATCTGGAGTCACAAGGAGTTTTGGAAAGATGACATCAAACTTTAAAAAATGTAATAAGAGCATACTGTCAGAATTATGCACAGGATTGGGATACTGGAATTCCATTTTTATTATTTGCTACTAGAGATATTCCTAAAGTATCGAGTGGTTTTAGCCCATTTGAACTCGTTTATGGTCATGAGGTAAGGGGACCACTGAAATTGATTCATGAGAAATTGGTGGGTCAAAATTCAGAAACTACTCTCCTGGATTATGTATCAAATTTCAAGGAAAGATTGAACAGAGCATGCGAGCTGGCAAGGGAAAATTTAAAGATATCACAGCAGGTGATGAAAGTGAAAACAGATAAGAAGGCTAAAATTCACAGTTTTGTTTCTGGAGAGAAAATACTAGTTTTGTTACCAGTACTAGAGGATTCATTAAATGCAAGATTTAATGGGCCTTACAGGATTGAAAAGAAATTGAATGAAGTAAATTATTTAATAAATATTCCAGATGGAAGAAAGAAGCAGAGGGTATGTCATGTAAATATACTTTAAAAAGTACTTTGACAGGGAAGAGGAACAAAAATAGGTATTAGTGATGGTGGATGATGAGAAAGAGGTAGAAGTGCAGGACTCTGAAATTGATTTTCCTCTAATCAAATTGAATGATGAGGGGGTGCTTGAAAATTTAAATGAAATATTGAGTTACCTTCCATGGAAGTGTCAACGTGATTTGGAAAAACTATTGTAGTCACATAAACTATTTATGGAAATAAGTTGGGAAAGACACATTTAGCTTTACATGATGTGTATATAGGAATATCATCTTCAATAAGGCAACAACCTTATAGATTAAATCTGGCAAAGTTATCACAAGTACAAAAATAAATTGATTTCATGCTGTCTTAGGACAAGACTGAGCCTAATATTTCCAAATTTGAAGGGGAAGGTGGAGAATAATGATGAAAATGAAAAGGCTGTGCATGACTTGCATAGTCGTGAGAGACAATTTACTGTTGGAGACGCAGTGTGTGTGAAGTATTTCAGTGGAGGATCGAAGTAGTTACCGGGTAAAGTAAGTTCAGTGACTGGACTATTATCATACCACGTGGAAGTGGAAGGCCGGATCACCCGTAAGCATGTGGACCATTTAAGAAAAAGAGAGGGACCACAACAAAATACGGTTCCACCTGTAACCATTACTGAACCAGTGTTTCCTATTGAAGATGCTCAACCAAGGACTGACATGTCTGATGTCTCTATCAGAGTGGAAGATACTGAACTGCAAGTACCCACCGAGGTACCTGATGTTTGTGCAGTTCCAGAGAATGTGGTTCCTGAAAAAGAATCTGAAGCCGTGAAGATGCGACATTCCACACGAATCAGGAAACCACCTGAAAGACTGAACTTATAAATCTCATGACTTGTGTAAATATTATAATGTCATGAGATAAATATACTGGTAAATACAACATGTGCAGCAAAGTTAAAGGGGAAGGAATGTAGTAATTATGGTTTTGTTAAATGTTGGACTGTACCTTTAATAATAGTCCTGTGATGTAAGATCAGATGATCAGTGTAAACCAATGTGTTAGCAGCGCGGGCTACCTCCTCAGTCAGTGTAGAGATAGAGATGGAGTTGAAAGCACACGTGTAGTTGCTGCTGGCTGTATTGTAAATAAACCTAATGTTTCCACTTAGAAAGCTGTCTGCAGATCAACTCTATTACTAAGTGACTCACTGTAACTGGGCCTGGTTTAACCCTAACTCGCAGTAACTGGGCCTGGTTTAACCCTGACTCGCAGTAACCAGGCCTGGTTTAACCCTGACTTCTTTAATCTTCTTGTTTTTCAATCTGCTTTTACATTTTTTTTGAATGACTACAACATACCGAATCATCAGTAAAATTCTAACTGGGATTGTTCCATTGTCGAGAATGTTTTAATTCTTGGTGTTGAAGTTAAACAGTAACTATGGTTGTCTGGTTGTTTTACTCAACTGTAACCACAGTAACCTTGGAGAGGTTACCAGAGGGAAGAGTTTCCACTGCTGAGGAAGTCTTCAGTGTCCTGTGTGAAATGAGCTGTGTTTGAAGTCCCGGAGCAGCTTGTGTTAATGTAAAGTCCTGCAGTCAGTGCACTGTCATCCTCCTGATGTCTGACACTCACTCAGTTCCCCTATTACAGTACCAGAAAGCTGCAGCCTCTCAGGAACTGGCAGGGTAGCCAAACAAGGAAGTGCAAGGCCCCCCCACACCCCCATCCTATTCCCCCATAAGTAAACTATTTTTAGTCATTAAAGTAAATATTCGGGGGCCCTTCTTCCTCTGTGACAGGTCAACATCCCCAGCTAAAAGCCTTTAAAGAGGAGCTCACAAGTACAGGAAATCACACTCAGGGTTTTAACTTGGGAATTAACAACAAACAGTCCTGCAAAATTAACTGTACTGTACCCTCAATAAATTATTTTAATATTTAATAAAATTAATTAATATTAATTGCACCTCAAATGATAAAAAGTAAATTAGTGATATTAGCATTGACAATGATGTTAAAGGCACTGCCATATTTTGCAGATAAAGTCTTTCAGTCTAGATTTCAATGACCATTTAATCGCTTCATTGCAAAGTATTGAGTGATGTTTGGAATTACACTGTTCTTGCAACATAGTGATCCACCCTATACTGACTGCATAACAGTACAGCCTGTGGTTACAGAGTGAAGTTAAAGTCCATCGTTATAGATTGTTTGTACAGTCTATAGGTAGTCAGTGGGTATGGTTTTTTAAATTCATTCACATGATGTGGACTTCACTGGCTAGGCCAGCATTTATTGCCCATCCCTAGTTGCTCTTAAGAAGGTGATGGTGAGCTGCCTCCTTGAACCACTGCAGTCCATGTGGTGTAGGCACACTCACAGTGCTGTTAGGGAGGGAGTTCCAGGATTTTGACCCAGTGACAATGAAGCAACAGCGATATATTTCCAAATCAGGATGGTGAGTGACTTGGAGGGGAACTTCCAGATGGTGGTGTTCCCATTTATCTGCTGCCCTTGTTCTTCTAGATGGTAGCGGTCGTGGGTTTGGAAGGTGCTGTCTAAGGAGCCTTGGTGAACTCCTGCAGTGCATCTTGTAGATGGTACACACTGCTGCTACTGTGCGTCGGTGGTGGAGGGACTGAATGTTTGTGAATGTTGTGCCAATCAAGCGGGCTGCTTTGTCCTGGATGGTGTTGAGCTTTCTGAGTATTGTAACAGCTGCATTCATCCAGGCAAGTGGGGTGTATTCCATCACACTCCTAACTTGTGCCTTGTAGATGGTGGACAGGCTTTGGGGAGTCAGGAGGTGAGTTACTCGCCGCAGGATTCCTAGCTTCTGACCTACTTTATTAGCCTAAGTGTTTATATGGCCAGTCCAGTTCAGTTTCTGGTCAATGGTAACCCCCCTGGATGGTGCTAGTGGGGGATTCAGTGATGGTAATGTCATTGAAAGTCAAGGGCCGATGGTTGGATTCTCTCCTGTTGGAGATGGTCATTGCCTGGCACTTGTGTGGCACGAATGTTACTTGTCACTTGTCAGCCTAAGCCTGGATATTGTCCAGGTCTTGCTGCATTTGGACATGGACTGCTTCAGTATCTGAGGAGTTGCAAATGGTGCTAAACATTGTGGATTAACAGTGAACATCCCCACTCCTGACCTTATGATGGAAGGAAGGTCATTGATGAAGCAGCTGAAGATGGTTGGGCCGAGGACACGACCCTGAGGAACTCCTGCAGTGATGTCCTGGAGCTGAGATGTTTGACCTCCAACCACCAGAACCATCTTCCTTTGTGCTGGGTATGACTCCAACCAATGGAGACCTTTCTCCCTGATTCCCATTGACTCCAGTTTTGCTAGGGCTCCTTGATGCCACACTCGGTCAAATGCAGCCTTGATGTCAAGGGCAGTCATTCTCACCTCACCTTGGGAGTTCAGCTCTTTTGTCCATGTTTGAGCCAAGGCTGTAATGAGGCCAAGAACTGAGTGTCCCTGGCAGAACCCAAACTAGGCATCAGTGAGCAGGTTATTGCTAAGCAAGTGCCACTTGCGAGCACTGTTGATGACCCCCTCCATTACTTTATTGGTGATTGAGAATAGACTGATGGGGCGGTAATTGGCCAGGTTGGATATGTCCTGCATTTTGTGTACATGACATACCTGGGCAATTTTCCACGTAGCCGGGTAGACACAGGGAGGTGATGGCATAGTGGTGTTGTCACTGGACTAGTAATCCAGAGACCCAGGGCAATGCTCTGGGGACCTGGGTTTGAATCCCACCATGGCAGATCTTGGATTTTGAATTGAATAAAAACCAGGAATTAAAAGCCTAATGATGACCATGAAACCATTGTTGATTGTTGTGAAAACCTATCTGGTTCACTAATGTCCTTTAGGGAAGGAAATCTGCTGTCCTTACCTACAGCAATGTGATTCTCTTTTAAATGCCCTCTAAACAAGGGCAATTAGGGATGAGCAATAAATGCTGGCCTAGCCAGTGATGCCCACATCCTATGAATGAGTTAAAAAAAATGCCCATATTGTAGCTGTACTGGAACAGTTTGGTTAAGGGTGCGGCAAGTTCTGGAGTACAAATCTTCAGTACTATTGCTGGAATGTTGTCAGGGCCCATAGCCTTTGCAGTATCCAGTGCCTTGAGCCATTTCTTGATATCACATGGAGCGAATCAAATTGACTGAAGATCTACGATGCGGAGGAGGCCGAGATGAATCATCCATTCGGCACTTCTGGCTGAAGATTGTAGCAAATGAATCAGCCATATATACAAGTCCATAGGTGCAGTCTGAGGATATAGCCTGAGGGCACCATCCGTGGGTGCAGAATGTGGGTACAGTCTGTGGGAACCATGGTGCAAATATTTAGTTTATTGTTCCTGTTAATATTTTAGAAATAGTGTTTAGTTCTGGGAAGACTGAAGTTGCAAGATAAGGTAATTAAAATGCTGGGCCTTAGAGATTGCCTGAGCTCCTAAAGAAATGGCAGTTCAAAAGGTGACCCATGTTTGTTTAATAAAGTCAGAATAGAGATCGAGCCATAAAGCAGCAGGTGGGCTTACTTAACTAAAGAACTGGAGCATGATGTCTACAAATCTTGCAAGATCAAGGGCAGTTCAGAGAGATGGTACAGCTAAATTACTTTAAAACATTCAGGAACATGTAAAACCCATTTACTTAATCAGAATAAAGAAGAAATTGTAAATAAGGGATAATTAATCAAAAGGTTGTTTTGAGGACAGCCCAAAGTAGGCTCAGCATTATGGAGATGGGTGGAGCTTAGGAAGGTTCTCTGCTTTCTATTTATCGGGTGCTTTACCTGGGAGAGTTAGCTGCAGTTTGAACCTTGTGTGGTTTGCAGCTCACTAAGAGCCTAAATGACAGTTGGATAGACCTGCACTCTCAGCAGAGTTAAAAATTAATGTCATAATTGACAGTGTGGAAAGCAGCTGAGACTTAATCTCAGTTTGAATTTTGTGCGGGAACAGAAGCTTGAAGAATGTCTGTCTGGTTTGAAACTAGTGGGAGAATCTATAGTGGTCCTCACAGAGTCTTGTGCCAAAGAAAGCAACCAAAAAATTAGATTGGAAGAATTGAAAAGTATCTAGAACAAGGGACTGAGGCCTCCACAGTCAAGAGAAGGTAAATGAGAGTTTTACCTCTGAGGATAGCTGGAGCTGAGGAGAATTCGCCAGAGAACTGTGGGTTACTTATAGGTGGCCTCTACAGAAGTAAATAACTTTAAGATTGCCGTGTCTGATAAGAAAATTCTAGGGGGAGTAAGGAGTAAACCTGAGTGCGAAATATATGTAGTTATAAATCATATTTTTAGTTTTAGAGTGGTTGCTTTGTTTCATTCTTTTGCAAACAACAAGGTTTGTGCTTTATCTTTAAAAGAGCAAAATCTTGTGATGTAGTTCTATTGGTTAAAATGAGGGGTTCAGATTTCTATTGAAATGTTAATGGTCCCTAACAATATTGTGAAGGTACAATCCATGGGGTACACTCCGTGGGGTACACACAGACTGTCCTGATGGTGGGGGGGATGGGGGGAGAGGTGAGAGGAGCAGACTGTCCATGTGACGGGTGGTGGGAAGGGGGAGCAGACTGTTCATGTGGGGGGAGGGGGTGAGCAGACTGTTCACATGGGGGGAGGGGGCGAGCAGACTGTTCACGTGGGGGGAGGGGGTGAGCAGACTGTTCACGTGGGGGGAGGGGGTGAGCAGACTGTTCACATGGGGGGAGGGGGCGAGCAGACTGTTCACGTGGGGGGAGGCAGCGAGCAGACTGTCCACGTGGGGGGAGGGGGCGAGCAGACTGTTCACGTGGGGGGAGGGGGCGAGCAGACTGTTCACGTGGTGGGAGGGGGCGAGCAGACTGTTCACGTGGGGGGAGGGGGCGAGCAGACTGTTCACGTGGGGGGAGGGGGTGAGCAGACTGTTTACGTGGGGGGAGGGGGGTGAGCAGACTGTTCACATGGGGGGAGGGGGCGAGCAGACTGTTCACGTGGGGGGAGGGGGCGAGCAGACTGTTCACGTGGGGGGAGGGGGCGAGCAGACTGTTCACGTGGGGGGAGGGGGCGAGCAGACTATTCACATGGGGGGAGGGGGCGAGCAGACTGTTCACGTCGGGGGAGGGGGCGAGCAGACTGTTCACGTGGGGGGAGCAGACTGTTTACGTGGGGGGAGGGGGCGCGCAGACTGTTTACGTGGGGGGAGGGGGTGAGCAGACTGTTTACGTGGGGGGAGGGGGGTGAGCAGACTGTTCACGTCGGGGGAGGGGGCGCGCAGACTGTTTACGTGGGGGGAGGTGGGTGAGCAGACTGTTCATGTCGGGGGAGGGGGCGAGCAGACTGTTCACGTGGGGGGAGCAGACTGTTCACGTGGGGGGAGGGGGGGAGCAGACTGTTTACGTCGGGGGAGGGGGCGAGCAGACTGTTCACGTGGGGGGAGCAGACTGTTCACGTGGGGGGAGGGGGCGAGCAGACTGTTTACGTGGGGGGAGGGGGGGAGCAGACTGTTTACGTCGGGGGAGGGGGCGAGCAGACTGTTCACGTGGGGGGAGCAGACTGTTTACGTGGGGGGAGGGGGGGAGCAGACTGTTCACGTGGGGGGAGGGGGCGAGCAGACTGTTCACGTGGGGGGAGCAGACCGTTTACGTGGGGGGAGGGGGTGAGCAGACTGTTCACGTGGGGGGAGGGGGCGCGCAGACTGTTCACGTGGGGGGAGCAGACTGTTTACGTGGGGGGAGGGGGTGAGCAGACTGTTCACGTGGGGGGAGGGGGCGCGCAGACTGTTCACGTGGGGGGAGGGGGTGAGCAGACTGTTCACGTGGGGGGAGGGGGTGAGCAGACTGTTCACATGGGGGGAGGGGGCGAGCAGACTGTTCACGTGGGGGGAGGCAGCGAGCAGACTGTCCACGTGGGGGGAGGGGGTGAGCAGACTGTTTACGTGGGGGGAGGGGGGTGAGCAGACTGTTCACATGGGGGGAGGGGGCGAGCAGACTGTTCACATGGGGGGAGGGGGCGAGCAGACTGTTTACGTGGGGGGAGGGGGGTGAGCAGACTGTTCACATGGGGGGAGGGGGCGAGCAGACTGTTCACGTGGGGGGAGGGGGCGAGCAGACTGTTCACGTGGGGGGAGGGGGCGAGCAGACTGTTCACGTGGGGGGAGGGGGCGAGCAGACTGTTCACGTGGGGGGAGGGGGCGAGCAGACTATTCACATGGGGGGAGGGGGCGAGCAGACTGTTCACGTCGGGGGAGGGGGCGAGCAGACTGTTCACGTGGGGGAGCAGACTGTTTACGTGGGGGGAGGGGGCGCGCAGACTGTTTACGTGGGGGGAGGGGGCGAGCAGACTGTTTACGTCGGGGGAGGGGGCGAGCAGACTGTTCACGTGGGGGGAGCAGACTGTTCACGTGGGGGGAGGGGGGGAGCAGACTGTTTACGTCGGGGGAGGGGGCGAGCAGACTGTTCACGTGGGGGGAGCAGACTGTTCACGTGGGGGGAGGGGGCGAGCAGACTGTTCACGTGGGGGGAGCAGACTGTTTACGTGGGGGGAGGGGGCGCGCAGACTGTTTACGTGGGGGGAGGGGGTGAGCAGACTGTTCACGTGGGGGGAGGGGGCGCGCAGACTGTTCACGTGGGGGGAGCAGACTGTTTACGTGGGGGGAGGGGGTGAGCAGACTGTTCACGTGGGGGGAGCAGACTGTTTACGTGGGGGGAGGGGGTGAGCAGACTGTTCACGTGGGGGGAGGGGGCGCGCAGACTGTTCACGTGGGGTGAGCAGACTGTTTACGTGGGGGGCGGGGGTGAGCAGACTGTTCACGTGGGGGGAGGGGGCGCGCAGACTGTTCACGTGGGGGGAGTAGACTGTTTACGTGGGGGGAGGGGGCGCGCAGACTGTTTACGTGGGGGGAGGGGGCGAGCAGACTGTTTACGTCGGGGGAGGGGGCGAGCAGACTGTTCACGTGGGGGGAGCAGACTGTTTACGTGGGGGGAGGGGGCGCGCAGACTGTTTACGTGGGGGGAGGGGGCGAGCAGACTGTTTACGTGGGGGGAGGGGGCGAGCAGACTGTTCACGTGGGGGGAGCAGACTGTTTACGTGGGGGGAGGGGGCGCGCAGACTGTTTACGTGGGGGGAGGGGGCGAGCAGACTGTTCACGTGGGGGGAGCAGACTGTTTACGTGGGGGGAGGGGGCGAGCAGACTGTTCACGTGGGGGGAGCAGACTGTTTACGTGGGGGGAGGGGGCGCGCAGACTGTTTACGTGGGGGGAGGGGGCGAGCAGACTGTTTACGTGGGGAGTGGTTGGGGGGGGGATGGTGGGGAGGTGGGGGGAGTAGACTGTCCATGTGGGGGAGGGTGGGTTAAGCAGACTGTTCCAGTGGGGGCAGGGGGGGAGGCGGGGGGAATGGGTGTTGTGCAGACTCTCTGGGCAGAGCTGACTGTCCCAGTCAGGCAGATTGTCAGGATGATCAGCATTGGGAGGAATTCTCACTCACAGCTACAACATGTGCCAAAGGATCTCTCCTTCCTTGCGTATCTGACCTCCTTTTCTCCCACTTACAAAAAGAGATATTCTCTCAATCCACAACACACCATCACCGTGATAATACATTGGTGTACCTTTCTCTGAAATGCCCTGGCACAGTTCACGTTCACACTGATCGAGGGAACAGCTGGGCTGATGGAAACTATCAGACCTTGATAGCTGCTAAACAGAGTGATTGTCTTATCTGGAATCAACCATTCAGGTTATACTCACTCTGTCCTCCGTTGTCTCTGGAGTTGCAGTCTATGCCTCTGTGGAGCTTAAAGCCCTGACTGTTATGTGGGATCTGCTGCAGATTCCAGTGAAACTGCCATTGACTCTTGCCAGTGCCTGCAAGGACAAGGAAGTTTTCAAGATCTGGACCCCATGAAGCCATTGGCTGCCCTCTCAGCCTTCACTGGGAAGGTGCTCATCCTCACCTTGTTCCCCACTATTCTGCTCCCTCGCACTTTGTGAATCCCTAGTCTCTGAGCTGGTGCCTGGGAGTGAAGGAGCAGGTGCTGCATGCAGTGAGTTTGAAGGGGCAGAGGAAGATGGGGCAGAACTGCACAGCTTCGTGAGGGAGGTGTCCCGGGCATCCTCCTCCTCTTCACCATCATCATCATCATCCCTCTCATTGTGTATGTGACATGGAGAAATGTTCCCACTGCTTCTCCTCCTCACCTTCCTCCAGTGTGTCCCTATTGTTATTTATGGTCTACAGGAGGGGCGGGCAGAATCTAAGATGATCCCTCATGGGATTAAGGAGACAGTGAAGTGGCTGGAGGGTTCTGTCTGAGTGGTTCCTTACTGTGCTGCCAGGACAAGCGTGCAGGACCTCAGTCTAACAGCCAATCTCCCACAAGAAGAACCATGTGACTTCCCACCAGTTCTATGGCATTCCCCTCAAAGTGGATGATGGGTCTAAAGTTGGGTTGCCCTTTTGAGTTGCTTGCCTTTGGCAGGCAAGATGTGCCAATGTCTGACAAGAAGTAAATGAAGGTGTTCATTTGAGTTGAGTGTGTGCCAGTGACACAGGAGGGGTGAGTCATAAGATCACTAGAAATAGGAGCAGGAGTAGACCATTCAGCCCATCAAGCCTGCTCCACCATTCACTAAGATCGTGGCTGATCTGTTTGTGGCCTTAACTCTACTTTCCTGCCGCCGCCCCCATAACCTTTAATTCCCTTGTCAATCAAAAATCTGTTTAACTCAGCATCGATCAAAAATCTGTCTAACTCAGCCTTGAATATATTCAATGACCCATCCTTCATTGCTCTCTGGGGACGAGAATTCCAAAGATTAACAACCCTCTGAGAGAAGAAATTTTTCCTTTTCACTGTCTTAAATGGGAGATCTCTTATTCTGAAACTGTGCCCCCTAGTTCTAGATTCCCCACGAGGGGAATCATCCTCTCAGTATCCAACCTGCCAAGCAACTTATATCTGTCAATAAGATCATCTCTCATTCTTCTAAACCGGAATGAGTATATGTCCAACCTGCTCAACATCCCCCAAAAGACAATCTCTTTATCCCAGGAATCAGCCTAGTGAAACTCCTCTGAATTGCTTCCAATGCAAATTGGGAGATGAGAACTGTACACATGACTCCAGGTCTTACCAATGCCCTGTACAGCTGTAGTAAGACTTCCCTACATTTATACACCATTCCCCTTGCACTAAAGGCCAACACTCCAGTTGCCTTCTAATTACATGCTGTACCTGTACGCTAACTTATTGTCATTCATGTACAAGGACACCCAGATCCCTCTCTACTGCAGCACTCCGCAGTCTCTCTCAATTTAAACAATATTCTGCTTTTCTATTCTTCCTGCCAAAGTGGACGAACTCATATTATCCCACATTATACTGCATTTGCCAAATTTTTGCCAACTCACTTAACCTGTCTATATCTCTTTGTACCCTCCTCACAACTATCTTTATATTGTCAGTAAAATTAGCTACAATAGTCTTGGTCCCTTCATCCAAGTCATCAATGTAGATTTTAACTAGTTGAGGCCCCAGCATTGATCCATGCAGCACTCCACTAGTTACAGTTTGTCAACCTGAAAATGACCCATTTATTCCTGTTAGAGGGGCAACCCTCCATCCATGCTAATATACCACCCCCACCACTATGATCTCTCATCTTGTGCAGTAATCTTTATGGCACCTTATCAAATGCCTTTTGGAAATCCAAATACACTGCATCTACTGGTTCCTCTTTATCAGCCCTGCTTGTTAAATATTCAAAGAGCTCTAACAAATTTGCCAAACACAATGTTCCTTTCACAAAACTGTTGACTCTGCCTGATTGTATTGTGATTTTCTAAGTGCTCTGCTACCACCACCCTAATATTGGACTCTAGCATTTTCCCAATGATAGACATTAGACTAATTGGCCTATAGTCTCCTGCTTTCTCCCTCCTTTCTTGAATAGTGGTGTTACATTTGCAGCTTTTGAATCCACTAGGACCTTACCAGAATCTTGGGATTTTTGGAAGATTACAACTAATGCACCTCTGCAGCTACTTCCTTTAAGACCCTAGGATGTAGGTCATCGGCTCTAGGAGACTTGATAGCCTTTAGTCCCATTAGTTTCCCCAGTACATTTTCTATAATGATTTTGATTGTTTTAAGTTCCTCTCTCCCTTTTACCCCTGATTTTCTACTATTCTTGAGGTGCGTTTTGTGTCTTTGACTGTGAAGGCAGTTACAAAATACTTGCTCAAAGTCTCTGCATTTCATTGTTTCCCATTTTTAATTCTCCAGTCTCAACCTCTAAAGGAACAACCTCACTGTCACTGTTCTTCCTTTTTATATACTTGCAGAAGCTTTTACTGTCTGTTTTTATATTTCTTGCTAGTTTTCTCTCATTCTCCAGTTTCTCCCTCTATTTTTTTAATCATCCTTTGCTGGTTTATAAAACCTTCCCAATCTTCTGGCCTATCATTAATCATTGCAGCATTGTACACTTTTTTGCTTAATTTGACACCACCCCTAACTTCCTTAGTTAGCCATGGATGGTTCATCCTTCTAGTAGTTTTTCTTTCTCTCTGTATGGAATGTATCTTTGTTTGTGAGTTATGAAATATCCCTTTAAATGTCTGCTACTGCTTCTCTACCGTCTTACCATTTAACCTATTTTCCCAGTCCACTGCCTTTATTTAAGTTTAAGACACTGGTTATAGATCCAAATTTTTCACCCTCAAACTGAATGTGAAATTCTATCATGTTAAGATCACTCTTGCCTAGAGGGTCCTTTACTAAGAGGTTATTAATTAATCATGCCTCATTAGACTATTTTAGACCTGGTAATATGTATTTATCTGGTTGGTTCCAGAATGTATTCTTCGAAGAAACTGTCCTGAATACATTCTATGAACTCATCCTCCAGGCTACCTTTGCTAATTTGAATCCATGTGAAGATTAAAATCACACACAATAATTGCAATACCTTTCTTACAAGCCGCCATTATTTCCTATTCTGTCTTATAGGGCAGAATTTTGCCATCAGCGAGCAGGGGGCGGGGACCCCCGACGTCATCCCGCCCCATTTAAATTTTCAGGAAGGCGGGGGCGCAGCAAAATCAGCTGCAGGCCCACCGACCTGTCAATGGCCACTTGAGGTCATTGACAGGATCAATTAACCAATTAAAGGACCTGCCCGTCCAACCTTAAGGTTGGCGGGCAGGCCAGGAGCCCCGGCGGCAACTAGAAAAAACATGAAACCTCATCCACCGGTGGGATGAGGTTTCATGTAGGGTTTAAAAAAATTTAATAAAGTTATAGTGTAAATTATGAACATGTCCCATCTCATGTGACATTTTCACATGAGGGGGACATGTTAGGGAATTTTTTTCCAAAATTTAAATGCTTGCAAGGAGCTATGTCTGGTGGCCAGGTATAGACAATGATATGGAAAAAATGGTTAAACACTGTCTCAGTGCCAGCAACGACAGAAGTTGCCTGTTGCAGCCCCACTGCACCCGTGGGAATGGCCTGATCGACCCTGGGTGAGACTGCATATAGATTATGCAGGTCCATTTCTAGGCACCATGTTCCTCCTAATAATTGATGCACACTCCGAATGGTTAGATGCGTATGAAGTTAGATCGCCAACGTCAGGTGTGACAATAGAAAGGCTATAGTTTTTCTATACATGAGAGCCCGGAGTCATTGTCTCAGACAATAGTACTGCATTTACTAGTGCTGAATTTTCAAAGATTCGTGAGGCTAAATGGCATCAAACACGTAAAGACAGCACCAGATCATCCATCATCTAATGCATTGGCCGAGAGAGCAGTACAAACTTTTAAAGTTGGTATGAAAAGATTGTTGGGAGGATCATTGGAGACTGAACTTTCACGTTTTCTGCTTCACTATAGAATGACCCCCACACACTACTGCTGGTTCAACACCTTCAGGATTACTTATGAAATGTTGTCTTCATATGGGATTGAGCCTGGTACTTCCCAATTTGGAGGGGAATGTAGAGAACAGTCAAGGGAGTCAAAAAGTGACTCACGATTTGCATAGTCAAGAGCTAGAATTTACTGTCAGTGAAACAGTATTTGTACAAAACTTTGGTGGTGGATCGAGTTGGTTACCTGGTGTAATAGTTTCTGTGATCAGACCGTTGTTGTTCCACGTAGAAGTGGGGGGCCGGATCACCTGAAAGCATGTGGATCATTTGAGAAGAAGTGAGATACCCCAACAAACCGATGTTCCACCTGTAACCATTGTAAAACCTGTGGTCCCTGTTGTGATTGATCAACCGAGGATAAACATACCAGATATCTCTGTCGAGGTGGATAACACTGCGCCTAAGGAGGTACCTGATGATGCTGCGGTTCCACAGAAGGAAGCTTCAGTAAGAGAATCTAAAGTCGTGGAGCTATGACATTCCACCCGGATCAGGAAACTGCCTGAGAGATTGAACTTATAATTTCATAACCTGTGAATATATTTGTAATGTCATCAATGTAGTTGTTCTTGTAAATATAAACTGTAAAAGAAAATTAAACGGGGAGGAATTTAGTAACTGTAGCTTTAAGGAATGTACTGACTGTAGCTTTAAGACTTATTGTACTGTGTAGTATCATGTGACAGTGTGAACGAATCCGCCTGAAGCATGGGCAACCTTAGGGGTGGGGTTTGTGCCTAGTTGTGGATCTTGATGGAAGCATGTAACTGCTGCTGAAGCCCTGAAAATAAATTTAACTGTTTCTTACAAGAAACCTGTCTGGAAAATCAAGTCTATAATACATACGAATTAGGAGCAGGAGTAGGCCACTCTGTCCCTTGAGCCCGCTCCATCACTCAATAAGATCACGACTGATCTGATTGCAATCTTAAGTCGACATTCCTGCCTACTCCCGATAACCTTTCACCCCTTTGCTTATCAAGAATCTATCTCTGCCTTAAAAATATTCAAAGACTCTACTTCCATCACCTTCTGAGGAAGAGAGTTCCAAAAACCCACAACCTCCTGAGGGAAAAAAATTCTCCTCACCTCCGTCTTAAATGGGTGATCTCTTATTTTTAAACAGTGACCCCCTAGTCCTAGATTCTCCCACAAGATGAAACATTCTCTCCACATCCACCCTGTCAAGGCCCCTGGGGATCTTATATGTTTCAATCAAGTCACCTCTTACTCTTCTAAACCCCAGTGGATACAAGTCTAATAAGACAACCCACCCATTCCAAGTATTAGTTTCATTGTCACCATTATTGAGATTATATATCCAGGTTATAATTGAATTTAAATTCTACCAGCTGCGGTGCGATTTGAACCCATGCTCCAGAACATTAGTCTGGGCCCCTGGATTACTAGTGCAGTGACATTACTCCTACACCACCATCACCCCGTCATATGCTTCTCCTCTGGTTACTATGTTTTTAGGTTTGTAAAACGTTTTGGGACATTCTGAGGAGGTAAAAAGTCTTTCTTTATAAATGCATTCTGCAGTACTGCAGAGCAGCAGCAGAGGGCAATGTGCATCTATTTTATACACAACCATTTCATTCTTTGTGAGCTTGAAAGGTTAAAGCTGGGCTCTTTGACTAACAGTAACCTTTGCCACAGGAATAAACAATGAGCTTGGGAACCTGAGTTAAGATGTTCAGGAAATGTTTGTGCTGGAAAATCCATTTAATTTGATGTTACTGACATGAGCCAGTTTAATTAATTTGAGTTGTGCCCATATAGATGCAAAATCAAAGGCTTTGATGTTGCCTAATAATGTTCTATGTTAATCAGTGATAATGAATAGCTAACAAGCGCAGCTTTTACTTAATTACACAGAATGTACAGCATAGACCATTCAGCCCACCTGATCAATGCTAGCGATTGCAGAATCTTACTGCCAGCCCTCTTCATCTAATCATATTCCTATCTCCCTCTCCTTATCCAGTTTTTCCTTAAATACATTGATCCTCTCGGTTACTCCTTGTGTTAGCAAATTCCACTTTATATTTATGGCCCCTCATTTTGGACTCTCCCACATGAGGAAACATGTTCTCTGTATCTACTCTATCAAGCTCCTTCAATCATTTTAAAGACTTCTGTCAGGTCACTCCAGGGTTTTCTCTATTCTAAAGAGACCGGGCTTGCTCATTCTTTCCTGTTGAGTATAACCTTTCAGTTCTGACATCATTCGAGGAAATGTTTTTTGGACCTTCTCCACTGCCTCAATATCTTTTTTTAACATGGAGAACAAAACTGTGCACAATACATCGTGTAGTCCAATTAAGGTTTGGTAAAAGTTTAACATAACTTCCAATGTCGATAGAACTCGCTGATAAGATATGATGTTCTATATGCTCTGATTAACTTGTGATGCCGTGGGTAGCTTCCCGCCTCTGAGCCAGAAGCTTTGGGTTCCAGACCCACTCCAGGACTCGATGACTAAGGAAGGTGTGTTCATGTGGCTGAACAGGTTGAGTATCAACTTATAAATCCTTCCAACGCACACCAATGATGGGCAGTAAGAGCATGAGAGATTCCTGGTCAGTCATGTGATGGAAAGAAAGTTAAGGCCTCTACCATCGCTTTCCATAGCTCCAGACTACAACATGCATGGAAAAGTGCGCGTTGCCATGGCAGCCTAGACTCCCTGAGTGATCACCACCACACACAATGACTGTCCAATTGGTAATTACCTGTTTCAACCCAGTAAACTAGCTGGGCACCAGAAAGCTGTGCCAGGCATTGGTCTCATTCAGGTAGTAAAATGACTTACAGTCAGTGCCATGCTACACAGCTGTGTAACATGGGTACACGGAATGGAAACACTGCCAGAAATAGTTCAGCAGCTCTGACAGACTAACTGCCCTGCCTGGCCTTAACCATGGTGTGCAGAACTCGAAATAGGTGAACATCCTGCAGCCTTGAGTTTTAATGTGGAGCCAGTGTTCCTTCTGGCTCTACATTCAGGTAAGTAAGACATTGGGCTAAATTTTAAATGTGGCAGAACAGGAATGGGCACCACTTCCGCTCTCTTGCTTTTTGCTGGTTCCCACGAGACACGTGTGATCGGCAGGGGAAGCTATTTAGTGGTGAAACCTGCTGTCAGCTGACAACGCAGCAGGTACAGGCTAGCAATTTTATAAAGCCTCCTGGACAAACAGAGAGGCTCTGAATCACGGTCAAGACTCCACTGTCACTAACTTATTGAGAGCACAAAGGTGACACACTGGGGTGTAGTGCCAAATTTTCAGGTGCAGGGGCTGGAAAAAAATGTGTCGGCCATGTCATTTCTAAATGTATTATTACGTTGTTTTCCCATGTACTAATCATTTGAGTCCCGAAACATCAGTAAAACTATGCTTTTTAAATGAAAAATATTAGTGCCGGTAAGGATTTTATTTTGATCCATGTGGTATTTTAAATCATTAGTCTTTAGCATAGCTAGAATTTCATTATGCAACAGTTCAATTATTTAATTCAAGCCTATTAAAAACATGAATTACAGAATGCTTTACTTACTTCTGACTGGGAGATGGTATATAGAGGGGCTGCTGTTTTTCTTGATTTATATCAATAACCTGGACCTGGGTGTACAGGACACAATTTCAAAATTTGAAGTTGATGCAAGTCTTGGAAGTGTTGTGAACTGTGAGGAGGATAGTGATAGACTTCAAGAGGATATAGACAGGCTGGTAGGATGGGCAGACAGGCAGCAGATGAAATTTAGTGTAGAGAAGTGCAAAGTGGTACATTTTGGTCAGAAGAATGAGGAGAGGTGACATAAAATAAAGGGTATAATTCTAAAGGAAATGCAGGAGCAGGGCCACCTGGGTGTACATGTGTATAAATCATTGAAGGCGACAGGGCAGGTTGAGAAAGCAGTTAATAAATTATACTGACTCCTGTATAATTGGGGCACAGAGTGCAAAAGAAAGTAAGTTATGAACCTTCATAAAACACTGGTTCAGCCTCAACAGGAAGGGCGTGAAGGTTTTGGAAAGGTTGCAGAAAAGATTTGCAAGAATGGTTCCGAGGATGAGAGATTTCAGTTATGTGGCCAGATTGGCGAAGCCGGGGCTGTTCTCCTTGGAGAACAAAAGGTTGAGAGGAGATTTGTTAGACGTGTTCAAACTCATGAGGGGTCCGGATTATTCTTATCGGCAGAAGGCGAAGAACCTTAAGGTAATTAACAAAACAATCAGAGGCAACATGAGGAAAAACTTCTTTATGCAACAAGTGGTTTGGATCTGGAATGCACTGCCCGAGGGTGTGGTGGAGACAGATTCAATTGCGGTTTTCAAAAGGGAACTGGATAATTATCTGAAGAGATAAGATTTTACAGGGCTACAGATAAAAGGTGGAGGAGTGGGACTAGCTGTGTTGCTGTTGCAGAGAACTGACCCAGGGACAATGTGCTGAATGGCCTCCTTCTGTGCTGTAACCATTCTATGATTCTAGTTTGGATACATTCAAGGAACTTGACAACACGAGGAAGAGAGAAGCTGAAGGTTACCCTGATATTGTGATCAAGAAAGGTGGGAGGAGGATTGTGCGGAACAAAAACATCAACATAGATGAGGTGGGTCAGATGGCCTGTTTCTGTGCTGTAAATTCCATGTGAAACTCCAGCAGGGAATACAACCACCATACTGCATTTCACATCCTCAGGCCATCACAGCCAAGGAATTAATGCTCAGTAGGTAAACACAGCAGGGCGTTTGGGGATATTGATGCTGCTTTAGATCCCAGGAACCTTGAGCTTCAAAGACCCTGAAATGCCTGTTTATGAGGAAGCTGTGTGCAGGGAGTTGTAAGGTCTGTTTTTTATTACATTCATGGAGCTGTATGGGAGGGTTACTGCTGTTGCTGCTGCTACACATTGACTCAGAGACATGCAGCAGCAGCGGCATTAGGCTCAGGACCCTGGACCCAGCCTCCCCTCCGCCACCTCTTAACCTCCCCAGGCTCCTGATTCACAGCCACACTGCAAGCTCTGGACATTCCGGCCAACTCTTACAGTCCAGCCTAAACTCAAACTCCAGGAACTCGTGGCCAGACTTGCCCTTGTGCCCCACATAATAATACAGGTAGAATTCAATCAACATTGCCCCTGCACTGGCCACCTCTGCGTCACAAGTCACGCAGCCAGGCTCTGCAGCTGGCTCAGGACGCACAGCTCAAGCAGCAGCTGCTGCAGGCTGGCCCCCAGCTCCAGGTGATTGAACAGCAACAGCTGGTACAGCCTGGGGTCCAAGCCATCCTCCTCGACTCGCTTCTCCATCTCTGGGCCCCCCAGCACCTGCTCCTGCCGCCGCTCGGACAGTGCCAGCTGGACCTCCGGCCACAATGCCTCGGCTACCACCACCATCATAACTGGATATGGAGCAGCAGAATGGATGGGCAATCAGAAAAGGAGAGTTTAACACCCAATGGTGCTCAGGGAGTGCTGGAGTGGTGCTCCGGTACTCTGAGACAGTACGACACCCCTGGTGACTTGGGTGTTTTTCATATTTAAATTTCACTTGTAAACATTTCACATTAGATTCATATCACTTTATCTATGGTGCATCATTGTTATTTGTTGAGACTAGCTGAGTCAGAGAGTTAAATATTGGCATGCCTCACGGTTGGCACACATTGATGGTTACGGGGAGTTAGGGACATTTCCTTTATTGTGGATGAAACAAAGTTGTGTTTTTTTTGTTCACTCTTTATTGAATGTTCACGTTAGTGCCCAGTGTTGTACTGGCCGCTCTGTGGGACATGGCTGAACTCGCAGGCTCAGCTGGCCCTCCCTTCTCTGCATTGTAAAGGACATGGTCCAAGATCACCCCCAGTGGGGGTAATTGAAATGTTGGAGGTGAACTCAAAGTCCTGAAAGGACTCTGCCAGCTAACAACCTGAGATGGACACACATTTAGACAGTACTGACACCACCATTTAGGCCCCTCATTTTCTTACCTTAACTGACTGTCCCCACCGCACCCAGGAGTCCAGGCCCTTCCCACTTCACTCCTCCATGCCCCCAACCTCACGCCACAACCACCCCCCTCACCACTGACTTACCTGTGCCTGTCCTGAGCCTCCTGCAAGCTGCCATCCTCCTGCTCCCCTCCCTTGTACCCTAGAATTTAATGAGGAAAAGCACTGACTTTACACACAACTGCACAAAGCTGGCTGGTGTTTGCCACCTTTAAACGAATGTGAACAGGGGCCATGGGATTCTTGTACATCGCTGAATTTATCTTGAAGGTAGGAGATAGTTTTTAAAAGTTTTATGCTAATAAGTATTCATGGCATGTTTTACAAGTAGGAACCTGCCATAGGCTGGCATGAGGACTGACACACCACAGACACGCTGCTGACTTAATCTCTGCATCTCAACCCGCCATCGGGAAATTGAAATTTCCCAATTCAGTTACACCGCCCGTCACGTTTCTCACTCTTGATGGTGCCATAAAAACCCCTCCCCGTCCCCCATTATTTCACTTCCAGAAGCCCTTTTAAAGCAGACGATATTTTTGTGAGGATAGCCCTGTTTCGGTATTTTTGCAGTGGTTACGGTATCTTTTTAGGAGCCTATTTTAATCCCTTATATGCCCTAAATCTGTCCCTAAATAGCGGGGCAAATCAGAGGAGCCATCCTCTCAGAGCTTCAGCTGTATGGGACTTTGCCCAATGACGTGGCTGATATTCTTCAAGCCAGGGAAGGAGAGGAGGAGTGACTGGCGATTGAGGCCACAAAATTCAGATTGGTAGCACTGGCTACAGAAGCTGGATGCCCTCAAAATGGTGGAAACAGCACTTCTGGCCCACGAGGCGTCTCATGATTGGATGAGGACTAGCGCCAGTGTGTTGTGGCCAGACTGTGATGTCAAGTAGCCTTTATGGCCAGTTTGATGCATATTTTGTAAAGTTGGATGGGCTGGCCCACGTTAACAGCCTCTCCTAATCACTCATGGGTGAACATGCATTCGATAAAGGGCTGGCCTAATCCCAGAGTGGAACCCAGATTGGTTGATCATAACTTTTATTTGTTTGTCTAAATACATGGAGAGCAGCCACTGAACAGAGTCACAGGAGTCAGCTGATGAACTTAACAAAAGAATAAAACATTTATTAGACAAGAAAAGATGAACTATATTACAATACTCTTTCACCCACAACTATACCTTTACAGGTATACACAGATTTGTAAGGATAACAGAAGTTACAAAAGCTATCTTATACACTAATGTTCACAGTGAGTACACAGTCCATGTACCAATAGGCACCCTGTGGTCAGACACACCACATTCTGAAACCAAGTGACAGATGCCAATGGATCTCTCCTCAACTCCCCCCAACCCAGACACTTTTCACACCGTGAGTCAACTGGTCTCACTGAACTCACTGAATGAGGGTTTTCAATCTCCACTCTCCAAGAACTTGCTCTGCAATCACAGAATCACACAGTGCAGAAGAGGCCCTTCGGCCCATCGAGTCTGCACCAATCTTCTCCCAAACTGATGCTTTCTGTCATACTCAGCTATCAACAGTACACCACTGCTTCACATGCCCATAGCAAAGAGTTACAGATCTTCAGCCATCTCTTTGGACCTTCTGGCCTCTTACAAGCTGTTCTCACTTTGAATCAGAAGATTGGAGGCTTTCTCTCTGCCCCTCACTCTTAAACATCATTAACAGGACCTTTTCCAGGTTCCTGCAGTGCATCTTGTAGATGGTACACACTGCTGCTACTGTACATCGGTGGTGGAAGGAGTGAATATTTGTGGATGTGGTGCCAATCAAGCGGGGCTGCTGGATGGTGTCAAGCTTCTCAAATGTTGTTGGAGCTGCACTCATCCAGGCAAGAGGAGAGTATTCCATCACATTCCTGACTAATGCCTTGTAGATGGGGGATAGGCTTTGGGGAGTCAGGAGGTGGGTTACTCACTGCAGGATTCCTAGCCTCTGACCTGCTTTTATAGCCACAGTATTTATATGGCTAGCCCAGTACAGTTTCTGGTCAATGGTAACACCCAGGATGTTGATAGTGGGAGATTCAGTGATGATAATGCCATTGAATGTCAAGGGCTGATGGTTAGATTCTCTCTTGTTGGAGATGGTCATTGCATGACACTTGTCAGCACAAGCCTGGATATTGTCCAGGACTTGATGCATTTGGACATGTATCTTCAGTATTTGAGGAGTCGTGAATGGTGCTGAATATTGTGCAATCATCAGCGAACATCCCCACTTCTGACCTTATGATGGAAGGATGGTCATTGATGGAGCAGCTGAAAATGGTTGGGCCTAGGACACTGCCCTGCGGAACTCCTGCAGTGATGTCCTGGAGCTGAGATGATTGACCTCCAGCAACCACAACCATCTTCCTTTGTGCTAGGTATGACTCCAACCAGCGGAGAGTTTTCCCCCTGAATCCCATTGACTCCAGTTTTGCTAGGGCTCCTTGATGCCACACTCGGTCAAATGCTGCCTTGATGTCAAAGGCAATCACTCTCACCTCACCTCTGGAGTTCAGCTCTTTTGCCCATGTTTGAACCAAGGCTGTAATGTGGTCAGGAGCTGAGTGGCCCTGGTGGAACCCAAACTGAGCGTCAGTGAGCAAGTTATTGCTAAGCAAGTGCTGCTTGATAGCACTGTTGATGACCCCTTCTATTACTTTACTGACGATGGAGAGTAGACTGATGGGGCAGTAATTCGCTGGGTTAGATTTGTCCTGCTTTTTGTGTACAGGATATACCTGGGCAATTTTCCACATAGCCGGGTAGATGCTGGTGTTGTAGCTGTACTGGAACAGCTTGGTTAGGGGCGCAGCATATTCTGGAGCGCAAGTCCTCAGTACTATTGTTGGAATGTTGTCAGGGATCATAGCCTTTGCAGTATCCAGTGCCTTCAGCCATTTCTTGACATCATGTGGAGTGAATCCAATTGGCTGAAGACTGGCATCTGTGATGCTGGGGACCGCTGGAGGAGGCAGAGATGAATCATCCACTCGGCACTTCTGGCTGAAGATTGTTACGAATGCTGCAGTCTTATCAAGAAACACCACAAGTTAAAAATTCTCATCCTTGTTTCAAATCCCTCTATGGCCTTGCCACTCACTATTTCTGTCATCTCCTCCAGCCCCACAACCCTCACAGGAACATAGGAGCAGTAGGCCATTCGGCCCTATGACCCTGCTCCACCACTCAATGGGCTGAATTTTCTGGCTGACGGAGCCTGTACGTCAGCGTTTAAAATGTCACGCGCTGACATCATGCAAGCATCCCGACGTCAGCGCGCGGCATCACGATATTTAGGTGGGCGGGCGCACTATGCAGCGTGACGTCTGCCTGCCATTAATTAAAGGCCTTGTTAAGGCCCTTAGCTCGGCAATTGACGCCGATTTTGAGGAGCCCATGAGATCATCGGCTTGGCGCACGGGCCCAACGGGCAGGCGGGTAAGTGATTTTTTAACAAACCTCATCCATGGGCAGGATATGTGGGCTCAGAGTGTTTGTTCATGTTTTTTCTGAAGTATTTTTTGCAGAAAGTGTTTTAAACTTGCCTGTGTGATTGTTACCAGTTCAGATCGATTTCCAATAGCTTTCTCTGTACTTTGAAGCTTCAGCTCAGCAGTCTGCAGACAGTAATCTTTAACAGGCCTGCAGCTCCATTTAGCCTGGGCATGGGTTCTGACATCTCCACTGGAGGCAGCTCCTCTGAGGAGGAAGGGAGGGATAGAGTAAGGAGGAGGCCAGGAGTGGACAATCAGCCTCCAGGGGAGCCACCTTTGGGAGAACAGGCGCAGGCATAAGGGGCACTGGGCCAAGAGGTAGTCCAAAGTGGAAGGGGGCGCAGAAGACGCCTCTATCCTGCTGCCACAGGCAGCGAAGCAGCTACATCAATATGACTGAGGTGCAGTGCCGAAGGAGGCTCTGAGGGAAACAGTCAACTATATCGGTGAGATGATTGTCCCTGAGATCTCCCCTAACTGTGTGGGTGGACACTCCATGCCAGTGGCTCTCAAGGTCACAGATGCCCTCCACTTCTTTGCATCTGGCTCCTTCCAGGGCACGGTGGGTGATCTTTGAGGTGTCTCCCAATCAGCTGTCCACACTTGTGTCAAGCAGGTTACAGACGCTCTGTTCAGGTGTGCATTGACCTTCATCCACTTCCGCTGCGACTAGGCAAGTCAGACACAGCGAGCCAGAGGCTTCGCGGCCATTGCTGGCTTCCCCCGCGTCCAGGGTGCTATAGACTGTACACATGTGGCCATCAAGGCTCCAGCAGGTGAGCCCGGTGCCTTCGTCAACAGGAAGGGCTTCCACTCCATGAACGTGCAGATAGTGTGTGATCACAGGATGCTGATTCTACAAGTCTGTGCAAGGTACCCAGGCAGCTCCCACGTCGCCTACACCTTCAGGCACTCCCAGGTGCCGGGGCTCTTCAGTGCTCCAGCCCGGCTGGATGGATGGCTGCTGGGTGACAAGGGCTATCCCCTCAGAAGGTGGCTCATGACGCCTCTCCCCCATCCAAGAACAGAAGCTGAGCAGTGGTACAATAGGAGCCATGGCACCACAAGGGCTGTGGTGGAGAGAACCATCGGTCTTCTCAAGATGCGCTTCCGTTGCCTGGACCGCTCAGGGGGCGCACTCCAGTACCCCCCAGATTGCGTCTCTCTGATAGTGATAGCATGCTGCGCTCTCCACAATCTTGCGCTGGAAAGGGGGGATGCAGTGGACGATGAAGACCTTGACGCCCTGGATGAGGCTGCACATGATGAATCCAGTAGTGGCTCAGAGGATGAGGAAGCACAGGGCAATGATGAGGGGCAGCACGCCGACCCGCTACTACACCAAGGAGGCAGGGACATCCGGGACAATTTAATCCAACGAACCTTCAGCTAGCTCCACACAAATGGATCAGCAGGACCAGCATTGCCTGGCGCTTCCACACGTGGCACTTAGGTGCTACATCTTCCACCTCATCAGCTACAACTTAGGGCTTAGTACAGAAATGTCAATGTCCACTCAAACACTCATGAGATGTCTGTGAAACAGACAAATGCAGCACAAAGGAAACACCCTCAGCCATGGTCAGAAAAGTGGACTTTATTCAGTCCAAAATAAAACATAAATGTCGCTCAGACCTACATAACTATTTTTTCCCTAATCTAGGACCAACAAAATCACCAGTGACATACCCGTGGAGTGCCTAGCGTGCCTTATGCTTTCGTTTGCGGGTGCTACGTCTAGGTGCCGCCCCATCACTTGGAGTGGCTTGTGAGACAGCCTGCTGACTCTGCTGTCCTGTTGGCATCGATGACCTTGGCGGGTGTCCCCTGGCCCGTGGAGCCTGTGATGGCCCCGCCTGGGAGGGAGTGGCCAGTTCCAGAACTGGCACCTCCCCAGTTGTCGCAGCCTCAACGGATGCAACGGTCACTGGCAGAGGGGTGGGGGAGCTGCTGCCCTCATCCAGAGTGCCCTGAGAGGAGCTCGCAGTGATGAAAGGCAGCTGCTGCGCCGACGTGAGGTCACATTGGACCTCCCTACTCACCGCAGATGCATGGGCACCAAGCGGCGATACGTGGTGCCCAGAACATCTCCCACACTGGGAATGACCAACGGTGGTTGGTACCGCTGTGAGGGCTTGCAGGTCAGAGCATAACCCAATCAGAAGAGTCTCCATCCGATCGAACCCTCTCTCCATGAGAGTCGCCAATCTCTCAGTGGAGGAAGCCTGAAGCTCTGTCCTGAGGTTCATGCCTTCATGTGCACTCTGCCTGGACTCCTCCACCGCAGAGACCAACTGAAGCATCTCATGCAACTCTGCCAGATGCTCCCGTGCATCCTCCTGCTTGTCCTGCAGCTGCTGCATTGATGACATCTCCAGAGGCACATCATCACAGCCGGACTCAGCATGTGCCTGGTCCCCTGCAGTCCTCCGGCTGCTGGCGCCATCGGCACTCTCTGTCGGTGCCATCTCCTCCAGTGATTGTGAAGTGCCCTCTCCACTGTGCCCCAGGACACTAGACAACGTTATATTCCCCATTGAAGTGTTTGTCGCTGCCTTGGTGCCTGGCTGGCTGAAATGATGTGCCACAAGTTGCAAGTGTTGGCCCTCAGGTGTGGATGGGGGGCACCGGACGTGTTGGGGGCAGCCATGCGGTGGTGATGCTGAAATTAACAACAAGGACAGTGCATCAGTTAGCGTTCAGTCAGTAACACCTTTCAACCCTTTCCCCCCCAGCCTCATAAGTCGCTCACCCTTCAAGAACCTAAGGAGATGAACAGTGGTGGGGTGGTAAATAGTCAAAAGGAGGCCCGAACATTACACGCGCATACAGACAGGCTGGTCAGATGGCCTAAGGAATGCCATATGGAATGTTATGTGGATAAGTGCTCGGTTAAGCACTTGGGCAAGACAAACAAGGTACGGGAATACATGAGTAATGGTAGGACCGTGGGAAGTCACGACGATTACAGGGACCTTGCTGGGCAGACCCGTTAAGGTAGCAGAACAGGAACATAAGGTGTTTAACAAGGTGGAAGCCAGACTTGCCTTTATTAGACGAGGAATAGAATGTAGGAAAAGGGAGGTCATGTTGCAAGTGCAGAAAACACTGTCGAGGCCACATCTACACTTCTGTGTTCAGTTGTGACCTGCGCTTCATGGGAGGGATGGCATTGGAGTGGGGAGAGTGCAGAGGTTCCTGATCTGGATGCATGCTGGCCTGGAGAGTTGCAGTGATGGGGAAACATTGCATACACTTGTGACATTTGCCATGGAGCACAGGAGATTGACAGGTCAGATTATTGACCTTCGTACTGTTAGGAGGGGCATAGAGCGGGTGGACACAAGGCAACATTTTCCCTTGGCGCAGGGATGACTAACGTGGTGGCATTTATTTAAGTTGAGTGCCATGAAGTTGACAGGTGAGGTTCTGAGGACCTTTTGGACAGAGTAATGTGGGACGCACTGGCTGAAAGGGTGGTGGAGGTACAAACCCTCCTAACATGCAAAACGTCTTTGGATGTGCAGCAGCGATGCCATGGCATGTTAGGCCATGGGGATAGTGGTCACAAATGGGATAAGGCGACTTTGGAAGGTGCTAGAGATGCACATCCTCAAGTGGCCTTTGTGTATGTCCCATACGTCAGAGTGTCTCAGTCTATGAAAGAGCAATGTTGCAGCATTAACGATTGCAGCAACCATCAGTGCTTTGGATGGTGGGGATTCAGGGTGGATGGGACTGTGGACCTCAAATACCTGGCCGCTGCACCCCAGCCTCGCCTACACCTGCCGCCCTGGCTGCCTGCCTCCTCCCCAGCTCCATGGCCTGCTCCTCATACATGGTGAGGCGCTGCAGCACGGCGTGCCCATCACCAGTCCGCTGGCGCTCCCTCAGATTGTGCTCTGTTTTTGCCTGCGGAACAGAGAAGAAGATTTATTGGAGCTGATCGCTCATGTACGCTGCACACGCACACCACACCCCAACCACAGTGGCCCATCTGAGGCCTCCAGCGGCTCCTGTCCACACTACTGGTGATCTGTCCCCAGAAGATAGTACGGCTGCTCCCAACCCCCTCCCCCAACGGCCACGTTGTACACATTCGGTATCCATCACTTCGAATAGCACACGGGTCTTAGCGCCCATGGCAAGGAGGTGCAACTAGGTGCGGCGCTGAGACCAGCAGATGGCTCTTGGCCACAACACCTTGAGGCTCCCCTTCCACCATCTCATCACCATCAATATGACATGTGTTGGAGTTCTGAGTATGTGTCTATCTGCCTCCCCTGCAGGTTGCCCCCAGACTACTCAAATGTGACTAATACCAACATATGCTGCGGGGAGAACCCATCTTCTCCTCAACCACTAAGGCTGATGTAAGCATGGTCACTATCTGTTTGCCCACCCAGCGTGAGCCAAATGCCCAATGCAGTAACGACACTAAGACGTGGGGGGGGAGGGGCTCAAAGGCTAAGGCTACCTGCTGGGTTAAATGGCCAAGGCTGACATGGTACTCACCCTTCCAGAGCGCAACAGATCATTGAAGCGCTTGTGGCACTGGGTGCCTGTGCGCTGCACATCATCATGGGCACTTACAGCCATCGCTACCTCCTGCCACGCCTGCCTGGTGACGTGGGGGGCCCTCCTCCTCCCATCCTCTGGATACAAAATATCCCAACGTTTGGACACCTCTTGGAGGAGGACAGCAAGGCAGGCATCTGAGAACCGAGGGGCACAGTGGCCCCCCAGCTGGCCTATCCTGCAGCCTGCCCCCGTTCTCCTCCTCCTCTGCCCTCAAACCATGTCCTTCCCTATGAGTGGCCATGGTGAACTGCCTCAAGGAGGCTGCCTGGCCACTCTTTACATAGACTGCTGGTTCCCCATTGGAACCGGCGGTCTGAACACGCCCGCCGCCGATTCGATTTTTCCGTTGTACACGGGATTCGCAAACCTGCTGGGCGGACCTTAATTGGCCCGACCACGCAAAATGGAGGCACGGCCCATTTCGGCGGTGGCGATCGGCTGCCCGCCCACCGCCAAGTCGGTCAGGCCTGCCCGCCCGTCAAGGGCAAAATTCAGCCCAATAAGATCGTAGCTGATCTGTTTGTGTTCTCAGCTGCATTTTCTTGTCTGCTCCCCCATAACCCTTGGCTTCCTTGCCGAACAAAAATCTGCCTACATCTGATTAAATACATTTAAAGACCCAGCCTCCACTACTTTCTGGGGAAGAGAATTCCACACACCAAAAACCCTTTGGGGGAAAAATTTATCCTCATCTCTGTCTTAAAAGGGAGACCTCTTATTTTTAAACTATGTTCTCTAGTTTTAGTTTCCCCCCACAAGAGGAAACATCCTCTGGGTATCCACCCTATCAAATCCCCTCAGGATCTTATATGTTTCAATAACATCACCTCTCATTCTTCTAAAGTCCAATGGGTACAGGCCCAACCTGTTCATCCTTTCTTCATAAGAAAACCCCTTCATCCCAGGAATGAGTCCAGTGAACCTTCTGAAGTAATTATATTTTCTTTTGAAATAAGGAGACCAAAACTACAAAGTACTCCAGATGTGGTCTCACCAGGGCCCTGTACAGCTGCAGTAAAACTTCTCTACTTTTTTATTCCGTTCCTCTTGCAATAAACGTCAACATTCCACTTGCCTTCCTAATCACTTGCTGTACTTACATCTTAACTTCTCATGATTCATGTATCGGGAGTCCCAGATCTCTCTGTGCTACCTGCAATCTCTCTCCATTTAAATAAGATTCTGCTTTTCTATTCTTCTCATTAAAGTGGCCAAGTTCACATTTTCCCACATTATATTCCATCTATCAAATTTTTGTCCACTCACTTAACCCGCCTATATCCCTACGTAGACTCTCTACCTCCTCTTGACAACTTACTTTCTTACCCATCTTGGTGTCATCGGCAAATTTAGCTACTATACATTTTTTAAAATGGGATGTGGGCACCATTGGCTAGGTCAGCGTTTATTGCCCATCTCTAATTGACCTTGTTCAGAGGGCATTCAAGAGTCAACCACATTTCTGTGGGTCTGGAGTCACATGTAGGCCAGACCAGATAAGGACAGTAGATTTCCTTTCCTAAAGGACATTAGTGAATCAGATGGGTTTTTACAACAATCAACAATGGTTTTGTGGTCATCATAAAACTTTTAAATCAAGATTTTTATTGAATTCAAATTTCACCATCTGCCGTGGTGGGATTCGAATCCAAGTCCCCAGAACCTTACCCTGGGTCTCTGGAATACTAGTCCCTTCATTCAAATCATTTATATAGATTGTAAATATTTGAGGTCCCGGTACGGATCCCTGTAGCACTCCACTAGTTACAGCTTGCCAATCCAAAAAAGACCCAGTTATCCATATTCTCTGCTTCCTGTTAGCCAACCAATCCTTTATCCACGCTAATATGTTAGCCCCCAAGTGTAGTAACCTTTGATGCGGTACCTTATCAAATGCCTTTTGGAAATACAAATACACCACATCTACCAGTTCCCCTTTATCCACCTTGAATGTCACTTTGTCAAAAAAGTTGAACAGATTAGTTAAACATGATTTCCCTTTCACAAAACAATGTTGACTGTGCCTGATCAAATTGTGATTATCTAAGTCTCCTGCTATAACCTCCTTGATAATGGATTCTAGCACTTTCCCTATGACAGATGTTAGACTAACTGGCCTATAGTTTCCTGCTTTCTGCTTCCCCTCTTTCTTGAATAAATGTGTTACATTAGCTATTTCCCAACCTGCTGAAACTCTTCCAGAATCTAAGGAATTTTGGAAGATTATAACCAATGCACCTGCTATCTGTGTTTCCACTTCTTTTAAAACACCAGGGTGCAGGCCATCTGGTCCTGGGGACTTATCAGCCTTGAGGTCTAAGTTTTCCTAGCACTCTTTCCCTGGTGATGGTGATTGTATTAAATTCATCCCTCCCTATCACCTCTTGATTTTCAAGAATCTTTGGGAAGTTTTCTAAGTCCTCTACGATGAAGACAGACACAAAATGCTTGTTCAACACCTCTGCCATTTTTTTGTTTCTCATTATCAATTCCCCAGATTCTACCTGTAGAGGACGAACACTAGCTTTAGTTACTCTTTTCCTATTCAATTACTTGTAGAAACTTTTACTACCTGTTCTTATATTACTAGTTAGCTTTCTCTCATATTCTGATTTCTGTCTCTTTATTGACCCGTAACTTCTGAGCTCTAGGGAAGTGTAATGGGGGTGTCGGTGGTGGGGGGGGAGGGGGGAGGTGTGGGGGGAGGGTACCCCAAAGATCCCAAAGGGGCACTGGGGAGTCCCCCTCCGGAGGCTGCCAGGTAAGGATTGCATGGCAGTTGCCTGGGAAATTCAAACTTCCGACGGGCATTTACACTGCACTGGGAACCATCCGAGAATGCAATTTAAATCACTAACTTTGGATGGTTCCAACTATGTTACCCAGAAAAAGTTGGAAGAATTAAAACCACTTCCAACTTCTGGGTAACTATAGGACTGATCCATGCTCTCTGCCTACCCCACATCTATCCCCCCACCCACATGACTGCCCTCTCCACACCCCAATGTCCCCCCACTGACCACCTCACCACTGTCCACCCCACTACTGACCACCTGACCCCCCCAAATGACCACCCCCCACTGTCCACCCCACTACTGACTACCTGACCCCCCCAACTGACCACCCCACCACTGTGAACCCCACTACTGACCACCTGACCCCACCAACTGACCACCCCTCACTGTCCACCCCCCTTCCACTGACAGACTCCTCCCCCGACTGGCCACCCAATCCCCCTGACCTATCCTCCAACCCCCACACCCCCCGCCCAATCCTGTCGACTTACCTTATCGACACCTCTTCACTGGCTGCTGACAGTGGCTGACCTTTAACTTACCTGCTTTACGGCAGCTAGTGCCATTAAAAAGGGGGTGTGGCCTCCTTACCTCTGACGCTGCAGCCCTGGACAGAAGGCCTCAGGAGTGCTCTGCGCTACACAGATCTCACCCGGCCTGAGTCGGAAAGTCGGGCGAGATAGGAGTGGCTGGATTTCCAGGTAAGGAACTCCGGGCGGAGTGGCAATCCGACTCGAATGACCAGTCCACCAGAAGTTACAGGCCATGATCTTTTTAGTCATTCTTTGCTGGTTTCTAAAATCTATCCAATTCTCTGACCTACCATTAATCTTTGCAGATTTGTACAGTGTTTATTTCAATTTAATACTCTCCTTAACTTCCTTATTTGGACACGGATGATATGTCCTTCTCAAAGAGCCTTTCTTTCTCACTGGGATAAATCTTTTCTGAGCGTTATTAAATATCTCCTTAAAAGTCTGCCACTGCAACTCTACTGTCCTACTTTTTAACCTATTTTAACAGTTAACCATAGCCAGCTCTGCCTTCATACTCTCATAGTTATCTTTATTTACGTTTATAACACTAGTCACGGACCCACACTTCTCCATTTCAAGCTAAACATGAAATTCTATCATGTGGTTGTTGTCACCTCGAAGCTCCTTTACCATGAGGCCATTGTTTAATCCAGTCTCATTGCACATTACCAGGTCTGGGATAGCCTTCCCCCCGGTTCTGATATGTCAAAAACCCTTCAATATTCAGGTCCCAACCTTGGTTACCTTTCAACCATGTCTCTGTAATGCCTATCAGATCATACATATTTATCTCTATCTGTGCTAACAGTTCATCCCTTTTGTTGTAAATGCTGCGTGCATTCAGATACAGGACTGTAAACTCTTTTTTTAAAACCATTTAGGCTTCATCTGCTGGTGCACTCTTACAATTGTATGCTCTGTCCCTTCCTGTCACTCTCTGGAACTCAGTACCCAAACTGCTGCCCTGATCTATTACTTTGCTGTTTCCCTTTACTTTACTAAATCTCCTTTCACATGATCCCTTCCCCCACTATTCAGTTTAAAGCCCTCTCTACCACCCTAGGTATAGATTCGCCAGAACACTGGTGCCAGCATGGTTCAGATGAAGACTGTCCCACCCTAACAGCTTCCATTTCCCCCAGTACTTGTCCCAGATATCTACACTTCTCTAATTCTGCCCTCTCATACATCCCAATTTTAATTGCTCCATTGGTGGCTATGCCTCCAGCTATCTGGGCACTAAGCTCTGGAATTCCCTGCCTAAATCTGTCCATCCCTTGACCTCACTTTCCTCCTTTAAAACACTCCTTAAAACCAACCTCTTTGACAAAGCTTTTGGCCATCTGCTCTATTATTGTTTTGTGTGGTTTGGTGCTGAGTTTTGCTTTATAGTACACCTGTGAAGCACTTTGGGATGTCTGATGAAGTTAAAGGTGCTATAGGAATACCATTTGTTGTTCTTGTTGAGACAAGACTTCATCATTTTCTTTCTAACCGGACACAAGCAGGAGGAGCAGTCATGTAGTTTTGCCAAGATAACAGGATTCCAATGGGGCAGAGAGCCATTGACTGCACTCGCGTGGATCTCTGAGTTCCACAGGTAAATAGATAGAGGTACAGGAACTGCAAGGGGTTTCCACTCCATCGATGTGCAGTTGGTGGGAGACCATTCCCAGACCAGAATGTCAGTGAATGCCTGTCACCCTGGCAGCAGCCATGCTGACTTCATTCTGAGGCAGCCTGCCATTCCAGCCAGCTTCATGCCACCACCAAGAGTCAGAGGTTGGTTACTTGGAGACGAGGGCTACCCCTATGCTCCCTTCTGCTACCCGCCTACAATGAGAGCCAGGCTGCCACCAGGAATGTCCTGGAGCTGATCATCCACATTCTCAATGGGTTCACTGCCTACACAGTGCTACCCAGTGGCTGCAGCATGGCTGGTAGAAGACTACTGGCTTTCACTGGGTAAGACTGCAGCTGGCCTTGCTAAATACCCTTGAGTAGCTCTGGGCCTTGGGCCTTGGCTTCAGACTGCACCGCCTCAGCAGCAGCCTAGGCTAGCTGGCTGGCAGTCAACAGCAGAGGCATTGGCAGGGTGGCAGAGGTGGGAAGATAAATGCTATCTTCCTGAGAGACGGCTTCAGGATCATAGTCTACGGAGCCCCAGGTGGCATCTCAGCAATCCTAATAGCACAGATTGCTGTTCTAATGTTACAATATTAATTGGATCAGAGTGAGACTTCCGCCCCCATCTGAGGAGGAGGTCCTGCCTCTGAGAGCTGCTGGTCAAACAAATGGCTGGCAGCTCTCTGGTTGCAGCAGCGCCACTGGGAGCAGTGGCCACTGCAAGGACTGCATCCAGTCTCCAATGGAGACCTTCATTGGAAGTGGATGGGGAGGTAAGTTTTTGGGAGGGGGTGTGGGAGTGTGGTGGTTTTCGACAGGGTTAGGGTATGAAGCTCCAGTTGGTTTGGAGGATGGTGGGGGGTGGGGGAGAAGGGAAACACAGTGGAGGCCAGACCTTTGTGGGGGGGCACTGATGGGCCGAGGGGGCCTGTAAAGGGTGAACCCCTCCCCACACCCTTTTCTGAGCAGTGAGGCCTGGCAGGCTTCAAACTTGGCTCCGGCCTCTGCCCACTGTGGGAAAAATTGTGGCAGGAAGAGGCCTTTAAGTGGTCATTAATTGCCGAAACTGTACTGAAGCTACTTCCAGAAAAAGCCCGAGATGGTAGGAGCACATCAGGGAACCATCACAACCTCTTTGTGATTTTCCTGCCCTTCCTGCCTCCCAAAATGCCTCCAAGTCCCTGAGAGGCACTTTCCTCCTATGCTCCCTCTCTTCCTGGACTAAGGGTACATCTGAGGCAGCGGGAGAGGGGAGGGGGGGTGGGGATTCTCTTTGCAGTTCCATTTGGTAGCCTCCTTACAGCCATTTGCACCACAGACAGTCAGCAGGGGTTTCTGTGTAATGAGTTCTGGTTCCCTTTAAGAGGGACAGACTGCCTTTAAGAGGTGTAGGCTAACTGGGCCAGCCCGCAGTGCAGCTCTCACTCAGCAGAAAGCACTAATCACTCTAAAGAAGGGGAGGCATGAGGTCTGTGTGCTGTCTGGTTCAATGGGATTGGATGTGGCTAATCTTGATTCCAGTGCCTGAAAATGGGAGCAATCTAATTTTCAGTTGTGATTCCAAATGGTGTTAGATTCTTTTATCTCACATCTCTTACATTGTAAACAGGAGGAGGGCATTCAACTTCTCAGACCTATTCCCACATTCAATTAGATCTGTCGGTGGAATTTTGTGCCCTCCCCTGTGGTGGGAAGAGCATTTAATTGGGTGGGAGGATGGCAGGTGGGCACCTTCCACTGGGGAACACCCCCCCCCCCCCCGCCCCCGCCACCCCACCCACACCATCCCCCCACCCCGATTAATTCACTAGCGGGATGGTCCATGAATGGCCTTCCTGCTCATCTGCCAATTGTGGCCCTTAAGTGGGCGATTAATGTGCACTGGTATGGACCCAGCAGCAGGTGGGGAGCTTACCATGCAGGGCTCACGACAAGGAAACCCGGGCGTATTTTCTTGTGGGCTTCAGGGGTGGGAGAAGGTGGTCCTTTGCTCAAAGGCACTCGGTGCCTGATCGAGGGACTGAGGGACCCGGCATCAGGAAGGGGGTGGGGGATGCGCTGAGAGCTGACTGTGCTGTCAACCCTCCCTGCGACCCCCCCCCTCCCTTTCTGTGAACCCCTTCCTGCAATCGCTCACCTGTGGCCTGGGACCCCCCTCGATCCGAGGCCTCGAGCGGGTGTAGTATCAACAGCAGCCACTACCTCCCAGGTGACACTGCTGTGTACAGAAGAGCTCCCAGCCACTGATTGGGTGGCAGCTCTCGGCAGGTGGGACTTCCACCTCCGGGGTCCTTGATCCCAGAGGAAGGCCCACTGCTGGCCTGTTAAGTGTCTGAGTGGCATAAGATGCATTGGGCCTTCTTGAAAAGAGGTGACCATTGTCACACTGGCTCTGCAGCCAGTGGCCGAGACCCCCCCCATCTCCTCCACAACATTTCATCTGTATCTCAAATCCACTTAACCAGCTTAGCTTCATTTCTCAATATCCTTACCCAGTGATCAATCTCAGTCTTGAAGGCTCCAATTACTGCCCTGTCCCCGTCTATTCACAGGAGGAGAGAATTCTAAAGGCTAGTTTGAAAAATATGAAGTTGATTACTCTCTTAGTGTGCAGCGTGTGGTGATCTATGGAGGCCTTTTTAATAGGAAGATATTTTAAAAACATAAAGTAATGTAAGCCCATGTGGTTTGATAGAAAGCAAGGTTTATATTGGTTTAGTTTGTTTGGAGACAATGGCAGCAGACTCTTGAGCCTTCCAAAGTCCTAGAAAGGTGTTGAAGTTACTGGGTTGTAAACAATTGTGTTGTAAACTGTCCATTTACTTCTAGGATGGAGGACAGCTGGGGTAAAGGACAGCTAGTTAGCATTTCTACCTAGACTCAAGGTTTATGTGTTTCAGGTAGTCATGTGGAAGAGGGCAGAGGAAGCAATTTTTGAGATCAGGTTACATGCTTTCCTATGAATCAATGAATATCACAGGCAGCAGAGGTTATGTGTTGTTAGCAGAGAGAAGAGGACTTTGTAAGCTACTACAGCGGAATGCGGGAAGGAGACGGCTCTACTCAAAGAGAGGCATCCTGTAGCCATTTTAGGATTCTGGGAGGGGCCATGGCCAGGGGGAAGAAGAATTATTGGAACAGGCTTTACTGCTGGTGGTGGATTTAAGAAATGATCTGAAAACTGAGGAAAGTGCCTGGAGACAGTCACTCAAAGTTACTGCTTGGTGAAGCAGGGATATGGGAACCCATTGGAAGCTGGGAGCAACTGTGGACTGTTTGCTGAAAGGACTGTAATTCCATGCAGACTATAATGTGTTATATGTATAAAAGGGGAATGTCACTTTCTGCAGTTTAAAATATAAGTTGCCAACAAAAAGAACATTTTAGTCTATAATGTTTTTCAGTCATTTGTTACAGTAAAAGTTCTAAAACATGAAATTTTGTCATGTCATTCTTTCAGTTATATATCTCTTTTTAAAAGCTATAGATCTCTATGGAGATTGTAACAATACACCTGCCCCATGGTACACCTGCCCCACTGTACTCTCGCCCAACTATATGCCCGTCCCACTGTATGCTTGCCCCCTCGTTTACTTGCCCCATTGCATACCTGCCTGACTGTACACCTGCCCCACTGTACACCTGCCCCACTGTCCACCCACTCCACTGTCCACCCGCCTCACTGTATGCCCAACCACTTTTCGCCTGCCCCCTCGTCCACAAGCCCCCTCGTACACCCATTCCATTGTATACTCATCGCATTGAAGGCATACCCTGTTTGATTTTACCCCTGCCTAATTGTAGTCTCCACTAGCTCAATGAATCAGGGTGTCAGTCTCTGAGGAATTTAGCACAATGAGACCAAGATAAAACACAGACTATCAAGGTCTGTTTGGTGTTTGAGAAAAAACATTGCCAGCACTATGTTTGCTAACAGTGTGTGACATCACATTCTCCTCTCATTACTTTCCATATGAATGTTTGAATATTGAACACAAGCAGCAAAATCAATACAGTTCAGCCAGGCCTGGATTAAGGCTTTGGCCTGTCAATGTCCCCACTGTTGACAATCTTTCTGTTTAGGGCCAGGCCTTGTCTGCAACATGGGAAATTATCTTTTAACTTTCACATAGTCTGACATCCATTGGCATTGAAATGCTTAGCAGATTTGGTCAGTTGCTATGGTGATGCATCACAGTACTCGTTGTCAGGCAACCATCTGTAATAATCAGTGGATTTTTGCAGAATTATTGTCTCGTCATTGTCCTGGTTCAGAAGCCAGTGCTTCTTTCTTCTGCTTCTCTTTCTGCTCAGAAGCAACAACAACCAATCGAAAAAGGGTCCTAAATATAGACAGGCCATTGGCTGACAAAGGGGGCACAGTCTCAGTGCTAATGCACATGGTTAATGGCTTGTATGTCATTGCTGGCAGATACTTTCTGAGCCCTCATAGTTTTACCTTCGCAGAGTGGGAGTAAAGGTTATTGTGAGAGGGGCCAACATACTTTGTTATTTGTTAAATAGTTACTGTTCAGCAATATATAAAAGCTGTTCTATTCTCCAGAAGCTTTGCTCCGGCACAATATTGGCCAATGCATTGTTATTGTATTCGCATTGGCCAGATCACAAGGAGGCAAGTGATCAGGAGGTCTGGAACCTTTTGGAATCCTGGTCATTGGATTTAGTGAGAGACTGTAGACTGTGGCTCTGAGCTCATCTTGGATGTTCTCCTGCAGTAACCAGTCCTGCCTCCACAGTTCAGCGCTGGCCACACACCCACCCTTGCCCACACCCAGCCCCGCCCCCACTCCCAGCCCCACCCCCAGCCCCGACCCCACACCCACCCCTGCCCCACCTCCACACCCAGCCCCGCCCCCATACCCAGCCCTGCCCCCACGCCCAGCCACCACACCTAGCCCCGACCCCACCTCCAGCCCCTCCCCCACCCCATCCCCGCCCCCACACCCAGCCCTGCCCCCACACCCGGCCCCACCCCCACACCCAGCCCCGCCCCCACACCCAGCCCCGCTCCCACACCCAGCCCTGCCCCCACACCCAGCCCCACCCCCACACCCAGCCCTGCCCCCACGCCCAGCCCCACCCTCAGCCTCCACACCCAGGCCCACCCCCATGCCCAGCCCTGACCCCACACCCAGCCTTACCCCTACTCCCACATCCATCCCCAGCACAAGCTCCATCCCCACACCTCAGCCCTCCCCTACAATCAGGCCCACCCCTAACCTCACCCTGTCCCCACAACCAGCCCTACTTCTTAACCTCGCCCCCCCCCCACACACCCAGCTCCATCTCCAAACCAGAGCTCCGCCCCAACACCCAATCCCGCCCTCAACACCCAGCCCCACCTCTAGCCCTGCCCCTTAACCCAGCCCCTCCCAGACACCCAGCCCTGCCCACACACCTAGCCCCGCCTCTACCCCATTTCCATCCCACCCCTATACCAGGACAGAACAGCCCTAACAACAGCCAAGCTTCTACACCCACCCACCCACCTTCACCCAGCCCCCGCCTGCCCCCCACCCAATCCACCAATCCCAGCCTCTCCCTGCCCTCACCAGCTGCACCTGATCCTCCATTCACCCAGCCCCACAACCCATGCTCACATCACACTGTCCCTGCCACTCCATGTTCTTCATCCCATATCACACTCACCCTCCATATCAAATACCATAACACTCTCCGTTCCTGTCTCTCTCTTCTCTTCTCTCTCTTTCTACCGCTCATATTCCCTCGTCCCTAAGACATTCCCTTTTATATCACATTACTTTTCCCTCTGTATCACAGTCCCCTGCCACGTTACCCTCTGCTCCACTCCCACAACACGTGCACACCTCACCACTTCCTGCTACCACCCTACAGCTGAGATTTGGACTATGGGAGATGGCCGGAGGGAACAAAATAGGGAGGAAAGTCAGACAGTGAATATTAAGGTTTGAAATCTTAGAAGAATGTGAAGAATTCTGTGTAAGCTCCACTATCCAGTTCAAACTAGGGGAAGATGCGTGCAACGCTCTGATGGAAACTTCCAAGTGGACTAGAAAGTTCTCCTGTGGAAGCTAAGTTGTTCCATTGACACAAAGAAGACACAAATGTTTGCGAAAGGTGGTCTCAGAACTCGGGAGTCTGGAGAGAAGCACCTTAACATTTAGCAATTCCTCACACATGGATTGAGAAACAGGAGAGCTGTGTCTGCCTCTCTGCTCCCAGACTCCGGAGACACAACAGGCAATGAATCCACCACTCGCTGTGCTCCTGAGGCAGCTGAGACACATTAGGCAAAAGCTACACTTTATCTTGAACTGTGGAGCTTTGAGCTGAGGTGAAAACACATAGTCGACACGTTGACCAGGCACTTGGCCACACTTCAAAGCTGGCATACTTGGGCCGCGTGACTTCTGAAAGATTCTTTGAGTTCTGGTGGATCTGGTTTGAATATTGCAGAGTGACAGGAAACCTCCTTTGACGTGCTTGCTGAAATGGTTTCTTGTCAACTCTGTAAACACCACCAGAAAGGCCTTTTATCCTTCAGAAAGAAAATAAAATTAACCAGAATGAATTTCCATTCCCAATGAGTGTTTGTGTTGTCCCTATCCCCGAACACAGTCCAGTCTCAGTACAGTTTCACTGCACAGTTAACTCTACATATATGCAAAGTCCACTGAAGCAAACTGCCACCCAGCAAATGTTAAATGGGAGCCTTTATTCAGTTAGTTACCTGTATTTTTAAACAGAAGTGTAAAGACTGGGCCTTCTTTATAACCAGTGCTGTGACTGATCCATTAACACTAGTGGTAAAGAGTCTCAAAGGATTTTTCCCTTCCCCTGCTGAAGACACTCAGTCTCACCAGAGCAAGATTACACAGGATTTTTATCCTGATGGAAAGGTTAGATTTTCCATGTTTTAAACAAAAGCAAGGTAGTTTGAAATTACTTTGGCAATAAACAATAGAATCACAGAATCACAACATTTTAACGGCACAGGAGGCCATTCGGCCCATCATGTCTGCACTGGTTCTCCAAATGAGCATTATGACCTAGTGCCATTGCCCTGCCTTTTCCTCATACCCCTGAACATTGTTTCTATTCAAATAATCATCTAATGTCCTCTTGAATGCCTCGATTGAACCTGCCTCCACCACACTTCCAGGCAGTGCATTCCAGGCCCTAACCACTCGCTGTATGAAAAAGTTTTTTCTCATGTCGCATTTGCTTCTTTTGCAAATCACTTTAAATAGCCGGACTTAAGATAGCAGGCCTGAGGCAGCGATGGTTAAAAGGAAATTCAATGGAGGCTTTTGAAATTATAAAGAGTTTTGAGACAGAGGCTAGTGAAAGATCGTTTCCCCTAGTTGGTGAATCAGTTTTGAGGGTTGTTCAAGTTGAAATTGTTGATAAGAAAGTGAGGGGAGAGATTTTGGACCAACAAATTAGAGCAAAGCTCTGCAGTCCTGCCACATCCAGTGGTAAATGGTGGTGAATAATTAAACAAGTAATTGGAGATGGAGGCTCCACAAATATTCCCACCCTAAATGATGAAGGAATCAAACTTGTGAATGCAAAAGACAATACAACAATCTTCAGCCAGAAGTGCCGAGTGGATGATTCATCTCTGCCTCCTCCGGAGGTTCCCAGCATCACAGATATCAGTCTTCAGCCAATTCGATTCACTCCACGTGGTATCAAGAAACAACGGAAGGCACTGGTCACTGCAAAGGCTATGGGCCCTGACAATATTACAGCAATAGTACTGAAGACTTGTGCTCCAGAGCTTGCTGTGTCCCTAGCCAAGCTGTTCCAGTACAGCTACAACACTGGCATCTACCCGACTATGTGGGGAATTGTCCAGGTATGTCCTGTACCCAAAAAGCAAGACAAATCCAACCCGGCCAATTACTGCCCTATCTGTCTACTCTCCATCATCAGTAAAGTGATGGAAGGGATCACCAACAGTGCTATCAAGCGGCACTTACTCAGAAATAACCTGCTCACTGATGCTCAGTTTAAGTTCCGCCATGAGGCTCCAGGCCTCACTACAGCCTTGGAGAAAAGGTTTGGATAGAGAAGTGAGGTGAGAGTGACTGCCCTTGACATCAAGGCAGCATTTGACCGAGTGTGGCATCAAGGAGCCCTAGCAAAACTGGAGTCAATGGAAATCAGGGGGGAAAATCTCCAATGGTTGGAGTCATACCTAGCACAAAGGAAGATGGTTGTGGTTGTTGGAGGTCAGTCGTCTCAGCTCTAGGACATCACTGCAGGAATTCCTCAGGGTAGTGTCCTAGGCCCAACCATCTTCAGTTGCTTCATCAATGAACTTTCCTCTATGGTAAGGTCAGAAGTGGGGGTGTTTGCTGAAGATTGCACAATGTTCAGCACCATTTGGAACTCCTCACCTAACAAAGCAGTTCACACTCACATACAGCAAGACCTGGACAACATTCAGGTTTGGGCTGGTAACTGGTAAGGTATATTTGCACTATACAAGTGCCAGGCAATGACCATATCCAACCAAAGAGTCTCACCATCTCCCCTTGACATTTGGCCCATCATATCTGTGCTGGCTCTCTCCAAGCAACTCAAACTTGCAAATGTTTCCTTTTCAGATAATGATCCAATTCCCTTCTGAAAGTCACCATTGGTCTGCCTCCACCACACTCTCAGGCAGCGCATTCCAAATCCTAACCACTTGCTGCGTGAAAATGTTTTTCCTCATATCTCCTTTGCTTCTTTTGCCAATTACCTTAAATCTGTGCCCTCTAGTTCTCAATCTTTCCACCAATGGGAACAGTTTATCACTGTGTCACCACCCTTCATAATTTTGAACATCTCTATCAAATCTCATCTCAATCTTCTCTATGTCTCAGCTTCTCCAAAATTTCTACGTAACTGAATTTTCTCATTCCTGGAACCATTCTCGTGAATCTTTTCTGCACCTTCTCCAAAGCCTTCACATCCTTCCTAAAGTGCAGTGCCCAGAACTGGACACAATACTACAGTTGAGGCTAAACCAGTGTTTTGTAAAGATTCATTATTACTTCCTTGCTCTTGTACTCTATGCCCTTATTTATAAAGCCCAGAATCCCGTGTGCCTTTCTAACCACTTTCTCAACCTGTCCAGCCACATTCAATGATTTGTGCACATATAGCCCATGTCCCTCTGCTCCTGCACCCCCTTTAAAATTGTAACATTTATTTTATATTGTCTCTCTTCAGTCTTCCTACCAAAATGAATCACTTTGCACTTTGCTGCATTAAATTGCATCTGCTATGCTACCAGCCTGTCTATGTCCTCATGAAGTCTGTCACTATCCTCCTCACAGTTCACATTACTTCCAATACATGCAGTATAAAAATAAAGGCCGGAATTTTACGGCCCCATCGCGGTGGAGGCGGGGCCATAAAATGTGGCGAGCCATTCTAAACTCCATTGACTTCGGCGGGATCATAAAATGCTGCTGGTGTAAAATTCCACTCCATAAGCTGCAATTGTTTTTCAAATATAAACCAATATTTATTGACAGTTTGTTCGTAATTATCAATAGTGGCTTAGTTCAACTCTAACAAGTAAGAGATCTTTGAGAAAACATTATTTCTGCTGTAATACATGAACACTCGGTTAGTGACCCACACTCAGTAAAATTCTACAGTGTCGGAAACTCCCAGTAATACATGGTCACAAAGACGTTACCATCACTGAATCGCCCTCCGTAAACATCCTGGGTGTTACTATTGACCAGAAACTGAACTGGACTAGCCATATAAATACTGTGGCTACAAGAGCAGGTCAGGGGCTGGGAACTCTGCAGTGAGTAATTCAGCTCCTGACTCCCCAAAGCCTGTCCACCATCTACAAGGCACAAGTCAGGAGTGTGAGGGAATACTCCCCACTTGCCTGGATGAGTGTGGCTCCAACAACATTTGAGAAGCTTGACACTATCCAGGTCAAAGCTTGACTGGCATCAGATTCACAAACATTCACTCCCTCCACCACTGACGTACAGTAGTAGCAATGTGTGCTATATACAAAATGTGTTGCAGCAACACACCAAAGCTGCTTAGACAGCACCTTCTAAACCCACGACCACTACCATCTAGAAGGACAAGGGCAGCAGACACATGGGAACACCACCACTTGGAAGTTCTCCTCCAAGCCACTCACTATCCTGACTTGGAAATATACTGCCGTTTCTTCACTGTCGCTGGGTCAAAATCTTGGAACTTTCTCCCTAACAGCACTGTGGGTGTACCTACACTACATGGACTGCAGCGGTTCAAAAGGTGGCTCACCACCACATTTTCTTAAGGGCAATTAGTGATGGGCAATAATCAGTGACCTTCTCAGTGCTGCTCACATCCCTCAGATGAGTTTATAAAGTTAAATAGTTTTTCTGAAGACCTTGGCATTGGCATGATGGGTCAAATGACTTCCGTCTGTGATAGAAGGATTCATAAACTCCAGATCTCTATCAGACTGTTCAGTTAAGGAGCTGTCTCATTTTCATGTTGTGATTAAATGAGAGTTTCTCCAGTAACTATTATCTGAGGAGACCCAGTCAATGCACATTGATATTTGGTATTTGAAAGTTTGTTAATTTCCTGACAGTTCGTTTCAGAGTAAACATTTCCATAAGGAATGCCCAGGGGCTTAACTGTATCAATATGTCCCCGCTTGTTTTCGCTTCAATGTTCCTCATATAACATTCAATGTGACTGATAAAAGCTTCAAGGAGGATTCCACCCTGTAATTTACTTCTGCTTTCAACCATCTTTATAGCAAATGTTTCTGGTTTCTTGATGATTAAGTTGCAAAAAAAAAAAGCAGGAAAGAATATCTCTAGAGCCTATCATAATGTTGGGAATTCCCAAAGTGCTTTACGGCCAATGAAGTGCTTTTAAAATGTCATTGTTGGAAAGTAGGAAAAACGGCAGCCAATTTGTGCACACAATTTGTCCCACAAACTGCAATGTGATGATGACCAGATAATCTGTTCTAGTGATATTGGTTGAGATATAAATATTGGACAGGACACTGTTGATAAATCCTTTGTTCTTCTTTGAAATAGTGCCAGGGATCTTTTACGCCCAGTTCCTAGAGCTGGAAGAGCTGCTCACAGGCTGTCTGTGCTAACATTGAAGCTCGTCACAGTGGCTGAGCAGATTTACTGTATCAGGTGACTGACACATCATCACTTGCGGGAAGGCAGTGGCATAGTAGTATTGTCACTAGACTAGTATCCCAGAGACCCAGGGTAATGCTCTGGGGATCTAAGTTCAAATCCCACAGCAGATGATGAAATTGAATTCAATAAAAAATCTGGAATTAAAAGTCTAATGATGACCATGAAACCATTGTCTGCAGAAGAGTCATTTGGACTCAAAACGTTAATTCTGTCTTTCTCTCCACAGATGCTGTTGGACCTGCTGAAGTTTTTGTTTTTGTTTCAGATTTACAGCATCCGCAGTATTTTGTCTTTATGAAGCCATTGTCGATTGTCATAAAAACCCATCTGGCTCCCCACTAATGTCCTTTAGGGGACAGGCCTACATGTGACTCCAGACCCACAACAATACGGTTAACTCTTAAATGCCCTCTGAAATGGCCTAGCAAGCCAACTCAGTTCTCAAGGGCAATTAGAGATGGGCAATAAATGCTGGCCCAGCTAGCAATGCATACATCCCATGAACGAGTTAAAAAAAATTACGCTTCTTATTGACAATGTGCCTTCTGATATATCTTTGATGTCATTTCCCAAAGACAAGGTTTGGAAGCACACATTATTCAGCCAGCGGTGTCACACATTGCTCCTTGTCCTGGTTCTGGGTATTTGGTGTTCATGCAGGGAGGCAGAAAGAGAAAGCCAGCAGCACAATACCTCCCTACATAAAGAACAGCACCAAGGATACAGTCACCACATGACTGAAAACATACTGGGATATTATCAGTTTGGAGAAGCGCTGTGTGCTGAGCTTTATCCCGTTGTGTGCCACTATAGGGCAGGATTTTCCAAAGCTGCCCACCACCGGGAGCATCCGGCCCCGTCTAAACTGTATTATTATCATCCACCTATTGCACTGCACTGTGATTTGCTGTTTGATTTTGTTGTGTGTTTCCTGTAGTTCTCTGTGTTTAGCTGGGTCCTGTATCTGTTGGTGTTCTATTCGACAGTTTTCTCTGCTTTGCTCCTTATGATATATGAGCTGGGATTCACTGTGAACGTGTGCACTAAGAGAGCAGTAAGCAGGGTCAGTACATTATGTGCTGACCACTTCACCTCATGTTCCAGTTATAGTTAGCAGGAGGAGGACAGAGTATAGAAAGCCCTGACAGAACAAGAACAAGGACACACTGACCCAGTATATGTGACTTATTTTAGTTATTAAAGGAAATCTTTTGGGTGTTGGGACATATAGTTGGAGATATTGGAGACTGCACAGTGATAGCTCCTGCCCTTGGGTTATGGCCTTCCTTATTTCACAGCCTGTTTTCAGTCAACTGCGTCTACTCCTCACTCCACAAGCCTGTAAACATTTTCATTAAATAAAGTAAAATCTAATTAGCTAGTGGGAGGGGAGAGACAGAAAACTCCAAACATCTCTAAAGGATTGATGTTAGCTGTTGTCATAAGAACACAAGAACATAAGAATAGGAGCAGGGGGAGACCATTCGGCCCATTAAGCCTGCTCCACCATTTCACGCTGGCTGGTCGTTAATTGACCAGCCAGTGAATTTGGGGTCAGGGCCCGATTGTGGGTGGCAGAGGTTTCACGGCCGCTCCCGGGCCCACCCGCTGCCCAGCGAGGGGAACAACCTCCCCTGAAATCCCTTGATTCCCTGAGACACCAAGAATCTGTCTATCCCAGCCTTAAATTACTCAGTGATGGAGCATCCACAACCCTCACGGGTAGAGAATTCCACGGATTAACAACCCTTTGAGTGAAAAAATTTCTACTCATCTCAGTCCTAAATTATCAGCCCCTTATCCTGAGACTGTGGCCCCATGTCTTAGATCCCCTGGAAAGAAGAAACAGCCCCTTAGTATCTGTCCCGTCAATCCTCTTCAGAATCTTGTATGTCTCAATGAGATCGCCTCTCACTCTTCTAAGCTCCAGAGAATAAAGATACAATTTATCAGCTCCGCATCATAGGAAAACATTTCAAGAAGGCAGCTCATCACTACCTTCTCAAGGGCAATTAGGGATGGGCAATAAATGCTGGCCTATCCAGTGGCACCCACATCCCATGAATGAATAACCAAAAAAACCCTCATCCCAGGGACCAATCTAGTGAACCTTTGCTGTACTGCCTCCAATGCAAGTATATCCTCCCTTAAATGAAGAGACCAAAACTGCACACAGTATTCTAGATGAGGTCTCACCAAAACCTTGTAGAACTGTTGCAAGACTTCTTTATTCCTGTACTCCAATCCCTTTGAAATAAAGGCCAACATGCCATTTGCCTTCCTAATTGCTAGCTGCACCTGCATGCTAACTTTCTGTGTCCATTGTACAAATGTTGAACATCAGCATTTAAAGTTTCACACCTTTTAAAAAAGTTTTCTGCTTTTCTGTTCTTAATGACCAAATTGAATAACCTCACACTTCTCCACATTATACTCCATCTGCCATCTTCCTGGCCACACACTTAACCTGTTTATATCACTTTGCAGCCTCTTTGGGCGGAATCTTCCGGTAGCGTCGATGTTGTTGGCACCGTGACTGGAAATGTGTAACACTTCCGCTTATTGGCCACGGGCCTTCATGTGGCGGCCAGCCAGTTAGCTATTCAAAGTCGAGGAGCCCAGCCAATCATGTGACAGGGATGGGCAGGAAGTCAACGCCCTGCTATTACCTCACTGGGTCGAATGTCCTGGCGCTCGGACAGACATCCATTCCCTGCAAGCCAGAAGCATCATTCTCACTGAGGAACTTTTCCAATTGTAACTGCTGCCACCCCTCAATTGCAGTGTTACATTTGCTGACGTCCAATCCATTGGAACTATTCCAGAATCTAGGGAATTTTGGAAGATCATAGCCAGTATATCAACTATCTCTGCAGCTATCTCTTTTAGAGCTCTAGGATGTAGGCCATCAGATCATGAGGATTTGCCAGATTTTAGTCCCTTAAGTTTCTCCAGTACTTTTCTCTGCTGATATTAATTACTTTAAGTTCCTCACTCTTGGTTACCCTAGGTTACCCTCTGTTTCTGGTATCTAACTTGTGTCTTCTACCATGAAGACATAGGCTAGGATTTCCCGGTCAGCGAGCGGGGCGTGGGGCCCGCTCGCCGACCTGCAAAATGACGCGGGATGACGATGGGCACCCTCCTGACGTCACCCCGCCTCATTTCAATTTTCAGATCAGTGGAGGCTCAGCCGAATCAGCTGTGCGCCCGCCGACCTGTCAATGGCCTATTGAGGCCATTGACAAAGTAATTAATATGATTAGTGGACCTGCCAATCCAACCTTAAGGTCGGCGGGCAGGCCGGGAGCCCTGGCGGGCATTGGAAAAAGCAAGAAACCTCATCCACGGGGCAGGATGAGGTTTCATGTAGGTTTTTTAAAAATTTAATAAAAGAGTATTTAAAAGTGATGGACCTGTCCCAACTCATGTGACAGTGTCACGTGAGGGGACATGTCAGGGAAATTTTTTTTTTCTGTTTTTAAGATTTTTTATTGTGGAGCCGATTTCCCTGAGGCAGCACTTAGCCTCAGTGAAATGAGTGTGCTCTTTCGCGTGCATGTACGAAAGAGCGCACTCTCGGCTCAGGGAATCACCCTCTGTCCACGTATGGAGCGCATAGCGCTTCCTTGCGGATGTCACGCTGGGCGGGCCTTAATTGGCCTGCCCATGTAAAATAGTGGCGCGCCTCCGATTGGGGGCGCCGATCGGAGGCGCGCCTCCACGTGCCCACTCCTGAACCTCCCCCTGACGGGGGGAAGATTCTGCCCCTACATTTGTCTCCACTATTTCCTCATTCCCCACGATAATCACTCCTGTCTCTGCCTCCAACGGACCAATGTTTACTTTAGCTACTCTTCTTTTTATATACTTATAAAAGCTCTTACAATCTGTTATTATATTTCCAGCTATTTTACTCTCATACTCTACTTTCCCCTTTTTATCAACTTTTTGGTGGCTCTTTGCTAGTTTCTAAAACACTCCTGATGCTCAAACTTACTACTATTCTTTGCAACATAATAAGCCTCTTTAAAAATTTAATACTTAACCTTCCTAGTAAGCTACAGGCGGATCTTTCTTGCTGAGTGTTTGTTTTTTAATGCAATGTTGAGCATTTTGAATTTTTTTTTAACGTGTCCTACTAGGCATAAAATGCTGCGCGATGACATCAGGTGAGCATCCCAACATCATCGCGCACTCATGCGATATTTCGGTCAGCAGGCGCGCACAAGAGTCAGCAGCACACCCGCTGACAATTAAGAGGCCTATTAAGGCCATTAAAGTATCAATTAACAGGGATTTTTCGCTGCCTGACTAACCTTAAGGTTGGCGGGCGGACGAATCATCTAGGCGGCCTTTGCATTTTTCAGGAAACCTCATCCAAGGGAGGGATGAGGCTTCCATAATTAAATTTTTAAAAATCTATGCACAGAATTTTTATAACATCCATGCATAGGTGACTCATTCTGATGTGTGGACATTTTTTTCCAGATTTAAAATTCTGTCTTTAGTGATTTTAACTTTGTCAGCTCCCTGAGGACAGAGAGCTGCCTTCAGGGAACTTTCCTTCCGCGCTGCCCCCCGCGCCTGCACTGACTTCAGCACTCACCCTCTTCCTGCCCCCACCCCAGCAGCGCTGAACTTCTCAGCACGCGTTTCACACTGGCTGGCTGTTAATTGGCCAGCCTGTGTGAAATCTCAGTTGGTGGCCAATTGCGGGTGGCGGCCTATTCCGCAGCTTCTCCCAGGCTTATTCACTATCATTCCTTTTAGTCTATTTACTCAATCAACATTAACCAGCTCTCCCTCATACCTATGTAATTGGCTTTGGTTAAGTTCAAGGTTCTTGTTGGGATTGGAGTATATCACTGTCAAACTTAAAATCGAATTCAATAAATTATTATGATCACTTTCTCCCCAGAGATTACTAATTAAACTTCTCTCATTGCACGTGACAAGATCTAAAATGCTTTATCCCTAGTTGGTTCCACAATGTATTGTTCCAGGAAACTGTTGTGAAAGCATTCTATAAACCCTTCTTCTCAACCACCTTTGCCAATTTGATTGGTCCAGTCTATATGAAGATTAAAGAGCCTCATGATTATTACGTTACCTTTGTTACAAGCGCCAATTATTTCTTGCTTAATGCTCTGTCCAAAACATTTTTTTCTACTTTATTCTTTCATGGGATGTGGGCATCACTGGCAAGGCCAGCATTTGTTGCCCATCCTGAATTGCCATTGAACTGAGTGGCTTACTAGGCCATTGCAGAGGGCAGGGTCAACCACATTACTGTGGATCTGGAGCACTAAAGGGAGGTGGTGGCATAGTGGGTATTGTCACTAGACTAGTAATCCAGAGACCCAGGGTAATGCTCTGGGGTTTGAATCCCAACATGGCAGATGGTGAAAATTTGAATTCAATAAAAATCTGGAATTAAAAGGGAAGGAAATCTGCCATCCTTACTTGGTTTGACCTACATGTGACTCCAGACCCACAGCAATGTGGTTGACTCTTAAGTGTCCTCTGTTGCCTAGCCAGCAATGCCCCGCATCCCCATGAATGAATTTTTTAAAAAGCCAGACCAGGTTAAGATGGCAGATTTCCTTCCTGAAAAGGCCCCCAGATGGGTTTTTTTCAACAGTTCATGATAGTTTTCATAGTCACCAATACTGAGACTAGCTTTATATTCCAAATTTATTCATTGAATTTAAATTCCACCAGCTGCCATGGCGGGACTTGAACCCATGTCCCCAGGGCATTAGCTCTGGATTACTATTTGAGTGAGATACACCACCATTGCCCCTACCTTACATACGAACATACGATTTAGGAGCAGGAGTAGGCCATTCAGCCACTCAAGCCTGCTTGATCTGGCTGATCTGATTGTGGCCTCAATTCCACTTTCCTTCCAACTGCCTTTGACTCCCTTGTCAATCAAGGATTTATCTAGCTCAGCCTTAAAAATATTCAATGACTCTGCCTCTACTACTCTCTCAGGAAGACAGTTCCACAGACACACCATCCTCTGAGAGAAAAAAATTCTCCTCATTTCCATCTTAAATGGGAGATCCTTTATTTTTAAATTGTATCCCCTAGTTCTAGTCTCTCCAACAAGGGGAAACATCCTCTCAGCATCCACCCTGTCAAGTCCCCTCAGGATCTTATTATATGAGCCACGTGCAAAATGGCATAGGACAAATCAGATTAGGGAGATGAATGCGTGACTCAGAGACAGGTGTGGAAGAAGTGGGTTCTGGTTTGTGGGGCAGTGGCACCAGTACTGGGGAAAGTGGAATCTGTACTGTTGGGATGGTCTACACCTGAACTGTGCTGGGACCGGTATTCTTGCAAGCCACATAACTAAGGAAATAGAGAGGGTTTTAAACTAAATACTGGGGACAAGTGATCGAATTTGGGAAGATGTGGTAAATCAAGGAGTAGAGACAAGGCAAAAGAGAAAAGTATTATTACGGGAAATGTAAAACAGACCGTGGCAGGAAGGGATAGAGAGTAGAAATTCAACAGTAAATCAACAGATGAGACTAGAGGTTATAAAAAGAATAAAAGGATAAAACTAAAGGCTCTGTATCTGAATGCACAAAGCATTCAAAACAAAACAGATGAATTGAGAGTGCACATAGAAATAAATCATCATGATTTGATAGCCATTACAAAGACAAGGCTGCAGGAGGACTTGGATTGAGACCTGAATATTGAAGGGTACAGGACAGGAAGCGAGGCAAAGGTGTAGGGGCAGCTCTGTTAGTTAATGATGATATTAGCACAATAGAGAGGGATGACCTAAGTTCAGGAAACCAGGATATGGAAACGGTTTGGGTAGAGATTAGAAATGGTAAAGGAAAGAAGTTAATTGTGGGAGTGGTGTACAGGCCCCCTAACAGTAACCACATAGTAGGGCGGAGTATAAAGGAAGAAATAATTGGAGCTTGTCAAAAAGGCACGGCAGTAAACATGGGAGATTTTAATTTATGTATCAGCTGGAAAAGTCAGGTGTGCAAAGATAGCCTAGATGAGGAGTACATTGAATATTTTTGGGATATTTTCTTGGAACAGCATGTTCTGGAGCCAGAGAACAGGCCATACTAGACCTGGTATTGTGTAATGAGATCAGAGTCATTAATGATCTCATAGTGAAGGCGCCCCTAGGTGGCAGCGACCATAATATGATTGAATTTTACATTTAGTTTGAGGGAGAGAGGAGTGGGTCTGAGACTAAGTTTTTAAACTTAAATAAGGGCAATTATAATGGCATGAAAGCTGAGCTGGTGAAAGTGAATTGGCAAATTAGCTTAAGGGATGGGTCAATAGAGATGCAATGGCTAATATTTAAGGGGATAATTCAGAATGCATAGAATAGACATATTCCAACGAGTAAGAAAAAGTCCAAGGGATGGACACACCATCCATGGTTAACTAGAAAGGTTAAAGATAGTATCAAACTTAAAGAAAAAACGTATAATTGTGCAAAGATATGTAGAAGGCTAGAAGATTGGACAGAATATAAGGAACAGCAAAGAATGACTAAAAGACAAATAAGGAGGGAAAAATTAGAGCATGAGAGAAAGCTAGCCAGAAATATAAAAACAGATAGTAAGAGTTTTTATAAATATTTGAAAGAGAAAAGAGTGTGAGTGTTGGTCCTATAAAAAGTGATTCTGGAGAATTGATAATGGAAAACAAGGAGATGGCAGATGAATTGAACAGGTATTTTGTGTCAGTTTTCACTATAGAGGATACAAGTAAAATCCCAGAAGCAGCTATAAACCAGGAAATGGAAGTGGGGGAGGAAGTCAGGAAAATTACTGTCACCAGAGAAGTGGTACTGAGTAAATTGTTGGAACTGCGGGCTGACAAGAGCTGGGTCCTGAAGCGTCTAGCGACATAGTTGATGCACTGGTTTTAATTTCCCAAAACTCACTAGATTCGGGGATGGTCCTATTGGATTGGAAGACAGCAAATGTAACTCCATTATTCAAAAAAGGAGTGAATGAAAGCAGGAAACTACAGGCCAGTTAACTTAACATCTGTCATAGGGAATATGTTAGAAGCTATTATTAGAAAAGTTATAGCAGGGCACTTGGATAAGCTCAAGGTCATCAGGCAGAGTCAACATGGTTTTGTGAAAGGGAAATCATGTTTAACCAACTTATTGGAGTTCTTTGAGAAGTAACATGAGCTGTGGATAAAGGGGAACCAGTGGCTGTACAGTACCTAGATTTCCAGAAAGCATTTGATAAAGTGCCACATCAAAAGTTATCATGGAAAATAAAAGCACATGGTATAGGGGTAACATATTAGCATGGATAGAAGATTGCTGGCTAACAGGAAGCAGAGAGTAGGCATAAATGGGCCTTTTTCAGGTTGGCAAAGTGTAATGAGTGGCATGCCACAGGGATCAGTGCTGGGACCTCAACTGTTTACAATGTATATAAATGACTTGGATGAAGGGATTGAAGGGATGGTTGCAAAATTTGCTGATGACAAAAGATAGGTAGGAAAGTAAGTTGTGAAGAGGAGGCTACAAACAGAGATAGATAAGTTAAGTGAGTGGGCAAAGATCTGGCAGATGAAGTTTAATGTGGGAAAATGTGAAATTGTCCGTTTTGGCAGGAAGAATAAAGGAGAAGCATATTATCTAAATGGTGAGAGATTGCAGAGCTCTGAGGTTGTGAAAAGCATTATAAAAATATAAATGGGCTCTCAGTGTCGGATCAGGCATGATCTGACTGAACAGGCATGAATCACAAAAGGCTAGTATGCAAGAACAGCAAGTAATTAGGAATGATAATAGAATGTTATCATTTATTGTGAGGGGAATTGAATACAAAAGTAGGGAGGTTATGCTTCAGTTGTACAGGGTGTTGGTGAGACCACATTTGGAGTATTGTGTACAGTATTGGTCACCTTATTTAAAGAAGGATGTAAATGCATTGGAAGCAGTTCAGAGAAGGTTTACCAGACCTGGAATGGGTCTTATGAGGAAAGGTTGGGCAGACTAGGCTTGTATCTGCTGGAGTTTAGAAGAGTAAGAGGTGATTTGATTGAAACATATACGATCCTGAGAGGTCTTGACAGGGTGGATGTGGAGAGGATGTTTCCCTTTGTCGGTGAATCTAAAACTAGGGGTCACTGTTTAAAAATAAGGGGTCACCCATTTAAAACAGAGATGAGGCAAAATGTTTTCACTCAGAGGGTCTTGAGTCTTTGGAACTCTCTTCTTGAAAAGGCGGTGGAAGCAGAGTCTTTGAATATTTTTAAGGCAGAGGTGGATAGATTCTTGGTAAGAAAGTAGGAGATAAGTTATCGGGGGTAGGGGGATGCAGATTTCAGGTTGCTATCAGATCAGCCATGATCTTATTAAATGACAGAGGAGGCTTGAGGGGCTGAATGGCCTACTCCTCCTTGTTCATATGTTCAATAAGATCACCTCTCAATCTTCTAAACACCAATGGATACAGGCCCAGCCTATCCAACCTTTCCTCATTGGATACTCCCCATCTGAGGAATCAGTTGAGTGAATCTTTTCTGAACTGCTTCTAATGCAATTATGCCCTTTATTAAATAAGGAGACCAAAACTGTGCACAGTACTCCAGATGTGTTGTCATCAATACCCTCTACAACTGTAGCAAAACATCCCTACTTTTATATTCCATTTCCCTTCCAATAAACAACAACATTCCATTTGCCTTCCTAATCACTTGCTGTACCTGCACATTAACTTTTTGCGATTTGTCATGAAGATATATAATGTTATTGGAAATTATTTTAAATTGGACTTGTAGTAGGGTCTGTGTCTGTGGGTGTGAGTGTGTGTGTCTTAACTGGATTAAAGCCGGTTAGTCTGGGTGCTTTGATGTATAGTAGTTTTGAGATATTAAACAGTAAGGGAGAGAGGACATTTGCATTTTGTTGAATAAACCATTCAAAGACTGGGGGTGAAATCTTGCACCTAGCTAGGAGACATCAAGCAATATGTTTATATTACTAATACAATTGGTACTAAGAAAGGGGTTTTATTGTTAGAAGAGGTGGAGTTCAAAGGGCCTGGTGATACAATGAGATTTGCATTCAAAGGGAAGGCTAGGTACGTACAGAAAAGAGTTTTGTGTGTGAGTCAGAGGCATGCCGCCTGTAAGCCTACAACTGTGCGAGGGAACCAAATTGAAAGGAACCTCATTTTGATTTTGTAAGATAAAATGTGCTTTGCCTCACATTTGTTTAAGTCTATGGGTTGTTGTTGCCTTGGTGAATGTTTACCTAGGAGTGGTTATTTTGGGGTTTGTTTAAAAAGTTATTATGGTAGTAATTTATAGATATATGAATGTGTTTAATTCCTTGTTAAATTAATAAATCTTTAATTTAATTTATATAAAAATGGTGGTTTCATTTCTGAATTGAGAGCTGCATCTCAAACATACCAATTGAAAATATAGGTTATGTCAGTTGTTTAAAGTTTCCCTCTGGGATTTAAAATAACTCAGCCTTTACCAACTACTATGTCAGAACAGATTCATGTACCAGGAGACCCAGGTCCTCCTGTACCTCAGAGTTCTGCAATCTCTCTCCATTTAAATAACATGCTGCTTTTCTATTCTTCCTGCCAAAGTGGAAAAATTCACATTTTCCCTCATTATACTCCATTCTGATAAATTTTTGCCCACTCACTGAATCTATGTGTGTCCCTTTGAAAACACCTTATACCCACTTCACAATTTACTTTTCTACATATCCTTGTGCCATCAGCAAATTTAGCAACCATACATTTGGTCCCGTCATCCAAGTAATTTGTATAGATTGTAAATATTTGAGGCTCCAGCACTGATCACTGTAGCACTCTACTCGTCACATTTTGCCAACCCAAAAATGACCCATTTATTCCTATTCTCTGCTTCAATGGTATAACTACTGTTAAGGAGCCTGTAAACTATTCCAATAAGCATTTTGACCCTTTGTTATTCATTTCCTATTCTCTACCCATACTGATTCTACTTCCTGATCTTCTAAGCCAAAATCCTTTCTCACTAATGTTCTTAAGTCAACCTTTAATATCAGTGTTCAATTAGCATGAGAGATAAATAGACAACTGCTAGGTAAGCATGAAATAAATAGGTACCATGTAAAATGGCAGCAGAGGTAATGTGTCTGGACTGCAGAATGTGGAAGTTTATAGATCATGGAACTGTCCCAGGTTAGCTTGGGTCAGCTGCCGCAAAGGCGCAATGGGGAAGGGTCGCTGTCTAAGACCTTCCTGCCACAGCGCACCGAGGGGCTGGGAACTGTTTAAACCCCCTCGGGCTGTACAGCTCAAAATGAAAGGCTGTAAATGATTGTAATATTGTTTGTACCGATGCACCTGGTGATACATTTTGTTAAAGTTGAACCGGATTGTACCCTTGTAATGGTGTTTTTGAAATGGTTTGGAATGTGGTTGAAGATATTTTATGAATAAAGTATATTTTTGCAAAAAAAAAAGTTATTGCGTCTGCAAAAAATGGAGTGCATGTTAGGGACACTTGGGCTGAGAGTCCAGCTCCATAGCACTGCTCACACTGTGCTGCAGGAACTGGAGTTTGCCGAAAATGGCAGGCACACTCCTTCCAGTCACTTCTGGCATGGCACCCCCCGCCTCCCTGGCTGATTTGAATATATTCAGCTGCCCGAGGGACACCCCTCTCCCACACCAGCTTTATTTAAAGGGCTATCGACCTTACTGAGGTGCTTTTGAGTTACATTTGCTTTTGAAAAGTTTGGGTAAATGCTGTGTTGTGATCCTGGAGCAGTTTTCTTGACTTGTAGGATTTTGCAGGGAGTGTTGCTGCATCCTCTCAGGTAGCTTGGAAGAGTTTCTGCCCCATGTACGTTACATAGTAGATCCTCTTGGCCTACGATGTGACAGGGACATGGAACACAGGCTGTAGAGAGGGGAAGCTGTGCACAGGAGGAGGAAGAAGGCTCTCCACAAAGGGACCTACTCACCAAAGGGCCTTCAGCAGTGTGTGAGGTGCCTAAGATTCCACTTTTACAGAAGTGGATCCTTACAGATGGGAGCAAGTGACATAGACAACATCTCAGAACCCACTCTTGTGTTAGAGAGGTGACAGAAGCCTGTAAACCAGGAAGGGGGCACTTCATTGTCTGTCTCAGAGAGAAGCAGAATGAACAAGCATGTGGTTTTTGCCAGGGTAGAGTGGGATCCCCGATAGCCTAGGAAGCCACTGGCTACACACGTGATTCTGTTGGTCCCACATATCAATAGGGAGAGATACAGGGACTGCAAGGGCCACCATTCCATCATCATGCAGTTGGTGTGTGACCATGAACAGTACATCCTGATGGTGAACGTCCAATATCCTGGCAACAGCTGCATGCTTCATCCTGAGGCAGTGTGCCATTCCTGCACATAACAGAGTGTGGAATCAGGGAAAAGTGGGATTTGAGAAGATGCTTTGGGCAGGGACATACTGTCATTCTCAATGGCCATTCCAATGATCCCCAGCATTGTCTATTCCATAGGATGAGCTGTGCCTGAACCCCGCTGGTTTAGCTACTGCTGCTGCTGCCACCATCTATTCTGGGCCATGTTGACCAGCTGAAAAGAGAGAAATGTGTCAGTGAATGTGGAGCAATGTGTTTGGACGATGTGCCTGTCACAGTTGAATAGCTGGCAGTGTATACAAGCTGTGAGATGGGGATGTGAGGTTTGCAGCTGCGCTCAGTGTGTGAGGGTGAGGTGAAGCTATGAAAGTGAAGTTTGAGTGGTTGTTGGTGATGATTGAAGCGGGGATGGTAATGGAACACTGTATGAGGCTAATGATGCCTTAATTCGGATGTGGTGTGTAAGGTTGTATTGAGCACTTGTTCTCTTGCAGCGCTGCGGCCATGTCCTTGTGGCTCACCTGGTGGCATTAACACCGCAGCTATGTAGTTCCACTGTCTTCTGAAGGATCTTCTGCTTTCCTGAGTGAGGAGATCTCTTCCCCATCCATCTCCTGCCGTACAGCCTGCATTGTGGCATCTGAGAACCTCGGACATGCTCACTGGGCTGTTGCATCATTTCAGTTGTTTCCTCTAGGTCTTCCCTTCTGCAGCCAAAATGCACCTTGCCTTTAAGAACTGCAATCGGATTTTAAGTAATGCAGGCTAGCTTTAATTGGTACTAGCCTCACTCCAGCTCGGGTTGCCTGCTGGGTGCGTGCAGCCATTCAATAGCTCATTCAGCACTGAACTGCACACCGCAATCATTTAAATTAGCAGGAGGCACAACGTTTATGCACAGCCTGCATCAGTTTGATTTTGAGGGCGATTCAGTTTAAGCCGCATAGGGAGAAGCAGATCAGCTAAAGGGAACGCAGAGCCGAAAGACAGGCTCCATTTCATTGTGCACAGGGCTGGGATGAAGTTGCAACACTGGGAGGGGCTGCACCTGAACCGGGCTGGACCAAGCTCTGAATGGAAAGTGTAAGTAAGCTTCTAGATGGGATTTTAAACTCATATAATGGGGGAAGTTTGGCTTGTAATAATGGTAAAACTGATAGCAAGCCAAAGATGAGAAATGGAAGGGATGGGAGCCAAAAGAAGTATAAAGAGGCAATGTTAAAAAACAATTGACAATAAACAGCAGATTCCAAAATGCAGTTCAACAAACAAACATACAAATTAGGAACAAGAGTAGGCTACTTGGCCCTTCGAGGCTGCTCCACCATTCAATCAGAAAAATGGCTGATCTTATTTTAACCTCAACTCTACATTCCCACCTACCCCTGTTAACTTTTCACCCCTTTGCTTAACAAGAATCTATCTAGCTCTGCCTTAAAGATATTCAAAGACTCTGCCTCAACCACCTTTTGAGGAAGAGAATTCCAAAGTCTCACAACCCTCTGAGAGAAAAATATTTCCTCATCTCTGTCTGAATTGGGCGACCTCTTATTTTTGAACAAAGACCTACCCGAGCGTCGATTGCAGAAATGACCGTCTACCTGTAGTTTGCACCAGCAAAATAAAGCTGATGAAGTTGAAAGAAACAATGACATTAAAGAGATTATAAATTACTCAATACAGATAGTTCAATTAATGAAACATTTAAAGTGGAAGTTCAAAACCGTCTAGAACAGCTGAAGACCAAAGAAACCATTCCACATGGAAATGTTCAAAGCATCAGTGTTAGAATCATCGAAAGATCACCACTCCAATTAAAGAGAAGAGAAAGAAACCAAAATGGATAACAGATGGAATATTGGGCCTGATGGAAGATAAGAAGGAAGGTGAAGTAAACAGATCAATGGAAATAGAATCACAGAAAAGCTACAGCACAGAAAGAGGTCATTCAGCCCTTCATGTCTGTGCTGGCCGAACAGGAAAAAGAAAAAAACCTAGCTGCCCATTCTAATCCCACCTTCCAGCACCCGGTCCCTAGCCTTGCAGGTTACAGCACTTCAGGTGCAGATCCAGGTGTCTTTTAAATGAGTTGAGGGTTTCTGCCTCCACCACCAAACCAGGCAGTGAATTCCAAACACCCACCACCCTCTGGGCGAAGAAATTTTTCCTCATGTTCTACCGACCACCTTAAATCTGTACCCCTGGTAATTGACCTTTCTGCTAGGGGAAACAGGGTATCCCTCTCTACTCTATCTAAGCCCTTCAATCTTGTACACCTTAATCAGGTCACCCCTCAGCCGCCTCAGTTCCAAGGATAACAACCCCAGCCTATCCAATCTTTCCTCAGAGCTGCAGTTTTCAAGCCCTGGCAACATTCTTGTAAATCTCCTCTGTATTCTCTCCAGAGTAATTATGTCCTTCCTATAATGTGGTGACCAGAACTGGATGCAAAATTCCAGCTGTGGTCTAACCAGCATTTTATACAGTTCCATCATTATATCCCTGCTTTTGTATTCTATACCTCAATAAAGGAAAGCATTCCATATGCTTTCTTTACCACCTTATCTACCTGTCCTGCCACCTTCAGGGACCTGTGGACATGCACTCCAAGGTCTCTCACTTCCTCTACCCCTCCCAATATCCTCCCATTTGTGTATTCCCTAGCTTTGTTTGCTCGCCCCAAATGCATTACCTCACACTTCTCTGGACTGAATTCCATCTGCCACTTTTTCGCCCACTCAACAAACCATTGATATCATTCTGGAGACAGTTATCCTCTTCACTATCAACTTCACGTCTGGTTTTTGTGTCATCTGCAAATTTCCTAATCATGCCATCCACATTTAAGTCCAAATCATTAATATATACAACAAACAGCGAGGGACCCAACACTGAGCCCTGTGGAATGCCACTGGAACCATTTTCCATGCGCAAAAACATCCATAAACCATTACCCTTTGTTTCCTGTCGCTGAACCAATTTTGGATCCAACTCGCCACATTCCCCTGTGTCCCATGGGATTTCACTTTTCTGACCAGTCTGCCATGCGGGACCTTGTCAAATGCCTGACTAAAATCCATGTAGACTACATCCCCTGCACTACCCTCATCAATCCTTCTTGTTACTTCTTCAGGAAATTCGATTAAATTAGTAAGACACAACCTTCCTCTAATAAAACAATGCTGACTATCCCTGATTAATCCGTTTCTTTCTAAGTGACAGTTTATCCTGTCTCTCAGAATTGATTCCAATAATTTGCCCACCACTGAAGTCAGACTGACCAGCCTATAATTATTTGGTCCATCCCTCGCACCTTTTTTTACAATGGTACAATGTTCGCAGACCTCCAATCGTCTGGTACCTTGCCTGTATCTAGTGAGGATTGGAAAATGATCCCCAGAGCATCCACTATTTCCTCCCTGGCTTCCTTCAACAACCTGGGATACACCCAACCGGCCCTGGTGACTTATCCACCTTTAAGGATGTCAGTCCCTCCAGTACATCCTCTCTCACTATGCTCATTGTATCTAATATTTCACACTCCTCCTCGTTAACTAGAATATCTGCTTCATCCTTCTCCTTAGTGGTGAAGACAGACACAAAGTACTCATTGAGAACCCTGCCCACATCTTCAGCATCAGAGCACAAGTTACCATGTACATCTCTGATCGACCCTAACCTTTCCTTAGTTATTCTCTTGCTCTTAATGTACTGGTAAAACATCTTTGGGTTTTCTTTGATCTTACCTGCCAATATTTTTTCATATCCTCTCTTTGCTTTTTGACTTCACCCTGTACTTTCTATACTCCTCCAGGCTTTCTACAGTATTAAGTTTTTTGTGACTGTCATAAGTTTTCTTTTTCTGCTTTACCTTATCTTGTATGCCTATTAATAACCAGTAGGTTCTAGATTTGGCAGTACCGCCCTTTTTCTTTGTGGGGATATGTCTACACTGTGCCCGTAGAATTTTGCTTTTGAATACCTCTCGCTGGTCTGTCACTGATTTCCCTGCAAGCAGCTGTAATCAGTCCATTTTCGCCAGATCACATCTCAGCTTCATAAAATTTGTCTTTCCCCAATTTACAACTTTTACTCCTGTTCTATCTTTATCCTTTTCCATAATTATACTAAATCTAACCCTATTATGGTCACTATCTCCAAAATGGCCACACTTCATCCACTACTACTTCATCCACTTGCCCAGCTTCATTTCCTAAGACTAAATCTAGAATTGCATTCCCTCTCGTTGGGCTTGTTATGTGCTGGCTAAAAAGGTTCTCTTGAATGTAGTTCCAGAATTTTGTGCCCTTCACACTGTTTGTATCTGAGTTGATATTAGGATAGATGAAGTCCCCAACTATTATTGCCCGATTGATTTTACACTCAGAAATTTGCCTATATATTTGCTCTTCTATCTCCCTCTCAATTTTTGGGGGTCTATAGTACACTCCCAGTAGTGTGGCTGCACCCTTTTTATTCCTGAGCTCAACCCAAATGGCCTCATTTGGTGATTCATTTAGTATATCATCCCTCCTCACAGCTGTAATTGATTCGTTAACCAATAATGTTACACCCCCAGCCTTTTTTATTCCCCTCTCTATCCTGCCTGAAAACCATATCCAGGGATGTTGAGCTGACATTTTTGCCCCTCTTTAAACCAAGTTTCCATTATAGCAATGATATCATGCGTCTATCTGTGCCCTCAGCTCATTATCTTTGTTTGCTATACTCCTTGCATTTAAATAAATACCTTTTAACATTGTCAAGTTCCCGTGCTGTAAACCTTTTAACCTTTGCTTCTCCTGTCTTTCGGAGTCACCCACTAATTTTCTGTGTCTAGCCCCCTACTCTGAATTTGTCCTATCCAAATCTGCCCTCAGGTTCCCATCCCCTGTCAATCTAGTTTAAAACCTCCCCAACAACACTAGCAAATCTCCCTTGCAAGGATATTCGTCCCAGTCCTGTTCAGGTGTAATCCGTCTGGCTTATACAAGTCCCATTTTCCTCAGAACCGGTCCCAAAGCCCAGGAACCTGAAGCCCTCCCTCCTGCACCATCTCTCCAACCATGCATTCATCTGGTGGATTCTCCTATTTCTATACAAAAACAGAAATACCTGGAAAAACTCAGCAGATCTGGCAGCATCGGTGGAGAAGAACAAAGTTGACGTTTCGAGTCCTAATGACCCTTCAACAGAACTAAGTAAAAATAGGAGAGGGGTGAAATATAAGCTGGTGGGGGAGCCCCACCTTAAACCAGCTTATATTTCACCCCTCTCCTATTTTTACTTAGTTCTGTTGAAGGGTCATGAGGACTCGAAACGTCAACTTTGTTCTTCTCCACCGATGCTGCCAGATCTGCTGAGTTTTTCCAGGTATTTCTGTTTTTGTTTTGGATTTCCAGCATCCGCAGTTTTTTATTTTTATCCCCTATTTCTATACTCACTAGTTCGTGGCCTTGGAAGTAATCCAGAGGTTACTACCTTTGAGGCCCTACTTGCTAATCTCTTTCCTAACTCTCTGAACTCAGCCTGCAGGACCTCATCCCTTTTTCTGCCTATATCATTGGTACCAACGTGAACCACGACCTCTGGCTGTGCACCCTCACCATCCAGAATGCTCTGGAGCCGCTCAGTGATATCCATGACCTTTGCACCAGGGAGGCAACATACCATCCTGGAATCACGTCTGTGAACACAGAAGCGCCTGTCTGTTCCCCTAAATATAGCATCCCCTTCCACTATTGCTGTCCTCTCTTTTCCCCTCCCTCCCTGCACAGCTGAGCCACCCATGGTGCTCTGATCATGACTCTTGCTACTCTCTCCAGAGGAACCCTCTCCCCCATTGGTACTCAGAACTCATATCAGGAATTGGATAGAAGGATCAAACAAAAATGTGCTGAAGAGAAGGAAAAGTGGTTGAACGAAAAATGTGAATGAATAGATAAACATAAAAATAGACTCAAGCACAATGCTTAAAGACATGAGGCAAATCACAGGAAAAGTTGGGTGTGCATTTGATGATGTATTAAAGGAAGTCATGGGGAAGTTATTATGGAAAGGGACCAAGTGCTTGCAAGATGGACTGACTATGTACGAAGACTCATTTGAGGACAACAGACAGGAAGAAAAGCCAATTAAGAAAAACATGGATGGTCCAAAGATCATGAAAAATAAAGTAAGAACAGCACCAGCCAAAGGCCCAGGTTAAATAGTTATCAAACAAATTAAAAGTTTAGACGACTCTGGAATAGACAAACTGACTCTCACCTTTAATGAGGATCACAACACAACAGGAATCCCAGAAGCCTTAAGTAAATCAATATTTACTGTTCTCCCTAAAAAGCACAAAGCAATTGAATTATTTAAGAAGAAAATACACAGATTTCTGGACTCTAAAGATGTCAAGGAGTATATAGAGAGCCTGGGAATACGGCGTTTTTAAAATTCATTCACAGGATGTGGGTTTCGCTGGCTGGGCCAGCATTTATTGCCCATCCCTAGTTGCCCTTGAGAAGGTGGCGGTGAGCTGCCTTCTTGAACCGCTGCAGTCCATGTGGTGTAGGTACTCCCACAGTGCTGTTAGGGAAGGAGTTCCAGGATTTTGACCCAGCGACAGTGAAGGAACGGCGATATATTTCCAAGTCAAGATTATGAGTTACTTGGAGGGGAACCTCCAGGTGGCGGTGTTCCCATCTATCTGCTGCCCTTGTCCTTCTAGATGTTAGTGGTCGTGGGTTTGGAAGGTACTGTCGAAGGAGCCTTGGTGAATTCCTGCAGTGCATCTTGTAGATGGTACACACTGCTGCTACTGTGCATCGGTGGTAGAGGGAGTGAATGTTTGTGGATGTGGTGCCAATCAAGCGGACTGCTTTGTCCTGGATGGTGTCAAGCTTCTTGAGTGTTGTTGGAGCTGCACTCATCCAGGCAAGTGAGGAGTATTCCATCCTGACTTGTGCCTTGTAGATGGTGAACATGCTTTGGGGAGTCAGGAGGTGGGTTACTCGTTGCACTATTCCTAGCCTCTGACCTGCTCTTGTAGCTACAGTATTTATATGGCTAGTCCAGCTCAGTTTCTGGTCAATGGTAACCCCCACGATGTTGATAGTGGGGGATTCAGTGATGGTAATGCCATTGAACGTCAAGGGGCGATGGAATCTCTCTTGTTGGAGATGGTCATTGCTTGGAACTTGTGTGGTATGGATGTTATTGGTCACTTGTCAGCCCAAGCTTGGATATTGTCCAGGTCTTGCTGCATTTGGACATGGGCTGCTTCAGTATCTGAGGAGTCGCGAATGGTACTGAACATTGTGCAATCATCAGTAAACATCCCCACATTTGAACTTTTAATGGAAGGAAGGTCATTGATGAAGCAGCTGAAAATGGTTGGGCCTAGGACCTAGTTCCCTGAGGAACTCCTGCAGCGATGTCCTGGAGCTGAGATGACTGACCTCCAACAACCACGACCATCTTCTTTTGTGCTAGGTATGACTCCGACCAGCAGAGAGTATTCCCTCTGATTGCCATTGACTCCAGTTTTGCTAGGGCTTCTTGATGCCACACTCAGTCAAATGCGGCCTTGATGTCAAGGGCAGTCACTCTCACCTCAACTCGGGAGTTCAGCTCTTTTGTCCATGTTTGAACCAAAGCTGTAATGAGGTCAGGAGCTGAGTGGCGCTGGCGGAATCCAAACTGGGCGTCAGTGAGCAGGTTATTGCCAAGCAAGTGCCGCTTGATAGCACTGTTGATGACCCCTTCCATTACTTTACTGATGATGGAGAGTAGACTAATGGGGCATTAATTGGCTGGGTTGGATTTGTCCTGTATTTTTGTGGACAGGACATACCTGGGCAATTTTCCACATTGCCGGGCAGATGCCAGTGTTGTAGTTGTACTGGAACAGCTTGGCTAGGGCCGTGGCAAGTTCTGGAGCACAAGTCTTCAGTACCATTGCCGGAATATTGTCAGGGCCCATAGCCTTTGCAGTATCCAGTGCCTTCAGCTGTTTCTTGATATCACGTGGGGTGAATCGAATTGGCTGAAGACTGGTGAAGACTGGCATCTGTGATGCTGGGGTCCTCTGGAGGGGGCCGAGATGGATCATCCATTGGCACTTCTGGCTGAAGATTGAGATAGAGGATCAGCCATGGTTATAGTGAATGGCCGAGCAGGCTCGAAGGGTCTAATGATCTACTCCTGCTCCTATTTTCTATGTTTCTATGAATACGAACTCCATCACGCTGTCAGTCTGATGAGTCAGGTTACTGTTACGATGCCAGCTGACTTTACTACTGGACAAGTCAGATCCCAGGATGGAACCTGTCTTGATAGACCCTAACTTTTATTTCTTTTAGAAACATGCAGGGTGCTACTGAACAGAGTCACAGGAGTCTGCTGATGAACTCCTAACAAAAGAATAAAACATTTATTAAGTTAGAAAAAATGAATTATATTACACTAGGTCCTTCATCCCAACTATACCTTTACACATATACATATATATATACAAACTCATAAGGATAACACAAGTTAAAAAATCTATCATATACTCTAATGTTCACAGAAAGTATAAAGCCCACGTAGACTATTATGTGAACTGTGGTCAGACACACCACACTTCAAAACCAAGTTTCTACGGATTTCTCATCAATCCCCCAGATGCTCATCACACTGTGAGCAAACTGGTCTCACTGAAATATTGTCTCTTTCTCACGAGGGCTTCCAATCTCCACGTTTGAAGAACTTTCCCTGGAATTCTCTCCCAAATGATGTTTTCTCTTGGACATCTCCAACAAGAGGTCGCCTCCAGGGTTTCAACCTCTCTTTCCAAGGTTCCTTTCCCCGAATCTCCATGTGCTTTCAAGCTTCACTTTCCACATGCACACACTCAGATATTCGGCCATGCCAAGCAGTACAACACTGCTCCGAAGAACCGTAGTAAGAAGTCACCAACTTTCAGCTGTTTCCTCAGATCATCTAGCTTCTCGAAAGCCCACCACATTCCGAGTCTGCTCCCCGCAGCTCTGTCCCTTTCACTCAGAGCCTTTTCCTTTGCTCCTCACTCTTAACTTCACTTCACAGATTCAGATTCCTCTCCTTGTCCCTTAACTTGACCATCTTCCTGGGACCTCTTTCTGTCCCACTCCCTGACTTGGGACTTCTTCTTTGTTTTGGGACCTGCTCCCAGTCCGTCTCCTGTGTCCAGATTCTTCTGGCACTTTCTTCTTAAAGGCGTTCTGTTCTAGGCCACCTGATCCTCTTTTCCCACTGTTTCGCTTTCTTCCTTGTTTTCCCTTCTGTGCAGGCTCGCAGTTTTTAAAATTCATTTATGGGATGTGGGCATCACTTACGAGGCCAGCATTTATTGCTTATCCCTAATTGCCCTTGTTCAGGGGGCATTTAAGCATCAACCACTTGCTGTGGGTCTGGGATCACACATAGGCTAGGCCATGTAAGGGTGACAGATTTCCTTCCCTCAAGAATATTAGGGAACCAGATGAGTTTTTACAATAATTGGCAATGCTTTCATGGTCATTATCAAACTTCTTAATTCCAAGTTTTCATTGAATTCAAATTCCACCATCTTGGTGTCCCCAGCTTTACCCTGGTTCTCAGAAATACTAGTTCAGTGAAAATACCACTATGCCACCACCTCCCCCTATTCAGGCTGCTTTGTCCTGGATGGTATCGAGCTTCTTGAGTGTTGTCGGAGCTGCACTCATCCAGGCAAGTGGAAAGTATTCAATCGCACTCCTGACTTGTGCCTTGTAGATGGTGGACAGGCTTTGGGGAGTCAGGAGGTGGGTTACTCGTCACACGATTCCTAGCATCTGACCTGCTCTTGTAGCCACTGTATTTATATGGCTAGTCCAGTTCAGTTTCTGGTCAATGGTAACCCCCAGGATGTTGATAGTGGGGGATTCAACGATGGTAATCGGAGAGATGGTTGGATTCTCTCTTGTTGGAGATGATCATTGCCTGGCACTTGTGTGGCATGAATGTTATTTGCCATTTGTCAGCCCAAGCCTGGATATTGTCCAGATTTGCTGCATTTGGACATGGACTGCTTCAGTATCTGAGGAGTTGTGAATGGTGCTGAACATTGTGCAATCATCAGCGAACATCCCCACTTCTGACCTTATGATGGAAGAAAGGTCATTGATGAAGCAGCTGAAGATGGTTGAGGACATTAGCCTGAGGAACTCCTGCAGTGATGTCGTGCAACTGAGATGATTGATTTCCAACAATCACAACCATCTTCCCTTTTTTTAAATTCATTCACGGCACATCAGCGACACTGAAATGTAAATGGGAGGTGACCGATGTCCTTTTCAATAAAGTTCACCATTATGTACAGTTCCGCATGTATGAAGCAAGCCAGGCTTCCAGAGCTGTGGGAATTGCAGCAATCTCAGGCTTCCTGCAAGTGTAGGGCACCTTCAATTGCACATATGTGGCCTTGAGAGCTCCCTGGCAGCAGCCTCTTAAATTCATTAATAGAAAAGGGTTTCATTCTCTCAACATCCACCTTATCTGTGATCACAGAAAGCAGATCATGCGTTTTTGTGCTAGGTACCCTGGGGGATCTCACAACTCTTACATCCCGAGTCACTCACAGGTGCTGCAGATCTTTGAAGGCCCTTGGCACATACAGGGTTGGCTCCTCGGTGATAAGGGGCACACTCTAAAGACATGGCTATTGTTGGCATTTCTGCTGCATATTCAGCTGCAAGATCCTTAATAGAACAGACTATTGGCCTCTTAAAGATGCATTTCAGATGTCTGGACTGATAAGGTGGGGTCTCCAATACCCATCACAGACAGTGTCCCATACCATCATTGTCTGCTGCGCCCTGCACAACCTAACGCTGCAAAGGGGAAATGCATTGCCACAGGGAGACATGGAGGCCCTAGCTGTCTCCTCGGGTGAGGAGCACGTTGAAAGTGATGAATTTGCAGTGGGTGAGGATACAGATGAACCACATGAGAATGCCACTGCTCTGCACAATGCAGCAGATATGCCTGTGACAACCTCATATCTACAAGATACCAGGAGGAACGAGGTGGACACAAGTTGAAACGAGCTCAGTTCTCCTCACACCAATGCAGGGGAGACAATGAGACCTTCATTATCATCATCAACATCTCATGAAAGGTCATCAATCTCACAATGATCACTGAGGAAGCATAAGTTATCTTGAACCCTAATGATGGGGTCATCCTTGGAAGGCACAGTAGCCTAGGGAGCATGTGGCTGCTGTGTAATGGGATAAGCACTCCACTAGCACACATCCTTAAGCAACTACACATAGTGCAGTTCATGGAGCACAAAAGGCACAGGCCTTGGCAGCTTTCAAGAGGCAGAAACGCTATTGCAGACATGCAAGTGCGACAGCAGCTTAGCAAGACGGCTTGAAAAGTAAAAACATCTCAGTAGTTCTCATTTGACCATCTGAAGATGGTACTACATCTGGACAGCACCATCTCTCCAAATGCCAGCCCTCATGCTGCAGAGGCTACACCTTGATACTGAGCCCCAAGATACCATCGGACCTCAGGACACAATGATCTGTAACACAACAGTATGGACACAAACTTGTGAGTTGTTAGAATTGTATCACACAGAGTGGTCCAGCAGGACCATTGTGTGATTATTGACAAACACTCATTATCCTGTATTCGTCAGAAGCCTGCCAAGTTTACCTCCTGCATTGCCTCAGCGCCTGGGAGCGATGTGGCCCTGTCAGCTTTGACACAGCAGCCAATGATAATTTATCCTGAGCACTCAGGAGATGTGCCAGGGCATCACTTTCATACCATTACAGTCCTCGACATTGTCCATCTCACAAAGGTCACTCCTTGCTTTGAGCGCTGAGATTCTGAGTCACGTCATGAAATCCATGTGGACTAGTGCTCTGTTACCTCACAGAGGGATCCTGTGAAGCAACGCTGGGCAGCCATTTGGGAGCAAAGTAAGATCCTCACAGGTAATTGGATGGCTTAATCAGGATGAGCACACACCTCTGACAACAAACACTCACGTCTGTCTAGCAGACGTTTAAAATGTCACCGATCAGAAACAACTCCCATCACTCAGCATCCTACATGGGAGAGTGGGAACTACTGAAGGAGCCTCAAAAGTGGAGACAAAATAACACTGCAGGGAGGCATGAAAGGCTATGGCGCTGAATGATGAATAATACTTTTACCAAAACCTCACAATCATAAAACAAAGGCCATTGCAAAATGCACTTGGGTGAAAAGACTCCAAAATGGGTCTTGATAAATGCTTATAACATTCACAAAGAGCAGACTTCAGTGCGGCAGCATCAGGATAATACTAACCTTCCATAAACAATTCTTATGAGGTCACATAAGGCGAGCCTCAGATGCAAGAGTTACACATGCACTGTCCAACCATCATTTTCACATAGGAAGTGCCTTTGTTCATATTGCTGTTGGGGAACTAAAGGCGATTGACTGTGATGAGATTGAGTGAGACCTCATGGAATTGAGGGAGAAGATGGGAGATAATTGTTGGAGGGGGGTGCATTTGGATGAACACTGGCCATGATATCACATCCATGAGCCATTCAATACTTGAGACTTAGAGGGGGATAAAAGTGAAATATATTTACAGAAGTGAAAAGTGAAAACAGTGATTGGACACCTATACCTGCCACCATTGTGCATTCACAACTTCTTAATTTTCCAAACTCTACCACTACTTCTAGGTGCAGCCCCAACATTTGCAGCAGAGGTGGAAGCAGCTGCTGACTGCTATGCCCTGTTGTCTGAGATGACTTTGGTGGGCTTCCTTTGGAGGCCTGAGGCCTGGAGGCCCCAGCCTGCTTAGAGTCTCCTGCTCCAGAGCAGGTGGACCCTCCACGGCCTGACCTGTTGGCGTTGATGGGGTTACAGGCAGAGGGGGTTTGGAGTAGCAGGACACCCTTGGAGACTCCTGTGTGGATTCCCCTGGGGTGTCTGGTCGACGCTCCTCCTCCCTTTGAGTGCCCCAGGGCCCCTCCCTGACTCCTTGAGGAGAAGGGGCACCTGGATGGAGGTCGCGGTGCCCTGCCCTCCCCTCTCGCCTAGCCACTGCTGGAACACACCCATGGCTAGACCGATGGCGTGCAGGTCAGAGCACAAATCCAGCAGAAACTGTGCATTCTGCTGGACCTGTGTCTCCAAGATGGCCACCAGCCTTCCCATGGAGACTTCACTGCGCTCGCATGCTGGAGCCATGATATCAGACAGAACGTGGACAGACTCCTCCATCCTTCATTCCAGCCTGGTGATGGTCTCTGACGGTCCTACCTGATGCTCAAGGCTGATTGCAGAGACTCATCATCAGACTCAGACTCAGCAGGGGCCTGGTCTCCAACAGTCCTCCGAGTGTCAGAGATCTCAGCTATCACTGCCTCCGTCTGCTGTGGACCCATGTCAGTGAGGTGTTCGCCAAATTGTGACCCTGAGACTGCTCTAGAACTAGGTCCCACCGAGGTGCATGTATCTGCGCTGGTGGAGGGTGCAGGTGAACGCAGTGATGGGTGTTCATCATTGTTGGCTGATGTGGTCTGGGGGCTGAGGTGTTTGCTGGAACTCTTCCTCCCCCATTTCTTTCTAGTGGCTGGAAAAGAGAGAAGAGATAATTAATGATTGACTAGGCAGGCTCCTACACTCACAGTCATTGTCTGCACGTGGCCGCTGTATACTGGATGGACCTTCGCTGGCTTGTTGGGGGAGGCCAATCTCATCTTCAGCGCAGGAACGAACTCTGTCCTCACCAGCCAGCTCTGTGGCCTGTTCCTCATACCGGGAGAGAGTGCCCTCAACTCTGGGGTCCCCCCTCCAGTCATTGATTTCTGCCTTTTTCTGTGGGAAATCTTCTCCTGCATAAAGACAGATGGATTGACTGTGAGTACCACGGATGAAAGAGCAGTTTAGGAGCATGCATGCCTGTTGTGTGTGCTGAGCCCTCCCCAGTAACTGAAGATGACACTGCTTGTGCAGGCGGTGATCTTAAAGTGGCTGGCAGACGTGCAGTGCTGATGACCCATCTGCTGGTTGTGTGTGACATCCCTGTGGACTCTAACCCTTAGACTGCCTGATGTCCTTATGAGAGTGTCAGTTTGGAGTGAGGAGAAGGTTCACTTACCCTGGCAGAGCAGATCAGATCATTCATTTTTTTCCTGCGCTGCAGGGCAGTCCTTTTTTGGGAGGCCTTGCAGCGCCTCGCTGACCTCCCGGCGACCTCCTCCCAGGCCGGCATGGTCAGGTTGGTGTAGGAGCCTGCCTAGTCAATCATTAATTATCTCTCCTTCCTATTCCAGCCACTGGAAAGAAATGGGGGAGGAAGAGTTCCAGCAAACACCTCAGCCCCTGCCCCCAGACCACATCAGCCAACAATGACGAACACCCATCACTGCGTTCACTTCATTGCAATATTTAAACCAGATGGATTTTGATAAATGTGTTGGAAAGAGGGCCTTCCGCCTTTCCTGGATGACCTGGAGAAGAATCCCCAGGGAGGCCTTGCTGAACCGTGGAGTGGAGGGGTTTGTTCATTTGCCAGGCATTCCGAGGAAGTTCACAACACATCTGGGCTGCAGTGAGTGAATGTGTGTGCGGGTGCCATTTAAATATGACCCCGTGAGACAATAGCAGGGTGGACAAATCCCTGCTCACCCTGCCATAAGATTCAGCGAGCTCCTTGCTGATGCATAAATAATGAGCTGAACATTGGAAGATCTGGCGCGAAAATCTGTTCCAAATCACTCCAACTTTCCTGCCTGCTACCGAACTTAGTCTCCAGGTGGAAAATTTTGCATAAAGTGAGTGAGCAGATTATGACAGACAGTCATCAAGGTCATCCACATTAGGCCCAAGAAAGATAGATTGGAGAATTTTGTAAATAGTGAGAATCTAGTGACTATAGGGGCGCAGACAGAATTGGGAATCCAAGTAACAAATCGGTAAAAGCTAGTCCACAGGAATTAAAAAACAATCAAAAATATGAAAGGAATGTTGGCCTTTATGTCAGGAAGGTTGGAACACAAAGTGAGGAAGTGATGCTTCAGGTGCCCAGAGCCTCACTCAGTTCCCAGCTGGAGCACTGTGTTCACTTTGGACACTGGACCTCAGGAGGGAAAACCTTAGAGATTCTCCAGAATTATACTGGGGCTTAAAGGGTTAAAGTTATGAAGCCTGGTTGCATAAATTTTGTTTGTGTTTCATGAATAAAGGAGATTTAGGGGAGTTGGTGGTGTCGCGGTAATGTCTCTGGGCTAGGAATCCAGATGCCCAGGCTAATGTTCTGGAGACATGGGTTCGAATCCCACCGCAGCAGCCGGTGGAATTTAAATTCAATTAACAAATCTGGAATTGAAAGCTTGTCTTAGTAATGGTGACCATGAAACTATCATTGATTGTCATAAAAACCCATCTGATTCATTAATGTCCTTTAGGGAAGGAAATCTGCTATCCTTACCTGGTTTGTGACTCCAGGCTCACAGCCACGTGGTTGACTCTTAACTGCCCTCTGAAATGGCCTAGCAAGCCCCTCAGTCCAAGGGCAATTAGGGATGGGCAACAAATGGTGGCCTTGCAATCTGCTGCCATCATATATATTGAGGGTCTCGATGTAGACTTCAAGGGATCTGTCTCTATGCTAAGCAAGATATTAAGACTGACGAGGGTTCTGGTCGAACAGAATTACATGAAGTTTATTACTAGCAACATCTATATACAGCTCTGCACAGGCCTTGATCTGGCCTGGGTCCTAACAGTTACATTGGCTGATTACTTGACTATATGCCTGACTCATAAGGTATACATAAGGTCTTCCTGATACAAGGTCACAGACAGTCGTGAACATCTGCAGTAGAATTCACAGGCAATAGTGAACATCTAACATGAAGGCTGTACCTTTTATCCTCAAGCCTTATACACGTTGATGTCATAGTGATGGCACTATGCAGCTTCTTAAAGGTACATATCACTGTCTGCATTGGCATGCATACAATATCACAACAACGTAAACATCCCTTGAAAGAATTTTTCTTTTAAATGATGGGGTGATCTTGTGTTTAAATTCGTAAAAGGATCTGTTAGAGTAGCTATGGAGATACTATATTCACTCACGAGGAATTGGGAACAAGAGTAGTGTTATATTAAAATTACAGCATAGGCAATTCAGGAATGAAATCAGGAAGCATGTGTTCCACATAACAGGTAGTTTTCCCTGAAAAGGTTGTGGTTGCTAGGCTAATTCTTTCAGTCAAGTTGTTAGGGTAACAGTTTACGCTAGTTGTCTAGCCATTGTTTTAATAAGGATCCAGATACTTTCTCAGTCTGAGGTAATGGCTCGGTATTTTTGCCACTGCCCTATGCCAGCGACATGTTGGAACAACTCAACGTGATGGGTTGGCTCACTTCCCCAGAGCCCGCAGGGGCTCCTCCACTCCACTCACATTGCATCGCTGACTGCTGCTAAATGTTACCTGAAAGGAATTTTACCTGTTCTGAGTTCAGTTGGTATTCAAATACCTGCACTGTCATGAAGATCTATGCCTGCCTCATAACAGACTTTCACGGTGATTTAATTTGACTGCGATCAACTGTCCCACCCATGACTGAAGGCAGCCAGTGGAAAGGTGGCTGCTGGGAGATCCAAGCTATGATGTATGCCAATGGCTTATGACAAATTTGTGCCAGTCAGGAAATTAAGCACCATGATACTTATGCACACTACATATACTCTGTTCTTCTGTTTCTTAGCAAGAGGAAGAGAACAAAATGTCTAATTAATTACTAGATTTAATATGAGGCTCTGCAGCTCTCTGTTCCTGCACTCCCTTTAAAACTGTACTATTTATTTCATATTGCTTTGCCTCATTTGTCCTTCGCACTTCTCTGCATTGTTTCATCTGCCATATATTTGTATTGTGTGTCTACAGTCTGTTATTATTGGCATCGTGGTTTACTACATTTCCAAACGTTGTGCCATTTACAAACTTTGAGCTTATACTCTGTGTATCCAAGTCCAATTCTTTAATATGAATCAAAAGAATATTCTAATACTGAGCTCTCCAATATATTAAAGATCCCACTACTCTCTGCTTCTGTCTCTTAGACAATTTCATACCCACGCTGTCACTGTCCCTTTAATCCATGAGCTTCAATTTTGCTAATCATTCCATTATGTGATATTTTATTAAATACCTTCTGAAGTCCATATATATATAACCAACATCAGCCCTCTGCATTACTTCATCAAAGAATGCAATCAAGTTCAGCAAACACAATTTGCCTTTCACAAGTCCGTATTGGCTGTCATGTATTGATGCATTTTTTCCAAGCGACGATTAATTTGGTTCTGGATTATTGTCTCTAGAAGTTCCTCACCATTGATGTTAGGTTGGCTGGTCTGTTGCTGACCAGTGTCTTCCTCTCTCCTTTTTGTGAGCAGAGGTGCAACATTTGCAATCCTCTAGTTCTCCGGCACCACCCCTCCTGGTAAGAAGGTTCAAAAGATTGTAGCCAGAGCTCCAATAGTTTCGGTCTTACTTTCCTCAGTAACCCAGGATGCATCCCATCTGGATTGGCTGACTATTGTACTATGATGCTGCCAACATTTTAAGTACCTCTTTTTTATCTACTTTTATTCTATCCACGTTCTCTACTACCTCCACCTTGACTCCAACATTTGAATGTACAACATCAATCTATATTCGAATAATTGAAGCCATCAGGATCATCCATTATTGTTTTTGCATCTTTCTGAAATTTGTATGCAGATTTTCTCTCCATCTCTTGCACAGAGGTCTTTAGCAGGGTAACATCAGCTTCACAGGATCTTTCAGTCTAACCAAATAGATTCTGTCTTTAAACCTTCAAGAATAGCGTCTCTTTACAGCGTTGCAGCTGAATCTCTGATCAGCTCTCACACCCTCCCCATTCTTCCCTACTCCTTTTGAACAATTGTAGCAAGGGATTCCCATTACTGCACTTGTTTGAGTAAGCTCTCTGTTACTGTCACCATATCACAATCCCACAAAGCAATTTATGCCCACAGATCATCAACTTTATTTTGCTTTCCTTTATTCTTTCACAGGATGTAGGCTTTGCTGGCAAGGCCAGCATTTGTTGCCCATCCCAGGTCATTTCAGAGGGCAGTTAAGAATCAACCACATTTCTGTGAGTCTGGACTCACATGTAGGCTGTAGCAAATTTCCTTTCCTAAAGGACATTAGTGAACCACATGGTTATGACAATCGATGATAGTTGTCATGGTCCCCATCACTGGGGCTAGCTTTTTATTCCAGATTGATCAACTAAATTCAAACTGCTGTAGTGGGATTTGAACCTGTGTCCCCAGAGTATTAGCCTGGGTCTCTGAATTACTAGTCCAGTGACATTACCACTATGCTATCATCACCCCCCAAATGCTCTGTGCATCTTGCATATGCACTTCAAAGCTGTATTAGTCTGCTTTGCATTTCTCCCCCGTCTGAGAGAGAGAATAAAGAGAACAAAAATAAATATTTCCTGTGTGAAGCCCCTTGCATACTTGCTTATTCAGCAGGGAGTGTTGGAGGCTGATCTTATTTCTTGCCCTTCCAGTGGCTGATGAACATCCTATGTGCTCAGTAAGTTCCTCGCATGGCTGCACTAAGTATTGTCATTGGCTGCCATTCCCTTTTACCTCTCCCCAGCCTCCAATTTCTATTGGTTCTTACCTGGGCTTCACCATTTTACTGTGATCCCCTTGCTGACTGCATTTCCCATCCATGTGTGGTCTCACCTGGAATTCCATTTCCGAATGGCTGACTGTCCTGTGCCTCCCCTCTCCTTCCCCACTTCACTTTTTGCCTCCTCCTCCTCTCTCTAATGTCTCAATCCCATAATTCCCACTGATTGGAATTATCCTTTTCATCACTCTGACTTTTTCCTGCTGGAATCTTCACTCAGTGATTTTCCAGACTGGATACAATCCACTAAACAACACTCATTCTGTAACTTTCTCCCTTTCTCCTCCCTCATCTCTACTGCTCCCTACCAACCCCTCCCCCATCTCACTCTTGCTCCATCCACTTCCTCAAACTTATGCATTTCCCCATCAATCTTCAGCCTTTAACCCACTCCCGGGTATATATTATTCTATATATAAACACCCTGAACCCCTCGATTAGATTCCAGCCTTTAACTCACTCCCTAGTATCTGTTATTCTATACATAAACCAACCTGACACCCTCAATTAGATTCCAGCCTGTAACTCATCCCTGGGTATATGTTATTCTATATATAAACCACACCGAACTCCTCGATTAGATTCCAGTCTGTAACTCACTCCAGGGTATCTGTTATACTATATGTAAATAACCCCTCAAACCCCTCAGTTACATTTCAGCCTGTAACTCACTGCCGGGTATCTGTTTTTCCACATGTAAACCATGCAAACTCCTCGATTAGATTCCAGCCTGTAACTCACTCCTGGGTATCTGGTATTCTATATATAAACCACCCCGAACCCCTCGATTAGATTCCAGTCTGTAGCTCACTCCCAGGTATCAGTTATTCTATATATAAACCATCCTAACCCTTGATTAGATTCCAGTCTGTAACTCACTTTCGGGTATCTGTTATTCTATGTGTAAACTACCCCGAACCTCTCAATTAGATTCCAGCCTGTAACTCACTCCCAGGTATCTGTTATTCTATATATAAACCACCCAAAGCCCCCGATTAGATTGCAGGGGTACTGTTGTCTGTTTGGTGGTGTTTTTGTGTAATTATTGGCTCTCAATTTCAATTGCTTATTCAGAGGTTTATGCTTCTCATACCCTGACACGCTTTCATCAGGAGAGAAACCCTCCAGTATTCTTGTTCTGCTCACCCCTATAACACAATTCTATTTTGCTGTCAGATTTCTGAAATAAGTTGAATAGTTTTTAAACTGCATGTTGATGTTATCTTGAGAATAGGATTGGTAATATCCCAGTATAATGTGAAGAATGTGACTGGGAGGCCCGTTCGCTGTCTAACTGGGCTTTTGTCCACAGCCTGACTTCCTGCCTCTTCTTGCAGCACTCACATGCTCTGCTTAGCAGTGAGTTTGTGCCAATAACTGGTCAGTCTACATTGCCAACAGCCAATGAGAGGGAGATAGCTGCACACACCCACCACCCGCCTGGGCAGGAATAGGGGTGGGATGTGGGAGGGATGGGGGTGGGGAGTCGGGGGGGGTGGGATGTGGGAGGGAAGTTTTAGGACAGGCTGCAGCTGCTTGCTCTAACCCACCGCCCTCTACTCCAGTCACTGAGTTCGAGCTGGCAGCTTCTTAGAATGCATCGCTACTCACAGCGGACTTAACCCCTTCCTGCAACTGCTTCTTTAGATTTATTCATTCCTATATTTTAGGGAGTGACAGAGTGACAGGAGAGTGAGAGAGCAAGAGGGTGAGTGGGACAGTGACTGAACTAATTTAAATTCCCAGAGCTGGGTGACAGTCTATAGCTGATATTAGCCACTTGAATGAATCTTTAGTAGTAACATTCCCACTTGTCAGTCACAGGGTGGAGGGTTTGAAACCCACTCCAGACAGTCCCAACAAGTGGAGACTGGAGCTCTTGCTTTGAATTCTGGCATCCAGTGCGATAGCCATGTCCAGTGTGCATTTTGGGAGCCCTGTAGCCGTACAAGATGAAATCCACGACCTTCCTCCCACCCCACCACCCCTACCAGCTGGTAAAAAGATAAATACAGGCATGGAAGGAGGCAGCACTCACGTTGTGATCTGCCAGACCCTGAATCAGTTTATGAAATCTTCCACTACACCTTCAAACAAGTATTAAATAATAATAAATAATAACAAATATTAAATAATTGATGTTTAAACTGTGCCTGGCTTACAATCATACCAAATTCTTTTGCCTGACTCTGTAACAGCACCTTCTGACTATGGTTTCTTCTCCCATTTTCATCTTCAATTTGAAGCCCTCCCTATAGCAGGCACCGTGTTCTGACATGAGAGCCCCACTCCTTGAGGGCCAAGTCTGAACGACGATGGAATGCACTAAATATGCAGCAGGCTTGTAATAATATCTTTGGTTGTTGAAAGATGGGATGAAATGTGCCTTCTCCAAACGGTCATGACTAAATACATGGACTTAACTGTGAACCTGTGGGTGTATCACCCTATTCCCAATTCAAGTGTGGCTTCAGCTCCTATAGTTATAAACTTGAAACACCAAGTGTCAAAGTGAAACAAACTCATCTCTCTAAGCACACATGAATCCACTATGTTTATTTGCATTGTGCAATTTCCTCTCTTAACTCATTAATCTGACAAGGTTTTTACAGTTCTCATCTCTCATTTAATTAAAAACAAAAAGCTAAAAGCTACTGCGGATGCTGGAAATCCAAAACAAAACAAAAACAGAATTACCTGGAAAAACTCAGCAAGTCTGGCAGCATCGGCGGAGAAGAAATCAGTCAACGTTTCGAGCCTCCATGGCCCTTCGGCAGAACTGCAGCATAGTTTCAACAAGGGAGAAATATAAATTGGTTTAAGGTGGGTGGGGGGCGGGAGGGAAGAGACACATTGAGGGTGTGGTGTGAGCAGATAATCAAAAGATGTCAGAGACAAAAGGGTCAAAGAGGTGTTGAAGGTGGTGGTCTTTTCTCAGACAAAGACCACCACCTTCAACACCTCTTTGACCCTTTTGTCTCTGACATCTTTTGATTATCTGCTCACACCACACCCTCAATGTGTCTCTTCCCCCCCGCCCCCCACCCACCTTAAACCAATTTATATTTCTCCCTTGTTGAAACTATGCTGCAGTTCTGCCGAAGGGCCATGGAGGCTCGAAACGTTGACTGATTTCTTCTCCGCCGATGCTGCCAGACTTGCTGAGTTTTTCCAGGTAATTCTGTTCTCATTTAATTATGCCCTAATGAATCTAAAGATCTTGCCCCCTACCAGCCACAAGACAACTGCAAGGGTTAATCACTCTGTATGCTGAAGTTGTAAATAAATTCTGTTTGCAAGTTTTTAATCTCTGTTCCCTTGTGTTAATGTCTTATCTTACCTTGAAATCGTACTCTGGAATTTCACCCCACCCTGTTGCAAAACAAGGCACTTCTAAAGACATCCAGAAGCTAATTTCTCCCTCCATTAGAGACAATGGGACATAATGGGAGATGAATATCATCTCATCAAGAAATCCTGTGAGCAATGCCCAGACAGATTTGTGAATTCGCTTCCCACTTGGAATATACAAAGAAGGGGGTTAAAAGTGAGCTGAAAAGCTGCCCCGGTGTCTGTCTGTTGGTGGGTGTTCTGAGACAGAGCAAGTGTTGGAAGTTTGACTCAGGAGTAACAACCACACGCAGTACCTGTGCAAATCGTTATTTTGCAGGTATCCAGATCTCTCTCCCCTCTACCGAATTCAACACTACAGGAACCTCGAAACCAACTATTCATCTACTGGAGTCAATGCTACTGGAACCTTGAATCTGACTATTCGTCCAGCGAGTCAGTTCCACTGGAATCTTGAATTGCAATGGCTGCAATGCTCAATCACCTACTCTCCACGAATCAAGGACTGTTCCTTATACATTTTTTAAAGATATATATATATATATATATATTCATTTACTTCAAGCTAAATTCTTACTTTTAACCTGTATGGCTGTTCATACATGGGTTTTATCCTTTCTTGACTTTAGTAGTTAATAAACTTACTCTTGCCTTTAACTCAAGAAAGCCTGATCAAATTGGTTCCTTCAAAACCAGAACGATTGGGTCTGGGAAAAAGGTATCCGCGAAAGGGATCCTTTTTAGATTAAATCTTGTTGCGACCAACAGAGGGTGGGGTAGGGGGGCTGGGCATTGAATAAAGACAGGGAGCCTCCTCACCTGGGGCATGACAATTTGGGGGTGTCCCAGCCAGAAGGTGACAAATTGAGGGATCTCACCTGGATCAACAACTTTGGGGAACCTCACCTGGGAGTGGGTCATAACAGAGTCTTCAAGAGAGTCTTCCACTTTGGTATATTTTTGTCTCACTTTGTGGACAGTGCTTCCCATGTTGAAGTGTCCACATTTATCATGAAAAACTGCCTGAGTAACCATGCCACACTGTAAATTTGTCCTCCCACCAGTGCTGGTGTTCTAACACCTAACAGGCTGTACTATGAGGAAACTTAAACTCCAACTACTTCTCTGCTGCCCATATTACACTAGGTTTTGCTTTGAACTATAAAGGACAAAGAATTAAAGTATTCTCGAGAAATAAAACTTTAAAATGGGGACTGAATACCAGCACACCCTTATCCACCTCACCTCAACTGGGACCTACACTTGGCTTGGACTTTTGTCCACAGCACATGGGAGATCATTCTAGAAGCTGTCCCCTCAGTTTCCTCCAATCAGAAGGGGATTGACCCATTGGCATTCGACATGATGGGGTGAATTGGAGGGGGTTGTTTATTTAAACAAATGGGGGGTTGCAATGATTGCCTGGGATTTCTTCCCCAATTTTGATGGAATGACCCAGGCGCTGAGTTGAAATAAAGTCAGAAATTGCTGAAACGGTCCAGCTGGGAGGAGGATGAGGATCTGGTGTTAGTTTATGCATGGAGAAGAACACCAGGCAAATGGTGTGGAGAAAGTTCTCTCTGATACCCAGTGGCACAGCTGGGCCAGGATGTGGGAATGTCCTAACTTTGCAGCGCTGGGGAAATGGGCTCAAAGGGACTATGAGTCCATCTGTCCCATCAATCAAATTCTGCTCGTTGTCACATGCGAGGAGAAAGGATTAAAACAGCACAAAGGAAAAATGTGGAGCCGGAGCCGCGCCGCAAGCTGGTGACCAGGTCCGATGTGCTGTGCTTGAAGGAGCTGCCTGGCTCTGTCACAGCTTCGCATCAACACAGCGCTTGGAAAAGCTGGGAGGCGGCAGGTTTGCAGTTACACGTTAGCAGTTCAGAGGCTGGAGGCGAGCCAGAGGCAGAGAGAGACAGAGAGAAACTTTCCAAGGGATAAGGCCCTATCCTGGGGGTCAATGAATAACCAATAGGATCGGCAGCGATTAGCATATCACACTGGGGCGGTTCGAAAAAGTGGAGAGGGAAAATCGGAGTGTGACAGAAGCACAGGCAGAGAAGGATCCTGTACAAGAATGAGAGACAGACAGGAGTGAAGGAGACAGGACTGAAAAGAGAACACAGCTAGAGTCAAGGAGAGAGACAGAGATAGATAAATAGAGAGAAGGGAAGATATAGGTCAACTCCACAGGGGACAGGGTAAGAAATCTCCACCAAAACAGGGATTTCCGTAAAGACAGTTTAATTAGCTAATTAAAAGAATCTTAGGGAAAGAAAGTTGTTCTTTAAAAACACACACTAAAGCCGGGAAACAATGGTAGAGGGAGGTTATTTTGTATGGATTTGCATCTTCCTGTCTCCCCTCACCAGAGTGTCAGCGAACCATCCGCCCAGTCACACAGGTAAAATTAATATTTCATTCATAAATTTAAATAATAACATTCAAACGTTAACTTCAATGAGCATTGTGTTTTACTCTTCACCGTGTGAATGAAACTTTTTCATACATTGGATTAAAATCGATTAGGAAATATAAATGGATCAAAGGTTAATGTAAAAGTTTTTCTTGTTGTTTATAAGTTGTTTGTCCAGCACCATATGGTACAGGCTCTGCCCCATCATCGCTCCCCTATACAATGAGTTCCTGGTAATCCCAGAGGCTGTCGGTGACCGATAATAACCTCCCAGTCCTGCAGAATCTCTCTGTTGTGCCCAGCAACACAGCCTGTACACCCCGACCTGAGAAACAGGGGAACTGTAGCAGAACTGAGCAGCATTTACACCCAGAGTAGAGCAGCCGACACGGGGTCTAACGACAATACATTCTCATATCACAGTGTAAACTGTAATCCAGTCTCATATCAAACTATAAACTGTTATAGACATAAACTGCAAACTGTTATACAGTCGCATATCTAACTGTAGACTACAACACAAGCACATATCTAACTATAAACTGCGAAACAGTCAAATATCTAACTGTGAACTGCAATACAATCACATAGTAAATTGTAATACAGTTACACTTGAAGCTGTAAGCCGCAAAACAGTCACATATCTAATGGTAAACTGCATTACAGTTACATATCTAACTAAACTAATACAGTCATAAACTTAATTGTAATTTGCAATACTGTCACATTTACAGCTAGCTGCAATACAGTCACACATCTGTGAACTGCAAAACTTACATATCTAACTAAACTGCAATACAGTCACAAACTTTAAACTGCAATATAGTCACATTAACTGTAAACTGAAAAGCAGTCACATACCTGACTAAACTAAAATACAGTCACACTTAGGAAATTATAATGCGATTAGGCAGAGTTGGCATGGTTTTATGAAAGGGGAATTATATTTTTACAAATCTATTGGAAGTCTTTGATGGTGTAGCTAGCAAGGTAGATAAAGGGGAATCAGCTGATGTAGTTTCAAAAGGCATTCCATGAAGTGTGTCTCAATAGATTGTTGATCAAGATAAGGGCTCAAATATGATATATTAGCACGGATAGAGGATTGGAAAGCAGAGCAGGAATAAACAGGTCATTTTCTGATTGGCAGGCTCTCTCTGCCTGGAGGTGCAACTAATGTAAAAATACATTTCATGCAAAATAATGACATTGCATTTTTGGCATTATGAGCAATTATTCCCTGTTAAATAAACAACTGGCTGAAAACATTAAATTATCATATTAAATTCGCAAACTGCCACCTCAAATGGTCAATCCATTTCGTATCCTGTTCACAAATATTAACATTGAATGTTAAAACACTCAGGTCAAGTAGTTTGGTGTTTCAGCAATTTTTGAACTTCATGAAATCAGTTGTCCAGAAATGTTTTAAGCAGACCCAAGCAATTCATGGCATCGTTTTAGTCCAGTATTATGTGGGCAGAAACATGGAGGATACGAATAAATAAAACAATTTTTATTACTAATTTATAATGTTTTATCATTTTTGTGCTTCAGGTAAATATTTATATTTATGCTGTGCTCCTGTTCATGCATTTGTAGTTAGGCATTCTAACGACATTCTATAATCTAAAAAATCCCAAAATCCAGAAATGATTTGGTCTCATGCATTCTGGACTGGAGAGGTTGTAGTGTATTTATCTAATTTGGGAAAATAGATTTGATAGTCATTTGGTAGTTATTGATGATTCAAATAACAAATTACTAATTCATATAATGTGCCCAGTTTATCTTAGTAACACTGGTGTGGTTATGTTTGCAAACACGAGCAAATTTATGAAAAGTTGCTTGCTTGTCATATTTTCAGAAACTTTTGCTTTGAACTCAGATTTGTAAATAAACCTTGTGAATTTTATGAATTTGAAACCACACAGATGATGAATGTGATGTAGATCAGTTAATCCTCTCCAATATGTACATTCTGACCTGAACATGCTTGAATTCATCAAATCTTTGCATCAATTATAGTTTATTCCCAAATAATATGTAAAAATAAAGTCTAGACTTAATGTTGCTGGAAATGTTGATGCCTAGTATGAGGAATGTTCCTGAGTTAGCACTAAATAATGACATTTATTATATAGAGGACAAGACAATGTTATATAGAGGATAGCAGAGTGAGCCTAAAGTGTGATCTATACATATCAATTGTTAAATTACCTTTCACTATGGCAGTTGTTCCAGATTTTTAAGGGTCCAGTATTCCTCAAAGACCTCCTCCCAGCAACATGCCAACCTCTGCTGCCCCCTGACCCCTGCCCTTCCCTCTGATCACAAGGCCCTCTGGAAACACCCTCCCCTTGAGGTACACATTCTATCTGCCCTTGCTGGCAGCCGCCTCAAGCCAGCTGGATTCAGACAGGCAACTGACTGGGTTTGGGGGTAGGGGAGTGACGGGTGGGGCTGGCTCTGGGCTGGTGTCATGCAGTTGAAGCTTGGGAATGAAAGTAGCTTGGGCTTCCTGTTGCTGAGATCAGCAGGGATTGGCCCAGCTCTTAGCCCCTATCTGACTTACACACTGAATGCAAAGCGAAAGGGAGAGGAACAGAGATTTGGGGAATTGGTGGAAATACTTCACTTTGTTAAAGAAAATAGATTTTTGTATTTCCAAAATCAAGAAATTTAGCCATTTATCTCTTGCCATTCACTATTCCCATCTCACCTCTATTCTTCTAACCAGCTGCCTCCATTCGTTATCCAGTCACCTCCATCCCAACTATCATTCATCCCAACATCGGCAATCAATTTCACTATTTTCATCCATGTATCCCACCTCCTTGTTCACTTTATCCATCTCAGCTTCTTCCATCCATCCGTCTTTATTGGTTTATGTTCTTCCACCAATCCCTGCTGCCATGAATTTATCCCATCACCCATCAATACCCTTTATTGAGGCCCATTAAGAATTGTTCTTAATTCTTCACAGGTCCTCAAACTGAAAAAAACTTCAGAAGTGTCCAGACAAAGTTCTCTCTTCGGACCGCCTTGGACCCTGAGGGAGATTCTTGCTACCTGATCCCTGGCCAGTTGGAAACCATCAGACAGTGCAACTTCAACCAAACCGCAAGAACATTCTTGGTCATACATGGATGGACAGTAAGCATGTTCAAATAGAAATACATCATTAAATATCCTATATTTGCCTGCTCAGTAAATGGAAATATTTACAAATACTAATTGTTTATGTCAGCCAGATCAGTAGAAATACATGTTACTGACAGGAATCGTCACAATGAAGCCCAAAATCAGCAAGAAATTGGAGGACAGAGAGGACTCAATTGCTCAAAAAGAACACTCAACCCAACTTCAACACTCCCTTCAAACCCACTCAACCCAACTTCAACACTCCCTTCAATCACACTCAATCCAACATCAACACTCCCTTCAAACACACTCAACCCAACTTCAACACTCCCTTCAATCACACTCAATCCAACATCAACACTCCCTTCAAACCCACTCAACCCAACTTCAACACTCCCTTTAAATCCACTCAACACAACATCAACACTCCCTTCAAATCCACTCAACCCAACTTCAACACTCCCTTCAAACCCACTCAATCCAACATCAACACTCCCTTTAATCACACTCAATCCAACATCAACACTCCCTTCAAACCCACTCAACCCAACTTCAACACTCCCTTCAATCACACTCAACCCAACATCAACACTCCCTTCAAACCCACTCAACCCAACATCAACACTCCCTTTAATCACACTCAATCCAACATCAACACTCCCTTCAAACACACTCAACCCAACATCAACACTCCCTTCAAACACACTCAATACAACATCAACACTCCCTTCAAACCCACTCAACCCAACTTCAACACTCCCTTCAAACCCACTCAACACATCAACACTCTCTTCAAACCTACTCAACCCAACTTCAACACTCCCTTCAAACCCACTCAATCCAACATCAACACTCCCTTTAATCACACTCAATCCAACATCAACACTCCCTTCAAACCCACTCAACCCAACTTCAACACTTCCTTCAAACCCACTCAACCCAACATCAACATGCCCTTCAAACCCACTCAACCCAGCATCAACACGCCCTTCAAACCCACTCAACCCAACTTCAACACTCCCTTCAAACCCACTCAACCCAACTTCAACACTCCCTTCAAACACACTCAACCCAACTTCAACACTCCCTTCAAACCCGCTCAATCCAACATCAACACTCCCTTCAAACCCACTCAACCCAACATCAACACTCCTTTCAATCAGGCAGCTATCTGCTATCAAAGAAACAAAGTGGGATTTGCCTTCATTAGACAACTTTCCCACCCCCAGTACATCTCAAAGGGCTCATTGCCAATGAGATCATTTTGAATTGTTGCTGCTATTATAAGGTCGGAAACCTGGTCACTAATTGCACAGCAAGCTCTCACAAAAAGCGGTGTGATAATGACCTGCTGTTTTATTGTTAGTAATGTTTATAAAGCTCCTGAGTCTTTCTGGACAAGGAGAAAGCAACCAATGCATGCATCTGGTTAGGGTGAAGGTGCTAACAGCATCAAAAATGAGATGGACAGAAACTCTACAACCTGTATTTATTGTGGGAAGTCTGTCATTTAATGTTTGCCGAGGGTTTGGCAGACCCTCCCTGCATGGGATTTTCTCACTTTTCTGCTGTTAGCCATACAGCTCCATACAGTGTGCTCGAGCAAGCGAGTGATTCATTCTCATTATATTTGCTTTGTAGGTCACAGGCATGTTTGAGAGTTGGATTCCAAAGCTAGTCCTGGCTTTGTATGAGAGAGAAGGGGACTCCAATGTTATCGTGGTGGACTGGTTAACCCGAGCTCACCAACACTACCCAGTTGCTGCTGACAACACCAAACTGGTGGGCCGTGACATTGCCCACTTTGTCGAATGGTTGGAGGTGGGTCACACACACTTGCATCTTTTCTGCTCTTCCCACTGTCTGCGCTTCAACTCCTGAATTTCATGTCACTCTCATAAGTAACTCATGGGTCCTCAAGGATGTCTTCACTGACCTCAATATCCAGGCAGTTTTTGATGGTGCTTCGAGATTTAAACAGAATATTTTTTTCACATCGCTAAACCTATTGTGTACGTCGCCAGGCAACTCCCTTCCCCGCCCCCCGCCTTCCCAACCATCACAGATCTTTGATTAAACATAGAACATCACAGCAGCTTTTAATTAGCAAATAAACAATAGATGAATTAGTACAAAGCAGTAAGATAATGCATATCTAATTGCAGTAAAAGAAAGACTTGCATTTATATATCACCTTTTCACATCCTCAGGCCATCTCAAAACACTTTGCAACCAATTATGTACTTTTGAGCTGTAGTCTCTATTGTCTTAGGCAGTCCCTCGGTTTGAGGATGATTTGCTTCCACCCTGGCTCTGTGATGCACCATCTGCAGACTCTACCACTTGTGGGACAGGTGGTGCTCGGACAGTTGGGTAGAGGAGGTGTTTGGAGGTTTTGCGCTCCCTCTGGTGCCTCAGCTTTGCCTCTGCATTGACCCAGTGAAGTCTCTCGATACCTTTCCAAGTGAACCTTCTCCATTTTGGTTGGTCTCCCATGAGTCAGTGGGGATATTTGACCTCTTCAGGGTTACTTTGAGGACATTCCTAAACAGTTTCCACTGCCCTCCTGGGAATCTCCAGCTGCGACCCAGTTCCGAGTAGACCAGTTGATTCGGGAGTCTGGCATCAGGCATACAAACAACAAGCCCTGCCCATTGAAGCTGGCTTTGAATTGCTGCTGGTTGCTTATTTCAACTTGACAGTTTCATCTCCATTCTGAGCTTCATTCTTAGCATTTCTAGGTTTCATTTCAGGACTCAATGGTGTCTTCAAGGCCCCCGGAGGATTTTGACCCTGTGGACCCTTCCAGGTATCAGACAGCCTCCCGTTACCCTGGGAATAGGGATTGTGGTCTCTGCTGGAGGCACCTCCTCCAAGGAGGAAGAGAGGGGCAGAAGGGAGAGGAGGCCAGGTGTCCCAATGCAGCTTCCAAGGGAGTGACCTGTGGGAGGAGAGGCACAGGCACAAGGGGCACAGGGCCAGCAGGAAGTCCAAGGCAGAAGGGGCCACAGATGACACCACTATCCTGCTGCCAGGGCTTGCAGGCGGTGATGCAGCTACCTCAATATGTCCGAGGTGAAATGCTGAAGGAGGCTTCATCTCTCCAGGAAGACCGTGACCTCAGGATTGGGCCTGAGATCAGCTCCGACTGTGTGGGTGGAAACCCCATGCCAGTGGCTCTGTAGGTCACAGTGGCCCTCAACTTCTATGCCTCCAGCTCTTTCCAGGGCTCAGTGGGGGATCTGTGTGGAGTCTCCCAAACAGCTGTCCACAGTTGCGTCAAGCTGGTGACAGAAGCTCTGTTCAGGCAGGTATTGACTTTCCTTCACTTCTGTGTGGACGAGGCCAGCAAGGCAGAGTGAACCAGACGGTTTGCAGCGATTGGTGGGTTCCCCCACGCCCAGGGTACAATCGACTGCACATATGTGGCCATCAAGGCGCCAGCGGGTAAGCCGGGTGCCTTCGTCAACAGGAAGGGATTCCACTCCATGAACTTGCAGATAGTGTGTGATCACAGGATGCTGATTCTACAAGTCTGTGCCAGGTACCCAGGCAGCTCCCATGACGTGTACATCCTCAGACACTCCCAGGTGCCGAGGCTCTTCAGTGCTCCAGCCCGATCGGATAGACGGCTGATGGGTGACAAGGGCTATCCATTGAAGAAGTGGCTCATGAAGCCTCTCTGCCACCCAAGAACAGGCAGAGCAGCGGTACAACAGGAGCCATGGCTGTACAAGGCCGGTGATAGAGAGGGCCATAGGTCTTCTGAAGATGCACTTCTGATGCCTGGACCATTCAGGGGTAGCACTCCAGTACCCCCCAGAGCGGGTATCACTGATCGTGGTTACATGCTGCGCTCTCCACAATCTGGCACTGGCAAGGGGGGACCCACTGGAGGAAGAGGATGTTGATGCAGCTGCACAGGCCGCAGAGGATGAATCCAATAGTGATTCAGAAGAGGAACACGGTGAGGAGAACGCTGAGGGTGTGGAGCCAGACCTCGGTAATCTCCTGGGAGGCAGGGACATCAGGGAAGCCTTGATTCAACGCATGTTCAGCTAGGCTGCCAAAGATCCACTTCCACCTCATGCCAGGGCTGCCGTCTCCACCCCGGATATCTGAAATGACCCTTTCATTTGAACCCAAAGTCCACTCGGTGCCTGTGCAATAAAGTTTAGAGCCACTCACATCCAGCATTACATACTGGCGTATCCTACACCTAAAAAATACAAAGGTGAAGCTACTCAGGCCATTAGGACAAAAACAAAATTTATCTCATTTTGACAATGCAAAAAAATTAACACCACCTTCTCTGGTCTTAATTCCCAGACCAGAAAACTTAAACAAAACATTACACAACAGAAGGTCACCTGTGACCAGTCCTTCTTGTGCTCATGGTGCCTTAAACTTACATTTGCGAGTGCTACGTCTTGGCACCCCCGCCCGCCCCCGCTTGCTGGCACTGGCGTTGAAGACAGCCTGCTATCTTGTGGCCTTGATAACCTTAGCGGGTGTCCTCTGGCCTGTGGGGCCTGTGCTGGGAGGGAGCAGCCAGTGCCATGGCTGGTATCCCCTCAATCATCACAGCCTCATCAGATGGCACAGTCACTGGCAGAGGGGTGGAGGAGCTGCTGCTGTCATCCAGAGCGCCCTGAGAGGAGCCCACAGATATGACAAGCAGCTCATGCACCAACTTGAGGGGGTTGCTGTGGACCTCCCTGCTCATCATTGATGGATGGGCACCTAGCTGGGATACTGGGTGCCTCATCCATCTCCAACATTGACACTGACCAGCTGAGGTCAGTGCCTGAGTGAGGGCTTGCAGGTCTGAGTGCAACCCCAGGAACCCCTGATTCTGTCCCTGGAGCTGCCTCTCCATGAGAGTCGCCACTCTCTCAATGGAGGAGGCAGTGCTCTCGGCCTTGAGGGTTAGCACAGTGTTCGCGCTCCACATGGACTCCTCCATCACGGAGAACATGTTCCGCAGACCCTCATGGATCTCCGCTAGATCCTCCCGCACGTCCCGCTGGACTTTCAGCATCTGCTGCCTGATGGACAACTCCAGAGGCTCATCATCAGTCTTCGCCTGAGCATCGTCCTGGTCCCCAGCAGTCCTGCAACTGCTGGCACCCTGAGAACTCTCTGCCTCTGCCCGCTCTTAAGCGAGTGTGAAGTGCCCTCACTGCTGTGCTCTGACATTCTAACCGAGGATCTAAAGCCCACCGAGATGCTGGTATCTTCGCTGGTGCCTGGTTCAGAGAGCGGGTGTGACGCAGGTGCATGTGAAGCCTGGTGGTCCTCTGGCATCAGGGGTGGCTCTTCGGGATCCTGTGATTGAGTGGCTGCTGGCGAATCTAAGGCAGAACAAGGGCATGTCATTAGTTTAAGTCATCACACTGTCACTTTGCGTGCCAGGCACCCTGGTGAGACAATGGAGATCAGCATCATGCTGCCCTCGTCTTTCAATGATCAATGAGGACTACAGGTTTGAGGCTCCCATCAATGATGAGACTACACTAGAATATTTGCACCACCAAAAACTCTCACCTCTATGCTCTGGGCTTTGACCTTCGTCTGACACCCCAGCCTCTCCATGACTGGTTGACCGAGGTGCATGGTGCTTCTCCAGCTCCAATGTGTCCCGCTTGAATCTGGAGAGGATTAGGAGCTTTGGGGGGGCCCCTGCCTGTCTGAGACCTTTCAATGTTGTTATGGCTTGTCTTCTCCTGAAAGGACACTGATTAGTCCACTCTCTACCTGCAGCACCATTGCAGCCTGGCCAACCCCAGCTGAGGAACACCTCGCAGGGCACATCCGAGTCGTGGCCCTCGAGCCACAAGGCACTCAGTCCAAGCAGCCAGGGCTCACCCCCTTGGCCAGCTCCGCCGTCATTGATAGCTGGCACTCAGACTCTAACACCCCTGAGCTCCACGGGAAACGGCCAGACCTTAACACTTTAACACACTGATCCCTGCCAACACACTGATCCCTGCTAACACACTGATCCCTGCCAACACACTGATCCATGCCAACACACTGATCCATGCCAACATGGTACTCACCCTTCCCAAGTGCAGCAGGTCGTTAAAGGTCGCACTTCGGTCAACCAGTCGTGGAGAGGCTGGGGTGTCAGACGAAGGTCAGAGCGCAGCGCACAGCGTCGTGGCTGCTGACCTGCGCTGCCACCTCCTCCCAAGCTCTTTTTTAGGTGTGGAGGCCTCCTCCTTCTTTCTCTGGGGACGAGGGTGTTCTTCCTGAAAGCCACCTCCTCCAGGAGGACCGCAAGGCTCTCATCCGAAAACTGGGAGGCTGAGTGCCCACCCAACCTGCCCCCCACCGTTTGGCGTTTCCAGCCACACTGGATGCCATAACTTAAGTGTTCACAATGCGGAAGAAAAGTTCTTACCTGGCAGCCTACAAGGAGCTGCCGGTGCCATTTTTAAACTGGCCGCCGGATCGCCATTGGACCAGGCGGCCAACAGGCCCCCGCCCGCCCCTTCCCGACCATTGGGAGGGTGGTTTCACGTTAGGTGGGCCTTAACTGGCCAGCCATGGTGAAATCCCCCAACCGCGGGTGGTGGTTTGTCTCCCAACCGGTTGTGGGCTCGCTGATTGTGCCTGCCCGCCAAGGGTAAAATTGAGGCCTAAGCTGAAAAATGATTAGGCACAATCGCAATCTATATGCTGCATTGTTATTCTGTCATTACCCTTTGTACATTCTTTTCCTATGTTTTCTCTCAAATTTGTGTCTGTGTACAACACTTCATAGGATAATATTACCTCGAGTGAGGAACAATACTTGCTGGGTTCAGCTTGGGAGGGATCACACTGACAAGAATCTGTGAGCTCATTTGTATGCTAGCTCTGAACTGTCTATACCATATCTTTATGCCATGGAAGGTTTCCAGGAGCCAGCTGGTGACATTGTGTGTGTTGAGCAGCCCGTGGTGCATCAGAGCCATCCAAAAAAGTGTCTGCAAAGACCGGGCACCACACTCGGGGAGGGGGAACACGTGGGCAGGGACAGACCAGCTGACCATCATGTTGCAACTGAGAATTCTGATCCTCGCCACTCCCCATCCACCAAGAGTTGTGTATGCTCCTGGGAAAGGCACAGAACAGCAGAATTCAAAAGCCTTGGGTCAAGTATGAGGGACAAATGAGAGAAATGTGTCTGCCCTCTGAAACATTGAAAACAAGTTCCAGAAGATCACGGTGACCGTCACACGTCATCCAACCCACCTGCTTTAATTGGCTGTGGTCACAGCTGTAGTCGTGAACACTGTGTTCCCCATGCAGGCCAGGGAGCAACAGGCACTTGACTCAGCTTTCCGGATTGAATACATGGCTCTGAGGCAGAAGGTCATGGACTCGAGTCTTGCCCCAGAGACTTGAGCCAACAGTCTAGGCTGACGTTCTAGTCTTACTGTGCGAGTGTTGCACTGTCTGAAGTGGTGATTTTTCTGGATGAGACATCAAACCAAAGTGCCATCTGCATTTCCAGGTGGACGTAAAAGATCCCAAGCCACCTCAAAGTGAGCCAATCTTTATCGCTAAAAACAGATTATCTGGCCATTCTCACATTGCTGTTTGTAAGAGTTTACTGTGTGCCTATTGGCTCCTGTGTTTCCTATGTTACAGCAGTGAACGCACTTGGGAAAAGTATTCCATTGGCTGCAAAGTGCTTTGAGATGTCATGAGCAGGGTCATCAATTGTCCTGGATTTTCTGAGACCATCCTATAATTTGGCGTCTAGTCCCACGTCCTGGGTCAGGCCTTCCCAGAATCTGTTTTGCCCTGGATTTCTTCTGTCCTGGATTTCTCCTGCTGGAGTTGTTTCTGCACGAGTGCATTGGCACAGCGAGGTATTGGTGTCTGTCTGGGGCAGCTGTTGAGGTGTGGGAGCTGAGCCAGCAGCATCAGAATCTGAACAGGCCACACAGCTGCTGGTTCCTCCCACCCGCACCCCCCTCTCCAATCTCCCCATGGCTCTCGTGGACTTAACTGATGGATTCACCAGTACACACCCTCCCCACCCACTTCCACTCTCAAGGTCTCACCACACCCAGCACCCTGTTCCCAAGGCCTCATCAGCTCCCCCAGGCTGACATGTACCTTATTTTTGGCCAGAATTGGTCACCCTGCTCATAAGGTCATTGAGGGGCACCCAGTCAATTCAAGTTGCTTTTCTTTATTGATAATCTGTTGATAATTAAGCCCTTGCGTCCATTCCTGTTATTGTGACAATGTTCAAACTAAGGCTGAGACAGCTGGACAGTTCAGGAGGTGACTTCCCGTGTAATACAAGCCCTGTTGAGACTGTGACCTGCAATGTTCTGACTCTGGGATGAGAGATCGAGCTCCTGAGATAAGCTGACCCAGTGACAGACACACCAAGCACAAGATGTTTGAATTTGCAGATGGAAGTCAATCTAATTCTGCGTCTTGCATCTGGAAAACATCTGTAAGCCTGTGAGAAAATGTCAAGAAGGCAGGAGAACATCACCAATGTGCTGAATCGATTCGCTTAAAAAAAAGGAAAACCATTATTTGTAAACAAACTTTATCTTTAGGAAAAGTACAACCTCTATATTAAAAAATATCCCCAAATTTGAGACCCCGACATGTACCGTCCCACCACAATGTATACCCCTCCAGCCCCAGTGCGTACGGCCCCCTCACCCTTGGGACCCCGTGCATATGTCCCGCTTGCCCTCGGGGCCCCGTGCGTATGCTCCCCTCTCCCTCGGGACCCCGTGCGTACGCCCCCCTCTCCCTCCAGTCTGAACTGGACTGTTAAGCTACTGTCTGTAATTGTGTCCAAGAAGCTACTGGTCTTATTCCAGAAAATATTGACTTGTTTTTTCCTCGATGTTATGTTTGAATCAGTGAGTAGAACAGACCGTTCAGATCTGTGCTAATGTGAAATATAGAAGTGAGATTACTGTCTCCAACGACAGCTACTCTTCTGTGGTATAAAGGGTTAACAGCTGGGATATGCTAATGTTTGATGTAAATGACGATGTAGCACTGACATCAGTCAGTCATATGTTAGACCCTCATGAGTGAGGTTGGAATCAGGCTTCGGAGCACCATGCCACTCTGTAACCTGTTTAGATGTTGCCCTAATAAACAAGTGTTAAGCAGATACCAGAGTGTGTCTACATCCTGTCTACTAACCAAGTTCCACGCCTAGAGTCCAAGGTAGAAGGACCCAACCTTGGAACAGCCTCTGCTTACTATGGAGTTGTGCAAGATTGGACCGATGTTTAGCTTAGGGAGAGGTCCCAGCAGCAAATCACACACTATCCTTTATCTGGGCACTCAACATTAAGCACACTACAGTGTGCTTGCAGACGAACAGGAGAGAGAGCATATCCTGAATGGGACACAGCCAGAGTGGGTTTTGGCAATTTGGTGCAAAGCGGGAATTCGGTTCATAGGTGACGAGGTGCTTTTTGCATTTTTTCCTTGCTATCCAACTTCTTAAATCTTCAGAGCATGCTGCAGCAGTAGAGGCTACGAGGGAAAGGAATCACTGGTAAGTAGTGGGTAAGGTATTTACTACTTTAATCGCTTATAGTTTAAGGTCTTTTTGTGGCTTATAGTTTGTATATTCTACAGTAACGAGGATCAGGAAAGAAGGGCCCTAGATTAATTGACTTAAAAGGTTTAATTTAAAGGGAGAAGTCATGGCAGGAGAGCTCAAAGCCGCGGTGTGCTCCTCGTGCTCCATGTGGGAAACCGGGGACATTTCCAGTGCCTGGGACCAGCATGTGTGCAGGAAGTGTGTCCAGCTGCAGCTCCTGGGAGCTCGGGTTTCAGAGCTGGAACGGCGGCTGGGGACACTGTGGAGCATCCACAAGTCTGACAGCATCGTGGATAGCACATTTAGAGAGGTGGTCACACCAAAGATGAAGGGACTTGAGAAAGGAAGGGAATGGGTGACCACCAGGCAGTCCAAGAGAAACAGTCAGGTAGTTCAGGAGTCCCCTGGGGTCCCGCTCGCAAATCGGTATTCCATTTTGGAGGCTGATGAGGGCGCTGGTTCCTCCAGGGAGTGCAGACAGAGCCAAGCTTCTGGCACCACAAGCAGCCTATCTGTACAGGAGGGGAGGAAGGGAGGAAGAGCAATAGTAATAGGGGATTCTATAGTCAGGGGAACAGATAGGTGCTACTGTGGCCGTCAACGTGACTCCAGGATGGTGTGCTGCCTCCCTGGTGCCAGGGTCCAGGATGTCACTGAACAGCTGCAGGGCATCCTGAAGGGGGAGGGTGATAAGGCAGAGGTCATGGTACATGTTGGTACCAAAGACATAGGTAGAAAGAGGGATGAGGTCTTGCATCAAGAATTCAGGGAGTTAGGCAGTAGACTAAAAAGCAAGACCTCTCGGGTTGTAATCTCTGAATTACTCCCAGTGCCAAGTGCTAGCGAGCTCAGGAATAGGAGAATAGCGCAGATGAATACGTGGCTTAAGAGTTGGCGCAGGAGGGAGGGTTTTAGTTTCCTTGATCACTGGGACCATTTCTGGGGAAGGTGGGACCTGTACAAGCGGGACGGTCTACATCTGAACCAGAGCGGGACTAACATCCTTGCGGGCGGGTTTGCTCGTGCTGTTGGGAAGAGTTTAAACTAATTCGGCAGGGGGAGGGGACACAGAATGTTAGCAGAATAAGGACACATCATAATACAGTAAAACAATCAAGTCAGAGGGAGTACAGCTGCAGTAAGCTCCAAGGGAGTAAGGCAAGGCTGGATGGCCTCTACTTTAATGCCAGGAGTATTACAGGTAAAAACGGATGAGTTAAGGGTGAGGATTGACACTTGGAATTGTGATATAGTAGCCATCACTGAGACGTGGTTGAGGGAAGGGCAGGATTGGCAGCTCAACATTCCGGGATATAGAATGTTCAGGTGAGATGGGGGAGGGGGTAAAAGAGGAGGAGGCATTGCATTATTAATTAAGGAGTCAATTACTGCAGTAAGGAGAGATGATATCTTGGAGGGGGCATCGAATGAAGCTTTGTGGGTAGAGTTTAGGAATAAAAAAGGGGCAGCCACATTGTTAGGTGTTTATTATAGACCCCCAGATAGTGAGCGGGAAATTGAGGAGCAAATATGTGCACAATTTTTGGGGGTGTGTAAAAACAGTAGGGTAATTATATTAGGTGATTTCAACTTTCCCAACATTAATTGGGATACACACAGTGTTAAGGGCTTGGATGGAGTGGATTTCTTGAAATGTGTACAGGAGAAGTTTTTAGGTCAATATGTAGAGGGTCCAACAAGGGACGGTGCAGTGCTGGACCTAATTCTGGGGAATGAAGCCGGACAGATTGCTGAGGTGGCGTTGGGTGAGCATTTTAGCGATAGCGACCACAACATGGTACAGTTTAAGTTTGTTATGGACAAAAAAATCACAAGTTGCAAAAAAATGTTTTGGACTGGGGGAGAGTGGATTTTAGTAAAATAAGGCAGGATCTGGCCAAGGTAGACTTGGAACAGTTACTTGTGGGGAAATCTACAGAGGAACAGTGGGAGGTGTTCAAAAAGGAAATGGGGAGGGCACAGGCTCAACATGTTCCCTCTAGGGTGATAGGAAGGAGTAACAAGCCCAGAGGACCATGGATGACCAGAGGCATTCAGGTTACGATGAGAAGGAAAAGAGAGGCTTTTAGCAGGTACAAGGGAAGCAAATCAGCAGAGGCATTAGTGGAGTACAGAAAGTGCAGGGTGGAGCTTAAGAAAGCAATTAGGAGAGCAAAGAGGGGATATGAGAAAGCTCTGGCTGGTAAAAGTAGGGAAAATCCCAAGATATTCTATAAGTATATCAATGGGAAGAGGATAATCAGGGAACGAGTAGGGCCCATAAGGGACCAAGGGGGCAATCTATGGGTGGAGCCAGAGGACATCACTAGCGTGTTGAACGAATACTTCACATCCGTCTTCACCCAAGAGAATGAGGATGTAGGTATATAACTCAGGGAGAGAGACTGCGAGGTTCTTGAGCAAATTGATATGGGGAGTGACAAGGTATTGGACGTGTTGGCAGGCTTAATAGTGGAGAAATCTCCAGGTCCAGATGATTTGTGTCCCAGACTGCTGAGGGAGACAAGCGAGGAGATCGCAGGGGCTCTGTCCCAAATTTTTAATTCCTCTCTGGCCGTGGGGTAAGTGCCAGAGGACTGGAGAACAGCTAATGTGGTTCCGCTTTTTAAGAAGGGTTGTAGAGATAAGCCAGGGAGCTACAGGCCAGTGAGTCTCACGTCAGTGGTAGAGAAACTATTGGAGAAAGTTCTGAAGGAGAGTGCCTCTCCAAGTGGAGATAGATAAGGTTTGATCAGGGATAGTCAGCATGGCTTTGTCAGAGGGAGGTCATGCCTAACAAATTTGATTGAATTTTTTGAGGAGGTGACCAGGTGTGTAGATGAGGATAGTGCAGTTGATGTAGTTTATATGGATTTCAGCAAAGCCTTTGACAAGGTCCCACATGGGAGACTTATAAAGAAGGCAAATGCACATGGGATACAGGGTAATTTGATAAGGTGGATTCAAAATTGGCTTAGTTGTAGGAGACAGAGGGTGATGACAGAAGGATGCTTTAGTGACTGGAAGCCAGTGTCCAGTGGCGTACCACAGGGATCTGTGCTGGGTCCCCTATTATTTGTCATTTATATAAACGACATAGATGATTATGTGGGGGGTAGGATTAGTAAGTTTGCAGATGACACAAAGATTGACCGGGTGGTTAACAGTGAGGTTGAGTGTCTTGGGCTACAGGAAGATATAGATGGGATGGTCAAATGGGCAGATAAGTGGCAGATGGAATTTAACCCTGAAAAGGGTGAGGTGATACACTTTGGACGGAGTAATTTGACAAGGGAGTATTCAATGAATGGCATGGCACTAGGAAGTTCTGAGGAACAAAGGGACCTTGGCGTGTGTGTCCATAGATCTCTGAAGGCGGAGGGGCATGTTAGTGGGGTGGTGAAAAAGGCATATGGGACACTTGCCTTTATCAATCGAGGCATAGATTACAAAAGTAGGGAGTTGTATAGAACCTTGGTGAGGCCACAGCTGGAGTACTGTGTGCAGTTCTGGTCACCACATTATAGGAAGGATGTGATTGCACTGGAGGGGTTGCAGAGGAGATTCACCAGGATGTTGCCTGGGATGAAACATTTAAGTTATGAAGAGAGGTTGGATAGACTTGGGTTGTTTTCGTTGGAGCAGAGAAGACTGAGGGGCGACCTGATCGAGGTGTACAAGATTATGAGGGGCATGGACAGGGTGGATGGGGAGCAGCTGTTCCCCTTAGTTGAAGGGTCAGTCACGAGGGGGCATATGTTCAACGTGAGGGGCAGGAGGTTTAGGGGGGATGTGAGGAAAAACTTTTTTACCCAGAGGGTGGTGACGGTCTGGAATACACTGCCTGGGAGGTTGGTGGAGGCGGGTTGCCTCACATCTTTTAAAAAGTACCTGGATGAGCACTTGGCATGTCATAACATTCAAGGCTATGGGCCAAGTGCTGGTAAATGGGATTAGGTAGGTAAGTCAGGTGTTTCTCACGTGTCGGTTCAGACTCGATGGGCCGAAGGGCCTCTTCTGCACTGTGATTCTGTGAATCTGTGATTTGTACTTGCGGATCAGAGACTCATTGTACATGCAGCACCTGGCCCACCTACTTCCTGGCCAGAACCAATAGGACAACAGGTCAAAGGTCGCTAGTAATAGGGCACTGTTTCTCCAACAAAACATGGCTAAAAAACAGCCCCATGCTGTGCGGTGTTTTGGGAGTTCACGATTAATAGTCAAGCATAATCTCCCTGTATTAGATTTTAAAAATTTCATCTCAGACTGTGGATCAAAAGTGAGTAAATGGAGTTAATATACAGGTCAGCCATGATGATGGGGCAAGGTCTTGGGGATGAATGACCTCCTGCTGTTGTCTGTGCAACATACTTGAAGGGCTGAATGGCCTCCACCTGCCCTAGGAATGCCACAGAGATAAAGTTAAACAAAAAGTGTGTGTTTTCTATTTATTCTCTTTAGGAAGAGCTGAACTTCCCGTCCAAACAAGTCCATATGTTGGGGTACAGTCTTGGGGCTCATGTCGCTGGATTCGCAGGAAATTACGTGCCATACAGAGTGGGTCGGATAACAGGTAACAGCACATGGTGCAGTCCGGGTCGTGGTGCAGTCCGGGTCGTGGTGCAGTCCGGGTCGTGGTGCGGTCTGGATTGTGCACTTTTAAGCTTACCCTGGGTGTGGGGGGAGTGGTTAGCGAGGGTCGGGGGGAGAATAGTTGGCGTACGATTGTTTGGGGAGTGGTCGGCGAACGTGGGGGGAGGGAGTGGTTGGCGAGCGTGGCCTGTGAGTGTGGCCGGCGAGCGTGGGGGCGAGTGTGGCCGGCGAGCGTGGTTGGCAAGTGGGGGAGAGTGTGGGGGCGAGTGGGGGCGAGTGTGGTCGGCGAGTATGGTCGGCGAGTGGGGGAGAGTGTAGGGGTGAGTGTGGGGGGAGAGTGTGGGGGCGAGTGTGGTCGGCGAGTGTGGGGGCAAGTGGGGGAGAGTGTGGTCGGCGAGTGGGGGAGAGTGTAGGGGTGAGTGTGGGGGGAGAGTGTGGGGGCGAGTGTGGTCGGCGAGTGTGGGGGCGAGTGGGGGAGAGTGTGGTCGGCGTGGGGGAGAGTGTAGGGGCGAGTGTGGGGGGAGAGTGTGGGGGCGAGTGTGGTCGGCGAGTGTGGGGGCAAGTGGGGGAGAGTGTGGGGGCGAGTATGGTCGGCGAGTGGGGGAGAGTGTAGGGGCGAGTGTGGTCGGCGAGTGGGGGAGAGTGTGGGGGCGAGTATGGTCGGCGAGTGGGGGAGAGTGTAGGGGCGAGTGTGGTCGGCGAGTGTGGTCGGCGAGTGGGGGCGAGTGGCGGCGAGTGTGGTCGGCGAGTGTGGGAGAGTGTGAGGGTGAGTGGGGGTGAGTGTGGTCGGCGAGTATGGTTGGCGAGTGGGGGAGAGTGTAGGGGCGAGTGTGGTCGGCGAGTGGGGGAGAGTGTAGGGGCGAGTGTGGTCGGCGAGTGTGGGGGCGAGTGGGGGCGAGTGTGGTCGGCGAGTGGGGGAGAGTGTAGGGGTGAGTGTGGTCAGCGAGTGTGGGGCGAGTGTGGTCGGCGAGTATGGTCGGCGAGTGGGGGAGAGTGTGGTCGGCGAGTGTGGGGGCGAGTGTGGGGGAGAGTGTAGGGGCGAGTGGGGGCGAGTGGGGGGGCGAGTGGGGGCGAGTGGGGGAGAGTGTGGGGGAGAGTGGGGGCGAGTATGGTCGGCGAGTGTGGGGGAGAGTGTGGGAGAGTGTAGGGGGCGAGGGTGGTCGGCGAGTGTGGGGGAGAGTGTAGGGGCGAGTGGGGGCGAGTATGGTCGGCGAGTGTGGTCGGCGAGTGTCGGGGAGAGTGTAGGGGCGAGTGGGGGCGAGTGTGGTCGGCGAGTGTGGGGGAGAGTGTGGGGGAGAGTGTGGGGGCGAGTGTGGTCGGTGTGTGGGGGCGAGTATGGTCGGCGAGTGTGGGGGCGAGTGGGGGAGAGTGTAGGGGGCAAGTGTGGTCGGCAAGTGTGGGGGTGAGTAGGGGAGAGTGTGGGGGAGAGTGTGGTCGGCGAGCGTAGGGGAGAGTGTGGCCGGTGAGCGTGGGGGAGAGTGTGGCCGGTGAGCGTGGGGGAGAGTGTGGTCGGCGAGTGTGGGGACGAGTGTGGTCTGCGAGTTTGTGTAGGGCTGTGGGGGCTGAAAGAGTATGAAGGTGAGTGTTGGCAAGCAATGGGAGGTGAGGTCAGTGAGGGTGGAATGAGGGTACAGTGTAAGGAAGGAGCCCAGCCTGGTGGGAAATCACTCGTTGCAGATATTTTCAGGCAAATGTGAGAGTGATCGAGAACAAGCAGTATAACTGAGGTTTGTGGTGATGCATTGGGAGTTTGGACCTGTTGCCTACTCCCTGTATCGTTCTCCATAGTTACATATGTAAGTAATTACATCATTAATAAATATATTTATTTGTAATTATTTCATTGATATTCTTACCTATTCATTTAATTCTGTTTCTCTTTGTGTATTGATTTATTTACTGTTTGTGTTTCTATTTATTTTGCCCCCTCCCTCAGGCCTCGATCCAGCTGGGCCTGAGTTTGAAGGGGTCGAGGCCCAGCATCGCCTTTCCCCAGATGATGCAGTGTTTGTGGATGCCCTTCACACTTTCACCCGGGGATCACTGGGTCGGAGCATTGGGATTAAGCAGCCTGTGGGCCATGTGGATATCTATCCGAACGGAGGCAGCTTCCAGCCTGGCTGCAGCTTGGGAAGAGTGTTGGGAAACATGAGGTCACAAGGCGTGTACGGTGAGCCGTGGAAATCAGCTGTATAATCGGGTCATCAGTTGTCTAGAGTTTAGAACAGAAAGAGGGAACTTGCATTTATATAGCACCTTTCAATGTGTCAGGATGCTCAGAGCGCCTTACAGCCAATGAAGTACTTTAGAACTTGTGATCACTAATTTGAGAAACATGATTGCCAATTTGTGCACAGAGAGATCCCATTAGCATCATTGGGCATATAGTCTGTTTTAGTGATGTCGATTGAGGGGTTAACAGTATCCTGACTTGGAAATATATCACTGTTCCTTCACTGTCCTGGGGTCAAAATCCTGGAACTCCCTCCCTAACAGCACTGTGGGTGCACCTACACCACATGGACTGCTGCAGTTCAAGAAGGCAGCTCACCATCATCTTCTCAAGGGCAATTAGGGATGGGCAATAAATGCTGGCCCAGCTAGAGATGCTCACATCCCATGAATTAATTTTAAAAAGTATTGCGGGAGCTACCTTTCTCCTCTTTGGAATATTGCCAAACAAGGTATCAGTTTAACAAGGTAATCAGCTCATCCTAAAGGCAGCACCTCTGGCAGTGCGGCGCTCCCGCACTACTGACCCTCTGGCAGTGTGGCGATCCCTCACTACTGACCCTCTGGCAGTGTGGCGCCCCCTCACTACTGACCCTCTGGCAGTGCGGCGATCCCTCACTACTGACCCTCTGGCAGTGTGGCGCTTCCTCACTACTGACCCTCTGACAGTGCAGAACTCCTTTACTGGAGTCAACTTGTATTTTTTCCCTTAGTATCTGGAGTAGGACTTGATCCCACAACCTTTTCACTTGGTGGTGTGTCTGTTGTCCACTGAACCACAGCAGAATGTTTGTCACTGACTCAAACCTGGTGAATTCTTTATCTTGTATGGAATATGGGTATCGCTTGCAAGGCCAGCATTTGTTGCCCATCCCTAGTTGCTCTTGAACTGGGTGGCTGTTAGGCCATTAAATGTCGACCACTTCGCTGTGGGTCTGGAGTCACACCTAGGACAGATCAGGTAAGGATGGCAGATTTCCTTCCCAAAAGGGGATTAGTGAACCAGATGGGTTTTTACGACAATCGATGCTGGTTGTCAATGTCACCATTGCTGAGACTAGCTTTTTATTCCAGATGTATTAATTTAATTTAGATTCCATCAGCTGCCATGGTGGGATTTGAACTCATGTCCCCAGAGCATTAACCCGGATCCCTGGATTACTAGTCCAGTGGCATTACCGCTGTCTCCCCAATGAAGCACAATTACTTCCCTCTCCAGTGTGATGTGAGAATCTTCAGTTTAGTGTCAGCCCGATTGTGAATTTGCTGCGTTGTGATGTAGAAAGGTGTCTGTGTGAGAGTCAGTGTGATAGTGTGTGAGCACAGCAGCCGCTGCACACGCCCATTCCCGGCAATCTCTAATTACCAGTGTATCTTTTCACCAGCTGTGGCAGATGTCATTAAATGCCAGCACGAACGCGCCATCCACCTGTTCATCGACTCCCTCCTCAATGAAAATTACCCGAGTGTGGCATACCGCTGCTCCAACCAGGAGACCTTTGAGAAGGGCGTCTGTCTGAGCTGCCGGAAGAACCGCTGCAACACACTGGGATACGATGTGCGGAAAATCCGGAGCAAAAGGAATGGCCGCATGTACCTGAAGACTGCGGCAGACATGCCCTTCCGAGGTAGGCATTGCACCCAGTGACACCCTCTCCAGCTGGTACATCATTAACAGATAGCCCATCATCAGATATTAGATGGAAATAGTGTGTGTCTGTTATATAGAGATACCATCTCCTGTACTGACAGGTCTCCCCCACCCTCCTTGGCCCAGCTATTGGGTGGAAGCTGCTGGGGTTTATCTTGGCAAAAGCATTTTGGTAAACGTAATGTTTAGTCGTCACAGTTTCTGAAATTAGCACCTCGAAGGTTTACAGTTTATTATCGCACCCCACCTCGAACCATTCAAAATCTCCCCCGTGTTGAAATCCAAACAGCCAAGTGGTACACCCACCGTGCGGTTAGGGAGGGAGTTCCAGGATTTTCACCCAGTAACAGTGAAAGATCCAAGTCAGGGTGGTTGTGACCTGGAGGGGAGATTGCAGGTGATGGTGTTCCTATGCACAGTGGCGGGTTTACAATTACTGGGGCCCTGTGCTCAGCTTCATTTTTGTGCGCCCCAGTGCCCCACTCCCTGTCCCTCCACCCGAAAGGTGAAGCCAAGAAAATACATAAACTGATCAGTGCTTTTTTATCAGGGTCGGTTGCGGTGGTTCGGGTATCTGATAAGGATGCCCTCTGGTGGGCTCCTGTTGGAGCTGTAACCGGGCATGGCCCACTGGGCAGAGACCTCAAGGCCGACCCAGGAAACGCTGGTGGGATGACATCTCTCGGCTGGCTTGGGAACGCCTGGGAATCCCCCAGGAGGAGCTGGAACCTGTGGCTGAGGAAAGGGAAGACTGGTCGGCCGTACTCAGCTTACTGCCCCCCATGACCCTCACCAGGAGAAGCAGTGTGAAAATCGATGGATGGATGGATGGATGATCAGTGCTTGTAAAAACAAGCTTATCTCTTGTCTGAATGAAGCTAAAGATGGTAAATATTGCGATGCGAGGCGAGCAAACATGGAAGTTGCTGACGAGAAAAGCCAAAAACCAAGGACAGATTATACATGGAGAGAGAGAGGGAGGGAGAGTGTCGGCAGGTAGGAGAGGGAAGCTGACTAGTTGTCCACTTGAACATCAATATGCCAGTCTGTTGGTATAATTTTGTTTAGAGATGGAGACAGCAAACTGGAGCTCTGCTCTGGTGCCATGCGAACATATGAATTAGGAGCAGGAGTAGGCCACTCGGCCCCTCGAGTCTGCTCCGCCATTCAATAAGATCATGGTTAATTGATTGTAACCTACCCCCGATAACTTTTTGCCCTCTTGTTAATCAAGACTCTATCTAGCTCTGCCTTAAAAATATTCAGAGACTGTGCTTCCACCGCCTTTTGAGGAAGAGAATTCCAAAGACTCGCAACCCCTTGAGAGTAAAAAATTCTCCTCATCTCTGTCTTAAATGAGTGACCCCTTATTTTTAAACAGTGACCCCTAGTTCTAGATTCTCCCACAAGAGAAAACATCCTCGCCACATCCACCCTGTCAAGACCCCTCAGGATCTTAAAGGTTTCAATTAAGTTGCCTCTTGCTGTTCTAAATTCCAGTGGATACAAGCCTAACCTGTCCAGCCTTTTCTCATAAGACAACCTGCCCATTCCAGGTATTAGTCTAATGAACCTTCTCTGAACTGCTTCTAACGCATTTACATCTTTCTTTAAATAAGGAGACCAATACTGTACACAATCCTCCAGATGTGGTCTCACCAATGTCCTGTATAACTGAAGCATAACCTCCCTACTTTTGTATTCAATTCCCCTCACAATAAATGATAACATTCTATTAGCTTTCCTAATTACTTACTGTACCTGCATATTAATCTTTTGTGATTCATGCACTAGGACACCCAGATCCCTCTGTATCTCAGAGCTCTGCAATCTCTCACCATTTAGATAATGAGCTTTTTTATTCGCTCTTCCAAAATGGACAACTTCACATTTGCCCACATTATTCTCCATTTGCCAGATCTTTGCCCACTCACTTAACCTATCTATATCCTTTTATAGCCTCCATGTGTCCTCTTCAAAATTTACTTTCCTTCCTATCTTCGTGTTGTCAGCAAATTCAGCCACCAGCAGTTTACTGAGATAAAATATCACTGACAACACATCTGTTACCTAGGAGACCAAGAAACATTGCACTTTACTGAGATCTCATCGCTCACTGGAGAATCTCATAACAGTGTTGCTCAGTGGAAGAGCATGAGCTGCTGTTGTAGTTTCGGGCCGGCCCGCATTATAATCATTTCAATTAAAATCAAGTTAAAACTCGGCTCGAGGTCAATGTTTTGACCTCTGATCAAACTGGCCGAGGTTTTACTGAAACTCCCGTCCCTATCAAAGCTTGCTGATTATTAAGCGAGAATGGGAATGTGTGGAGTGAGGCTCTGGGACTGCCCAGCATCTTCCCTCCAACATCTGACCACGGTCCGTTTTGCAATCCAGGTCCTGGTGTGTCTCTGCGCTGGACACGATGTCCGGAGTGAGAGCCAAGGAATTATTCTGAAGATGTGACTGAAACCAGCTGATAGGATGTTGCCCAGAGCCGTACCAGGCGAATCTGTCTCTATTTATTTCCTGTCATTGAGTCTAACTTGGCATTACTGATGTATGAAGCTAGCCGTAAGCGTGTGTATGGACCACAATTCCTCCTGTCCCAGCATGGTGGGCTGCTACTTTTAACCTCATAGCCATAGCAAAATTTAAAGACTTGCATTTGTATAGCACCTTTCATGACCACCAGAAATCCCAAAGCTGTACTGCTAATGAAGTACTTTTGAAGTGGGAACGTAGAAAACGTCACAGCCAGTTTGCACTCAGTAAGCTCCCACAAACAACGTGATAATGACCAGAATCTGTTTTGTGTGATGTTGATTGAGGGATAAATATTGGCCAGGACAGCAAGGGTAACTCACCTGCTCTTCTTCAAAATAGCCTCACGGGATCTTTTACATCCAAAGGTGGTGTCTTTGACAGGCCAGCACTTCCCTGGAGTGTCTGTCTGGATGGGAGTGGGACTTGAACCCACAACCATCTGACCCAGAGGCCAGACTGCTAGTCCCAGAGCCACCACCGACACTTTTAACCTGTGGCCGTGGCTATTCATTCAAACAACCAGTGAGTGAACTCCCTGCTCGCATTTACGATCATGGGCTGAGGGGAAGGGACAGAAGTCACTATTGTTGGGTAAAGCGAGTTGGCTCACTGTGTGCCCCTAGTGCTGTAGGCTTGTTAGCAAGTGTCTCACCTTGTCTCAGAAAGAGAGAGTGTATGTGGGAGGAGAGGGTTTTATCAAAAAAAGGGGGAAATATAATTGCTGCAGCAACCTGGTTGGAAAAGGAGCAATTCCTAGCTATCTGTAAATATCATTTCTGAACATTTCAATCTTCTTTCAAACTTTCTTTTCTAAGCATCACTTTCCTGGTACAATAGCGAGTCTTACTATTAACTTTGTGAAGGTTTGACAGAGACTGAGACAGACCCGCTTTGTGAAATGATCATTTGTCAGTAAAGCGAGTCCATCTGAAAGGTGTTTTCTTCGGGTTTGTTTTTGGAGATGATCAGAAGCCTGGGTGCCTGTCATTCCCATCGCACATGGGACTCGGTCCCAAAAATAACTCATTTACTGGGTGCTTCCCTTTTTAACTTTGCAAATGCACCCGGTCCTGCACCCAATTTGAATATTTTGAATGAGGGACCCCATGCCATGGCATGGTGTGTTTCATTGTAAATTCGCCCCTGCCCATGTGTCTGCTGCCCTTCTCCTTTGAGGTGGTAGAGGTCACGGGTTTGGAAGGAGCCGTTGAAGGAGTCTTGGTGAGTTGCTGAGTGCATCTTGTACACACTGCACCCCCTGTGCGTCGGTGCTGGAGGGAGTGAATGTTTAAGTTGGTGGATGGGGTGTCAGCTGCTTTGTCCTGGATGGTGTCAAGCTTCTTGAATGTTGTGGGAGCTGCAAGTGGAGAGTATTCCATTACACTCCTGACTTGTGCCTTGTAGACGGTGGACAGGCTTTGGGGAGACAGGAGGTGAGTTACTTGTCGCAGGATTCCTAGCTTCTGACCTGCTCTTGTAGCCACAGTATTTATGTGACTAGTCCAGTTCAGTTTCTGGTCAATGATAACCCTCAGGATGTTGATAGTGGGGGATTCAGTGATGGTAATGCCATTGACTGTCAAAGGGAGGTGGTTTGACCCAGGCTGACTGCAGAAATCCCCCCGACATCACCCCTGTTTCAGGCTCCTGTGGCTGTTGTCTCAGTAAAGATGTTCCCATTGACTCTGGATGTTTATGTGCCATGATAGGATTCCCTGCAGAGTTTCCCAAAGCTCTTGTTATTATGACCTATGAATGTCCAAAGTCAGGAGTCCTTTCTGCCTTCTCTGGCCCAAGTCCCGGTCTGTGTCCTCACTGTTCATCATCCAGATGAAGAGTTTTGCTGTGATCTGTGTTCATCACTTCCCTGCATGGGACTGAACAAATTCGAACCAGGCTGAAGATTATTCCACAGATGTGACAGATTGACCTCAACCAATCATTCCCAAGCGATTATATTTCAATCTGACTGCAGCCTTTGAATTTTAGTTTGATTTGGTTTGGTCTGCAGTACTGCTTTCAGAGCAGTAGAATGATCTAGGCATGTAACCTCAGTGCATTCATCTCTCTGTGCACTTTGACCTTAAGAGGCAATCGGATAAAGTGTTCCCTTATGTCTCCTATTGTTTGCTCTTAGCACTGAATCCAGTTGTGGAGTTCGTGAGCCTCTGCTGAAATTGTGAGCTGTAACACGCAGCACGTGGTCAGAATTCACCCAATTAGTGAAAGTGTTTGGGTAAAATGTATCTGTTTGCTTTAGAAAGTTTACAACATCCAGAGGCATCACACCTCCGGAAGGATAGATTGGCCTTGAAAACAGGTAAACAACAGGTTCGTCAGGCTGATACCAGGGATAAAGGGTTCAATTAAAAGGACGGATTGCATCAATATGGCTTGTTTATGTTTTAGTTTCGTTTAATCAGGATATTCAATCGAGATTTGATTGGTTCGAGAGAGAAATTATTTCCTCTGGTGGGGGTGTCTAGAACAAGGGCCTCACATCTTGCACTTCTTTCCATTTGGTCCACTGTATTCGCTGCTCACAATGCGGACTCCTCTACACTGGAGGGACGAAACACAGACTGAGTGACAGCTTTGTGGAACACCTTCACTCAGTCCGCAAGCATAGCCCCGACCTTCTGGTCACTCACCGTTTCAATTCACCATCTTCCTCTCATGCTCACATTTCTGTCCTCAGCCTGTTACAATGTTCCAGTGAAGCCCAACACAAGCTGGAGGAACAGCAGCTCATCGTCCAATTAGACACTTTACAGCAGCTCATCGTCCAATTAGACACTTTACAGCCTTCTAGACTCAACATTGAGTTCAACAACTTCAGACCATGAACTCTCTCCTCCATTTTGAATTTCTGTGTTCCCCCAAGTGCCAGCCTGTATCATCTTCTCATGTTTTTTTCTTTCAGATGGCGTTGACCTTTATGCTGCTATTAACACCTACTCTGGACCAATGCTTTGTTCCTTTACTATTAGCATTCCCACTTTCTTTGCTTTTTGTTCCATGACATGTTTGGTATTTAATCTTCCCCACCCCCTAACCTATCCTTGACCTCTTTTGTTCCACCTGACCCTCCCTCCTTTTTCAACAGCTTAAAACCCATCACATTTCTACCTCTCTCCAGTTCTGAAGAAGAGTCATAGGGACTCGAAACGTCAACTCTGTTTCTCTCTCCACAGATGCGACCAGACCTGCTGAATTTTTCCAGCACTTTTTGTTTTTAATTCACATTAGGCCCATTGCTCTCTCATTCTGGACAGGGATTGATTTGACAATGAGGCAGTAAGTGCCATGCCAAGGATTCCCCCTGTTAATGGGTCATACTTTAAACCAGTGTGTTGGGGGTATGTGAGAGAGGGGAGCCCTTGCTGGGGGTATGTGAGTGAGGGGAGCTCCCGTTGGGGTTATGGGGATGAGCGGAGCTCTCGTTGGGGGAATGCGGGTGAGGGGAGCTCTTGTTGGGGGTATGGGGGTGAGTGGAGCCCTCATTGGGGTGAGGGGAGCTTTCGTTGGGGGTATGTGGGTGAGGGGAGCTCTTGTTGAGGGAATGTGGGTGAGTGGAGCCCTCATTGGGGGAATGTGGGTGAGGGGAGCCCTAGGGGGTATTGGGGTAAGGGGAGCTCTCGTTGGGAGACATTGGGTAAGCCCAATAAAATTCCAGTGTATCTTTGCTGCACCCTCTTCAAGACCAATATATCCTTTTGAAGAGTGGTGCCCAGAACTGAACTCTAGATGGAGTTTGACCAAGGTGTATGCAAACGGAACCTTGCTTCACCTCTTTACATTCTGGTCCCCTGAATTAATGGTCAACATTCTAAGATTCCACTAACCTTTCTGATTAAGTTTTCTACCTGTCCACTAGCTTTCAGTCATTTATGTTCCCCACTGTTCCTAGTCTCTGCCCTTGAAGAAAATGCTTCCATTTGTCTTTGCTCCATGCTCACTGATTGAGCCAAAGTCCAGCTCCTGGGCTGATCCCCTGAACTAGGCGGCACGACTACAAATTGCAAATCCATCAAGTTAAGCACCATCTAATTCAGAATCGCATGGTGTGTTCTGCATGGTAACATTCCTGGGAAACAAGGCTTTTGGAGCTGGTCTGAGGGTTAAGAGATGAGGTGTATCGTAGCACAATCTCAGGACTCGCACTCTCACTCTGTGTCTCGCCCTCTACGCCAAGACAAACTGAGAATCTTCATGACCATCCATGTGAAGCAAAGGGGAAACAAGCCCATGAGCTCTCTCCGTGGGCAGCAGTCTGAACTTATGTCAGAGACGGTCGCAATTAGTGTTTGGAGATGAATGTTCCAACAGTGCTGCTGTTGGTCCCAGTAATCGATATCTCTTTCCTCTCACAGTTTATCACTATCAGTTAAAGATGCATTTCTTCAGGAACATCAACCAAACCGAGACGTCGGCAAATTTCCTTGTTTCACTCAGCGGAACCTTGAATGAATCAAAAGGACTTCCTGTTCGAGTGTGAGTATTTTGCAGTCAGCAGTGAGTATTCTTATGTTGGCAGTGAGTACTCTGGCATGAGTGACTAATATTTTGGCACAGGCTACGTGTATTCTTGTGTAAGCAAAATCTTGTGGAGGCAATGGGGATCTTGCTTGTTGGCTGGTGACCCGGTGAGAGACCCATGTTGTCTCCTTAAGGGAAGGCCCACCGAGCCATAAGTCAATCAGGCAGTTTACCGGCCAGCTGCAGTCCTTTCCCTGGGATCAGGAGGCCGGCAGCTCTTTTGCTCAGCAGCGCCACAGTGAAGGCAGTGGCTGCTGCCGGAAGGACACCCACCCAAGGCCCAAGTCACAGTGACCCAAGGGTTAAGTAATGGTGGGCGGGATTTCACGGATGGGGGTCGCAGGGGAGAGGGATCGGGAGGGGGGTGTTCAGCAGCAAGGACAGAGGTTTGGCTCTCAGCAGGCTCCCCTGATGCGGGGTCACTTGATCAGACACTGAGTGCCTTTGAACGAGGGGCCCATCTGCGAGAGACGAGAAGCAGCCTGCACAGGTTTACTTGTCGTGCTCCCTGCGTGGTCACAGGCCTGCCCACTGCCGGGTTAATCCCAGCAATGGTGGGGTGGGGCCCTTAAGTGGTCATTAATTGCCTACTTAAGGGCCTCAATTAGCGGTGGGATGGGAAGATCAACCACGGGCCATCCCACACTGGACTTAATCGGGGTGAAGGCGGGAAGCTGATGTGGTCCCCATATGACACCCACCTGATTAAATGCCCTCCTTGCCTGCGAACACAGCACTAGAGAGGGCAGAAGATTCTACCCCTCATGTGGGTGGCGAGTAGTAATTGGCCATGTCTGCAGGCTGCTTAAGATCTTTCCACAGCACACTTTCTGCTGTGCACTGTTTAGATGGAGAGGCCCTAACCCTCGCCTCTGAGTCAGAAGGACTCAGACTTGGAGCACATAATCCAGGCTGTCACTCCAGTGCAGTACTGAGGGAGTGTTGCACTGTTGGAGGTGCTGCTATTCTGATGAAGTGTTAAACTGAGTCCCCGTCTGCCCTTTCAGGTGGATATAAAAGATTCTGTGGCACAATTGAAGAAAGAACATGGAGTGAACCCACTGTCCTCAATCAGATTACCTGATTATTATCTCATTGCTGTTTGTGGGATCTTGCTGTGTGCCAATTGGCTGCTACATTTCTCTCTGTTACAACACTTCAAAAATACTTGAGCTGTAAAGCACTGTAGGATGTCCTGAGGTCCTAAAAGGTGCTATAGAAATGCAAATGCTTTACTTCATTTTAAATTGGTTCTTACTGTTGCAGTTGTTCGTTACCTTGTTCAGACTGGAATGTTCTGTATTTTCTCACGTTATGAAGAACTCCCTGTTGCTGCCTCCATCCTGTGTGATTTCTATTGATATCCTCGTGTTCCTTCACAGTGCAGACATTTTGCCAAACAGAACCTATTCATTCCTGGTGCACACAGAGATTGATATCGGAGAGCTGCTGATGGTGAAGTTAAAGTGGGGGGAGTCCTCTTCACTCTGGTCGAGTATCATGGGGAAGGTCACCAACCCATGGACAATGTGGCGATTCTGGGAGACCAATGAGGAGGCCACCAATGACCTGGAGATAAGGAAGGTGCGAGTGAAGGCAGGAGAGACACAGAAAAGGTAGGTCCTGATGTCAGCAGGGCCTATAGGGGAGCAATGAATTTCCCGAGGGGTCCCCCTGCTCACCTGATGTAACTTCAGTGGAAGAATTGTGGTTATTTTCATAAAACAGCATGTTCAATGCTGGCACCTTGCTCTCGGCACCTCCCATCATTCCTTGCCCTGAGGTTTGAATGGACAGACAGGAGAATCTCCATGGTAATTGAAGATCCTATGATCATACAAGATCTCCCATTGCTGCTGTATAAAAACAGTCTTCCCACTCACTCATTCTGTGGGAGTGGGCCAAAAATTTCAGAGTTGGTATAGGAACAGGAGAAGGCAGGTCAACCAACCCCTCAAGTCATCATTAACTTAGATCATGGCTGATCCTGATATTACCCCCATTTACCTGCCTTGGCTCTGTAACCCTTCATGCCCTTAGCTAACAAAAAATCTATCAATCTCAGTGTTGAAATGTTCAATTGACCCTCAGCTGCAACAGCTTTTGGGGGGATAAAGTTCCAGATTTCCACTCCCCTCTGTGAGAAGAATTGTTTCCTGACCCCTGAAGGGCCTGGCTCTAATTAAAAGTTTAAAAATATTTTCTTGCCTTTTGTTTGAAGCCACTAGATGTGGATATGTCAGTAATGCTGGTGAGGGGCTGGGCTGGGGGGGCGGGGCTGCGGGGCTGCAGGTAGTTCGAGACGACACTGGCTACTACAATGAATCCGAGACAGAATGATTCATCTTCACCAAAGACAGCAGAACAAATGCTACAAACATTTTTAAGAATCCTATTTTTATGTACATAATCCAGATAACAAAACCTTGACCCCAATCATTAGGTTTTTGTCACAAATGTTTTTCCTTTAAGTATATAATGGAATTGGGTAAATTTGTCATGCTGCAATTTCACCATCCTACCAGTGACGGCACTGCACTGCTTCCCAGCCTCTCGGCCCCAACTATCTGAGAGTTAGATTTTCAACTCCCAGAGTGTAACAATGTCCTGCCAGATTGGATCCAGTTATAGAAACCCCTGATTAATGTTCCCAATGGTCAGTAACATGTGCTGATTAGCAATACTGCTTTAAAGCTCAGGTGACAAGTTGGAAATCTATCCCATATTTCTCAGCTCCCCAAAGTGCTCTAAGTTTTGCTATTTTACTGTAAATAATAACATAAACCTTGAGATTTTTAATAGTTATAAAGATAGCTCCATAAAATCTGCTTTAATAGCCTGGCAGATGGACTAGTGCAGGAGATTGATGAGTGCATACAAATACAAAATATATGCCTATATTTAGCCAGTACTGTCACATTGTCAAAGTGCCAATCACCTTTGAAAAGCATTGATTGACAACGTGGGTGTAGCGTCTCTGCAGTCTGATCCCAGCTGCAACTTTGGTGAAAGATCATTGGGGACCTTGAGGCCAGGAGTAAGGAGCCAGACTGCTGCCCTGGGTTTTGGCTGATCAGGGTTGTAGTGGGAGATTGTGGAACCCTGATGGAACCTACTCAAAGCCAGTGATATTCGGCCACCCTGCTCTGAATAACTACTAATGAATGTTTCCCTTTGGTAAATACAGGATTGTGTTCTGTGCAAAAAACTCTGCCTCTGTAAAGATGCAGTCAGGACAGGAGGTGACTTTTGTGAAGTGTCACAATTGATGGAAGACCGGCAGATAAGGTGCGTGCAGCGGTTAAGAAATGAGTAATGAATACGTCTTTACATTGCAGCTCTTTGATTCTCCTATCAATTCTTCCGATCATCAGAAATACAGTCAGGGAACACAGTTTTAATTAAAGTGCTTTCCTTTAGTGGTGAGACCATCAATTATTAGGTGAGAAGGTGAGGGGTTCAAGATGCAGGAATGTACGTCACTCAAATGGCTCCCCACCGAGCTAGGTCAGTTCCATTAGCTTCAGGTAAGATGGTCGCTGGCCTTATATCAGAGTGACTGCAGTCGCACCCTCCTGTACTTTGCTTATGCAGTGGCAGTGGAAGTGAAACAAATGAGCGGATATATTGATAAATTAAAACGAAAGACTTGCATTTATATAGTGCTTTTCACAACTACCAGACATTGCAAAGCGCTTTACAGCCAATTAAGTACTTTTAATGTAGTCACTGTTGCAATGCGCACACAGCAAGCTCCCACAAACAGCAATGTGATAACGACCAAGTAATCTGCTTTTTGTGTTGTTGATTGAGGGATAAATATTGGCCAGGACAATATAGTAAATTAAGATTATCTTAGTCAGGTGTCAGGCTTTGCTCCATGGGTAACACTTTCTGCTTTGTCAGAAGATTATGTGTTCAAGTGCCACTCCAATAATTCAAACTGACATTGTCAGTGCAGTACTGAGGGAGTGCTACTCCGTCAGAAGTGTCATCTTTCAGATGAGGTGTTAAACCAAAGGCCCATTGTACGTTAGGTGGACAGAATAACTTCCACGGCACTACTTTGAAGAGCAGCAGAGTAATTTACACCAATATTTATCCCTTAGCCAACATCATTAAAGATATGGATTATCTAGTCATTATTTGATTGGTGTTTGTGGGATCTTAATGTGCACAAATTGGCTACTGCATTTCCCTACATTGGAAAAGCATTTGCAGCATCTTGCAATTTTGAAAGGTGCTTTATAAATGCAAGTCTTTGTTTTATTTGTTATGGAGTCCAGAGTGTGAAAGCATAATTCAGAAATTTACTCTCTGGTTCCCACCCCAAAAGTTGCATGGGATTCCTTGGCTACTCTGCCAAGCTGCCTTGTCAGTTGGACGTGATCTTACCTGGCCTACTGGTCAAAGTCAATTCTGCTGGTTGGCTGAGACCCAGGTTCGCTTGACCATCAAATCAGGTTGGGTGAGTTAGAGGGTGTTTCATTTCACCCTGCTTTCTTACTCTGCTCATGGATCTCAAAGCCTATTCACTATCCATAAGGCTCGACTCAACAGAGCAATGCATACTCTCCACATGCAGCCTCAACAACAGTCAGGAAGCTTGAACACCATGTAGGACATGGTAGTCTCCTGATTGAACCCCTTGACATTAAACTCAATCCACAGTGTATACTATGTACAAGATGCGTCACAATTTACCAAGGTTACTGTGCCAGCGGTTCCCTAACTTGTGATCCTCTGACACTCAGAACAGGAGCAATAATATGGGGGAAACACCACCACCTCTACGATGCTCCTCCCAAGTTAGACATCATCTTGTCTTTGACAGGTATACCTATTCTCTCATCGTCACTGGGTCATTACCTTCAAATTCCCCAAAATTCCTTGGGAGTAGCATCACCACAAGGGCTGCAAAGGATCAAAGTGAAGATCTACCACCACCTCAAGGTAACTGGGAATGGGCAACAAATGTGCCTTTGCCAGTGCTGCCCACATCTCAAAAACAGAACTGTGAAAATCCCTGCTCAAAGGCTTCCATTGGAGCCAGCCAACCAGAGGAATTGAGAATTGCCATCAGAAAGTGAGGATAATATTATCTTTAAAGTTGTGTAGCATCAGAGTACCTCACTAACACTATTAGAGAAAACCCTGCACTGTTTATTCAGTCTCTCATGTAGCTGGAAACGCTCTTGCTGGTTTTGATATACGTGGCAAACTTTCCAATTTGTGCTCCTTTTATTCTTGGTAACTTTCAATAGGTATGCAAACAGAATTATAAAGACCTTATTTCCATTGGTATATTAGTGTCCTGAGAAAAGTATAATCTCTCTACACAGACAACACAGTCTCAGACCACCTTCTGTCTTCCCAAGAATTCTTTGGTTGCTGGAATTCCGAAGAAATTGGATGGGCAATTGCCTTAAAGCTGCATCGAAGACAAACATTTCACTTGAGTGATGTAAAAAACCAAAAAAGACACCGTTTGCTTTAATAAGAAGCCAACGCTCATCAGAATTCTTCACAGATTGTGTTTCATCATCTGTTACGCATATAATTTTCTTTTGATGCACTGGTACAGTCTGACTGCACTGGGAGTGGCAGGGTACAGTCTGACTGCACCGGAAGTGGCAGGGTACAGTCTGACTGCACCGGGAGTGGCAGGGTACAGTCTGACTGCACTGTGAGTAGCGGGGTACAGTCTGACTGCACCGTGAGTAGCGGGGTACAGTCTGACTGCACCGGAAGTGGCAGGGTACAGTCTGACTGCACCGGGAGTGGCAGGGTACAGTCTGACTGCACTGTGAGTAGCGGGGTACAGTCTGACTGCACCGTGAGTAGCGGGGTACAGTCTGACTGCACCGTGAGTAGCGGGGTACAGTCTGACTGCACCGTGAGTATCGGGGTACAGTCTGACTGCACCGTGAGTGGCGGGGTACAGTCTGACTGCACCGTGAGTGTCGGGACAGTCTGACTGCACCGTGAGTATCGGGGTACAGTCTGACTGCACCGTGAGTGGCGGGGTACAGTCTGACTGCACCGTGAGTAGCGGGGTACAGTCTGACTGCACCGTGAGTGGCGGGGTACAGTCTGACTGCACCGTGAGTGGCGGGGTACAGTCTGACTGCACCGTGAGGGCGTGGTACAGTCTGACTGCACCGTGAGGGCGGGGTACAGTCTGACTGCACCGTGAGTGGCGGGGTACAGTCTGACTGCACCGTGAGTGGCGGGGTACAGTCTGACTGCACCGTGAGGGCGGGGTACAGTCTGACTGCACCGTAAGTGGCGGGGTACGAGCCTGACTGCACCGTCAGTGGCGGGGTACAGTCTGACTGCACCGTGAATGATGGAGTATGAGTCTGACTGCACCGTGAGTATCGGGGTACGAGCCTGACTGCACCGTGAGGGCGGGGTACAGTCTGATTGCACCGTGAGTGGCGGGGTACAGTCTGACTGCACCGTGAGTGGCGGGGTACAGTCTGACTGCACCGTGAGTGGCGGGGTACAGTCTGACTGCATCGTGAGTGGCGGGGTACAGTCTGACTGCACCGTCAGTGGCGGGGTACGAGCCTGACTGCACCGTCAGTGGCGGGGTACAGTCTGACTGCACCGTGAGTGGCGAGGTACAGTCTGACTGCACCGTAAGTGGCGGGGTACGAGCCTGACTGCACCGTCAGTGGCGGGGTACAGTCTGACTGCACCGTGAATGATGGGGTATGAGTCTGACTGCACCGTGAGTATCGGGGTACGAGCCTGACTGCACCGTGAGGGCGGGGTACAGTCTGACTGCACCGTGAGTGGCGGGGTACAGTCTGACTGCACCGTGAGTGGCGGGGTACAGTCTGACTGCACCGTGAGTGGCGGGGTACAGTCTGACTGCACCGTGAGTGGCGGGGTACAGTCTGACTGCACCGTGAGTGGCGGGGTACAGTCTGACTGCACCGTGAGTGGCGGGGTACAGTCTGACTGCACCGAGAGTGGCGGGGTACAGTCTGACTGCACCGAGAGTGGCGGGGTACAGTCTGACTGCACCGTGAGTGGCGGGGTACAGTCTGACTGCACCGAGAGTGGCGGGGTACAGTCTGACTGCACCGTGAGGGCGGGGTACAGTCTGACTGCACCGTAAGTGGCGGGGTACGAGCCTGACTGCACCGTCAGTGGCGGGGTACAGTCTGACTGCACCGTGAGGGCGGGGTACAGTCTGACTGCACCGTGAGTGGCGGGGTACAGTCTGACTGCACCGTGAGGGCGGGGTACAGTCTGACTGCACCGTGAGTGGCGGGGTACAGTCTGACTGCACCGTGAGGGCGGGGTACAGTCTGACTGCACCGTAAGTGGCGGGGTACGAGCCTGACTGCACCGTCAGTGGCGGGGTACAGTCTGACTGCACCGTGAATGATGGAGTATGAGTCTGACTGCACCGTGAGTATCGGGGTACGAGCCTGACTGCACCGTGAGGGCGGGGTACAGTCTGACTGCACCGTGAGTATCGGGGTACGAGCCTGACTGCACCGTGAGGGCGGGGTACAGTCTGATTGCACCGTGAGTGGCGGGGTACAGTCTGACTGCATCGTGAGTGGCGGGGTACAGTCTGACTGCACCGTGAGTGGCGGGGTACAGTCTGACTGCACCGTGAGTGGCGGGGTACTGTCTGACTGCACCGCGAGTGGCGGGGTACTGTCTGACTGCACCGTCAGTGGCGGGGTACCAGTTTGACTGCACCGTCAGTGGCGGGGTACCAGTTTGACTGCACCGCGAGTGGCGGGGTACAGTCTGACTGCACCGTGAGTGGCGAGGTACAGTCTGACTGCACCGTAAGTGGCGGGGTACGAGCCTGACTGCACCGTCAGTGGCGGGGTACAGTCTGACTGCACCGTGAATGATGGGGTATGAGTCTGACTGCACCGTGAGTATCGGGGTACGAGCCTGACTGCACCGTGAGGGCGGGGTACAGTCTGACTGCACCGTGAGTGGCGGGGTACAGTCTGACTGCACCGTGAGTGGCGGGGTACAGTCTGACTGCACCGTGAGTGGCGGGGTACAGTCTGACTGCACCGAGAGTGGCGGGGTACAGTCTGACTGCACCGAGAGTGGCGGGGTACAGTCTGACTGCACCGTGAGTGGCGGGGTACAGTCTGACTGCACCGTGAGTGGCGGGGTACAGTCTGACTGCACCGTGAGTGGCGGGGTACAGTCTGACTGCACCGCGAGTGGCGGGGTACAGTCTGACTGCACTGTCAGTGGCGGGGTACGAGCCTGACTGCACCGCGAGTGGCGGGGTACAATCTGACTGCACCGCGAGTGGCGGGGTACAGTCTGACTGCACCACGAGTGGCGGGGTACAGTCTGACTGCACCGTCAGTGGCGGGGTACCAGTTTGACTGCACCGTCAGTGGCGGGGTACCAGTTTGACTGCACCGCGAGTGGCGGGGTACAGTCTGACTGCACCGCGAGTGGCGGGGTACAGTCTGACTGCACCGCGAGTGGCGGGGTACACTCTTACTGTGGCGTGTGTGATGGGTCTCAGTCTGTGGCTTGAGTGACGGGGTACACCCTACAGTGTGAATGACGGGTTACAGTCTCACTGCGGCGCGTGTGACTGGGCACAGTTTCACTGCGGCGCGTGTGATGGAGTGCAGTCTCTACAGCGTGAGCGATAGATGACTTTGTCAGAGATGCTGTCTTTCAAATTGCTATTCTCTATTTATTAAATGTATATATCAGTATGTATAAATCCACTTTGTAAATATGGGAGAGATTTTTTACTTGAGTTCCTTTTGTCTCACTGTGCAGAAGGTCTGAAACTGTCGGAATGACCCTTTCCCAATCTGTCAATAAGGTGTTCACTTGCTGATGCGTAAAAGTTGCAGTTTCTAGTGATAGTTTGTATGAGAGCAATTTGATCCCAGCTTTTCCTGCTGTGCTTATTTAAGTATCAGTAAATGGGGATGTATTCTGCAATATTTCAATGCAATGTCATTTGGACAGTCTCCATCTCTACAAACACAATTTTTCCTCTCCACCTCACTCTAACACACAGCAAGAATTCAGTCTTCCCCCACCATTGTATCTTTGGAGTGTTTCCATGTTAGCTGTAGAAGGCAGTCTGCCTGTGGGGGAATGTCTGTACAAAATGTGAGACCAGCACAATTTGCAGCCTAGTGTTTGGTTGTCCTGGTAACTGTAGCCATGGAGGGTCAGGAACAATGGGGTAGGCCAGTTCCCAGTCAGGTCTGGCAGTATGTCACAGAATGAGTAAATCTGACCATCTCCACCCCCCCAAACAAAGACTCCAAGGACACGGGAGCACTTGCGAAGCCGTTGCTCTTAGTCAAAGAGTGAGGCACGGTTCTGACTCCAATTTCGACACAGCACTTATAAAGATATTTTCAAAAATACTGCACTTAAACAAAGAAATGTTAGCAAGGATGGGGTAGCAGAAGAGAACAGGGTTGATGGGAGAACTAGTTGGTACAGTAGAGGCTCCTATACTAAGTCCTGTCCTGCATTATATGGGCTGACACACCTCACTGTACAATACCAGATTCATATTGAGAAGCCTCCTCCCAATGATGGAAGGGCATCTTGACAGTTTGAAGGAGCTTGACACCCAGAAAGGCATCATCCCACTCCCATGGGTGACCTCATAGTACATGACAGTCATTGTCCACATGGCATCAAAAGTTACACTTGCCATATGCACAAAGGGACTATCTCTCCTCAACAAAGCCACTGTGGCAGGCTTCAATTGCCTTCGCAACTAGTTCCTGGAAACCATGAGGGCTTCATGTCAGCTTGGCTCAGTGGATAGTACTCTCAACACTGAGTTAGAGGATTGTCAGTAATTGAGTATAGAATCAAGACTCTCCCTTCAGTGCATTCCTCGGGAGTGCTGCACTGCCAGAGGTGAGGAGCTCACTAACATGATGGATAGAGGCATATCTCCACATGCTGACTGTATGGAGAAAAGAGAGCGCATGGAATTGGAGGGAACCTTGTGATGAGGGTCAGTAATTGATTGGAAGTAGAAGACAGAGAGTAGGAAATATACTCTGGCAGGAGTTGCATTTCCCTCAGGATTTCAGCTTTCACCATCGCTGTCAATGTCGATGATGAAGAAATTGAGTAATACATCATCAGATTTGCAGATGTCAGTAAACTAGGAGGCACAAGCAGTTGGATAGATGGGAGCAAAGAGTTACAAAGGAACAAAGACAGATTCAATGAATGGGAAAAACTGTGGCAGATCAAATTCAATGGGTGAGGTCATCCACTTTGGGTCTAAGAATATAATGTGGAATATTTCCTTAATGGTGAGAGATTAGAAACCGTGGTGGAGGAGAGAGATCTGGGTGTTAATGTACACAAATCACAGAAAGAGAGTGGGCAGGGACAAAACAGTAAAGGACAAGGTTAATGGAAAGTTAGCCTGTGTCACTAAGGGAATACAAAGGGGAGGAAGTGATGCTTTAGTTGTACAGAGTCTTGGTCAGACCATATCTTAATACTGAGTTCAATTTTAAACACCATAGCTCAGGAAGGAGATATTGGTCTTGGAGAGGGACAGTGAAGATTCACCAGGACTTAAAGGGTTAAAGGATGAGGACAGGTTCCATAAACTCACCTTGTATACCCTTGAGTTTAAGGAGGTTGTGGCATGATATGTTTAAGATATTTAAACTTCTAAAAGAATTCTGTAGGGCAGATACAGAAAAACTATGTGCTATGGTAATGGGATCCAGGACAAGCAGCAAAAATCTTAAACTTAGAGCTGGACCTTTCGAGAGTGAAATCAGGAAACAGCTTTACATGCAAAGGGGAGTGGAAAACTGGAACTCTTTCCCCCCAAAAGCTGTGGATGATTGGGGGAGGAGGGGGAGTACAAAGTAATTGTTTAGTTTCTCCACCATTTCCCTATTCTCCATTATAAATTCTCCTATCTCCAACTGTAATGGACCCACATTTGTCTGAGCTAATCTTTATCTTTTCACATACCAAAAGAAGCTTTTACAGTCCGACTTTATGTTCCTCACTAGTTTGCATTCATATTCTCTTTTCCCTTTCTTAATCAGTTTTTGATCTCCCTTAGTTCAGTTCTAAATTATTCCCAATCCTCAGGCTTTACCACTTTTTTCTGGCATCCAAAAAAGCCACTTCCTTTGATCTAATGCAATCTTTAACTTCTTTCATTAACCACGGTTGATTCACCTTTCCTGTTGGGTTTTTGTGCCTTAGAGGAATGTATATTTGTTGTAGTAATACTTATTTAAATACTGGCAATTTTCTGTCCACCATCAAATCTTTTAGTATATTTTCCCAATCCACCATAGCCAACTTTCCCCTCATGCCTTCATAGTTTTCTTTGTTCAGATTTAAGACCCTAGTTTCAAAATGAACTATATCACATTCAAATTTAATGTAAAATTTTATCATATTATGGTCACTATTTCCTAAAGGCTTCTTTACAGCAAAATTAATTAGCCCTTTATCATTACATGATACTAAATCTAAAATAGCGTAATCCCTAGTTGGTTCTTCAACGTACTGCTCTAGAAACCCATCTTGTACACACTCCAGGAATTCATCCTCCATAGCATTAGTGCTAATTAGGTTAACTATTTAAATTGAAATTGTCCATTATTACTGTTTAACCATGTTACATGCAGCTTTAATTTCCTGATTTGTACCATGCCCTGCATTACTACTATAGATTGATGACCTATAAATAACTCCCAACAATGTTTGCTGTCCCCTGCTGTTTCTTAGCTCCACTCAAACTAATTCTACATCTTGATCCTTTGATCGAAGATATTCTCTCATTAATATACTGATCTTGTCCCTTATTAACAATGCTACCCCACCTCCTTTTCCTTTCTGTCAACCTTCCTAAATGTCGAATATACTTGAATATTCAGTTTTTAGCCTTGGTCATCCTGTAACCACATCTCTGTAATGATGATTGGATCATACCCATTTACCTCTATTTGTGCCTTCAAATCATCTACCTTGCTGTGAATGCTGTGTGCATTCAGGTAGAGTACCTGTAACTTTGTCTTGTTAACATTATTCTGCGTTCTGATCCTATTTGATACTTGCCTTTGCTTCTTCCACCTTCTAATTTCACTTAGTGCTTTTCTACTTCCTGTCATCAGTTTTGCTTCTCTCCAATCTGAGCTCCCTCTCAGATTCCCACCCCTCCTGCCAATCAAGTTTAAACCGTCCCCACCAGCACTAGTGGATCTCCCTGCAAGGATGTCAGTCCTGGTCCTGCTAAGATGCAGACTGTACATCTTATTCAGGTTCCACCTGCCCCAGATCCAGTCCCAATGCCTCAGAAATCTGATGCCCTCCCTCCTACACCAGTTCTTCAGCCAGTTGCCCAATTGCTCAATCCTCCTATTCCTATGCTCACTAGCACATGGCACTGGGAGTAATCCTGAGATTACCGCTTTTGAGGTCCTGCTTTTTAATTTCCTTCCTAACTCCTTAAAATCTGCTTTCAGGATTTCCACACCGCCGCCCCCCCCCCCCCCCCCACCACCCCCTTCCTACCTATGTCATTGGTACCAATGTGGGCCACGACTTCTGACTGTTCACCCTCCCCAGAAGAATGTCCTGCAGTCGCTCTGCAACACCCTTGACCCTGGTACCAGGGGGGGCAATGTACCATCCTGGAGTCACATCTAAAGCTGCAGAAACATCTGTCCATTCCTCTGACTAATGAATCCCCTATCACTACTGCTCTTCCACTCTTCTTCCTGCCATCCTTGGTGCCATGGATTTGGCTGTTGCTGTGGTCCCCTGAGGAACCATCAGTATCCAAAATGGAAAACCAATTAGCAAGCAAGATTGACTCAGGGAACTCCTCCATTATCTGCCTGAATCTCTTAGACTGCCCGGCAGTCACCCATTCCATGTCTGCCTGCACGCTCTTAACCTATGATGTGGGCACCTCCCTAAGTGTGCTATCCACAAAGTCCTCAGTGTCACAGATGTACCACAGTGATTCCTGCTGTCGCTCAAGTTCTAAGCTTCTGCAGCCAGTGACACTTCTGCAGATGTGTTTGTCTAAGACACATGGGTGCGACCAGGACTTCCCATATTCCACAGGATGCACATTCCACTGGGCTAAGTTGCCCTGCTATACTGTAACTTTAAAAACTTTATTATAAGCAGCATAACTTACTGGTTACTCACCAATCAGCTTCCCTTTACCAAAGTTAGAACCAAATACTAGAGGCTGAAGAAGATAGATCTAGGTGCTGCCAACTGCCTCTATGTCCCCTTGTCACCTAGTCTTCTAGGTCCTGCTAACTGCTGTGTTCTCTTTTTGCCTGCTCCTACACCACTACAGTCCCACATGAATATTCTCTTAACTACCCTCTGAAATGGCCCAGCAATTTGTATCAAAATCACCATCACCTTCGCAGGACAACTAAAGATGGGTACTAAATGCTAGTGATGCCTACATCCTGAACTACAGGGGTTTTCAAAAACAGGGATTTAACACATTGACCAATGTTGCTAATCTTCATTGTAGCACTTTTTTCTTTAATAGTGAAAGTTAATTTTTGTTTTGCCTGTCTATATCCTCTTGAAGTCTATCACTCTCCTCCTCACCGTTCACAATACTTCCAAGTTTTGGGTCATCTGTAAACCTTGAAATTGTGCTTAGTACACCCAAATTTAGGTCATTAATATACATCAAGAAAAGCATTGGTCCTAGCAGCAACCCCAGAAAAACCTCAGTCTGAGAAACAACTTTGCTATTACTCTGTTTCCTGTCACTCAGTAAACTTGGTACCTGTGCTGCCCCTGTCCCTTTTATTACACAGACTTCAGCTTTGTTGACAAGGCTGTTAAGTGACACTTGATCAAATATGTTTTGGAAGTCCTTGTACACCACAGCCACCACATTACTCTCATCATCCCTCTCTGTTACCTCATCAAAAAACTCAGTTGAGTTAGTTATGATTTCCCTTTAACAAATCCATGCTGACTCTCCTGATGTATCCATTTGTTAATACTGATAAATCTAGGCATGTCCTTGGCCAGTAGATTGTGTAGAGTGACACTCCCTTATTGATCCCAGGTTGAGAGCGTTCAATGATAAGAAAATTACTGGTAAACAAGCACATGACATCAAGGCATAAACACTCCCCGGTACATCAAACATTGGTTGTCTCTTAAAATGACCCTGAGTAACTTCAGTCACTGGGACTTCATTAACCAGGGTTGTAATCTGTCTCTGCTGTGAATTGGCAGTTGGCTCTTTTATTGTCAATCATGCAGGTTGCCATTGTACAAGGTGGGTTTACTACCTGGAATGCACAAACGATTTTAAGAATTAACAGGGTATAATAGGGTTAGTGTTTGAGTGCTGAGTGCAGAGCCTGGCTGCTTTTCCACATCACAATATACTTTTTGAATGGCTTCAAACTGAGGCCAGTCACAGTCTGAGGTCTTACGATGGGACTTAATTAAAATGTCAAGGCAGACACCGAGGAGTTTAGATCAACGATGGACAAAAATGTCTCTTTCATTGTGGCATCTACACTCTTACATTACAACACTGACTACACTTCGAATGTGCTCTGTTGGTTGTGAAGTACTTCGGGGCATCCTGAGCTTGTGAAAGGCCTCATAGAAATGCAAGTTCTTCATTCGTACACTCCTCAACATCACTGCCAATATATGTTAATCTGTACTGGAATAATACCAGCAACAAACCTCAGGCAGGCCCAAGTGAAATTGTTTTCACATGAGTTACTGGTTGGGAATAAAGTT